>NC_141909.1:72514952-73139952 GCF_057802395.1 Ceratotherium simum simum | reverse complement strand
TACCATTGACTGTCTTTCAGACTTTCCTCTAAGTATTTTCTTTAAGTATTGAAGACGTCAGTTTCAATTAACAAACATTTGTTAAGCTTGTTGTATGTACCAGGCCTTACGGAAGTCAAAGGACGAGTAAGAGATGGAGATTAAAGGAAGTGAAGGAGATAGATGTAAGTACAGCTGGAGAAAAACACACAACCACAGCTACAGAGTTCACTTTAAATTCGCGACCTTGAAGCTCAAGTGGGTCATTGAGACCCCAGGCAATCATCTACATGTCCCAAGTGTACTCACTCCCACTTATTCCAAGTCTATAATTTCATTCTTTCTCTCCTCTCCTCAAATCCCTAACAGCCTCTCCCCTATCCTGATCTCAGCTAATGACCTTGGTTCTTACCTTACTGAGAGAATTGAAGCAATCAAGAAAGAACTTCTACCAACTTCCATCCTATCACATCCTCTGCTAGCATTTGTACCACATACTTTGCCTTCTCACTTGCTACATCAGATGAACTTTCCATGCTCCATCTAAAGCAAATCTCTCCACTTAGGTACTAGATCCAATCCTGTCTCACCTACTCAAGGACATCGCTTCTACAATTCTCCCTTCTTGTCTTTCAACTTTTAATACTCCACTGGATTCTTCCAATTAGCTAATAAAAATGCTATTTCTCCCACAGTAAAGAAACAAAATCCGGGTCGGCCCCGTGGCTTAGCGGTTAAGTGCGCGCGCTCCGCTGCTGGTGGCCCGGGTTTGGATCCCGGGCGCGCACCAACGCACCGCTTCTCTGGCCATGCTGAGGCCACGTCCCACATACAGCAACTAGAAGGATGTGCAGCTGTGACATACAACTATCTACTGGGGCTTTGGGGGGAAAATAAATAAATAAAATCTTTAAAAAAAAAAAAAAAAAGAAACAAAATCCTTCTCTATATCCCACTGGTACTATCAGCTAAGGCCTCCTTTCTTTGCGGCAAAACTTCTTAAAAGAATCAACCCACTCTGACCAGGCTTTCTTTTCTCTCCCACCTCTGACAAGCTGTTCCTAAGGTTACCAACAACATCCACATTGAACATCCTTCAATCAGTTCATCCTTCTGAGCTCCTCTGGCATGACCCATCAGCTTCATTTGATCTAGTTGATCCTTGCTATACTTTCTTCACTTGCCTCCCTGGACACCACACTTTTGATTCTCTTTCTGTTTCACTAATACTCCTTTTCAGTCTCCTTTGCTGCTTCCTCCCCTTCTCCCTAACCTCTTACCTTTGGAGCATCCCTGGCTTCCATCCTTGGTCCTCTTCTCTACCTACGTTCATTCAATTTGGTGAGCTCCTTCAGTTTCTTGGCTTTAAATACCACTAATATGCTGATGACTCCAAATTTATATCTCTAGAGCAGATCTTACTCTCAAACTCCAGACTCTTACCTCCAACTACCTACTCAATGTCTCCACCTTGAAATCTGGTAGACATATGCAAACACCAGAGCATGTGACTTTGGAGATCCCTTGACTACCTGCACTCTACCCCAACACGGCCCCTCTCTTAGACACCATGTCCCAGTCCATGAGTTGGCTCGCTTTTCTCTGCATATGTGAAGCAGTTTCCCACCCAGGAGCATCATCATAGTTCTCCGCACCTGCACGCCCACTCAGCATCCACTTCTGACTGCTAAAATCCTGTCAATCCCCAAGATCTAACTCAGATATCACTCTTCAAAGCCGTTGTCAATCTTCTGAACAAGAATTAATTTCTTCCTCTTTTGGGCTTCCACAGTACTTTATTTATACCTCTATTCTAGGCTTTAGCACCTTCTCTCTTGTATTATAGTCAGCTGTGTTCAGAATACCATAAATAGACCACTGTGGGCCAGACACTATTCTGAGTACAAGAAATCCCTGAATGTACAAAATAAATAGGATTGTCTACCCTCAAGGAGTGTTCATTCAAGTAGGGGGAGATTGACAATAAATAATCACTATTATAAATATACAAATGATATAGTATGTTAGAAGGTGATAATTGCTATGGATGAAAACAAAAGGTAATACCAAGGATGTATGTGTTTGTGCTGGTGGGAATGGGGGAAGGGCTGTTGGTTGCAGTATTAAGTAAGGTGGTTAGGGTAGGCCTCAGTGAGAAGGTGACATTCAAACTAAGACCCAAAGGAAGCAAAGGAGTGAGCCAAGGAGGCCAAGGAGATACCTGGGAGAGAGCAGCCCAGACAGAGGAACAGCTGGAGAAAAGGCCTGAAGTGGGACATGTCCCCTCGCCACACGGCATCCTGTCCCTGGTCCTCTGCCATGTGCCTATGACACCATGACTACCAGGCTTTACAACCTCACCATCTCTCACTGGACCGAATGCAATGACCCCCTAAGAGGCAAGCCTTTTCCCTCCTTTGAGTCTTCATTAGACCAAATTCAGTGACATATACCATTTTTCTTTCCCTGATTCTACAGTAGTGCCTCTCTCTGGTCTCCTACTCTAACTGCTCCTCCCTCCTTCTTCCTCTCTCCTCTCTTACATGCTAAGAGCCCCTCAGGCGCTACCCTTGGCCTTCTCATTGTACCACATTCTCTCCTTAAGTCTTATCTTTCCTCGTTATGGCTTTGGGCATGATTTAAAATCTACTTCTTGACTCCTGCCCCTCAAATGCTAGGTTCATCTCTCTGTGTGAGTATCCTACAGGCCTTTCAAACTTGAAGTGTCAAAATACAGCTGCATTCCCCCCAAATTCTGCAGTGTTTCCTATGTTTTCTGTCTTTATTACAGCCTCCATTTCATCACTCAAATTGAGAACCTTGGAATTCTCTGTGGTTTCTTCCTCTCTTCCTCACCTTCCAATTCCAATCACTGATCAATTCTTCTCTCTTCTCCTCTCATTTCTGTAATCACTGCCCAGTGTGGGTCTCCATAATTTCTTACATGTTCTAGTTGATTGGCTCACTGCCTCCAGTCTTTCCTCTTTGCCACTTAGCCACAAACTCCGGGCAGATTTGACTATTCTCTGCTCACAACCTTGAACAAATCTCAATAGTATCCCAGTGGCTCAAGGCCTTTCTGGTCATTGATGCTCGTTATAGGATCTGCACTCCCTCCCAACTTCCTTGAGGTACAAATGTGATCAGCATCACCAATGTTTGCTGGTTTTCATCCAAATTGATGTTAAGACATTGCTGGCTCTCTCAAGACATGGTTCATGACATGGTTCATCCCATGATGGCAATCCCCATGACACCACAGATGAGCCTTCTCATATAAGTGACAGAATCCCAGCTACCCTTCAATGTCTCAGTACAATCAATTTGGTTCAGGTCAACTATTCTTTCCTTAGCTGGGTTACGAATTGAGAACAATGACGATCCATTTACTTTATTTCTGGAAGGCTGATGTCTAGAGGAAAAGAATTTAACACCAATAACTAGAGACACTTTCAGTATGATCAGTTATCTGACTGGTCTTTCTCTCTTTTGCCACCTAAAAAACAGTACCAATTGGCCCCTTGTGGACAGTTATCATTGGTCTCGATCTCCCCTATCACCTTTCAAAACTGAGAATCAGTGATTCTCTCCATTTTGAAGGGGAAAAACAGGAGATGTGTTCTGTGCTTTGGCCTACTGTGTTCCAGAGAGAAAAAAGAGTATGGCGATGGTAAGATCATTAGGATTTAGAATACCAAGACTTGTGAGAAATTTACTCACTTATCACACTGCTTTGCAATTCAGAAAAGTTCAAAGGAACAAAATCTGGAGCCAATCCAGACACTGCAGTACTTCCCATCCCTGGCTCTCTTCTTCCCAGTGGTGTGTGCTGAAGTTGCCCTGGGTCTGGGCCTGGCCTAAGCACTGTGTGAAAGCTGCATGTTATTAGGTGTGACAAAGTGCTCTCATGAATCCCTCTGACACAGCTAGGGGTAAAACTCCACTTTTTACCCCTAACTCCCAAATGAGATGAGATCCTTTGCTTCCTTTATTGAGATTAAAATTCACAGATTAGCTAGAGAAATTTCTGAAGAAGGAAGGAAATTATCAGTCCTAAATTGGGCCTCTTTGCATCTTAAAAAGAAGTCCAAGATAGCCTCTTTGAAAAGCTGTCTTTCTAGATGGTTATCTCCCATGTCTATGGCTGTTACTGCAGCACAATGAAATGCTTCAGATGCCTGGAATTCCGGGAATCTGGTCTCTTGCCAGAGCTGCAGGGTGATATGAATAATTTCTGGGCTCTGATACTTGGGATGGATGTGTTTCTGGGATTTTTTTGGCAGAAATACCCCTGGAGTCTATCTCTCTTGGAGAAGTCAGTGATATCACGACTTGAGGCAGGCTCGGAGGCTCCTTCCAGGGTGAGCAACAGCAGAGCAGAAATCTCTACTTACGGCAACTCTTTCCATCTTTTCAACAGTCTTGTTGGAAGAAAAATATGCCAACATCCAAGGGCAAAGATTTGTGGAAGATAAACCAGGGACGCAACCACGGTGTATTTCCCCCTATTTTAATGTACTCAGCATACTTTAGCAAGTGTGAATCTCAGTCTGTAACTTCGATGTGCAAGATATACAACTTACTTTATTTTCCAGAACTCAAATTCAGTTCTATTTTGAGCTCTTACCACCTACCATAATATCATTCACTTCAGGGTTCCCCCACCGACATTGTGCCATAGTTTGGGGGCACGTTATGGGAAGCCAGCCCATCTCAAGCCTGTCTCATACACAAGACTCTACACAGGCTGCCGGCGGCACCGTCTGCCTGGAGCTCCACACAGCCGCTTCTCTCACGGTCCTGGGGGTGCTCTGCCCTCTGGCAGCCCTGCTGGGAAGCTGGGCCTGGGTACCCACTTAGGACCCTCAGCACTTTCTTCCTCCCCCTCCCTTGTGGTTCTTCTCCTCTTCTGACTCTTTCCCCAGCCTAGGGAGGCTCTCTTTCGGTTCTGGAGAAAATCCTCCTCCCTTTATGCTTCCTCCCCACCACTCTGCCCCTACTGGGACCCTCCTGCTGGCTCATTCTGCTCCAGGCCGCTGGACTCCTTGCTATTCTTTGAAACCCCAAACACATTTGCACCTCATGGCCTTTGCATTTGCCATTATCCTCTCCAGGAGTGTCCCTTCTGAAATCCATGTGTAGTCCAGGATCCTGTAGTCCAGGATCACCTACTCAGAGAGGCCTCTCTGACCACCCTACATGAAAATACACTGTCCACATCACCCTGCCCCCAGACCCAGAATTTCTTATTGTCTACACCCCGCTTTGTTTATCTCCATAGCAATTATCATCATCTGACATAGGATACATTTATTTGGTTATTATTTATGGTCTGCCTTCCTTATTAGAATATAACTGCCATGATGGCAAGAACTTGACCTATCATATTCCCAGGGCCTAAAACAGTGCTGGGAATGTGGTACATATGCAATAAATATTTGAAGAATGAAGGAGTGAATGGATTTGGGGAGAGCCTAGACTGGGACAGACACTGTGCCAGACACCAACATTCATTCGACTGGAAGACAAGGCCAAGACTGGTCGAGGTGGCCACGCTGAATTTGGCTGGGTGGCAACTGAGACTCAGAAGTCAAGGAGGCCACAAGCCGTGGGGAGTGTGTAGTGGGAGCACTGGGACCAAGAGGTGAGCCCTGTGGCCTCCAGGACAGCCTGTGATATTGGCTGAGGCTGGTCATGGCATGAGGCTTGGAGGCCAAGCAGCCGAGGTGAATGAGGGCCACCCTGGGGAATCTGAGTGTGGCGAGCAGGCCGGACACAGTGCGTCCACTGGTGCTGGACTGTCCTCAGTCCACACTCACGATGATGCCCTGTCCTGGAAGTTGATCACAGAGAACTTTATAAAAGGTGCTTTCTAAGCAAGTTCCTTCCACAAATATGTGCCAGGCACTGTTTTGGGTGCTGGGAATGTGGCAGTGAAAGAAACAGACATAAAAATTCCAACAGAATGGAACAGGGAACTTCCATTCTAGTGGAAGGAGACAGTCAATATGCAACACCAACAGGTAATGGATTAGGGAAGAAGGGCTGAGGAGAACAAATATAGCACAGAAGGGACTAGAAAGCATGTGGGTGGGGGGACACGGCAGAACTCTCTAGGCACTGCTGGGTAGAGACCTGAAGCGAGAGCAACAATGAGCCACAAAGGTTGCAGGCAAGTCCAGGGCTGTGCAGTGGGGCAGGCCTGGTGCGTGTAAGGAGCTCAGTGTGGCCAGCCTGGAGGGGACAGATGCATCAACAACAATGAGCAGTGTAACTTGTTACGGGCCCAACACTGTTCTGGGCACTTCAGAAATGTTAGTGGATAAAATAGGCAAGAACCCCTGCCCTAGTGGAGCCTGGTGTCTAGACGATAGACAATTAACATAACATATGATTATGTGGGATGTTAGGAAGTGATACGTGCTGTGAAGGAAGAAGAACCAGGTAAGGGCATCAGAAATTCGAGAGGGTCCATGTGTTGGGGAAAGTCAGAGTCATTAGCATAAAGAGATGGAGTTAAAGCCAGGAGGCTGAGGGATGTGCTCGCTGTTGGCACATGTAGGAAGCAAGGGCCGAGTCCTGGGCACTCAGACCTGGGGTGACCAGTGTCGAGTGCAGCCCCAGCAAGGTGAGGACCCAGCGTTTCCACCAGCTCTAGCAGCATGGCGGTCACTGCAGTCTTGTGCAGGGTGGGGCAAAAGCCTGACAGGAATGCTTTCAGGTGGGAATAGGAAGAGAGAAACGGAGACAGCAGTGTGAACCCCTCTCTCAAGTAACTTGTCTGTAAATTGAAGGAGAAAATGGAGTGATAGTTGGAGGGGCAAGGGGATCAAGACAAGTCTTTTTTATTTTCCCCAATGAGAGAAATACGAGCATGTTTGTGTGCTGATGGGATAATCTAGAATATTGATGATGCAGGACAGAAGGGGGAGAAATGCTGAACAATAGCCTTGGGTAGGCAAGAAGGGACGGGATCCAGTGCACAAGTGAAGGACTGACCTTAGGGAGGAGCCTGGGTGGTTCCTCAGAGGGACCCAAGGGCAGGCTGAGTCGGGGGGGTGTGGGTGCAGGTGAGTGTGTGCATATATGGTGGACTCTGAGGGAGGATCTTTTTTGAGGGCTTCCATTTTCTTGGTGACTTAGGAAGCAAGATCTTCATCTGAGAATGGGAATTGGGAGGAAGTGTTGGAGATTTTCGGAGAAATGAGGAAGTGTGACATGGTCGTGGAGAGTGGGAGATGAGGGACGGCTGCCAGGAAGCACTAAGAACTTATTTGTGGTTCGTGGTCATGAGTTTGAAGTCAGACCACTCAGCGCAGTGTGTGGTTTGTCTGCAGCCACATTTCCATGTGGATGCATGCATGGGGAAGGTGGGATGTCAGATTGAACCAGGGGTGTGCTTTTGCCAAGAATGAACGACGACAACATAAAAGAGAGAGTTGAGGGTATTTATGAGGAAGTGGTTATAATTGACCATGGAATTTTAGCCATGTAAGAAGGAAAATGAGGCATGAAAGGGTCGGGGATGGTGAAAATACGTTAGGATCAATGGATTGCAAGTCTAGACTTAGAGCTGAAGTATAGAGCGGATACACCGGGAAGTCTGGAGGTAGAATGTTTGAAATTGAGATTCTGTAGGGGTTCCAGTGATTACCAGTGACAAAGTCTAGGGTGTGACCATGGCAGTGAAAGCTGAGGTATGGTAGAAGAGAGGACCACTGGAAGGGAGGAGGTCAAGGAAATGAGAAACCAGTAGACTGGACAGATCATTTATGATTGATATTAAAATCTCAAGAATTATGAAGAGTAGTGTTGGGGAGAATGACAGTGTGCAAGGAGCTAAATTCCATTTTTTTAAATCTTTTATAAAAATATGAGGTATAGCAAAAATTTTGGGGTCCAAACAGGTCTTTTTGGTATCTTAGCAGAGAGTCTCAGATCTTTGTCTTCTTCAGGGACATGTATGATTTTTTTTTCTTTTTTTTGTGATTTACTCAACTGGCCAACCATTATTTGCCAATATTTCCAACATCGTACATGAACTGGTCTTTGCTGGGAACAGATATGTCAAATCTTTGCAGGTGAATGTGGCTGCATGACAGGAACACTGTGGCCGTGGGGAATTTGACTCTTCACCGTCTTTCTCACTCCCTTTCTGTCTGAGGAAGAAACTGACTGGTAGATAATTGAATATTCCCAGAAATAGCCTTAACAAGAAATGTATGAGATATATCCAGAGAAATAACAACCTTTCTAAAAATGTAAAAGAAAGCCCAAATAAATGGGAAGTGATTAGGTTCCTGGATGGGAAAAATTAAATATTGTGAATATGTTATCTCTCACCAAATTAAATGTCAAATTCAATGGAATTCTGATCAAAATCTCTATGAGATTGTTTTGGAGCTCAACAAATTGATTCTAAAGTTCATCTGGAAGAGTAAATATGCGAAAATGGCCAAGAAATTGTTGAAAAAGAATAAGGAGGAAAGACTTGAACTACCAGGTATCAAAGCATGCTATTAAGTTATAGTAAGTGAAAGCAATAAGATACTGGTGCAAAGAAGAGACAGGTAGATTGATGATAGACCTCTGTCTAGATAGAAAATAGTATTTGATAAAAAAAGCATTTCAAATTAGTGGGAGAACAGTCTAACCAATAACTGTTGGCTATTTATTTAGGGAAAAAAATAAGTTCTTATATCACAATATACATAAAAATAAATTCCAGATAAAGATCTAAATATTTTTAAAGTAGATCCTAGAAGAAAATATGAGAACATCTTAATAATGAGAGTAGAAAAAGCCTTGCAAAAGCAGGACTCTAAATATAGAAGTCAAGAAAAGATTAATGAACAGATTTGACAACAAAACTGGAGGAATATTTCTGTGCAGTAAAAGATTAAAGCGTAAGAACTTCCAGGATAGGGAAAAATGTATTTATTTGTGTTTTTTTAAATTAATAACCATGTTATCTAAAGAAGATTTGGAGACACTTACAGCAATGAATATAGACCAGAATAAAAGATAATGGACACACGCACACAAATGAGAGTGAAGGCAGAAAAATATATAGGAAGATAAAGTCAATGAACAAAATATACTCTGTAAGACCCTAAACAATATTTAGAAATGAACAGCATATTTCTCTCTGAGCTTCCTAGAAGCCAGAAAAAAGAAGGAAACAACATCCATTGGTGTTTAAAAGGGACATACAGATTTCTGAGACCAACACAAGAAAGAAATGTCTCTAGTAGGTCCCTTCTGTCTCTGGAAATAAAAGAGCAATGAATAAATCTGATATAAACTGACGAATTATTCGCCAAATTTAATGTAGCCACATACTGTCAAACAAGCCCTATGGTTGTAGTGCTGCTATTTCCCAGATATGGGCGGGGCCTCCACCTCCTGTTGCTCAGGTGCCCTGGGCTGCGCTCTTGCATCCACTCAGCTCTTTCACTGGTTTTGACAAGAAATCCACCCGTACAAGCATTTTGTGACTTCTGTAGACATTACAGAAGGTTTGAGGGGTCACAGGAGAGTTCACACACTCAGGGTCCTGTCACTTTACTGTTCACTCTCCCACCCCCTCCTCCTAGCCTTGTTGGCCTCTTTATCCCTTCTCCCTGCCCCCTCACCCCTCCTGCCAGCCCCACCCAGGCTCAAGTCTTTCTCCATCGGGGCGTTGTTTCCTCCGCTGCTGGCACCAGCCGGTGGGTGCCCACGCCCTTGGAGCCAGCTGTCTACCCAAAGCGGGGAGTTGCAGCATTTCCCCATAAAAATCGGACATCTCTCTAAGAGGAACGTCCTCCCTCTCCATCTCAGACACCAGGATTGGGGAGCCAGTCCCCACTGCCCAGCTCCCTCCAACTCCCACATGGTGGGAAAGATCCTGGTAGTGTTAGGGAAGTCCCTGCCACTCCTTCCAGGCCCCCCGATGTGGTTTCGAGTCTACCTCACAGAGGACTCACCAGCCAAAGCATCTCCTTACGGTTACCTCTCAGCTCCGGCACCGGCTTTAAAATAAGTTTCTTGTTTTAATTATGAGCCTGCACAGTGGAAATAGATGATTAAATGAAGAGAATCTGAAATCGCTTCTGATCTGGGCGAAGTAAACAAGTGCCTATTTCCAAGACTGTTCCGCAAATAGCACATGGGCGTGCCATAAAGGACGTTTGTCGGATTCCCACCCCCCCCCCCCCCCCCCGAGCTTGTTGTTCTTGAGGTCTGAAGATGTTCTCTTTTTACCTTCTGTGCTTTAGTTAAGAGCGGCCTGACAAGCGCCTGATTCTCTAAGGTGATGACCAGGGAGGTGTGAGGGTGGAAGGAGGCAGTAGGCACTGAGTCAGGGGCCAGAGAGCGTCCGCCGTCCTTTCAAGGAGAAGCGAGGGGGATGGGAGGGGGGTGGGAGCATCTGTGTCTCAAAGCTGAGACAAAATGAAGAGGAAAGCAGAAGAGGAAATACAGCGTATGTCAAACAAATAAGACACCAAGAGAGAAAGCACGCACAGCGTGTCGCTCAGGTGCCCTGGGCTGTGCTCAGTGCTTTCCATCCAATCCTCACACCCACCACAAGGTGAGGTTATTATGGCCATTTGTGAGAATGGGGAAACTGAGGCACAGAGCTGTCACGCAATTTGCCGGAGGTTACACGCTTCTAGGAGGTGGCAGAGCTGGATTTGAACCCAAGCTGTTTGATCTGAATCTGTGCATTTAACCACTGTGTTTTACTGACTTTCCAGTAAAATAAAAGGGACGGTCCAGGTACATGTGTGAAGAAGCGGATCTGGGAGTGGAGGAATCACTCTGAAAGCATTGGAGTCGGAAGCACGGGGGAAATGGCACATCCGTTTGCCTCCATTAGGCAGGGGAGGTTGGTGGTAATCAGGGCCAGGAGGGAGGAATCCTTTCTCTGTGTTTTGATTCACAATTAGAAATAAGGCTTAAATGCAAATTCCCTTGGGAGAGGAGACAGAGTGACGTAAACACAACTAAAGCGGAATGGTTGGATATCCTAGAATCTTTTTGAAGAACACTGAACAGGGCAAAGACAGAATATCCGGAGGGCACTGGATTCTTGGACTAAGGAGTGGGATAGAGGAAGAAGGAAGAAGGGACCATCGCAGACCGTGAAATCCAGCTGGGCCCAATTCCTAATTTTGCTCGGGTGCTGCCTTTCTCTTTACTTTCCCTAAAGTCTTCTAATACAGATTTTTTTAAAAACGAGGAGCTGGAAGATAGCAGATGGGTGCTTCTACAGAGACCTACAGCCCAGGGGCCCCCACATGGTGGGAGCCGGGGATGATCTACACATTGCCCAACTCTGGGGGGCGCCATTCCCACAGACTACGACATGAAGGGCGTCCCTGGGTTTGTGCTACACAGCTTCCAGGCCTGGAATTCCCCACATGGATGCTGGCACAGGGATGGATGGAAGAGGGAAGCCCTCCCCCACCCTGCCCGCCGTCAGTCGTGCCCCTGTGGTCACCAGACCCGGGCGACTGGTGAATCTGGCTCCCTGGCTCTGCCTCTCTATCTTGCTGCAATCCTGGGTGTGGTCCAGCCTGGGGACTGTGGCAGCCATCCGGAAGCCGGGGAGGCAAAGCCAGGCCGATCCAGACGACACTGCCTGTTCATTATCATGCAAGTTCATTGGTAAAAATGCAAATGATTCATTTCACTTCATCCTTCTGACAGACTGTGCTGGTAGCAATAGCTGGCTGCTCCCTAAACCTGTCATCACTGCCGCACTGCTCACTTTGTGTGAAAGGCCTGCCACACTTCAGGTGTATATATAGCAACCATCATTAAAGCCCGCCTGGTGGAAACCCGATCATCCACTGCCCCCTAGTGGACTAGATGTGAATGAGCCAGTATACTGTGTGCCTTTGATTTAGGTTCCGAGCTGCATTTTATTTCAGGAATGGTTCACGAGGTCTCCTGCTTTAACCTTTGTTGCTAGTAGCTGTGGTTCTTCATTAACAGCACTGTAATAAGATAAAACGTCAATCATGGGTGACTCTTTGTGGAGCTATATTTGAATGTTAAAAAGTCACGACATTTTCAGACAGTGTTGGAGATTTTATTTGATACTCATTTTAAAAATCAAATTTTTTTTAGGCTGGGAAAAAGCATAAAGTTAACGTAGCATTCAAGAGCTCATGTTGCCATCTAGCAAAGCCATGAGTTGAGCCTGAGAGAGAAAGAAGTTTATTTATAAGGCAGAAGCACTGGCTCTGCCTGTGTGACCACCGAATGTCACCTAATCATCCTTTGGCGACTTTGCATACCTCTCAATGGTCACGCAACCCTGAAATCGGGGGCCCAGTCACACTTGGCATGAGGGAAGCTACGTTTATGATATGCTGACAAAGGCGAGGGGACGTGGTTCCTCATTGTCACACCACAAAGGCTGCCTTGCTGAGTGTCTACCCCTGGGCTTCTTTAGGTTGTTGCATCTGGCCCAGGATCATGCACTTAAAGATCATTTGATAATATTGGTCCATGTTATGTTCATCATACCAAGAAACCTGTTTCTTAAGAAGGTTAATAATCTACTTTTTACCCTTTCTGAACTATTTTCTCATTGCAAGGGCTTGAACAGATTTGTAACTATCTCAGAGTTCAGTGACTTCATTGCTCTGCACTTTCAGCATATCTACTACTAGAATATTCTAGATACTAGAATAACTCCCTTTCCATAGCCTAGACTCTTGCCAGAAAGACCTCCATCAATAAAGTCTAAGGCATCCCTTGAATGGATGGATGAGCTTCTCACCTATGCATCTAGCACGGTGCTAGTTATGTACCATGCTTGGGAGAATTGGAAAAATAGCCCCTCAAATCATTTTCCGTGCTTTGTGGTGCAGATGAGGAACCTGGGCTCAGAGCGTTACACAGGAGCAGTGTCTGGGCGAGATTGGCAGGGGGTGGTGCTGCATACCCTCTAGGCCAGCCTTGTTCACTTGCTTTATTTATTTCAGGCTGACTATAGGGTAGACATGGTCCTGACGATGGGAAACTTCCAAGAGAGAAAAATGTCGGTGAGAAAGCTTTTGGTGCACAGAGCAGAACTCAGATTTTTCCACCCTGCGTAGATCAGAAACCGCAGTAAGAGAAGTTGCTCTGGGTTCTTCCGAAGCAAACCATAGTTTCCCCAGAAAGGCACAGGAAGTGCTGCCCGTGATTCATCAGGTTAATCGTTTCCTCCTGAGTCAGAAACAGAAGGTGCTGTCCAGTGTGGAGGCCCAGAGGGCTCTGGCGTGGAGCAGCTTGTTTACTAACTGGTCAGAAACGTTCCAGCCGTGAAACTCACGGCTGCTGAAGAACACAGCAAAACCCTCACCCAGGGAAACTTGCATTACAATGATAAAAGTTAAATAGGCTTGGGTATAACTTACTACAGAGAAATAGGTCAGGAGAGCTGCCTTCCTGCCAGTCTCCCTTACAGCGCCATGAAGTCCTGTGGCTGCCTATTTTATTAAAGTTGGGCAAAATGCCCATCGAGTGGCTCCATTT
Organism: Ceratotherium simum simum; assembly: GCF_057802395.1. NCBI lineage: Eukaryota > Metazoa > Chordata > Mammalia > Perissodactyla > Rhinocerotidae > Ceratotherium > Ceratotherium simum. The sequence continues at coordinate 73,126,458 of NC_141909.1, read as the reverse complement.
TGCCCCACCTAGTTTAAATCAGTTGGTCAACATGTCTCATTGACCCAGAGGCCCCAGAACTGAGTGGTCATCTGCTGTATCCTCTGGCGGCCTCAGCCAGTGTCTTTGAGATATCATCTCTAAAGAGATGCTCGCGGCAGGACTGAATTAAGTGCTAGAGGTGGGGAGACAGGAAAGTGGAGTGGGGTTGCGGGTAAAAGCTAAGAATATTCTTTCATCTACCTTGGGAGTTTTATAACCTAACCACAAAATCAAGACAAAACACATGGGAAGTGATTTAAAAGTGCACATAAAGAAAACACACAGAACATAACCAGTATTTATGCCTTCTAGCCTTGTACTGGGTCTTTATCCCGTGAAGATCACCTGCCTCCATGCACCTGGTAGGTGGCTGAAGCGATACAGTGGGCAGCTGTGCAGAGAGAGAGCCCCTGCTCCAAGCTGGCCGTCATTCAGCTGAGGAGCTGGCTTTCCTCAAGGCCTCACGCCCGCCGTGCTGCCACATCCTCTCCAGCTGATCTCTGGCCAACCTTACTGGCGATACTGAGCGTGTTTTATGTAAGGGTTTCAAAGCCGCTGCTGCTGCTGCCGTTGCTGTTGCAGTGGCTGTAACCTGGCCTTTCATGTCTCAGTCTAGACAGATGCATGATTGCATAAAGGATTCAGCCAAACCCTGTGTCACATTGGCCATCTGGAAAGTAGCCAAGCACTCATTTAGCAAATTGCTCTGTTTAAATGCAGCTGCTGGGTCTCGGCGTTTATGCTACCAAGACGGATCGCATGATTCTTCTTCCTTCATTTATCCAAGCCGTTCCTCTCCATCTGCCTAGGAATTTTAAAAGGCTGTTAATGCATGACAAGGCACTTGACCCACATGATTTCCACGCCGAGAAGGAGCATCCGTCTTGTGCTGGGTCGTCCTTTCCTCAAAAGCAAGGGCACCTTGCTTGTGCTCCGTGTCTTAATGAAAGCTGCCTTTATTAAGAATCCCGTTAAGCTCCACCATGCTCAGCTATCCAGCACTGCAAATATTTCCCTTTAGAAATGCGTCCAGAGGCCTGGCACGGGCAGCTGGCCTAGTAGCAAATACTTGCCCTGACGGTTGGGAGGTGACCTCAGACGTCAAATCTTTGTGGACAGAAGGGTGTTGTTTGACAGCCTGGTGCCTCTCTCCATTTGGAAAGATGGATGACAATCATTAGCAGATAATGTCAACAAAGCCCCTGAGATGATTTGAATAAGAGTTGGAAGCAAAATGGTTTCAGACTAGCAATGAGCTCTCAGGCTTTTCACTTTGGTTTTCTTTTTTCCAAAAGAAATGCAAGAAAGGGGACCACGGAGGCTAAGTATTTTAATGTCAGGATGTCACTGGTCACTTTGGCCTGGCACTGATCATTATCTGTTATTTATCCAGCAAATAATCCTGGTGTGACCACCGGTTTCATCAACTGCTTAACTCAATTGGGGTCACAGTATCATCAAGTCAGGAAGCGAGAAGCCAAAATAAGTGGGTGTTTATTAAATAAATATCATGTGCTCAGCCCTTTGGAAAAGAAACAAAATAGTACAATAAATGGTCTTTACCATTACATCCTTTGGGAACCAAAAAGAAACCAATACAGGAGTATTTAGCACAGTGCAGTCGTGAGACATGTGGGCTTTGGAGCCACCTTAGGATCTAGGTTCAAATCCTAGATGTAATTTTGGGCAAATTCACCTTCTAAACCTCGGTTTTCTCATCTGCAAAATTGGGTGGACGTTTATCTCTTGGAGTTATTTTTAGGAGAGATTGATTCAATCCTTGTACCTTGTAAGAATTCAACAAACCCTACTAACTGTAGTTAACGGATGCACAACCGTGACTGTAAATACTAGAGGAATTCAGAAGAAATAAAGAACATTGTGGACTGGGGAAAGCAAGGCAATCTTTATGGATTAATCTTTATGGATTAGATCCTGAAGGAAATATAAACTGGGAAGGGGAAGGGGATCTTACAAGAGAACAACGTGAGCGAGACGTAGAGATGGGGGCAGAGTAGGAGGTGGGGCAGTGGTGTGGATTGGAGGGAAGAGCCCCCATTTTTGGATGTGGGTGTGAAAATGTTGAATGAGTGAGGGGCCCCGTTGATGGAGGACCTTAAAAGTTAAGCTAAAGGGTTTTAACCTAATCTAATTGGTAACAGGGAACCGTTGTGATTTCTTTAGCAGGAAAGTGGCAGAGTAAGAGCCATGGGTTAGAAAGACTGAGCTGGTGCCAGCGCACAGGGCCGTTAACTGGAGGAACTCCAGGCTGGGAGACGGGGTCCCAGGCCAGGCACTATTTCAGGCTTGATGGTTGAAGGGTTAAGTGGAGGTGGCCACAAGATGGATGGGATGGAATAAAGCTGGTGTTTCCTTTCCCACTGGACAGACCCAATGCCAGTTGTAAACAGTGGGCAAGAGGGAGAAGGAAAAGGCAAGGGAAACTGGCTTTATGGAGTACCCCTTTCCATGCCAGACGTTAGGCTTGATGCTTTCTCCACCATGCTTGTTTTATCTGGCTCCAAGCATAGGTCCCAGGACACCAAGAGACTGGCAGGCCCTGGAAGCTGATGGGGCTGTTCAGAAGGGGCGCTGTGCTCTGGCTGGATGGGCTAAGAGGTGTGGTGTCATGTGTGTTGAGAGTGAGGTGACTTTAGAACAGTCAACGTCCTCCAAGCACAAAGGTCCTGTGGGTGGGAAGCTGCAAGTCCCGATTTGGGATTCAGGGTAGGGATGCAGACGTGAATGCCGTTGGCTTACGGGAGACAGCTGAGCTGTAAGCCTCGAGGAGCAGTGGAGAGAGAGAGAGTGTTGGGAGAGAAGAGCAGAGGGCTGAGACCCCAACCTTAGGGGCACAAGGAAGGAGCTAAGAGGGGCAGGGAACCAGCACAAGCCAAGGGAAGAGGATGTCCAGGAGGAAAGAGCTGATGAGTAGCTGAACATCCAGGGCACTGGAGGAAGATGAGAGACTGAGAAAATTCCATTCGATTTATTAGAAAGGGACCCAGTGGTGAGAAACATGTCAGTGGAGGAACAGGGAGACGAGCCAGATTGCAGGGAGGGTGGAGTGAGAAAAATGACACGTTAACAAGGAGGAGAGAGGTGGAAAGAGAGGAACAGTATATGGTGATTTCTTGAAATAAAATGAGTTTCTAGATGGTACTATAATTGCATGACAAAGTGACAGGACCCAATGACCCTAATGTAATTTTCATTAATAGATTATGCACTGGAAAAATCTTACACAAAATTTTTGGTGTGTGTCGTACTGAGGTAAAAAAAAAACAGCACAGTGAGATTCTATTTGTATCCAGACTGAGCTAGAAAATGACATTACCTGCTGTGAACTCCACATACTATGAACCCAGCCAAGACAGTAGCTCAGTCCAGTGCACATCCGCCTGAGCTCAGAGACCACATGAAATTTAGCAAGTCCAGCGCTTCTGCCACTTATGATTTCTGTTACCTTGGGCACATCATTTGACCTCTTTCTGCCTCAGTCTCCTCATCTGTAAAATGGAAATAATAAAATTGCCCACCTGTAGGATTACTGTGAAGATTTAATGGGATAATGCATGGAAAGCAGTTAGTTAGTGCAGTGCCTGGCACTTATTCAAAGAAGAGTCATGCTGGTACCAGAAGATACTATGGCAGCTCCCACCAACAGACGAGAAGCTTTTATTTCATGTGAGAGACAGCAAGCTTTGCTGTTATACACACTTGCTGTGATGCCGGTGTTGTCTCTGTATCCCATGCCATTCTGAGTGCGGTCACTGTGAGAATGTCCCGGAGTGATCAAGGTCCTCTAAGTGAGGAGTCACATGCGATGGGAGCCCCTGTGACCTCCGCCCGGGCATTTGGACAATGCAGTCTGGCCGAGCTCATGTCCTACTCAAGGTTATGGCAGCTCCACTTGCTGAATATGAAAGCCCATCTGTGTGTTTGAATAGTGTTTCCAGCAGAGAAGCTGGAAAAACTATTCACTCCCTTTGAAATGGAGAGAGATTGCTCGTTGTTTCTACCGAGAGAGCACAAGCTTCTAGTGTGTGGGAAATAAGTGAAATATGTTGGCTTTTTACTTCTGAAGGAATTCATTTTTCTTTTCTTTTTTAAACTGTGTTGCAGGGATGTGTGAATATTCTGTTTTTGGCTTCTGTAGGTGAACTCTTAAGGTAAATATGAAAGTTTAAATCTCATAATCTCTTTATGTAACTGTTGCCACGGGGTAAAAGAATAGACTGAGAAAGGGCTCTGATGATAGCTTAGGGTTTGGATTTGCTTTTTCTTCTCCTTCCTAATTTTCTCAGATTGTATCTTCACATTCCCACCCCCAATGTACTTACTCATTTCTCTGCTCTGCTCTGACCCTCCCCTATCATGGCTACAGTGCCGCTACGGACCTCCAAGCGTGGTGCATTCATTCAAGTCTTTTTTGAGGATATGTCAGATCATTCTCCTTGGTTCAGGGGATAAAGCAGTGAAGCCCAACTAGTCACAGAAAAAGTCAGGATGAACATTTCGACTAAACATAACGTGTTAGAGGATCAGACAGAACATAATCAGCCTGTACTAGTCAGGGTAGGCAAGCTGCTATAACAAACAACCCCCCAAATTCAGGGGCTTCTCCCCATAGAAGTGTGTTTCCTGTTCATGTAACAGTTCACTGCGTGCACTTGGTGGGTGGCCTGGGTGATTCGGGGATGGAGGCTCCCCTAGGGCCTGGGATCCTCTGCATGCAGGCAGCATGTTAAGGAAGAGACCTGAGTGAAGGGTCATCTGGAGGATCTTACTGGCTATGCCTGGAAGTGCTGTGGGCCACTTCTGCCCAGATTCCGGGAGTGAGTCACATGGCCACCCTCACTGCGTGGAAGCTCAGAAAGGTGAACCAGCACAGAGAAGGAACTGGGTATAGGAATGCCTGCCCAGTCTTTGCCACAAAGCCTGAAAGGGTACCAAGGAAACAACACACACGTGTCTCCTGTGGTATTTCTGCTGGTGGCATGGAACCCCCACTGCCACCAGGGAAGTCTCTTCTCGTCACCTCCCCCTTTTCCCCTTCTTTCCATTCCTCTCTGCCACTGCCGGGCCTGCTGAATCCATCTCCTGACGGCCTCTGGGAGTGGGCCTCCTTCAGAATCTTGTGCTGGCCTTCCTCTGCGTCTCGGCTCGCAAACTTCACATCTGGAATATGTCCTTCCCTCCATCCTGGCTTTTCAAATTCCTCTCCCAACTTCCATGCTCGGATCACATCCTGTCTCTTCCATAAAGCCTCCCTGATCACCTCGCTCTGCCCGCCGTCTGCACGCTCATTTTCTGCACCACACCGAGGGCCTTTCTCATCCTCCACCTCATTGTGAGGTTTTATATATGCACCTCATCTTTCAGTAGAATGAACACGCTTAGAGAGGGTAGCACCTGTCATCTACTAGGCCCTCGGGACCTGATTGCTGGGGGAGAGACTGAGATAATGTGACACGCCAGCCCAGAGCTCTGGTCCCTGTCGTGTGTTCCCTGCGGCCTGGCTGTAGCGAGATCCTTACCTGCCTCAGTGTCCTCATTCGTAACCTGAGGACAATATGGCCTGCATCACCTCTCCTCCCAGGGGAGTTGAGATTTGAATGAGGTAATTCAGGTGAGTCCAGAAGGAGGACAAGGAAGACTAGTCACCAGGCTCATCTGACCGAGAGGGTGTCTGAGGATGGGCTCCGGTGGCGTCCCAGCGCCTGCCCGGGGGGCAAGCAAAACCCTCCGCTGTGTCAGCCCGACAAAGAGGTAAAGGAGCCGCTGCCTACATAGTGCTTCTTGGAAACGAGAAGTTTTCTCTGAAGCGAATAGGAAGGGGTAAGTCAGGAATGAACATCCCTGGGTTTTGGCTTTGAAGTTAGCCAAAGAATACCTTTTTCAAACAACAGAAATAGCAGGCTAAAGTCACTGTGTGGCAGCAATTCAGAGCTGTCTTTAAAATAGCACTTACCGCCCCTGAAGACGAGCACAGTGTGCGGCTCCGTGTAAATCCACCCGTTCACCGGCCTCCTTGCAAGCTTTTGTTTTTGCTTGGGACCTCTGGGGTCGCTCCTGGAATGTCACTCACCTTAACGGGGAGTGACCACAGAAGGCCTTGGGAGGCTTGCTGAAGGAAGGGCCTGGGGAGTCCCCCTGCTCACCTGGCATCTGGGGGACCCGGGGCTGTGCAGGAGCTCGCGCAGGAGTGTGACCTCCTTCTGCTTCACTTTCCCTGTTTGTAAGCCTGGGAGCAAATACAAACCACATCCTGGAGGTCTTGAAAGGACTTAATTGTTAATACTCAACACCAACGCTACACCTTAAATATAAGTACTGATTTGTCCCCAGTGGCCTCTTGATGAGGAGACTCAGGATTCGTCTGAATGGACGTATCATTGGTTGATTCTGAGCTGGCCGGATCAAGTGAAAAGTGCAATCTGTAGAACATCTCATTTCTGCTCAGGCTGAAGCAATGATTCCCTTTGGAGCAAAGTGGATTGACATCCAAGTGTCGCTTGCTCGTCTCTGTCATTTTTGGAAGCTGGTAGGAAGGAAGGGTGCTGAGCGTGCTGCTTCTTCAGTCTCCCCCAGTTAGTCCTGGAGATGACAAGTTTGTGCTTCTATTGGCTGAGGCAGCCGTGGGAATGGCAGTAGGTGCCCTGGGAATGGGGATGAGAACTGCTGGGCCCTGACCCCCGTACAGAAGTCAGCAGGAACCCGCCCCGGCTCCCTCTCAGGAGGGAGGTGACGCCCGCGCCAAGCTGTGCCATCAGTGGCTGTTCATTGCAGCAGAGCCTTCAGCAAATCACTATTGGTGACTGGGCTCCCCGAGGAGAGGCAGCCAGGGAACCGGGCCTGTCACAGTCACACTCTAGGACAGCAAAGCACCAAGGCAAGCTGTGCCCCTGGTGGGATTTCCAGAGGCTGTTTCGCCTTCACGTACCATAAGTCCACAGACACATGCACCCAGAAAGGCACACAGAGCGATCTGCAGACACCCCCAGACACCCAACAACACCTTCACAGACACTTGTCCAGAGAGACACCTCACAGACACCCCACAGACACCCCCACATGTTCCCAAAGGTAAATGCACAGACATCCCACAAATGCTCCACAGACACCCCCATAGACACCCTACAGATACCCTACAGTCACACACACACACCCCCAACACACCCCACACACATCCTCACACATACCCCACTGACATCACAGACACTTTTACAGATACCCCCAAACATCCTCCACAAACATCTCAAAATATACCCCCCAAATCTTCGCAGACACCCTTCCACACGTCTTCCACAGATTTCCCTTGCAACACTTGTGCAAACCCGTCTGGTTTCACCCCACAATCTCCCAACACAGACAGTGGCAGATATCCCCTACAAAACACCCCACTCTACCCTCTGACACACATAGGTGCACCACACAGTCACCTCAAACACCACTCACAGACCCAGGTGCACAGCACACACCATCATTACCCCACACTGATGCCCTGTGCACAATCGCACACAGATCCTGTGCACACACAGACACAGTCAGTCACACACACAGATCCTGTGCACACACACAGGCACACACACAGATCCTGTGCACACACACACAATCACCCCACACAGATCCTTGTGCATACCCAGAGACAGACACAACTCAGACATACAAGTATGTCCACCCCTCTCCCTGCACAGGCAATACCACCCACACAGACACTCTCGCATAGAAACTTGTAACCTGCAGGGGCCTCCACAAGGACCTCACGGAAACGCTCCCCTCAGACACATGTCAACACAGACAGACACTCACAGGCCTGACACACACAGAGGAAGACACACCCAGACACCTTAGCTGCATTTCTCCCATTTGTCATTCCAGGCAATCTTCTAGCTATAATCTTGAAAATCAGTAAAAGTGCTTCATTGCAAACAACTGAAAACATGGCGCAACCCTCTCTGGTCATGGGGGGATGGAACAAAAAAGGGCTCCAATGAGATCAAATGGTGCCTTCTTCCGTCACCCTGGCTGGCCCATGAGAAAGCCAGGAAGGGGAAGAGACATCTCCTCACCACGCCCTCAAAGAACGGTGAGCACAGCTCGAAGACTGAAGTGTGGCTTCTGGAACGCAGCAGGCCCACTTGTCTGTCCCCCGCCCCGGCCCCCCCACCCCGTGGCCTTGTCAGGAAACAAAGAGTCTATCTGACCCCTTTCCCGCGGAGGACCCTCCCCGGGAGGTCCTCATCCTCCTCTCAGAGAAGCTTTTCCTCCCACACATGCCTGCAGCTGGTTTCCTCACTGTACAAAAAATGAAAAAAAAAAAAAAAAACAGAAGAGGTAATGCTCCAAAAAATCCTCAAATTCTCTTAGAAAAATAGGTGCTTCCAAAGAAAGATAGAGTATGGAGGCTGTTAGGAGGAGGAGGGGAGAGATACAGAGATCAAAAAGAAAACCAAGAGGATGGATAAAGGGATTAGGATGCAAGAAATAGCCCAGGCCAGCTGGCGGCCATCTGGGAGCTGGGAAGAAAGGGAAGAACGAAGTTGTTGAGTTTCAAGCAAGTGGGTTCAGTTTCTCATGAGAGGAGGCTACTGCTTTGAGGAACTGGAGAGAAGCCAGAGCCTTGCCAGCTATTTAAGAAAAATCTAGTGGTTTCCCTAAGGATTGGATTGCAATGAGTAGCTCTTGTCTGAAGTACACTAGCGAAGGGCGTTATCATTTTAGGGAAAGTTAGGAGGCATCTGACGGTGTCGTGAACTGGAGACCTAATCTCTGGATGTCAGTGTAAAAATGGACAGTGGAGAAATGGGAAAGATATTTGGTTGTACCTTACACAGAGGTTTTTTTAAATCCTTAAATAAGACCATAAGGAAAGCCAATGACTCTAGGATAAGCAGTAAATTACTGTAATCAGTTGTTTCAATCTTGGTAAGAAATCTGAGGTAAATTGTATGTGTTTGCACAGAGGCTGTCTATAAAAGTGAAAGCAATAAATCGTAAAATCGATATGTACTCTGTAATATGGAGGGACATTACATATCCACGCAGTTGTCCTACAGGGAACTGAAGGAGAGCATGTCTGAAAATAAGCTCATTATGTCTTTACCGTCCACCAAAAATCAGCTTCTCATCTCTCTTCCTCCTGACTCCGTGAAGGGCACTACAGTCCCCTGGTTACCCCCGCCAGGTCAGTCATCCTGGTCACTTGGCTCCCACATCCAAATACTTGGTCACCAGGTCCTGACAATTCTATCTCCTTAACAACCCTAACCTGTGCCCTCCTTTCTCTTGCCAAGGCCACAACAACCTGTCATTGTCATCATCATCATCACAGCCACGAACTCCTAACTGGTCTCCCCGGCCCCAGTGTCGTGTTTCTGCACATCATTCTCCATCTTTTCATTTGGTAGTTTTTGTAAAAAAGCAAATCTAATCTCCTACTCATTCAGCAAACATTCATTGAGCAGCTCCTACACGCCAGTCTTTGTCCCAGGTGCTTGGGATACATGAGTGAACAGAACAAAGATACCTACCTCCATAGAGTTAGAGTTTAATGGGCGGAGAAAGACAATAAATGTAGTAAATTATGTGATATCTTTGAAGGTGATAAATGCTGTGCAAAGAGGAAAAAACAGACCAGAGTACGAGGGATTAAGAGTGCCAAGTGTGCACCTGTGTGTGTGCATATGTGTGTGTATGTGTGTATATGGTTTTTATTAGGGCAGCCAGGATAGGCCTCATTGAGAGGCTGGCGTTTGCTCAAAGGAGGTGACGGAGTGAGCCACATGGATCTCTGGGGAAGAACGTTCCTTGCAGACAGAACAGCCAGAGAAGTGGAGTGTACCCAGAGGGTTCAAGGCATAGCAAGCAGGCCGGTGTGGCTGGAGCAGAATAGGTGCAGTGTGAGGGTGGAAGGCATGAAGTCAGAGAGCTAAGGGAAGTCAGGTCACATGGGGCCTTGTAGCGAGGCGGAGCCGTTACAGAGTTTTAAGCAGTGGGTGACATGCTCTGACTTCTATATTAAATAATTGCTCTGGTGATGATGATGACTCAGACCAGGGGTAGCAAAAGAGACTGTGAGAGGTGGTGATGTCTCTGTCCTGCTCAAAATCCTTCAGTGACTTCCCTTAGCTTTCAGATAAAATCTAAAATCTTTGATGTGACCCACAAAACATTTCAGGATTGGGGACTTGCTTCTTTTTCCAGACTCATCTCTTCCTGGCATCCTCAATGGCCCGCATGTTCTGAAGCATGTGGGCTTCTAACCAGCATCCTCTTCTCTCACGGTCCCACACATCTGTGTAGGTGGCTTCCCCTGCCTGAACAAAGAGCCCTCTGGGTCTTCACTAAGCATCTTCTTGAGGAAGCCTTTCTCTCTTCTTTGAACATGCATGCCCAAAGCAGTTCATGCATACTTCAATGATTGGGATTATAGTCCTGAGCCATAATTTTCTGTCCACAGTCTGTCTCTCTCACTGGACTGGGAAATCCTAGAGGATAGGAACTAGAGCTTTTATTTCTGAGTCCCTAGTAAATATTGGATGGATGGATGGATGGATGGATGCTGGCTCTTTCATCAGATCTTGAATTTAAGGCATTTTATTTTTAGTTTAAAATTAGTTAAGCATTATAAAATGCTTTAAAACTAACTATAAGATATTGACTTCTCCCTTGTTGAAGAGATGGCTGATGCAGTATGCTCAAATAACTACCTGGGAGCATATGTACACATCAACTGCACATGATGGTTGTGTTGCTGGTGTTGGGGAGGGGGAAATTCCCCCCTCTACCCCTCTTGGGTTCTTATGGCTGGACTAATAATAAAATTGACACAAGACCAGATTAACAGGAGAAAAAAGAACAATTTGATATGTACATACAGGAGATAATAAAAGTGATGCTCAGAGAGTGAACCAAGCAGGCAGTTTATATATCTTTTTACACAAAGAAACCATAACTTTTTGAGGATTTGATAGGATAAAGAAACTTAGGTTTGGGATACATAGTTAGTGAGGAAGCTAAACAGAGTTTAGGCTTGAGGTATTAAATTTATTAGTAAAATAGTAAATTAGTATTTAAAATAGTAAAATACTATTATTAAAATAGTTAAATTAGTAAAATAAAATTAGTAAAAGTAACAAGGTTTGTTTATACAGGCTTCGTGGCCTTGAATTCCCTAGCTCTGGTGGTAAGGATGTCTCTATCTCCTGGTGGAGGGAGGGTACCTTTCTCATGGGAGATTTAATTCCTGCTTTCAGGGGGAACAGAGAGAGAAGGGTCAAAACTTTAAGTCAAACAAGTAACTTTAATTCAAAATAATCAATATGCCATTTTGGGATATTTTGGGGTGGCCTGCCCTGGGATCCAAGAGTTCCCTCCTCTGAAACTTCCTTGGAAGTTTCACATATTAAATGTTGAGCTGGTAGATTGTTCCATTATTTCATTGAATTAATCTTTTAGTCTTGAAAATAGGTCAGTTCAGTTAAGCAGTAGTTTCTCATTTCAGAAGGCGTGTCTTGCAGGTGGGTTCCCAAAGTTAGGTGTATGGTGCAAGCAATCAGGCATTTAATAAGAGGCATTTCCATGGAAACAAAGAAAAATAAAGGTTAATGGTTAGAGCAAATTATAAGCCAGTTTCTGAGCTTAGGGGGCAGCCAGTCAAGAAGACTTCTAGATGTCAGGGTCAAAGCATCTTTTGCAGTTTTAAATGTCTCTGGTGATGTCATCAGGTGTTCAGGAACACTTTCAGAGTGGCTTACACAGCAACAGGCATAAAGATTGTCTAAACATGGGCGATTGTGGTGATCTCTCTTAAGTTTATATCGGGTTGTAAAGCTTCGATTTGCAGGGCTTAAGGGAAAAGGGCAGCTTTTGTTCTCAACAATTCCAAGTCAAAAGTGGGAGAAAAATTGGAAATGTTAGTTTGGAGATCTGTAGCCAAATATTGGAGGAAACTAGAAGAATTTAGGATCCAGTCCAGTATTTAGGTAAATAACAAAATTTCACGGAAAACTAACAGCACTAGAATCTTATATCCACAAGTGTATACTATAGTTTCTACTGAAACATAATTTTTCTTTCTAAAATTACCTTTATTTTTTTTTACCAAAGATAGTCAATTTAGACTAATTTGTTTGCAAAATAAGTCTAGTTTCACTAAACTTGGCTTAGTTATTTACATAAGAATAGCAGTTGACCATATAGACTTTTTAAATTTGCTCTGCTGGAACTTTTCATAAGGAATCTCCAGATTGAACATTTAATAGCCTCTCAAGGCTAAGAAGCCAAACCAAATACTTGCCATCAGACTCTGCCTGCAATACCTATAGATTTGGGTGAATTCCTCTCTTCTTGAAGTTCCCAATATATCTTGAGTTTCCTGCATCTGCCAGAAAGTGACCTTCTTTACTCACCTGGTTAGGCTATTGGGAACCCTGTGAGTAAGGTACCAGGCTTTTTTTCATAGAGTCAACCTTTGATCCTTAAAGTTGTTTGATTATATCAGACTTTACATATGTCTATTTCAAACATAAGATTCCAGTCAAAGACTTGATAATATAACCAATGTTTCCAATAGCATCCCGTTCCAAGGAGAACAGACTCTTATTGAACTTATGCAAATAAATATATTGTCATGAAAATAAGAATACTCACTGAGAGTTTCTGAATTCTGGAGAGATCAGGAAGGGAGAAAAAGTTATTGTTTCAATTCTGCTTACAAAGGTATAATTCACCAAATTGCTATAAGTCATAGATAGCTTAAGAGAAAAGAAAGAAAAGATTTCCTTAAATCTGGAAAAGCAAAAGATTTTTAAAAAGTAATATTTCAGATAAAACATTAAAAAAATTATAATCATTCTCACCAGTTCATTTAGTCTCATGTAATTAATTCTTGTTCTTCTAGAATCTAGTTTTTGATTCACTAGTTCTCTTGATCTTGCCTGATGATTAAGAGTGATAGGGACAATGATAATTCCAAGAAATTTGCAAGGTTTTCTTTTTTCTTTTTCTTTCTTTTTTTTTTTTTTTTTTTGCTGAGGAAGATTCGCCCTGAGCTAACATCTGTGCCAATCTGCCTCCATTTTGTATGTGGGTCACTGCCACATCATGGCCACTGATGAGTGGTGTAGGTCCATGCCTGGGAACTGAAGTGGAGTGCACCAAACTTAACCACTAGGCTAGGGGCTGGTCCTGCAAGGTTTTCTTTGAGGCTCATATGATTTGCCCAGTGAAGTGAGTGCCTTGATCACTGGAGATTATGGAAGGTAATCTTGGAAACATATTTTTTAACAGTTTCTTTGCCACTCTGAGGGCATTAGCTTTGTGGCAGGGGAAGGTTTCAACCCATCCAGAAAACATACGTACAATAACAAGAACATATTGATAACCCATACTAAGTGGTAATGAAGTCCAGCTGCAGGTTTACAAAAGACCTAAAGGGAGGAGTTATGAGGCCTCTGGGGACAAAAATAGTTTTTCCTATAGTGGGTGAAAAAATGCAAAAACCAAAAAATGGGGTTTGCTGAGGAGCCAGGAAGAATCAAGCAGCCATCTTGGGTTTGTTATATCCCCAACTGTTTGTTTAATTTACAGCCATTGTTTACCCATCCTAATTTCTCTGATTCAGGAGCAGACTGTTGCCATGTTACAGGACATCAGGATGGCAAAAGTTTGGCAATGAGGGGTCATTGTTTTTCCAGAAGCAAAATGGACTTCATCTACATGTGCCACAATCTTTATAGATTCTGTTGTTGCTGCCTTTGCATGAAAGTCAGCTAGGATATTTCCCTGGTGCTCAGATTCAGTCCTTTTAGTGTGAACCTCAATTTTTATGACAGAGACCCAGTTCAGTTTTGTGAGTTTCCTTTCTATGATGCATTTTGCAAAAGCGTCAAAGTAACTATAAATGACAGAAGACTTAAAAATGGTTCATTATAATGCAACAGACAAAGACATTTGGTTATTTCTGTGACATACAACATTTTAAGATAATAACTAGAATTATGACTGATAACATTATACTAAGACATATCAGATTTTTAGGAATTTCACATAGTTTATAGAAAACTTATATACCTATGAAATATAACACAAGGAAGGCTTAAAGTTACTTTTTATTTGACAATGCTTCCCATGTAATTTAACATGTCAAATAAGCCTAATTAGTTTAATATCTCCCTTTTTATAAGGAGAGAGAACACATCCTTTGAAACATTCTAGGGGCCCTCTGAAAAACTTCAAAGTTAGTAGAGGTCAAAAGACTTCATTTAGAATTTGATTTGAGGATGTTTGTCAAAAATATCAAAAAAGTTTTAAAACACTGGTCAAATAGGATCAAATAGGATAGATCAATGTAAAACAATACTTAGTTATCTGTTCAACCAAAATGATCATAAACGATTTTAAAGGCAAATACAGAAGGTTACACAGCTGTTAGCAAAACTTAGCTCTTACAATGGAAAAGATTCAGTTTTCCTTAGTAATCAAAGATCTAATAAAGTACAGAAAATTATTTTGATAAAACAAATCTTTGCTTTTTTTCCATTATCTCTTATCAGGAGCAGACCAATATTCTAAGAAAACTTAGTTCTTTTAAGAGATGAAAAGAAAATTAAGTTCCAGTTTTATATAAGTACACTAATGATATTAAAGATTATTTTTAAAACTCTTAAAATAACAATTTAGTCTTTTTTTTTCTTTTTTGTTTTTGTGAGGAGATTTGCTCTAAGCTAACATCTGCCAATCGTCCTCTTTTTTTGCTGAGGAAGACTGGCCCTGGGCTAACATCCGTGCCCATCTTCCTCCACTTTATATGGGACGCTGCCACAGCATGGCCTGACAAGTGGTGCATCAGTGGGCGACCAGGATCTGAACTGGCAAACCCTGGGCTGCCGCAGCGGAGCGTGCACACTTAACTTCTTGTGCCACCGGGCCGGCCCCAATAACAATTTAATTTTGGCTATCTTGACCACACAAGGTAAGATTTTTCTCTCTTTTTTCTTTCTTCCCCATTTTTTATTTAATTTGTCCTTTCAACAGAGAGAAAAAACAAATATTGATTTTGTACCAGCTTACTTTTGATTCTAAAACTCATTCGCCTAACTAAATTCATTCCAATCTTAGCCAGCCTTGACCATGCATAAAATCTCTTTCTAAAGATTCCTTTTCTGCAAACCTTCTATGGCTTTCTATGTCCATTTTAGGTTGTCTCTTCTTCTCTTTTCCATTTGGAAATAACCAGCTTTATTTTGGGACAAAATTATTTTTCTTTCCCTCAACAAAAATTCATCTCCATTCCTCATACCTTTTCTTACCAAAAATATATATCTTATTTTTCTTTCATACAGAGATATTTTCCTTATTATTTTTAGTAGCTTTAATTACATATATTAATTAGAATTCTTAACCCTTAGAAACCTTAATTTCTAGTAAAAACTAAGAAGTAAGCAATTGTGAACTGTATGTTATACCTGTATTCTTTAGATTGGCCAATTTATGAATACATTTTACAATTTCTGGAAACATATATTTCTTCATATTGCAATCTTCCAATGTGGCATAGGACATGTTTATTAACAGACTCAAATTTATCTTTAGTTTCTCTTCAATAGAAAGCCAAAAGTAGATAAACTTCTGTTCAGTAATTAGTGTTTTACTATTGTATCTTATCTGGAAATGACCTAGATATTCAACAAATTTCTCATCATTTAATTTAACTTAGCAAAACTCTCAAGTTTCAAGTTATCAAAAAGACTTGGGGAAGCTATTGTTAAGTACACACACCACAAAACATAATTATTGTGCCTAAAAATTTTTATTTTATTTACATCCATATAATTCATTTGTTCTTAATAATCATACTTATATTATTCATAAACATTTCATGAGACATTAAAGCAGTTAGCTATCACCTTAAGTTATTTCTTTTCTTGCTGACAAATATTGTAACAGAGATAACGTGAGCTTATTTGATGAATAACCCAGGTAGAATAAAAGTTGCATGTCTGCACTATACCTAATGCTGATAATTCTGAAGATATGCCTATTTTAATTAAGCCAACAAATTTATACAAGCTTTTATTTATCAAAGATTATTTTACATCATGTTAACTTGAAAAACATTTGTGTTAGTTTCTATTACATTTAGAAATAATTTATATAAGCATTTACTTTAAGCCAATCAAATAGAGCTCTTTTAGAAATTAATTTGCCAATATCATATAGAGGTGGAAAAACACTGTATCTATAATGTACATACATATATAGAGACAGACACAAACAGAGGTCTTATAGCTTTTATTTTAAAATTTTAGCCACAAATCAGGTACAATATAAAACTCACTAGTTTATAAATAATTGTATCTCTAGCTGATGAAACAAGTTAAAGTTACCTGCTTAAAAGCTTTTTTAAAAAAATATTTGCGGGGCTGGCACCGTGGCTTAGCGGTTAGGTGAACGCGCTCCGCTGCTGGCGGCCCTGGTTCGGATCCCGGACACAAACCGACGCACCGCTTCTCCGGCCATGCTGAGGCCGTGTCTCACATACAGCAACTAGAAGGATGTGCAGCTATGACATACAACTATCTACGGGAGCTTTGGGGGGAAAAACATAAATAAATAAAATTAAAAAAAAAAATTGTGGAGAAGATTTTTAAGATTTGTATTTGCCCTAGACAAGTAATTCTTAAGGATGCTGTGAGTTAGATTTTTAGTAAAAGAGCCTTTCTACCAGCTTGCATTTTAAAACAGCCATTTTTCCCTTTTTTTTTTCCTTTAACCTCAGGCTTTACAGACTGAGCTAGCTGGGCTCAGTCTCAGGTGATTGTGGGCTGTTATCTCCTGGGGTGTTTACATTCCGAAGAAATGGCAAAATTTACAACTTCAAAGGACAGAGAAAAAAATGCAAGGTTTTTTTTTTCCCTGAGAGTTTTGGGGTAATTGCTATTTACTTAAGTGCAGAGCAATTGTACCTCTAATGTCCTGATGTTTTTACAATATCTGCAAATGTCTGAAGGCAACTAGGAAGAAGTCTGAGTGGACTTTAATTTTTGTTCTAATTTCTGTTTTTCCATAAAACACGGACTTAACCATGGAGGCAAGAGACACCCCTAAAGGAGAGTGCAAAGGATGCAGCCCTCACAATATCCAAAAATTTTGTTCCCAGAATTAGCCTAAGAAAATAAAGACGATAACTATGAGGGTCCCTGTTTTTAAATAGCACTTCCAAAACATAGGGAATCACTTGTTCCCCTGCTTTTGAACAGAATAGGGAGACTGACCAAGCAAAAAGTTCACCGAATTGTTTTAGTTTCCCTAAGCTTGGCTCCACAGCCTACTCAGCTGCCCGCCCGATGCATATGCATCTTCTGGCTGGAAGAAACAAAAGAAAACAATGACCATCCCTGAGAGAAATGAGACTAACAGAAAACAAGAATATTCTTTTCAAATCTTTGCCAGAGTCGTCTTTGCCCAAGAAAATAATTTCACAAATAGTTTAGAAATTTAGAAAATTTAAATTCACAAAATTTAGATCCTGCTACTCTAAATTTAGAAAGAAAGAAAAACGAGGATTTTCACCCTATTCATCCCCACTGGATTTTGCAGACAGAGATCTGGGAGGCTGACTAAGAAATGCTTTTTGTGCCAGCTTCTTTCAGACATCCCAGGATCTCTTCATCTGCAGTAGCCCCAGGGAGAAAGCAGTTTTCCAGCTAGTGAGGTCTCCTGGATGTTTCCCCACAACTGTCAGGGAAGGGGAAATTCCCCCCTTTACCCCTCTGGAGTTCTTATGGTTGGACTAATAATAAAACTGACACAAGATCAGATTAACAGGAAGTAAAAAAACAATTTAATGTGTATGTACAAGAGATCATAAAATGATTTTTGGAAAGTAAACAAAGCAGGCTGTTTATATATCTTTTTTCTTTTTCTTTTTTTTTTTTTGCTGAGGAAGATTCACCCTGAGCTAACATCTATTGCCAATCTTCCTCTTTTTGCTTGAGGAACATTTGCCCTGAGCTAACATCTGTGCCAGTCTTCCTCTATTTCGTATGTGGGTCGCTACCACAGCATGGCCACTGATGAGTGGTGTAGGTCCACACCCAAGAACCAAACCCGGGCTGCCAAAGTGGAGCACGCTGCACTTAACCACTAGGCCATGGAGCCAGCCCCAGTTTACATATCTTTTTACACAAAGAAACCATAAATCTGTGAGGATTTGACAGAATAAAGAAACTTAGGTTTGGGATACATAATTAGTGAGGAAGCTAAACAGAGTTTAGGCTTGAGGTAGTAAATTAGTAAAAGTAACAAAGTTTGCTTACACAGGCTTCTCAGCCCTGAATTCCCTAGCTCTGGTGATAAGGGTGTCTCTATCTCCTGGTATGGGGAGAGTACTTTTCAGATGGGAAATTTATTTCCTGCTTTCAGGGGAAACAGAGAGACAAGGGTCAAAACTTTACTTAAGTCAAACAGGTAACTTTAATTCAAAATAATCAATATGCCATTTTGAGATATTTGGGGGCAGCCTGCCCTGAGCCCCAACCCTAGAAAGTTGAATGTAAGAGGAATTTTGATAAATGGTGTCTTATTTTCCCATTGACCAAATATAATTTCAGACTTGCTTTATTTTCTTGACATGCTATTCAGTTAGCAGTAGCTCATGCTACAACTTTAAGTTCCTTAATACTCATCCTTCCTTACCAGACTGTTAGATACATCATTTAGCTGAAAATGATTGATTTCTGTGTGGCAAAATACTGAGGAGAATCCTTTCAAAACATGAGGAGTCTTTTTGCAATGCATAACCATCTCCTAGTTCATATGGTTATTTAGTGTTGTCATTGCGCAGTTTGGGTTTTAGGGTCTCCTTTTCTTATCTTGAGAAATACTAGAACATGTTGACTATATGCGTTAGACCAGAAGCAGATTTCTTCCCTACTTCTTGTTGTTTTCAGGAGGCATAGGAGGCAGCTCCCTGACAACGACCAGAGACTGACTTCTCCTCACCTGTAATCTTTTGATGACAGAACCAGAAGAAGCAAACTTTCCCCCAAAAGTGTCACTTCTTCACCCAGGCCATTCCTCCACATAAGTACACAGTAAGCTGTATGGGAAATGAAACAAAAACAAAAGCACATTTTCTTAGAGATACCTGGATTTGAACATTACTTCAAGCCTGGAATAAGCATAATAGAATCAGAGATTTAAATGATAGATTTGGAGAATTCTGAGTAGAAAGGTCCTGGGGTACTCATCTCATCTAACTTACAACCAACCCAGTAGAAGTTGAAACCTCTCTACCACATCCCTGAGAAGCAGACATTCCAAATTGGCTTGACCCTTCTGGAAAAAGAGAGCCCTGTCTTACAAGGCAGCCCCTAAAAATGCGGATTATTTCCAAATATTAGAAAGCAATCCTTATGTGATTCCAAATACGCTTTCCACAATTCTAGGAAATGGGGTAGGTTGAATACATGCATCTACTTTTACTCCCTCCTAAATAAAACTCATGTAAACAACAGGAAAGGGAGCTTTTTGTACCCTGAAGGCACAGCCCCATAAGGATGCAGCAAATGAGAGGAAACGGCAGCAGTAAAATTTGGAAGTTGAAAAGCAGATAAACAAATGGTAAGTGACTTAGGAAATCCAAAAAACCTAAGTGCTTAGGTCAGCTGTAGGAAAAGCTGAGAGCTAATCCATTTCACAGTGTAGACCCCCACCCTGCCCCCCAGGCCCAGAAATTGGCAGCACTACCTCCTAGATCGCTGACAGCCATACTTTCCCCTTCTGGGCAGGAAATAACAATAAAATGCCATTATTATCTTTGGGGAGACAAGAAGAAATCCATTAAATAAGAAGATGCCATTACAGAGGAAAATTCAGAGAATAAAAAGAGTTCTTGGAAACTAAAATTGTGATAAAAATTTTTTAACTCAGTAGAATGGTTGGAAGATAATATTCTCCCAGAAAGTAGGACAAAAGACAAAGAATATGAAATAAAAGAGAAAAGATAAGAAAACTATAGGACCAGTCTGGGAAGTACAACATCCAAATATTAGACATACAAAAAAGAGAAAAGAGGAGGAAGAAAATAATCAGATAATTTGAGAACATTTCCTAAAACATTGAGAGCAAAGAGAAGATTCTAGAAGTATGCAGAGGAGGAAAAAATCGGTTCAGCATGCATAGGATCAGGAATCATATTGGATTGGGACTTCACCACAGCAGTACTGGCAGTGTAGCAATCCCTTCAAAAATCTGAAGGAAACTTAGCTCCTCCAACACTGAATTCTGTACCCAGATAAACTATTTTTGAAATGTGAGTAAAATAAAGTCATTTTCAAAGATGCAAAAGGTTTCAAAAATGTTCTTTTCATATATGTATCCTTCTCGGGAAACCACTGAAGGGTTTTCTCTACAAAATGAGGAAGAAAACTGAACAGAAGAAGAACTGGGACACAGGAAACAGAAGATACAATGAAGAAGAGGGGCAAATGGCATCCCCAGGACGACAGTGAAGGAAGAACCTGGAAGGGAGCAGAATATGTCACCCCAAATATGCCCCTTTAACATAAGGATTATTCTAGGCTGATTATTTTTAAGAAAGAACACAGGAGAAGCTCTGAAAATGGGATATAAGTTACCCTTTTGTAGGAGCAACTTAGATTTATATGAAAAATTTCTACTTGTAAGGGTATCCCCTTCTCTGTACCAGAAAGAGGAGGATGACTCTAAATCTCTAGAAACTTTTATCAGTGGAGAAGGCAATGACCTAAGTCTGTATAACAACTATACCCTTGTTCACTGTGCTTTGCTGATAATCTCCCATAACTGCCTCCCCACCCCCCAACATCTTTCTTTTGTCTTTAGCTGGAGATGGTATTTAAGGTGATGGCTTGGGCCATTTCAGGGAGTTACTCAGTTTTCCTTGGTCTGTCCCATGTATACAGGAGGTATACATGTCATTAAACTTGTTTGTTTTCTTCCTATTAATCTGTCTTTTATTACAAGGGGGTCTCAGCCAAGAGACCTAGAAGGATAGAGGGAAAATTTTATTTTTCCTCCTCCATAGACCCAAGGTGACAACTGTATACCTGGAATAGGGCAGCCAGAGCTTCTCAGAAGATGAAACCAATGGAATGAAGATCTGATGGAGCTGAACGTTTTGAGAGGAGATTGAGATGGTTAGTAAAGAATGCCAAGTACTCAGAAGTCTAAGCAAATGAAAGTAGAGAGTCAAAAGATAATACCCCAAACTGAAAAACTAAGAAGCAATGCAAGCATGCTATTTAGAGGCGTGGAATAGATACTAAGTAATCATCAAAAAGAAGGAAATGTGGAGGCCTTTGGGGAGGAAAATGGAGAGAGGGGTCAAGCTTCTTAAACTTGCAGAACTATTTGACTCTTTAGGCAAGTGCATATATCTTAGATAAAAATAAAAATAAATTTTAAAAAAAAGGAAAGAAAAACAAACATTTCCAAAAAATTCTAGTTTTTCAAGTGTATGAAGATGAATATTAAGTATTCCCTTCTCCCATGGAAAAAGTTTCTAGTTTTCTCAGCTGTCCTTCATATGACCTCATTTCACGACATCTCGTCATCCTGGCATCTCTTCTGGACAACGTACCGAGTGCTCAGGACTGAACACCACAAGGCACCATGTGACTTCACCCACTGGCATATTACTTCCCACATTCAAGCCACATATTCCTCATCCCTTCCTTATAAATTGATATTTTGAACCTAAATCCAGGGCTTTCCTTCTTGCTAAATTTCATTTTATTTATTTTTGGTATCCTTATTCTGTTTGGTTAAAATAATTTTAAATGCTCATATTGACATCCAGTAGATTAGCTCTCCCTCTGAGCTTTGTGTCATCAGTAAATTTAACAGTACTTCTTTGTATTCATCCAAATCCTAGAGGAGATTGTTGAACAGGGCACAGTGAGAATAGAGTCCTTGTGGCATGTCACTAAATCCTCCCTTGAGGGTGAGATTCATCTGGTATTATTCACTCCACTTTGAGTAGAAGTATTCATTCATTTGCTTAAAAGATATAATACAAGGACACCTTTGGAGGAGGAATAAAAAAGAAAAGGTACTGGTAATAACAATTTCAGGAATTTTTGTCCCTCTAAAGAGTCATAGCAGGACACTTCAGATGCATCTGGGTGAACAGGAAAGAATTTCTTGGAGCTTTGCTCTATAATGGACCAGCCCTCCCCCCGACACACACATACACGCACACGCACACGCACACACACACATAGTGAAACAATTTCTCAGTTCATCTGCTAGGAGCAAGATTCCCACATGGCGTAGGCCTACCACAACCATGGAGCCATGACTTCTGGATGCCCTGTCCTTGTGAAGTGTGGGAGGGGGCACCCATAGACCGTACATAGAGCCCCACGCCACCTCTCAGGTGGTCCTGGGTAGGGGCAAGGGACTGGAGGTCCCAGTTGCTTTGATGGCCTCCTCCAGTCTCTGCTTCTTCAGGGACTCACGCTGGTGCTTGAATAGGCATTAGATTATTTTTTGACAAACTGAAAGGTGAAGTTCAAGGTGAACAATTGGCTGATGACACAAATGTACTCAAATTCATCAAGCCAGCCCCGTGGAGAACTGTTATCTGGATCTAGCCAAACTGATATCAGAGTAGACAAAAAACTGAGAGAGGAAAGACTATTTAAATCTCTCCTGTAGATCTTCCAGAAAGAACAGCTTTTGTCATCAGTATCCCAGGAAATCTATCTACTTTATGCTCAGTGGAGATTAAAAAACAGATTATGAGTCTCATCTGAAGTAAGAAAATATTAGTGCATCTGGGTGATCTGTCTAAAATATTAGACAGAAACTATCATCAGAATGAAGTGTACATTACAATCACATCCTTATTTTGAAGACTTTGTCCCATCAATTAATTCACGCATAAGAGACTGAATCCATGTTTCCAAGCAATAATTCCAAGGAGTTTAAAGGTTTTTCCTAAAGTTTTATCTCTTAAAGTAAGAAGGCATGTTTTGTTTCAAATCAGTTACCTTTGATTACTGATCACCATCACCATCTCTCTAATCTCACTAAGTCTGTAAACTTGGCCAGTTTTTCTCTCCTGCCCTATTTTCTGTCACGAAAATTCCTTCCCAGATATTAAATGTATCCAGAGAAATGTAACATAGATGATAAATGGTATTATGAAAGAGAGGTTAATGGAAGAGGGCCAGAAAAGTTTTAATTTGAGAGAAATTTAAGCGAGAGAAGACTGACAGAAAAAGTGAGTTGAAAGATTCTCAAAGCTCTACAAAGGAAGGTGCAGGCTGAGGAGACGTACTTGTTATTTACTCTATTGTTAGAGAACAGACACTTCATAAAGTAACAATACCAGACTTTTTAAACTGCTTCTTGAAAATTGCTTTTTAAAGAGAGATGTTCCATTTAACCAGTGAGATCAGATTCATTGGGGTATTGTTATGGAAACCAAGTAAATTTATACCTCAAAATAAACCTTAAAAGGACAATTCCACAGGTAAAATGGAGATTGTCAGGTAGTCAGCATTGGTTTCTGAAGTTCCTGTAATCTGAGAGTAGACACAAGAAGAGCAGTGGATCCTGTCAGTTCTGAAGTCCTGTGAGTTTGGGCCTTGAGATCTGCTCAATCTATAGCTTTCTGTGCTCTTTGGCTAGACAAGTGCTCTGGTGAGGTAGAGGATGAGGGACATGGGTGGAAAGCTCAAGAAAAGTGGTAGTAAAGAGCTTCATCAGGCAAAGAGGGGCCTGAGATGTGAGGTAACCTGACAGGAAGTTCATCCGGAGAGAAAGTGAGTCCTCACTAGACTCCCCCTCACCCCTCTACCATATGAGACAGTCCAGCAAGGGCCGTAACCAAATCAAGAGTGCGTGCTGAGTGCCTGTCAGTTTAGAGTGTCTTTCATTGGTCTGACAAGACCACTATTCACAGAAAATTCTCAAGAAATAACTTTTGAGTGGATTGAAGGCATACACATTTTACATTTGAAAAATAGCCAAAAGTAATGAACAATTTAAATGAAAAACTATACTGCCATGCTAGCAATTAAAAAGTACAGAGTAAGAGACCTTTATTATGATATAACTAATAAAATGAAAAAATAATTACTAGGGGAAAAATCCAATATTGGACTGCTTTGGGAAAGCCAATGCACTTCTATGATTGCTAGCAGTGTGTCTAAAAACATCTTGCCTACAGGCTTCAGTGACATGTAGATCACCATTCCAAGTTACGTCAACTCTGATATTTTCAAGGTCATCTCAATGGATCACTCACAGCTCTAAAACAGTCCCACAATTCTGTTGAACTAAGAGAACATCAGTTGTAGACTGGGGTGTACAACTAGTTAATCTATCCATTAAGAATGCTTCAAGCTGCAATCCAGGCTTCCTGGGTTTGAATCCTATCTCTGTTACTTGCTAACTTTGGCGAGTTATTTAATCTTTCTGTGCCTCAGTTTTCTTATTCTTAAAGATTTTTATTTACTTATTTTTTCCCCCCAAAGCCCCAGTAGATAGTTGTATGTCACAGCTGCACATCCTTCTAGTTGCTGTATGTGGGACGCGGCCTCAGCATGGCCGGAGAAGCAGTGCGTCGGTGCGCGCCCGGGATGCGAACCCGGGCCGCCAGCAGCGGAGCGCGTGCACTTAACCGCTAAGCCACGGGGCCGGCCCTCTTATTCTTAAAAAGGAAGAATAATAGTGCCTGTTTCACAAGGTCATGTTGAGGAATAAATGAGTTAATATGTGTAAAGTGCTTCGAACAGTGCTTGACACATAGCAAGAAGTGAATAAATGTTTGCTATTATTAAGTAACAGAAAAAATCACTAACAGGATAAAGGAGTTTATCTTTCCTTCATTAACAAAAATGTCAGGATATAAGTGGTTGCTGCATTGGTTTAGCTTATCAATAGTGTCTTCAAGAGCCTTCAGTCTCCATCATGTCACTTCACCATCTTTAGCATGTTGGCTTTTTGTCTTTCAGCCCATGGCCTCATGGTCTCCCAATGGCTGCTATAGCTCCAGATTTCTCACATCAACAGTGTTTAAAATTAGAAGGAAGAATGCCATCCAGGGGAGAGGAAGAATGAGAAAGAAAAATGTGAGAGAGAGAGAAAGGGAGACTATCTCATACCATTTTCACATTTTATGAAGGAGCAAAATATATTCCCAGAGCTCCTCTGCTGATTTCACCTTATCTCATTGGCCACAACTGGGTCACATGACCCCTGAAATCAAGGGACCTCTGCCTTGGTTTTGTTGGCAGGGAAGAAGGGGGAGAATGTCTGTTGGGTAGACAACCCCAGGACCTCCACAGTTAATCATTCCCCTGTTATACCAACTGCTTTGTTCCTGCTTAGCCTGCGGGAAGAACGGTCTGTCTCTCAGAGCATTCTTGTGAATTAATGGATAATTAAAGAGCTTTTATAACATATGAGGTCACTGATGCCACCTCTAAATTCCTCCCATCTGCCTTCATGCATGATACCTATGAGGAAGGTCCACTTCTTTGTGGGACTGACTTCGAAAGCCCAATATCTTCTAAAAGGCTACTCACGCACGGACTGGAACACACAAGGGTACTCGTTGGAGTCCTCAGCCAGTCAGGGTTGGTTGAGTCCTTGCTCTCTACCAGGCCTCATGGGGCTCTACACCCTTGCCTTGGGGGTGTACACATCTGGATGAGAGAATAAGAGCCGCACACATCAAGCCTGTCAGTTACATGCTCGCCTTCCCTGGAGTCCAGAAAAGGGAGCCATCGAAAGGTCTGGCATATTCAGAGAGGTTCCTCTGGAGGATTTATTGAGGCCTCAGAGAGGGGGAAAAATTTATATGAGCAAAAGAGAAGAGAGAGGGAAGTCCTGATCAGAGGGATAACCTGAGAAAAGGCTCCTATTTGAAATGAGCAGCATGTGGGAGGGATATTCATTCTTATTCTTTTGAGATTTTTATATTTTTTCTCCTTAGAACTTGGAAGAAGCTGCCCAAAGTCGAGAACATGCCAAGCATTAGCATTAATAATGCTATGACCTCTCCAAATGTAAGCTATATCCGCTGGAAAGTGCATGGAGACTGGGTTACTCAGGTAAAAAAAAAAAAAGAAATGTTTAAGTAAAGGTAAATTGGAATATACCAGCTTGTCCTCTGTCTCCTGGGATATCACCCAAGCAATCAAATAAATAACAGTTTATACTCTTTAATGAGTCACCACTTGTCCTGAGATGGTTTTATTAACCTAGCTGAAAACAAAAATAAATGTTGCATGAGATACCCAAAATGGCACAAAGAATGATATATATCTGATTTCTAGAAGCTAGTGAAGTTCATCAATTTGAACTTCCTGGCCTTCTTGTTTGGGGAGTCTCCACCCAGGTATCCTTTGGGTCTGAAGATGGTAGGAATGAGAGCCAACTCAAATGACTCGAGTGTCCTAGGACCAACAATGTGACTGTGGACATGAGAGTTGCTTCCCTGAGATTTCTACTGGCTCTGAGAAGCTAAATTAGTGTTTCTCAAGTGCATAAAAAGGCAAGACACAGTCCTTTATGTTAAGACAGCCCAGACACCAAATGCAGAGTGGACATGCTGCCCTGAGGAGCAGGAGGGAGAGCAGGGGTCCTTCAGGAGTGATGAGAGTCCTCTGCTGGGAGTGCATAGACATCCCTTGTCTCACCAACATCTCTTATCTCTTTCTAAATACCTCAGGCTTACACCAGGTAGGGAAGATTTTTTTGTGTGTGTGTGAGGAAGATCAGCCCTGAGCTAACATCCGATGCCAATCCTCCTCTTTTTGCTGAGGAAGACTGGCCCTGGGCTGACTTCAGTGCCCATCTTTCTCTGCTTTATATGGGATGCCACCACAGCATGGCTTGACAAGCAGTGCATCAGTGTGAACCTGTGAACCCCGGGCCGCCGAAGTGGAGTGCACGCACTTAACTGCTGCACCACGGGGCGGGCCCGAGAAGATTTTTAATAAAGAAGACTTACACAAGAAAAGAAAGCTAGGAGATATTATTGGGTGAAAGGAAAACAACTCAACTTCTTTGTTAAGTGAAAAGGAAAATTAAAGGGGAAGAAAAATTGGACCAAGAAAATAGCCTTTTCCAAATGGTCTAAACGATTAAGACCAATAAAGTTTCAAACACGAAGAGAAGAAAATAGAATACCAGTCCTGCAGTAGAAAGGAGATGTGAATTAAGAAAACTAGATACAAAAAGCAAACAGCAATCTGACTAAACACACATACATAAAATCGCCATGGAATACGTTGTGTTTCTCCAAGGTGACTGGAACACGGTTCTTTTTTCTTCAACTTTTTTGAGGTACAATTTACATAGCATAAGAATCGCCTATTTAGGGTCGGCCCCGTGGCTTAGCGGTTAGGTGCATGCGCTCGGCTGCTGGCGGCCCTGGTTCGGATCCCGGGCGCACACCGACGCACCGCTTCTCTGGCCACGCTGAGGCCGCGTCCCACATACAGCAACTAGAAGGATGTGCAGCTATGACATACAACTATCTACTGGGGCTTTGGGGGAAAAAATAAATAAATAAAATTTAGAAAAACACTGCCTATTTAAGTGTAAAATTAATGATTGTAGATAAGTTTCCTAAGTTGTGGAATTATCACCATAATCCAGTTTAAGAACATTCCCATCACCCCAATAAGATCCCTCTTAACCATAGACAGTTAATCTGGTTCCCACTCCCAACCCCGAGCAACCACTGATCTACCATCTGTCTCCATAGATTTGCCTTTTCTGGCTATTTCCCGTAAATGGAATCATATAACATGTGGCCTTTTGTGCATGGCTTCTTCCGCTTAGCAAAATGGAGCCATGCTATTTGTAGAGTGTGGACATTTTGTCCCACGAATTGCCAGCCCCCAGACTCCACTCTACCAGACAGCCCACCTTCTCTGACTTGCCCTCTTCAGTCTTCTGAGCCTCAGAAAGTAGAAGGAACAATACCAAGACCCAGAGTCAGTGCTGCCCTAGGAGTGACTGCTCATGGAGAGTGGGGTGGGGAGCAAACAAAGCTAGGCTTTGACGTTGGCATAGGCGGTGCAGAAATGGAGCCTACAGAGAGGAACTGTACTGTAGGAGCATTCCCCAGAGTCGGCTGTCCTTCTGCTCCCCACCAATTCAGGGGGTGTGTTCATGACCTTCCTCACTGAGAGGTCCGCCTTGTGAGCCGCCTTGGGGAGACTGTTCCGATGGAGAAAAGGCAGGGGACAGTTCTGAGCTTTGTAGGTTGCTCTGGCCACTGAGTCCTGTTGTCCTGGGCCATGCATCAGGTACCAGAAAACCTCTCTTCCCTTTGGGTCTGTGGTTTCTGCATTCCATGGGGGTTAGAACCAAGCATTATCTTCTCTGCATCCTCCTCTGAACCTAATGTAGGGGAGAAAGAAATTTTCCTCCACTCTTCTAGGTTTTTCTGGCAGGTCTAAGAATTAAATTGACATGAGATGGAATCACAGGAGAAAATCAAACAAAGTTTAGTAACATGTATACATGCGAGAAACCCAGGAAAACTGAGTAACTGGCTAAAATGGCTGAAGCTACCACCTTAAACACGGTCTTCAGCTAAAGACAAAACAGGATGTTGGGGGGTAGTGGTTTGGGACTTCAAAGGGGAGGAAGGCAATTCACATGGAGATGGAAAAGCAAATAAATGCCTGGTAAAAAAGTGTTTGCCATACCTTGCAGAGACAATGGGACGTGGGGAGGACTTGGATCAAATGGGCCTTGCTAGGTTCTTCCCTGTCTCTCACACCTGGTTCAGATTATACTGTAGTTATCTATGGTGATAGCTCCTTCCCAGAACAGGCCTTCTATCTTAAATTCTCTTAGGCATTTCAGGGGAAGGCCAAAGTTTCTTCCTGAATCTTTTGTTCTTAAAAATAATCAAGCCAAAGACACATATTTTGGGGTGGCAAATTCTGCCCCCTACACTGGCCTAGTGCCTGGAGGGTCTAAATGATAGGTGGATCATCCTTTGTGGCTAACCTGTTGCTCTTTCAACACTACTGTGGCTTTATCCAGTTGATACGCTCATGTTCTTAATAAGAACTTCTGCTGGGGAAGAAGGTGTCCTGAGAGGAGAGGAATGCCTCAAATCCCACCGAATCTAGTCCCTTCCACCTAGGGTCCTGCCTAAAGGCCCTGGTTCCCCAATTCCGGCACATCAGTTTTAGAGCCCGGCTCCCGAACATCAAAGACAGGGGAAAGAGTCTTTTACCCTTCCCAGGATGACACTCAGCATAGCTTCCGATTTAAATATGACATATAGTGAAGGATACGCTGTTTTCTCTGTGAAACCCCTGCGGCTATGCAGGCCACATTCTGATTTTCTCAGAAATATCTAAAATAGGTAGTAGAAACTGCAGCACAGTCTGTGAGACAGGATACCCAGCAACTGCTGGTTCTGGTGTTAGCCTTGAGCGAGTATGAAGGAAAGAACCCACATACACTCCGCACTCCGCTGGGCCACCTACACACCCCTGCCCACACGCAAAAGTGGTTTTTTGTTCAATGTGCCTATCCTCTGAACAAGCGGTTCCTCTCTCCCTCTTGAAATGTGTGTCGAAAGAATGCTTTAGATATTGTTAAACTCTTACTTGACCTGCTGTGTGATCTTCATATTAATTAGCATTTTCTCTCTGTGTCAGTTCTAGCTGAACTACTACGATTCCATCAAAGCCGTCATTTCAAGCTCCAACCACGAGCTCACTGCTCTAGTAATAGGTACTGCTTCCACTCCCCTCACGTTGGTGATGTTCTCTTTCTGTGTGTCAGATCCTGGGATGTCTCCCACCTTTATCATTTCTGCGTTGCAACAGGCATCCCACACTCTGCTAATAACTCCTGCTGCAGCTCAAAATGTGACATACTCCACTGTGTAATTTACTTTAGTTTTGTAAGCCTCACACTGGGCTGCCGCAGAGGCGGAGTGGGGGGGGGACTCCTATCACAGGGCTTTGCACACCCTGAGAGCTCGATCGATATTTGTTGAGTTGAAATTCGAGCAAAATCCACTTCAAGCAATCTCAGGCTACACCGTTTGAGCACCCCTAATGTTCTACATGATATTAAATATATAGTAATATCAACATAAGACAGTGGTCTTGGGGCATTTGTATGAAGTGAGATTTGGGAATTTTAAGAATGCAGAAGGTATGCTGGGTGTAACAGCTTTCAGTGATGGCAACAGGAAGACCCAGAACCTGAAGACAATTGGATTTTCTGGAAGCTGACCTTTGACCAAGTGAACTCAGAGAAAAGCCAAAGAAGAGCCCAAGTCCCAATCCATCCCTCACTCTTACAGTGCCCAATGCACAGTTAGTCTGGACATGGACTTGACCAGGCTGATCTTGGGTCTATGGAGTAGGGAATGTGGCAGGGTGACTGTGCTCTTCATGTGGGAGTCGTCTTGTCTGGACCAGACTGAGGACGTTCATCTTGGCACTGGCTGAACTTCAAGAGGTCGGTTGGTCCAGATTTGAACCAGGAATCCAGACTTTTTTACAATGGACTGTTCTTTGGATACCAGGTCATGGGCTGAAATAGACGCGACCTCTGGTTGGCCCTGGAGCATTCTAACTAGAACACTTACTTAGTGTCAGGCAGTAAGCTCCTTCCATGTATTATTTTATTTAACCATAACAACCTTATGATTAGATCCCACTATTATTAGCCCTATCTTATAGATGAGTAAAGTAAACTAAAGCACAGAATTAGCTTGTCCCTGGGTATTGTTCGGGGCTTTTTCTTTTCTTATTATTTTTATTTTCTTACTGTATTGAAAGAGACCCAACTCAAACTGACAAGCAAAAAGGAGAATTTTTTGGATGGCTCATATAACATGAGAAGGGCAGGAAGGCAGCTGAGTGTTGGGAACCGCTTGGAGCAGGTACTCAAGTGCTGCTCCAACTCTGTTTCTCCATCACCTCTGATTCCCTCTGCCTGTCAGTTCCCTCAGACAGCAGTGAGCCCATGCCTCACGCCACTTTGCCACCAACAGGGACTGTTTGGTCCCCGGTCCAACCAGCCCTAGGAAGGTTCTCATTGAACCAGTTTGGCCCATCTTTGGGACAATCACCATCCAACTGACCCGGGAAGAGCAGGGGCAATAAGAACCTAGCAGGACCTGTTCAAATTACGTGATTAGGGTACAGGAAGGTGTGCTTTCCAGAAGTGGGGATGGGAAGAAGAGGTTTACTAATTATAAAAAAGTGAAGAATGTGCACTGTCACAAGCTCAGAAACGAAGGCCAAAGACTTCAACCCAGGTCTACCTCCAAAGCCTGTGCTTGTAATCCTGCACCTATAGCGACAACACCCACTGGGAGTGTGTTAGAAATGCAGAGTCTTAGGCTCCGCTCAGAACTGCTGAATCAGAGTCTGCACTGAAAAACAGCTGCGGGTGACTTGTGCACGTGTCAAGTCTGAGAAGCATCCTTTAATCAAAACAATGTAATTTCTTTCCTATCTTTTCTATAGTATTCTACTCATTTTTATAATTTTTTCCTAATAGCTTGCCCCTTGAAGACTTTCTTCTTAATTCTTCACATTTACTTTATTACACTTCTTACTTATTTTGTGAAGCTCTCGAGAGTATGTTGGAAAACCCAATCCAATTATTCAATGCCACTATCATCATATTTCATTTTCAAGTTGATACTGATGAGGATTCCTTAGGTGTGTTTGGCACTTACTAATTTATAAAGCACGTGCACGTTTGTCAGTGATTCTCAATCTTGGCTGCCCGTTGAAATAATCTGGGGGACTTGATGAAATCTGATTAGCTGGGTCTTACCATTGGAGATTCTGACTTAATTGGTCTGGGGTAAAGCCCGGGCATCGAGACTTGTAAAAACTCCCCATGTGATTCTAATATGTGGCCAAGATTAGAAGCCACTGTTCAAGGGGGTGTGGCCCAGGCATCAATATTTTTTAGACACTTTCTGGTGACTTTCATTTACAGCCAAGGTGGAGAAGCACTCACATGCATTATATTTGTTATTTGATCCTCATGGTAGCCAGGTGAGGTATGAATTGTGTGCACCCCCATTTTATGGGTGAAGACACGTAAGCCTAGAGAAGTTTGCCCATCAGGTCACTTAGCAGGAAGAGATGGAATTGGGACTCGACTCCAGTTTTTCTGACCCCAACACCAGTATTCCACCTGCCATCCCCTAGACTTGGGTTGGTAAAGCCCTATCCCTCAGGCCCTGGGTCTTGCAGGGAGATTCTGACCCTGGAGTAGAGTAATTCTCTGACTGCAGAGAAAAGAAGTATTATCATGTACCTAGGGTAGTGAGAAAGTTGTAGCTGGTAAAAGCTCCCTTTGATGGTCTTTGTGATCTTGGGGTGGGGGGGGTTCCCTGCATACCTGGGCTGCAGTAGCAGCCTGAGAAAGGAATTAGGGAAGAGCTCATACACAGACACTCACGTCCACTGCCCAGCCGGGCCCCCTGGACAGGGAGGTGGGGAAGGCTGGGAAGGCAGGAGTTGCGTGTTTATCACAAGAAGATGGTCATGACTTGGGTCTCTTTCTACACCAGATCTTCTCCAGGTATTTCATTTGCTGGGATTACCTTCACATTTTTCTCCTGACCTTCCTAACTATCCCTCACCTTCTTTCTCTCCTCCTCCCAACTCCATCCCTAGCCCTAGCCCTGGATTTTAAGGGCCTGGTTTAAACTCACCACCCAGTGCATTTGTCACGAATACAATATTTAACACCATTTTAAGCGCCTCAGAAGTCAGCCACCCACGAAATGACCACAGCCATTTCTTTTATGATGCCTTCAGCCTAGCTGTGCCGGAGCCTGTCTGAGCTTTGGGAAGGCTGAAATCCTAGGGGTTTTTTTCCTCTATTTTAATCCTTTGGAATCCTGTTCCAGTTGCCACTGAACATCATGAAAAATCAGTAATTAGTCATGCCCAAGGTCTCAGAACCCTATGAAATACCACCTTGCTTCTTTCTTGACAAGATTTACACTGAGGCCCCTTCTACCTCTGATTCATGGCCTTCACGCTTACATTATCTTTCAAGGAAAGCTTCCTTTATAAATTTCTGATTCACTGACATTTAAATCACCAAAATGTTAGAAAGAGATGTGCAGTGGTTGAGAAGTTTCTTGGGAATTTTCATTATACTTTCTTGGAACTAGGAAATTGTGATTTTCTCAAACGATAGTGGATATGAATCCTAAGAAACTGAAATTCAGCCTTCAGAGCCTGAAGCAGCTCAAAATTCAGTGTTTGGGCAGAACAAAAGCAATTAATCCACAATGAGGAACCCTGAGTTCTAGCTCCAGCTCTGCCACTAACAGAGCTGTGACCTCAGGCCTCAGTTTCCTTTCCAGTTCAGTAAGAAAGCTGGACAGGAGCTCTAAAGATCCATCCAACTCAAATTCACAGATCCTTCATTCTGCTGTAAGTCTCCTGTCCATCCCATCTCCCTTCTCACATTACAGACAGTGGAGACCACTAAAATTGCTTACAGCTCTAAACCACTATTAAGTATCTATAGAGATCTAGATAACTCTATTATAGAAAGAGTCAGCCCCCCACCCGCACCTCCCCACTCCCTGGTTAACATCACTGTAATTTCTCCATAGTGGGTATTTGTGATGTGCCAGACAGGATGCAAAGATGAGAATACAGTCATGTGCTGCATAATGACTTTTCAGTCAATGACAGATTGCATATATGACAGTGGTCCCATAAGACTAGTACCATATAGCCTAGGTGTGTATAGGCTGTACCACCTAGGTTTGTGTAAGTACACTCTATGATGTTTGCATAAGGACAAAATCACCTAATGACACATTTATTAGAATGTATCCCGTCGTTAAGTGATACATGACTGTATTGAGGCTCAGAGAGCCTTTGGGGCAAAACTCCTGGAAAGAGTTGCCTATACTTGCCCTTTCCAATGCCTCTTCACCTGGTCTGTCTAAAACCACTCCAACCTGACCTTTGTCCCTGCCACGCCACCAAAATCACTCTTGTAAGGGTCATCGGTGCCCCTCATGTTGCTAAATCCAGTGACCAATCCTCACCCCACTCAGTCTCTCAGCACTTGCAGCAACAGACCACTCGGTTTCCTCCTATGCTTCTCTCATTTGGCTTCAGGACTCCAGCCTCTCTTGGTTTTCCTTCCATCTCACCTGTTGCTCTTCCTCTGTCTCCCTTATTTGTTCCTCCACATCTCCATGACTTAATGTGGGAGCCTCCAGAGTTCAGTCCTTGGCCTTCTCCTCCTCCATACCTGCACCACTCCCTCGATGATCCCCTCCAGTACCATTGCTGTCAATTCTCAAATTTATCTCTCTACCCTGGCCCCTCCCTGAACTTCAGCCTGGTATTTCCAACTGCCTAGGATCTGTAAAGGACATCTCCACTTGAATATCCCATAGACATCATAATTAAGTCCAAACCTGAATCCAGATCTTCTCCCTCGCGCCATCATCCCCATCTTAGTGGGTTCTAAGTCCATCCTTCCAGTTGCTCTGGCCAAAATATAATAGTCACCCTTGACTCCTCTCTCTCACAACACACATCCAACCTGTTGACCCTGCCCATACCTGGAATCTGGCCTCTTCTCCCCAGCCCCACTGCTCCCATCTAGTGAGAATCACTATCTTCTCTTCCCTGGATCACTGCAGGAGCCTAACTGCTCTCCTTACTTCCACCCCATCCCTAGAGTCTGTTCTCCACACAGCAGCCAGAGAGATCTGTGAAACTAGAAGTCAGATATGTCCAAATCCACCTGTAGGCCCCTATCTCGCTCGGAGTAAAAGCCAAAGTCTTCCAGGCCCTGTGTGTCAGCCCAATTCTTACTCTCTGGCCTGGTCTCCCACCTCTCTCCCTCCCTCACTCTGTTCCCGTCATGCCAGTCTCCTTGAATATATGAGGATCTTTTCACTATTTCTTCCCTCTGCCTAGAGGGTTCTCCCTGCAAATGTCTGCGTCTCTTACTCCCTCACCTCCTTGAAGTCCTTGCTCAAATGTCACTTCTCAATGAGGCACTTCTTGTCCACTTTATAATGTACAGGAACAGCCCAGCCCCTGCTCCTGGCATTCCCAACTCTCCTTACCTGTTCTACCTCTGTTTAAATCCATCCAAGCACTTTCTAGAGTACCATCTAATTTATCTATGATGTTTGTTGTTTCTGGTCTGTCTTCCTACATCAGAAGCCAGCCCCACAAAGGCAGGGGGGTTTTCTGTTTTGTTCACTGTTTTGTCCCAAGTGCTTAGAATACAGGGCACAAAACAAGTGCTCCATAAATAGTTGTTGAGTGAATTTATTTGTGAAGTCAAAATTCAAACCACATTCCTCTCTCTCCCAAAGCTGTGCTCAGAAGCACTCCAGGAAAACTGGGATTGTGTAGTGAGAAATCTTTAAGTGTATTTCTCCTGTGCCCTTCTCCTTCCATCCCCCCATCCACCCCCCCAACGTGTCCCCACAGCGTCCTATGCCCACATCACTGCTTTGTGTTGTGCATGTATGTGTCCATACACACACACACACACACACACACACACACACACTCCTCTGTTATGTGCAGTAACACCAGCACCCCCACCCCTAATGGCCGCTTGAGAGTCATAATCCTGTCAGGAAACAAGGGAGCTGGTTCACCCCATTCCACAACTCCTTTTGAATTAGTTTAGTCTCCATTTCTGGTAAGAGCCCTTCTATGGCCCCTTAGGGATCCCCGTTTACATACTCCTGGACTTCAGAATTCAGCTTAAGGTCAGCCATCTAGTCCCCAATAGGCTCACCTCAGGCAAGAGGGAAAATCTGTAACAGAAGAAACCAACATTGCATAGAGGGCTCTGCAGTGTAGGAAGTGCTTTCAAGTGCGCTTGTTTACTTAAGGTGATGGAAGGCTGGAATCTCTGGCTTCTTTTGGTTGTTAATGAACATGGAAGAGGGGCATGTTGGTCAAGGCCATAGAGAAACCAAAGCTGGGCCTTGAATGTCTTCCCTCCTGCAAATCTGAGCAGCGTTCCATTTTGTGACAGCAGATCTGTGGGCTCCCGCCATACTGAGGAAATTGAGGGAAGGGAGGAATAAGATATAAGGAAGGATGCGCAGGAGAGGTCCCAGGATCCATCTTGAAACAGGAAGAGTAAAAGTCGGAGTTTGGAGGGAACACGTCCACATTGCTGCTGACCCCATGGGATGCTCTGAGCTCATGACTGTGGACATGGCCTCTGGGTCAGCCCTGATGGTAGAAGCCTCAGTGGACAGTCAGAATTCCCCTTCCACCAGGACCCCAGCACCTGAAGACTTATCTGCTAGTTAATGTGCTGGGGATCTGAACCTGCCTTGAATCTGCTCTAGGTTTCCATGGTGATTGCTTAAACTTTTCATCATCCTTCCTTCAGATCTTGGGGGAGAGCTATGCTCTCTGGTTTCCATGACAACCATTTAAACATGTATCTCTGTCTGGCTCTGTTGGAAGAACACTGCTAGAGATCATGCAAATGAACTGGCTGCTCTCCCTTCACTTAAAAAAATAAAAATAAAGTGACACACCTGCTTAGAAGTTTCAGATCTCGGCTCATAACAAGAAGGGTGAAAGTGTCAAACCGGCGTTTGAGGAGAGTTTGCTGAGCTGCTTCAGCACTTCAAGTGCTCACTCAGATACACAAGCACACTCTGCCATCTTAAGTAATTATCTACACTCAGCACTTACCCTCCCCTCCCTTCTGCCTGGCAGATGAAAGAGCTGCAAGTTCAAGGCTGTTTACCTTTCTGCTGCACATTAAAGGAGGAAGAAAAGGACGGGGCCAGAGCAACTAGCTAGCCACGTACCCAACCCAGCCCTTCGAGACTGTGGGAAGAAGCCGTGGAGAGCAGGTTGTCACCTCAACTCACTGTCAATAAACTAGCCAGGGGTGGCCCAGGACTTGAATTACAGGCCTAAATAATATGGAAATGACATATCCCAGTCATTCAGCGATGACTCCACATTCTCTATTGGAATTCATGGACAGGAGAGCAGCCATATGACTCCGAGGAAGGAGAGCTCAGGAGAAGCGGAAAGATGAGAGCCCCTTCCCCCTTCCTGGACACTTACTTGCCCATTCTCTACCAAAGCAACATGCCCTAAACCAGAGGTCCCGAGAGACAGCAGTCTCAAGACAGCAATCTCCCAAGCAACCTCAGACAGATTTAAACATGTTTTGAAACTGGGTACCAACATTTAAAATTCTGGAAGTTTCCAATGTAAATAGTGATTTCCCACTTCTCTTGAAAAATCAACAGATCTGCCTCAGAATCCTACCTCACAGGGTCTGCTGGATTGCAGTAGCCCACCCTCCCAGAGATGAAGCATGCACTCGCTTTGGTTGAAATTTTCTGAATAGCAAATTCTTCTGGAAAACAGTTGAACTTGTAACTTGTGATAGTAGACATAACACCCAGACAAAACGAATTATCCCTCAACTAATTGCTGAAGTCACAAATGATGAAAGAGAATTCTTATTTGGCAGTGGGGGAAGGGGGAGGCTGAAGATTAAATATTCTTCCCCCTTCTTTCTCCAATGCCCTTTCAGCCACCTTGGACAAGGCTGAGGTCGGAGGTCAGGGTAAGCCAGCTGAGGTGGATGGGGGACGCAGTGGTGGATGTATTGGGGATTTTCCTCATGATCCTCTGGTGAGACTAATGTCTGAAATCTTCAGGAAGGCCTTTGATTGCTTCTGTATGATGTTACTATTTTGATTCTATTGTTCAGTAGATTCTTAAACTAATAAGCCATTTGACTGACAATAATTGTAGGACAAAATTGGCTGGTTGGTTGATGAAACTGATAGGTTAACTCAGTGAGCCCTGATTGAGGAGTCAGACAGCCCTGGGTTTGCGGCTTGGCTCCACCATTTTCTCAATGACACTTTTCTTAACCTCTCCAGGTGTAAGTTTTCTTACCCGTAAGGTGGAGGGAAAGGTGATTGCCTCAGTGAGTTTCTGTGAGGCTCAAACAAGATTGTGTATGGAGAGGACCTGGCATGCCTGGCACTCGGTAGAGATTTTTTTTTTTTTTTTTTGAGGAAGATCAGCCCTGAGCTAACATCCATGCCAATCCTCCTCTTTTTACTGAGGAAGCCTGGCCCTGGGCTAACATCTGTGCCCATCTTCCTCCACTTTATATGGGACGCCGCCACAGCATGGCCTGACAAGCCGTGCATCGGTGCCCACCTGGGATCCGAACCCAGGCCTCCAGCAGTGGTGCGCGCGCACTTAACCACTACGCCATGGGGCCGGCCCCTCGGTAGAGATTTAATAAGTTAGTTTCCTCAGATGAGATGGCCTCTTCTTATTTCCTCTCGCTCCCAGATGTCCCTTGTTGCCTCTTTTTAGAGAAGGAGGGGGAAAAAGTCTTGCTTTTCTTATACTCATCATTTTCATTCTACAGACTGTCTATGGTTTAACACCTGGGGTGAAGGAAGACAAAAACACTAGTCATTGCTGAGAGCAAACCTGGGGCCCTTAAAAATCAGCAGCTTGTCAGAAAATTCACTGATCATATTAAGAAACTGTGTCTTGTTTTTCTGTGAATATTTTTAGGGTGCACTGTGGGAACAACAAATGTCAAGCAAAAGATGAAAGAGATAAAGGATGTTAGAAAAGATGTCAAGGCAAGAAAAGGCCAAGCATCCCTTGGTTTGCCCCAAAGGCGAGCAGAATGTGATCAAACAGTTTTTCACATCTATAAAGGAGTCAAGGCATTTTCATTCTGTAAAAGAAAGAACTTGCTGCTGACAGGTGGAATGGATGGAATAATTAGAGTCTGGAATCCTTATCTGCCTGGGTGAGTTTTCTTTCTTTCTCCAACCAAGAGTGCCATTGATCTCATAAGGCACATGAGAGCAGGACTAAGGATGCTAATCCCCTTTTGGAATAATTTAAGAACCTCTGTCCAAAATTGATCTTCCATACACACAGCCTGGGAAACTTCTGTTATAGCCATTAAAGATTCATTCCTGGGGTCAGCCTGGTGGCGTAGCAGTTAAGTGCACACACTCCGCTTCAGCGGTCTCAGCGTTCGCAAGTTCAGATCCCGGGTGCGCACCTACGCACTGCTTGTCTGGCCACGCTGTGGCGGCATCCCATATAAAGTAGAGGAAGATGGGCACGGATGTTAGCCCAGGGCCAATCTTCCTCAGTCAAAAGAGGAGGAATGGCATGGATGTTAGCCCAGGGCCGATCTCCCTCACAAAAAAAAAAAAAGATTTATTCCTTGGCATTAATAAGCAACTCACTTAAAATGTAGGTATCTTGCAAGAACAAAGACACTGTGTGGAGCCATCACTCACTCAGCTTTCAGAATGATTTTCTT
Source organism: Ceratotherium simum simum (assembly GCF_057802395.1). Taxonomy (NCBI): domain Eukaryota; kingdom Metazoa; phylum Chordata; class Mammalia; order Perissodactyla; family Rhinocerotidae; genus Ceratotherium; species Ceratotherium simum. The sequence continues at coordinate 73,087,047 of NC_141909.1, read as the reverse complement.
TCATCAGATTGCTATGTTCCCTACAATGAACCATGATCAGCTGCAGAGAGCGATTAGGGATTTTGATGTGTAATCAATGTACTTTCTATGTACCTCCCTCACATGGCCCTAAATTGACACTTGCATCTCCACCAGAGTTGTTTAGCCTCGTCTGAATTAATGACTCTACCATCCCTAAGGTGTAAGAATTGACATAAGAAAACAGGGATTGCTCTGGAAAGCCTGGAATTGGGGTAGCAGGGTAGCAAACAGTTCAATCATTGAAAGTAGGTTGCCCTCATACCTTCAAAGTGTAATCATTGTACATCTTAGAATCAGGCCCAAACCTTTCATCGTGTGCCCCCCCCAGAGCAAGTGCTCGGTAGCACTTTCTTGGTTATAGTAATAGCTACCATTTTATTGAGCTCCTACTTTGTACCAGGCCCCTTGTAACATATACATTATCTCCAGTCCTTACATCAACTCAATTTCCCAATGAAGACACTGAAGCTCAGAGGAGTTAAATAACTTTTTGGAAGTCGTGGCAGAATTAGGGTTCAAATGCAGATTGGCTTCTTCTAAAAGCCCAGGTCATCTTCACTGATAAATGTTGAAGATGGAAGGAGAATGGGAAACGGGGAGTTGTCTTCCCATGCGTTGATAGCGGGGGTTTGGGGATAAGAAGACATCATCTAGGGCGTGCCAAAGTTCCTCACCAAGACTGCTCCAGGCATCAGTGGAGGACTCACAGGGTGACCTGTGCCCCTCTCTGCAGAGCAGGCAGCAGTGGGGGTAGTGCTCCCTCAGCAGGGAAACATACTGGATCCCATCCTGCCCCTGTCACTTTCTAGCAGGGGCCATCCTGAGCAAGGGCTGCAGCCTCAGTTTCCTCATTATAATGGTGAGAGTAGTATAACTCTGAGAGTAGTAATAAAGATTACAAATGGGACAATCCACGTATCGAGCTCAGCACGACGTTGGATGCCTAATACCAGCATGTCTCGTTTTATTGCGCTCCGAAGACATTGCGTTTTTTACAAGAACCACCCCCACCCCACTAGAAAAAGATTCTGATTCACTGAAGGCTCAGATAAGGGTTAGCGTTTTTTAACAATAGAGTATTTTTTAATTAAGGTATGTACATTTTTTTACATGTAATGCTATTGCACACATAATAGACTATAGTACAATGTAAACATAAGTTTTATAAACACTGGGAAGCCAAAACATTTGTGTGACTCACTTGATTGTGATAGTCCCCTTACTGCAGTGGTCTAGAACCAAATCTGCAATATCTCTGAGGTGGGCCTGTAGCTAAAAAAGAGAAATGATTTTCTCCCCGCTGCTATTGCCTTCGACTCCCATTTGTCTGGTGATTGAGAACAATTTGCTTACTTTCCAGTGAGTTGGTTATAAAAAGACATTGTGCTTACCCCTTCAGCCTCAGCCCCCCCTCCCTTCTTCCTACGTCCCCCCTCCCACTACACACCCTGCCCTGAGACCCTGAGGGCACTGTGATCCCTCGGAGCTCCTTAAAATAAACTTATATCCAACTACATTCCTTGCAGATCTAAATACTGCATAAAGCAACAACCTGCCATGGAATCTATTCCAGCCCCAGCCTGAGCTCTTCCTCGGCTATTCCTTTTATAGTGATATTGTCAGCAGTTGGAGAAACAAAGCCCAGGGCTTCATCTCACACTGAGTTGTGTTGCTATAAGTGGGTATTATTTGCTTCAGTCCTTTTATTGCACAAGATATATACTTGTATAATTTCAGAGGGAGACATAACCCTCCTCCAGGCTGAATAGAACTGCCAGATCCGGGCCAAGTTTAGTCTTGCATTTTTATTTAGAAATAGCAGCTAGAACTGCTGGGTGTTCATCTGTTCTTTTTCCATTCTAGAAAACCAACAGGTATGCTGAAAAGCCGCACGGCTCCAGTGATCTACATCCATGTGTCTGCTGAGGATAACAAAATATTTTCCATGTCCACTGACAACACTGTTAAGGTCTTTGCCCTTTTATACTCTGATGCGTTATCCAGTACGGTTTACAACACAGAAGGGGTTTCTTTCATGTTTTTTTTTTCCCCTCTCTGCAGCTTTAGGGGCCTCTGCATTGGCAGATACCAAACAGTATTTACATTTGTGAGCTTGCTTTGGAAAGGGAGGATACGTAGTCAATTGAAGGGTAGCCTCTGAGAGACCTTTCCATACCTGGTGTTTCTGGTTGGGATGAGTAAACCTTACAACATTTACATACCTAATGCTGTATGCTTGCATACTGTCCAAAGATTCTCTGTGAGAGTGTGTGTTGGAGGATGGAGAAGGGGAACGGGAGACGGATTGGGGACATACAGGAGGCAGCAGCCCTTTGCCACTAGTGGCTGTCATCTCATTTTGCAGTACACATAGGACAGGTGGGCCCTTTCTGAAATGTTGCCTATAAGGCTTAGAATTTAAAGGCCCTTTCTGGCCCTAGTGGAGGTAGTAATATTACCATCTTCTTTGTGTTTGCCTTCCCACCTCTCTTTACACCTAAAGTCCTGTCCCCCTCAAACTTTGGTTCCACTGTGATCTTCATAATGCGCTATTTTTTTATACAATAAGAGAAATCTCACTGATTTGCTTCATCCATTGTTTCATGATGCTTTTCCAATGAATATGACAAGTTTTCATGATTCATCCACCTTCTTTCCTGGACTGTCATGGGCCAGAGGTTGGGAGTTGAGTGCACTCTGAATCAGAGGAATGCTGGAACCTCAGGAGGCAGATCAGCATCACTGTACTGTAGAGATACATAAACTAGCTCACTGACCCTCACATAAGAAATGATTGATAGATGTTATGGTCCGAATTATATCCCCTCAAAATTCAGGGCCGGCCCCGTGGCTTAGCGGTTAAGTGCTCGCGCTCCACTACTGGCGGCCTGGGTTCAAATCCCGGGCGCGCACTGACGCACCGCTTCTCCGGCCATGCCGCGTCCCACACACAGCAACTAGAAGGATGTGCAACTATGACGTACAACTATCTACTGGGGCTTTGGGAAAAAAAAAGGAGGAGGATTGGCAATAGATGTTAGCTCAGAGCCAGTCTTCCTCACACACACACAAAAAATTCATAATCCCCAGTACTTTAAAATGTGATTACATTTGGAGATAGAGCCTTTAAAGAAGTAATTAAGGTTAAATGAGGTCATATTGGCGGGCCCTAATCCAGTAGGATTGGTGTCCTTATAAGAAGAGGAGATCAGGACACATTGAGGGGTAACCGTGTGAGGACACAGCAAGAAGGTGGCCATCTGCAAGGCAAGGAGAGAGGCCTCAGGAGAAACCAAACCTGCTGACACCTTGATCTTGGACTTCAATCCTCTACTTCACACCATATACAGAAGTTAACTCAAAATGGATCATAGACTTAACTGTAAGAAGAGCAACAATTTCAAAACTCTTAGGAGAAAACATAGGAGTACATCTTCATGACCTTGGACTAGCCAATGATTTCTTATATATGACATCAAAAAGCACAAGAGACAAAAGGAAAAAATAGATAAGTTGGACTTCATCAAAATTAAAAATTGTACTTCAGAAGACACCATTAAGAAAGTGATTAGACAACCTACAGGATGGGAGAAAATAATTATAAATCATATATCTGATAAGGGACTTGCATCTAGAATATAAAGAACACTTAGTGCTCAGCAATAAAAGCACAAATGGCCCAATTTAAAAACGGGTAAAGGACTTGAATAGAAATTTCTTCAAGGAAAATATTCAAATGGCCAATAAATATATGACAAGATACTCGACATTGTTAATCATTAGGGAAAGGCAAACCAAAACCACAATGAGATACCACTTCACACCCATTAGGATGGCTAGAATCAAAAGATAGATGACAAACAAGTGTTGACAAGGATGTGGGAAAATTGCAATCCTCATACATTACTGGTGGGAATGTATAATGGTGCAGCCACTTTGGAAAACATTTTGGCAGTTCCTCAAAATTTTTTTTTTTCTTCAAGTGTTAACTGTAGAGTTACCATATGACCCAGTAATTCCACTCCTAGGTTTATACCTGAAAGAACTGAAAACATATGTTCACACAAACACATGCATATGAGTATTTATAGCAGCATTACTCATAGTAACCAAAAAGTGGAAATAATCCAAATGTCCACGAACTGGCAAATGGATAAACAAAATGTGGTAGATCCATGCAATGAAATATTATTCAGCAACAAAAAAGAAATGAAGTACCAATACATGTTACAGCATGGATGAACCTTAAAAACCTTATGTGAAGTGAAAGCCAGTCACAAAAGGCCATGCATTGTATGATTCCACTCATATGAAATGTCCCAAATAGGCAAATGCACAGAGATGGACGGTAGTTTAGCGGTTGCCGGGGAGTGGGATGAGGTGAGAATAGGGAGTAGCTGCTAGTGGCCGTGGGATTTCTTTTGGGAGTAATGAAAATGTTTTCAAATTAGATAGTGATGATGGTTGCACAACTCTGTGAATATGCTAAAAACCACTGAGTTGTACACTTTAAAATTGCAAATTTTGTGATATGGGAATTTTTTTTTTTTTAAAGGTGGGGGAGAGGAGTCAAGGATGACATCAAGGTTTTGGGCCTGAGCCAAAAACTGAAACTGGGAAGATGGTGGGTGAGAGGAAGGGAAGATCAGGAGCTCAGTTGTGGATGTGCTGGATCGAGTCATCCTGATTTGAGGGGAGATGTCAGGGCTGGACATATAAGCTTGGGAGTCATTAGCATTTAGATGGAATTTTAAGCCCTGGAGTGGATAGATCTCATAGTGTTGAGAGTGGGCAAAGGAGAGAGAAGCTTCAAAGACTGAGCACAGGGGCACTGTGATGTGCTGGGATCTCACTGTTTGTAGGACCAACATGGATCCTGTAGTGAGCTTAGACTCCATCCCCTGGCAATGATGAGGACACTTTTATAAAAGTAGGTGCCGAGATCACAGCCAGTGAAGCAACCAGGACCCATCTCATTCAGTCCTCCAAGAAAATTTGATTAAAATGGTAAGATTTATGGAGTTCAGTTTTGATTTATTTTGAAAATCAAATTCATCCAAAGGCATCCTCCAAAGCTTGGAGACTTCATATTTTTAATGAGCTTTTTTTTTCCCAAAACTTGGCACCATCAGGTAATCATAATTCTGTATGTGAGGACACGTCTTCTATCCTATTTTCTTTTCCTATGCCTCTCCATTTTCTTCCAATCTAAACTCATGATTACAAGATTAGCATCTTGCCTGTGATGATTCAGGCGTATTGAATTACTTCCCAAAGTGTGTTTAAAATATATTGAAATCCTATCTGGGAAATACGGTGTGTAATTTATTTCAGAATATATTCCTATCTGAATATATCAATCAAATAAAAACTAATCAACTAGGAACCAAACAGCTAAATTTCTAGCATGCCTGATCAGATAGTCTTCATTCTTTGAATTGATTTCTCACCCCAAATATTTCACTTCTCTAAATCATGGGGACACACAAAATGTTTCAGGAGTCTGCTGGTTTCTAGCATTCTCTAAAGGAGAGTAAAGTGACAGATTTGGATTTTCGTTTTCACTTGTTATTTTCTGTGAATTTAATATTGCACACCACAAAGAGGGCTGTTTTGTGTCAACAGGAATTAGGATGGAAAGGAAGTTATTTCTTGGAAGGAAGATAGCACGATGTATTAGTTAAGGTAAGGCTTGCCACTGTAACAAATAAACCCTGTATTTTCCATAGGTTGAAACAATAAAGTTTATTTCTGTCTACTGTAACAACCTAACACCAGTGCTCCTGGTGAAGGACACTTTTTCTCCCATCCAAGAATCAGGCTGTCTCCATCGAGGGACCCCACCCATCGTAGGTTCTCCGAGTCCTCTTCATCCAGGCATTATACTCATGAGAATAGAGAAGGCACATTTGCGTCTTAAAAATCCCAGCCATAAATGACACACCACTTTCTCTCACATTCTATTGCTGAGTTCATACCCTGGTGAAAGAGAAAGTGGGAAATGCCTTAGTCTGACAGCCACTTCCCAGCAAGAACTTTACACTGTGGACAGGGATGCGTGGATTTGTGGGGGACAAAATGCTTTGGAGACATACAGACTTGAGTTTGAACTCTGAAACTACCACAGACGAGCTGACCTTGGGAGAAGTATTCAATCCTTCTGAACTAAGTTACTTAATTCTTTTAGACATCCCTTTACTCTTCTGCAAAATGGAAGAAAGACCCACCTTGTAGGTTAGTTGTGCTCATTAAAGATAATGTATGAACTGTGCTCACCACAGAGTAGGACTTTATTGAACCTAAGAGACAAAAATCTAACTTAAATAGTTTAAGCTAAAAAGGGAGGATTTACTGGTAAATGAAACCAGATCATCGGACAGATGGCCTCATTGGCAGCTGGGTTCAGAGACGGCACTGTTGTTTGCGTGCTCTCTGCCTGCATGCAACTGCATCTGCTGCTTGGTGCACATTGGTCTCATCGACTCCTACTGCAGAAAGGCTTTCTCCTTCCAAGTGGCAGGGACCATGGATGTCCACAGCCTTGGACTCACATCCCAATTCCAGCTTCATTACCAGCTCTAGCCAGAAAAATCCAAGGGAAGGACACAGATTGACCGGGGTCCTGTTTCTATTGCTTGAGGTCAGAGAGGCAAATCTCTGAACAGAAGACAGGAGGGTGTTGGACAGACAGCAGCGATGCCTAATGTGTTGTAGCTGTTTACATTTGGGGGATTTAATGCCAACTTGCCAAGTCAACCCCAACATCAGTATGAAGAGCTCCTCATCGCTTTCCTTTTCCTGGACCTCACAGGGACCCCTCTACAGCATCCACCTGAGCTACTCTTCCCGGGCTCCAGAATCACCTCTGTCCTCATCAAAACCCTCTTTCTCTCAGTAACATTACCTCCTGAAGTGAGAAGAAATTAACAGATAAATGGATTCCCGCTGTGGTATAAGTGACGGATAATAACTGTGTCTGTTACCTCTCTATCCAGGAAAACCAGCATCTTCAAACAAATCAATACTCCCGAAGGAAGGGGATGCCCCTTGAACAAGCAGCCCTCAGGGTCACGTTTTCCATGGGATGATTTTACTTTGATCATCACTGCCACCCCTATGCAGACCTCCCAGGATGCATTGCTCCCCCCTTCTATGCCACGACCTGAAAGCACAGAGAAAAAGGCAAGCTGGGACTTTCAAAATGAGTTTGCTTAACTGCTGGGGAGAACCAAAGGAAAATAAACAGAGTATAAATGCAACAAATAAGAGTCTGGCTTAAGGAGTAAAGGCTTCAAATCTCATAATTGCTGATTTGCTTCCTGGAGTCTCAAAGGAGGGGAAAGAAGCCCCACCCAAGTACACCCCACCCACTGACTCTTAGATTTTCCTGTGCGGCTCTGGAGGGAGATGGGCCTCAGACTGACTCTTTAGCTACTTACTCGCTCTGCAAACTTGGGTGAGTCATTTAACTTCGCTGGATAATGCTGTCTCCCAAAGTTGATTTAAGACCATACGAGTTTGCTAGGGCTATAGTAACAACAAGTACCACGAACTGGATGGCTTAAACAACAGAAATTTCGTGTCTCCCAGTTCTGGAGGCTGGAAGTCTGATATCAAGGCGTCAGCAGGGTTGATTCCTGAGGGCTGTGAGGGAGAATCTGGTCCATGCTTCTCGCCTGGCTTCTGGTGGTTGGCTGACACTCTTTTGCCTAGCTTGTAGAAGCATCCCCTCAATCTCTGCCTTCATCTTCACATGACAATCTCCCTCTGTGCATGTCAATCTCCAAATTCCCCCTTCTTATAAGGACACCAGTCATATTGCATTAGGGGCCCACCCTACTCCAGTATGATGTCATCTTAACTAATTACATTTGCAACAACTCTATTTCCAGATAAGACCACATTCTGAAGTACCCAGGGTTATTCAACATATAAATTTGGGGGGATGTAATTCAACCCATAACAAAGAGTAAATGAAACAATGTATGTAAAGCACTTAACACAATGCCTGGTGCACGTTAGCTTACTAAACAGTGGCCCCCATCTCAATGATCATGGTCTCCCCAGTTTTACACTTGGCCCATCTGCTCCTTCCCAGGGATGCAGCCATCCCCTGCAGCTCTCATCAGATCCCAGTACCTCAAGATAAGACAAGAGCTGTGGCATGACTTTTGTATTAATCATAATATTAACAATAATATTATCATTCTAATCATATTATATCATTAGACCATGTTCTAGCCACCATCCTAAGCACTCTATTTCTTATTAATTTTTTAATTCCTTAAAACAACTCTTTAAGGTAGGTACTATTGTTATTCTCCCCCCTTTACAGATGAAGAAACTGAGGGAAAGAGCGTGTAGTAATTTGCCCAAGGCCGCACAGCCATTAGGTGGTAGAGTTGGGATTCCAACACAGGCGGGGGTTCTGGACCTTCATACCCTCAACCAATAGCCATCCTTAGGTTTGTTTCCTGCGTCCTCCAAATCTCTGTCCAGTGGCCAGTTTTAAGGACCTATATTAAGAAATGGGAACGTATCTGGGGGATAGAGGTAGCTTTGTGCCACGAATCAGACCCACGGTGTCAGCCTGCACTGTGGAAGCCGGGTCCATGGGGAGAGAAGCCCGAGGTGGCATGGCTGCAGGTATCCCCCTCCTCAGGCAGCGTGGCAGAGGGGCTTAGGAACTGGGGCCCCACGTTCTGCTTCCTTTACAAACAACAAAGGAGAAGGAACCCCTTTTAACATTGGACCTTCTTTTGGTGAGATGGGAGTGGGGCAATGTTTAAACTTTGGTCAAGCCTAACTGGACCCCCACAATAGGCGACAGCTTTGGAAACACAGCAAAGCAGGCTGTTCAAGACCCCTGGTTACTTTTTCCCCATTTCCTCCTCAGATCAGGGATCTGGAGACCAACAGCTGCTTAATTACTGCCTCCTGCAAAGCCAGCGGTATTAAGGGGGAGCTGGCAGCCTGCATCTATTTCCCCAGCCCCAGAGCCCTGTGTGTGGCCACTGATGCTGTTGCACTCCTGCACCTGAGGCTGAGGTGTGAGGTTCTGTTCTCGGCCCCAAGCAGTCAGCTCTCGAGATGGTACCGCAGAGCCCAGAGCAGCTGCTTCCAACCTTCTTCCTAATGTTCCACAGTTAAGGTCTCTGTGTGAACTCCGGAACTGAATACCCTGTGTCCCTAGCTCTCAGTATATGTTCGATGAGCTCTTTAACATTTCTCATTAATTGCTCCAGGGCCACCTCCCTATATTGTCCAAAAGTCTGGAATCCACCTCTCGAGCCCTGTTCCACCCACTGGCCCAAACCTTATAGGAAACTGTCCAAGAGGCCCTGGGCTTTCTCAGTCCAAACGCAGCGAACCCACTTGCAGTCCCACTGCCCCACCTCTGAGACCCTGTCCCTAAAGCAGGGCAGCCTTTCAAGGACAGCACATGCCTAGCTGATGAGATGGGTCCTTATGGAAGATCTCCCAGTGGTTTCTCCTGCCTCTGTGTCAGGGAGCTCGAATACCTTGAAGACCCAAGTCTCCTTGGGTCTTCTGATTCTGCTGCAAATGAGTCCACCTTGGTTTCCTTGGCACACCTTTGCCAGACCACATTACTGTTGCCTCCTCGGCAAGGAAATCGGGTGCCTACCTGCCTTTCCTTTCACACTCAGAGGCCGTGGAGATGCTCTACCCCTCAGCATTGAACGTCCGCTCCAGGTGCCTGTCTGTGTCCTGCCTGGGCTGAGACTGTCTGGTCTTACTGAAGAGTTTGAAGTCCTGCCTCCCAGGTACCCAGAAGTCATCTAGTCCAACCCTGGAGTTTTACAGATGAGCAAACAGAGGCCCAGAGAAGGGAACAAATTGCCCAAGGTCACACAGGGAGTCGGAGTAGAGCAGAGACCAGTACTCCTGTCTCGGGATGCCCAGTCCACTGCCTTCTCCCTGTACCGCACTGCTCCCACCAAAAGGGAAAAACTCACTCTGAAACTTCCAAGGGGAGGGGGAGATTTATGCTCAAAAAAAAAAAAAAACTGACACTAGGAGTCACATTGGCTAGTCTTCCTTCTCCAGAACCTGCAGAGAGGGCTCTTCTCAGACGGTCCTGAGAGGCACCTGCGGGGGGTGAGAGACCTGGCTCTGCCTCCCTGGGCCAGTGGCCCGAGGGTAAGTCAGTCATGTCCCATCTCTCGGCCTCAGCAGGGGAGGAGCTCTACCCTGCCCACCCAGTAGGGCTGGCGGGAGCATCATCTGCGCTTTGAGAACTATAGGCCCTCTACATTCTACAAGTATGCACGTGGTTATAGCCTGCTCATGGTTCCAACATGCCCACTCTCTATGTTCAAACATCCCCCACCCTGGTACCCCCCTTGCTGCACTGATACAAGCACATTCGTCATTCCCTCTGCTGCTTTTCCCCTCATGTCCAGCAGTATTACGAATCCCAAGGCAGCAGTCAATGAGAAGGAAGGAAAGGATGCAGGAAAGCTTGTAGACTGAATATGTAGTTTGCAGGTTTCTAATCCTATCTATATGATAATGGTGACTGGCTTTCCTGAGCCGAAAATGATGGCATACAGTCTCGAAATTTTTAAACAATTTTTAAATTAACATATGCATAGGAAGAATCGTAAATACAGTGCATTGTACTCAGCGATTACGTCACGCGTCAAGAATTAACTTTATGGAAAAGTGATCAGATTTCACAGCAGCAGAACTCTACAGAGAAGTCCAGAATGTGTGGCTGCCACCAGTGTCTGTACCCTCCCTTCCTAACTTGCCCACAGAGGCCAGAGTGGAAAAGGCCTGCGTGGATCAGAACCCTGACAGAACAACTGCCAAATCGTCATGACAGCCAGGCTTGGAAGCCCGGGCCCTTCACTCAAGATGCCGAAGCAACCAGCTGAAAAACAGGATCTTCAGTCAATCAAAACTGCTGTTTGTTCTACATGATGTCACTGTGTAGAACAAACAGCCTGTTTGATTGATTTTTTTTTGGGGGGGCGGGGAGCAAAGTGACTGAAATCTCACCTCGTTGCGAAAACAGCCGCAATCTCTAACACCAACACTTAGATGACAGATAATGTCTGCCATTCCCTGCTCTGTCACTCGGGAGCTTTGTGATCTTGATCAAGTTACCAGACCCTTCTCAGCCTTCTAGTGGTTTCCTCATCTGTGAAGTGGGGAGACTCAGCTCCTTCCTTCAGGTGCTGGGAAAGGAAGATGAGGTAAAGTAGGACCTGGCTGCAACGCCCAGCACTTTCTCTTTGGGAGTGTGCTCTCCATGCCCTCCCCTCCTCCTCTCCCATGGGCCAGACTCCACCCTCACATCCTGAAGCCCAGGGACCATCATGGGAAAGTTCTAATTGTCCTTACTCCAAATCCTGTTCTTCCTTGAAGAGGATTCCACCCACACTGAGAATTGCCCAGACACTAAGTCTGAGGCTCTGGATCCACCGGATCTCTATTACCATCCCAGCACTGGGTCCGAGCATCAGAGGGACAACTGAGAGAGAGCAGCAGTGCTGGGAGCCAGCATTCGTTTATTAAGTGTCCACTGCATGCCAAGCACCCCCAGACATTTTACAGCCTTTTCCTCACTCCTCACAAAGTTCCTACACAGAATTCCATTTCACAGATGAGGAAATTAGCGCGAAGCGGTTGGGTTGCTTAACTCCGAGGGCTGTCTGTTCTGTGTGCTGACCTCCCACAGATGGCTCACGGGGCAGGGCCCACCTGCACAGGTGAGCCCTTTGCACCTGGGTGCCAGGGGAGGCATGCTGCAGGGCCTCCCAGAATCTGGCCTGGCTTTGTCAGCCCAGGAGCGAGAAGTGCTGCCTTTCAGTCTTGAGGATTCAGAAGAGGATAATACATGTGTGTTTATTTGGGGGAAGATGCAAATTAATAAGGAAGAAGGTCCACTCTGCAGTCTCGGGAAATCACACTCCTCCTGCCCTGAAGAGGAGTTGGGTGGTATCAGTGCTCATGGTTAGTGTTCATAGCTAGTGGCTACCGCTCATTGCATGCCAGATACGTATGTGAGGTTCCGTGCTAAGGACAGTAGTTTTCTCCTCCAATCCTCAAAACAATCCTTTAAAGTAGATACCATTATCCCCATTTAACAGATAAGAAAATTAGAGTTTTGAGCAGCTAAGCGGCTTGTCCAAGATCACAGACCCACCATTTGAACTCAAGCCTATCCTCTTAACCATTCTTTAATAAAGCAATAGATGCCTCACCCCAGGTGTCCGTGTCAGACACTTGATCTAGGTTTTCATCCTCTCTATCTGTTCTTCATGAGCAAGATTGCCCCCCGCCTCCCCCTCTCCGGTTTCCCCATAAAGAGCCCGTAGTGTGCTGCCGGTAAACCCCGCCTTCCCACAGGTGGTCAGCTGCTCAGAAGCATCCGTATCAGTCTTGCTCTCTTTAGCAATGATGTATTTGCACGTGTGGGCCCGGCCCCACCGTCCTCACCTTGGAGCAGAGCACAGTGTTCTGGGGACATTCTGTCCCTGGAAGTAAAGAATGGGAGGTTCAAGTCTACTCTAGTAATCAGCGAGTACTGTTTGGAAGAGTTTCTTTGAAAGCTGGATGGAAGAGCTCACAGATTCTCCAGTGGCTTGTAGTATGAGTTACACTTAAAGTGGAAGGACCGTCTGGTACTATAGAAGGATATTATTTCATTGTGATTCCCTTGTATGGTATAGGATGATTAAGACAACTCTAGTACGCTGTAACTGTAATCTGGGTTTGAGGTTCCAGAGCATTCCACATCCACTTCCCCTTTCAGAGGAGCTCATGAGGACCGTGCTGGCCCCATCCTGGACGAGTAGCACAGTGTTTGGCCCACAGGAGGGGATATGATAAGTGCTCGTTGAATTAGGAACAAGAGCAGAGAAACATGCACATCCCATGATTTATGCTCTTCTGTTCTTGAGCTAACGGGAGGGCACACCCTACGTGCACTCATGATGTTTAAATGTCTGAAATCTCCTCATATTAGCTCACTGAATCACTGGCCCAGGCTCTGGCATTACAAGCCGGTGTCCCGGGCCATCTGCCCGTGCCCACTTTCCTTCTTCCTGCCATGGCCTGGTGCACCCCGTCTTTAAGATTTACAGTCAGGGGGGCATCGCAGCCTGGTCTCCTCTTCATGTTCACAATCGTTTGGCTTCACTTCAGTGAGACTTGGTTGTCTTCACATGTGTTCTTGCCCAGTTTCCACTCCAGAGATTAGTGCTCACCATGGTTTTATTAAGTGTTAAAAGAAATAGATTACCTGATCTGTTGGTCAAAAGTTTTTTATGATGACTTAGTCTCAATTCATCTCAAAGAAGGTGGGTTCCTGCATAGTTTGGTTCATACTTAGAAAGAAGCATTTATCCTCCAGATTTATCAGAATCACCTGTGACTCCAAGGAAGCCAACATTTTTACCTTCTCAGCATCCTTCACGTTCCCGCCCCTGGCTCTGTGCAACCTTTCCCCATCTCCACCCTGGAATTTCTGCTTCCTCCTCTTTTCCTATTCACACCTTAACAATTCTTCAAGATCCAACTCAAGTTCTATCTCCTCAGCGAAACTTGTCTTCACTGCCCTGCCTCCCGCAGGCGTCTCCCTCTCCCTCACCTCCCACTGTTGAAGCCTCGCATGTGGTGCTGGATTATGTTCCCACTTGCTCTGCTCTGTTCACCTGCATGAGCCTCGCCTCTCTGACAATTCAGCAGGCACTTGAGGACAGGGATCAGAACATCCCCCTTTGTTCCCTCTCGATCTGTCAAAAACCTTTCTTCTTCTTCAAGGCACAATGCAGAAATCAGCTCCTCTGAGAAAGGTTCCTGGATCGCCTCCCACATCCAGGCAGGATGAATGGCTCCATTAGCATTTGGGCTTCTAATTCTATGCTGAAACAGTCACCTCCCTCAGTCGCATTAATCCTGATATGCTTATCTCCCCTGGCAGTGGCTGGTACGTAGATGTTGAATTGAGATATAAATACTCTCACAGCTATCACTGTATCAGGCAGAGGCTGGTAATGAACTCTCCAATGCTTACCGATTAAATGATTGAGTATTTGCTCACCTTGCAAATCGGTTGCTGTGTGAACTCTGTAACATCATCATGCCCAGTCTCACAATCCATAGCCACAATCTAAACCACCTGCACTCTTGATATTTGTGGAGAGAAGATAGCCCAAGGTCTTCATGCAGCCTGAATCTGTGAATACCACTATGCCACATTTTGTCCATTCAGTTGCATAAGCAGAGTGCTAGGGACCACCAACTTTCAATGCCTCTGAAAATGCTTGAAAACTGCACAACGAAAATTAATAAATGTTTACAACGTATTACATATGAACCGCAACTTACACACATATGTAATACGAAAGTTTATAACAATAACAATTTTTTATCAACAGAACTTAAAACTATAAATATGCTTTAAATTAGTTTAAAACTTACTAGCAAAATTATATGTAATTTGGGATGTGGTTGCATTTTAATATGTTTAGTTGGATGGGATCTCCAAAAGGAAGAACAGCGTGGGGCAGTGAAGTTCTGAATGGAGCCTGTTCTGGCATGCAATTCCCTCCACAAAATGCCAGGAAGGTGCACCTGAAGAGCATAAATAGCACCTTTAGACTTTTCTTTATTCTATGAATAGAACCCTGAAGTCATTTTTGAAGATATTTTCACTGCTCACTTCAGTCTTTTCACTTCCATTCCCAGCAGTAGCAGGTGGCTTTCTTGGGGGAATTTATTTTTTAAAGAGACAAAAGGTATGTCTGTTTAGTCACATAATGGGAAGGCAGGTCCAGAGGGAGGATGTCTCCCTCGGGTGTGGGTCCTGGGCTATCTGCCCAGCTCATGCCCTCTCTGCTCATTCTTCCATGCTGACAGGTAATTAGTCCGATTCTGGACCTCAACCATATTACAGATCACTGCGGGTTGTGGAACTTTGGGATATTTGCAAATGATTGAAACTGCTAAAGTAAAACCCAGTAATGCTAAGAGTCTATTGCAATATTAAGGAGAACAGATGACTGCACTTGAGCGGTAGACATCCCTGGCGTTGTAGGACAGAGAGAGGGAAGCAAAGTGTGCACTACTGAAAATCTGATCTCAGCAACTTGAAATCAACAACAGTGAGAGGATGCATTCTGGTTTCTGGTTTGGACACCCAGAAGTTTCCCTAATGTTAATGGAACAGCCTCTTTTACAAAGTGGAAGATTAGAAGAAACATTCGATAGTCCTGAGAAAGAGTGCTGTCCTCGAGTGTTTCTCCTCCACGTTGTCACTGCCTTTGGGTGCAGGCTCCAGAAAGCCAGCCTTAGAGGAAGCCCTTCCTAGGGGTGGGCACTTACCTCAAGCAGTCTTGAAAGATGCCACTCAACTCCCTTTAAAAATGCTTCTCATTCAAAGGCTGCTCAAGGGATGGGGCTAAAAGAAAGTAACTTCAAGACTGGAAATAGTGGGACTGAGTGAAATCTTAAAGCTGAGGGTTTAGAAGAGATATCCTCCCCCAGTAAAAGACCATCTTTCTCATTCAGCTATGCTTTGATGGTGAATAAATTTTGCTGCTCAGAGTTCAATCCAAGACTATTTTTCTCTGAGCCTAGATGGTCGGGAAATATTTATCCTAAGATTTCTAAATCTTCTCATCTTCTCACTGAATGTTACGGGCTGAACTGTTTCCCCAAAATTCATGTGTTGAAGTCCTAAACCCCCGGGACCTCAGAATGTGACTGTATTGGGAGATAGAGCCCTAAAAGAAGTGATTAAGTTAAAATGAGGCTGTTAGGGTGGGCCCTAATCCAATATGACTGGTGTTCTTATAACAAGAGGAAATGTGGACACATAAAGAGACACTGGGGTGCACACGAACAGAGGAAAGACCATGTGAAGACACAATGGGAAGGCGGCCATCTGCAAGCCAAGGAGAGACGCCTCTGAAGAAACTGAACCCTGCCAGCAACCTGATCTTAGGCTTCCAGCCTCCAGAACTGTGAGAAATAAATTTCTGTTGTTTAGGCCATCCAGTCTGTGATATTTTGTTATGGCGGCCTGAGCAGACCAATACACTCAGGTAAGCCAACTTATATTGGAAAGTTTGGGGGTAAACTTTTATCTTTCATATCTATGACACTAGACCTCTAAATGCAAATTCTCTTTAATTTGATAGCCAGTATCTCTAGGCACTTTTTTCAACTCCCTGATACAGGTGGTGAAAAACTGGGACTTGGAAACAGGAAGACTGTTGTCTGAATTCTTTGGGGCTCATGGCAATGCTGGGATCACTAGTCTGACCTTTGACTCCAGCGGAAGAAGGTATGTGCCTTCTCCAGTGTCTTCAGCCATTAAGCAGGGTGATCTCTGACATGCCATTCTGATGACAGACTGTTTCCCAGGCTAATTATTGGGGGCAGAGACGGCTGTCTGAAAATATGGAACTACAACAAAGGGCATTGTCTGCACACCCTGAAACATGGCGAGTCACTTCCTACCACCAGCCCCTGTAAAATAATGATGCAAGATGAGGCATTTGTTGTAAATGTAGAAGAAATCAAATGAGATAGAATCTAGGATGCATGTAACAATCTGACATCGTTTTCCTCTGATATTTGACTTTATCAATGACTCCAAACTTCTATGTAGGAGGGACCCACTTTACATAAATGTATGTGCTCCCAGCTATGCCTCCTGCGTTTGTTCCTTCACTACCTGCTATATATACCTGATTTCTTAAAAGAGCTTAACTTTTCTAAACATTTTAAACATTATATAAGTCAATTCTAGATTAACAACCTAAAAGCTAGTTGCTTTTGTGTGTTGTTATGATTTTTTTCAAGGCTGCTTATTCCATTTGTTTATTGGCTGTGTCTGTTCTTGGTAAAATTTCCACAATTCAGGCCTGTCAAACTTTCTGTGAGAAAGATAAGAGGCAAACATTCTTCGACTATCCGAGAGTATAAATAAAGTCAAAGTAAAAAAGACAAAAATTCCTCAAAGTACTGAGTTTGTGATTCCTAGTTCCGCCTTTGACCTGCATGTGTTCATCTGTTCATTCACTCACTCAGTAAGTGCCAGGCGCTGTGTCGGGTCCTGTCAGGAGAAGGTGAGCTCCTCCCACAGCTGAGCAAAGGATAGAAGCAGCCTTTTACGGCAATGAGGGTGGCAGGATGTCAGCAGTGCTGTAAACGCTTGCAAGACGCCTAACCGTGGTCTGAAAGCTAGAAAGTAAGTGCTGAAGTTTTCCCCAGTCGTCAGTTGGATTAAGTCAATGTGTATAAGCTGATTCAAGAACTAATAAAGAAAAATGTTTAATATAAGTTGATAATATTATCTTCCTAGATGAAAAGCAAAGTGAAGTCTGTGATTGTACCTTCTTGGAGGTGAACCAAAATAAGTGAGTTATATTCAGCTTGGATATAAGAGGGGCATATTTTTTGATACAAAATTTGCCCTGGAGGAGGACACCAAGACAGTGAAGGGGATTTTCCAGAAGGAAACATGTCAAAGAATTCCCAAGGACCTTGGTTGCTCCCTGATGGTAATTTAGGCAACTAGGCTTTTCCAGAATACTGGAAGCAATTCTGTGCACCTTTTGATGACTGTTTCAAGGTAGAGATAGGGAGCGCTGTATCTCTCCACCGAATGCTTTCTTAGGGAATAAATCACAGACTAGAGTAATTAAATTCAGCAGCCGGAAGTCAAAGAATAAGAATCCAGTAAACTCCCTCCTGAACACTAAAAAGGTAAAAACAATTCTTGACCAATTTCGGTTTGTGTCCTTGCCTCCAGGGCTCAACCATGCTCTTAGGATCAAGTAATCCTCAGAAAGGTAGCTGCTCATGGACTAGCGTCTGTGGACCTTGGAATTACAGGGTGTCCTGTTTCTGTCCTGATCCTTTAAGCACCAATTTAAAAACTGACTCTAATTTATCAAGTCACATTTTATCTAGTTCTTGGTAAAAAACAGAAGAGATTATTTTCCCGCTCTCTTTATTTATCACATGGACATGGCAAAATTAATCCACAGTATTGATTGCATGAGAAAATTAAACAGATGATAAGCTTAAGTATCGAAATGTAATATTCTGTTATTGTTCTAGGTGTATCATAGCTGTTGGATGGGACAGAAGAATAAACGTGTATTTTGTAAGTGAAATGTACAAAATTATATTTCAAAACCCTGCTTCAGATTGATATCCTTCTCTCTCTCTCTCTCTCTCTCTCTCTCTCTCTGTTGATTCTCTTCCCTTTAAAAACAGATTTAGAGTAATTCTTTATGCCTCTGCTCTCTGGTACACGTCAAGCCATGATATAGACAAAAGAGTTTCCTCCCTCCCTCCCTTCCTTTTTTCCTCTCATCTTTCCTTCCTCCTTTCCTTTAAAAAATCTTTTATATTGTTTGTTTCAGTTTCTTCCCTCTGGTTCTCTTCTATAGGAAGAAGTATAATGACTCGGCATCCAATTCTGCGGGGGGTGGGAAGGTCCCACCAACAAGCAGTTCTCCAACATCAGCTGGGTGTCCAAGAATTCAACTCACTTCTGACACTCATTCCCCAGAGATAGCGTCAGATTCCATAGGTTAAGGACTCAGTTGCTCAAGACTGCCTTCCCCCCAACTGCAGATGCCAGTTGCAAGTCCAGGCTGTCACCTGTGCTTCTGACCAACCGGCTATAGATGGGAGGTTCCAACAACTCTTCCTTGGGTTTGATTAATTTGCTAGAGTGGCTCACAGAGCTCAGAGAAACATTTTACTTACTAGATTACCAGTTTATTATAAAAGGATATAACTTAGGAACAGCCGGCTAGAAAAGATGCACAGGGCAAGGTATGCGGAAAGGGCATGGAGTTCCATGCTCTCATCACTTAGGCAACTCCCAGGGTTTTAGGAGTTCTGTGCCAGAAATGGGGACAAAGACCAACACTTATTTCTTCTTGTAAATCACAATATCACAAAGTGCTAGTTAGAAAAACTGTCAGCAGCAGAAAGGGCGTCCCTGGGACTCCAGACCAGACTGTGCCTCAGCACCGCTGCACCTGTGGCTCTCCACACCTGGCCTGGTTTTCTCACCCTCTGTGCTGGCCAGCCAGGTTCCCTCCTCCCAGCACACAGGGCCTTCCAGCATTTCCCGCATACTCTCACCCTCATTGGAGGTTAGCCGGTCTGTCCACTGTCCAGCCCTTTAGTTCTTCCTTCTTCCTCCCACCTTCTCTTTATGCCCTAGTCCCTCTCTAAATGGAAAGAGGAGATGAAATGCCATCCATAAGCGTCTCTGTGGAAAGAGTCCTTTTTTTATGGCTTAAAGATGAGGAAGGAGATTAAAAAACAAGAGAAGCTGAAAATGCTGACTAAAACTACGTGATAAATCTCCCTGTGGCATTTTATTTCCTCTGCTTGCTAGACTGGATGGTCATGGATCTCTGAATGTCTTTAAACATTGTAAGTTCTTTATGCATTTGAAAGTGTGCTGTATTTCACAGCCTAAGCCTTGCATTCTCAGATGACTTGAGAGACGACTACCTGAGAAGTCTGGGCATTGAATTTGTCCTTTGGTATTACAGGTTCCTGGGCTGACGGCTTTTGTTTAGCGTGTGCAACAGCTATGGGTCTTATTATGAAGGTGAAGTTATGCAGACCATCTGACGAGAGCTTGTCAGTTGACATATGATTTGCTGAAATGCAATCACCCAAACGTCAGGAGTGGATTGCTTTTTATTCCCACTGGCATGAGGGGAATTTGCTTTGACATTTTGAAAATCTACATCGCTGGCTGGGTGAGGGGTAGGGTTATAAAATGTGCCATCGCCTTCTCTCTGAAGTTGTGAGTGTGTTGGCAGCTCATTTTACTGCTCGTACAATGTCTCCTGTTTGGCTTTGGATACAGGACACACCACATGCCTTTCATCACTTCTGGAAGCCACAGACACACTGGCAGGATGACCTGGTGAGCCCCAGTGCATCGTCTGGCTCTTGACCCAAACAGTGGCGCATGCTGAGGATCTCCTTCCCTCCAGGGGCTCACCCTGAGTCTCCTGGGCCTGCCTAGGGCGGTCACAAGCATCTCAAAGCCTCTGCTGTGGTGGGAGTCCTGATTGGGGTCCAGGTAGGGCCAAGATCGCTGAGCTCCAGGCAGCAACTTCTGCTCCAGGAAGAGTGATGGCCCCGTGTTCAGGTTGGGGCATGAGGCCACAGGAGCAAATCCATGCAGCTCTCCATGAGTTCAGCCAGGAGTCCTGTAGTGCAGGAATGGCAGCCCAGGATGTGGTGGCTGCGACTTTCCTTAAAGAAGCATCCACTCCCTGCTTCTGCTTGGCATGCAAAACCGTACGCGTTCACTGTGCCATCCATGGGTCGCCAGAGAGCCTAAGAGATGACATTCCTGCTGTCCCTGTGGCTTGTTGGGGCCCATAACCAGGCGACTGCTTGTGATTCATATTATCACTCAAAATGCCCCCAATTTTCTACAGCTTCCCAGGATTGAATGACCTCCCTCAAAATTGCCTGGATGCCAAGCCAATAAGATAAGTGTTAAGAAAGAAAGGTCACTGTGCCCCACCATCTGCCACCGCCCAACCCTGCCTTATGCCCCTGTAAATATTCCAAAAGGTACAAGTCAGTAGAATACAAACCTTGTCTGTCTTCACAGTGGTACACCCAGGACCTAGCCCAGGGCCTGGTTTATAGTAACTGCCCAATTAATATATTTTCTTTCAACCATCGTGTGTCAAAAGCTCATTGTAGGCCGTGTGTGTGTTGTTCACTGAAGATGCAGTGATGAGTAAAATGGTCTTCACATGGTCCTGCCTTCATGGAGCTTGCAGATTAGTGATTGTTGAGTGAAAGAACAAAGTTATGCAGAAAATGCCCCAGGGAAGCCATGGGCATCACAAGGGCAGAAGTCATGCAAGAGTCAGTGAAGTGTTAGTTCATTCAGATATTTATTCGTTCAATTATCAATTCATTCAACACATATTTATCAAGGACTCTCATAGTGCCGTCCTTAGTGGATAGGCACAGAATATACAAACATGAATAAAATGTGGTTCCTGGCCCAAAATCTCACAGACTAGCAAGGAAACAAACTAAGGAAATAATAATCATACAGAGTGACAGATGATATAATAATGTATAAAATGCTGGAGAAACCCAGAGGTGGAAACTACTAACTTTGCTCTAACATCATATAGGATATTACAAGAATACTAGGATACTTCCAGGATGCCAAGGTAGGGAAAGGCAATCTAGATGAGGGAAAGGGGGAAGGCATGAGCCAAGTCTGGAAGCATGGAAAGCACATTGTTTGGAAGGACTATGAAAAGTTCGAGGAGCTGGAGCATCAGGTACAGGAGGGAAATGAGGTTGGAAAGTTTAATTTGAGTTTGAAAGTCACACTAAGGCATGTAAACTTCTGTAGGCAGTGGGGGACCATGGAAAGAGGAGCCCAGCCATAAGTGCTCACAAATTGCAGAAGGAGGCAGGATCTGACAGCAGAGAGAGTGCCATGGACTTCTCTTTCCAGCAGTCTTACAATGCCACCATTCAATCAGAAAATATCTTGGAGCCGCTCCTGTGGGCATAACTCTGTGGGAGGTGCGTAGAGGAGACTAGAGTGAGATCCAAGGCCTGGTGCTGCCCTCAAGGGGCTCACCATCTAAATTCAGAGACAAGATGTGCATGCCCAACAGGTAAAATAAGGAGAAACCAGTGGAATCAGCCTCACTGGGCTTCAGAGACACACTGGAGGGCGGTGGTTAGAAACTGAAACCACCAGATGCCACGAAATTAAAAAGAAATTCCTACCAGTAGATTTATTATCCAGGCTATTCCTATCACTCTTTACTACATATAAAAAAGATTCTTCTATGAAGCTCTTTCTGAGAGTGCCTGAGAGTTTTAAAAATCTTTGGGGAAGAGTGGTGGCATTTCCTTCTAAAGGTTTATTTTCATTGCCATTAAAATGAAAATCAAGTCACTGGCCATGAGTGCAATGCTGACCTTTCAGCCAGCAGTTCTAATTTAAAACCCTGTTTGCAGCAGCATTTATTGCTTGGAGGTACATGACTGCTGGTTTTGAGAAACTCGTCTTCTGCTCCGAAAATGCAAAGCCAGCTATAGCAAACAATAATTCATATTTCTGCACTGCAAAATTAGCAAAAATGAGATGGAAATATGTGCAAGTTCCCCACCCTTCCAGGAAAGAGCAGTACTGGCTCTTCTTGAAGGTCAAGCCAGAGCACAGTGGTCTTCTTCACATGGAATTTGTTAAGAGATTGCCATCTTGTTTGGAAAACCATCTGGACAGTTCTTCTGAAGTCATCCTCAGCAGAGAGGGGGCTAAGAGACAAAGGCAATTGTGCAAGACAAGCTGGGTGAGCTGAAAACGTATTCTTTCTTCTGACTTTTCAACATTTTAGCTTCATTCTTTCTTATATTGGGGATTGTTACTTCTTCCCCCACATCAAAAAGAATTCAGGAGTGCAAGAGAGAGACCAAGAGATTTCAACCAGGCTAAAATCCAGGAAATCAGTGAGCTCACCAAGAGACTAAGGCTTTTTTTTTCCTCTTTTTTTAATTGTGGTAAAATATACATAACATAAAATTTACCACCTTAATTTTTTGTGTGTGTGGTGAAGAAGATTGGCCCTGAACTAACATCCATACCTATCCTCCTCTATTTTTTGTGTGTGGGATGCCGCCACAGCATGGCCTGATGAGTGGTGTGTATGTTCACACCCGGGATTCGAACTTGGGAACCCTGGCCCAATGAAGTGAAGCGTTTGACCTTAACTGCTATGCCACCGGGCTAGCCCCTATCTTAATTACCTTTAAGTGTACAGTTCAGTGGTATTAAATATGTTCACATTGTTGTGCAACAATCACCACCATCCATCCCCATAACTCTTTTCATCTTGTAAAACAGCAACTCTATACCTATTAAACATTAACGCCCCGTTTTCCCCTCTCCTAAGCCCCTGGCAACGACCATTACACTTTCTGTCTTCATGAATTTCACTACTCTAAGTACCTCATATAAGTGGAATCAGACAGTAATTGTCTTTTTGTGATTGGCTTATTTCACTTAGCATAACATCCTCAAGATTCATCCATGTTGTAACATGTGTCAAATTTCCTTCTTTTTAAGGCTGAATAATATTCCACTGTATGTACATATCAGTTTGCTTACAGATTCATTGGTTGGTGAATACTTGGGTTGCTTCCATGTTTTAGCTATTGTGAATAATGCTGCTATGAACATAGATGTACAAATATCTCTTCAAGACCCTTCTTTCAACTCTTTTGGGTATATTTAGAAGTGGAATTGCTGTATCATGTGATAATTTTACTTTTAATTTTTTGAGGAACTGCCATACTGTTTTCCAAAGTGGCTGTACCATTTTACATTCCCACCAACAGTGCACAAGTGTTCCAATTTCTCCACATCCTTGCCAACGCTATTTCCTGCTTTTTTGATGGTAGCCATCCTAATGGGTGTATGGGGGTATCTCCCTGTGGTTTTGATTTACATTTCCCTAATGATTAGTGATGCTGAGCATCTCTTCATGTGCTTATTGGCCATTTTTATATCTTCTTTGGAGAAATGTATATTCAAGTCATTTGCCCATTTTTGAATCAGGTTGTTTTTCTGTTGTTGAGTTTTAGGAGTTCTTTATATATTCTGGATATTAATTCCTTGTCAGATATATGATTTGCAAGTATTTTCTCCCATTCTATGGTTTGCCTTTACTCTGTGGATATGTCTTTTGATGCACAAAATTTTAAAATTTTCATGAAGTTCAATTTGTCTTTTTTCTTTTGTTACCTATGCCTTTGTTGTCATATCCAAGAAATCATTGTCAAATCTAATGTTATGAAGTTTTTGTTCTATGCTTTCTTCTGAGTTTTATTGTTTTAGGTCTTACATTTAGGTCCTTGATGCATTTTGAGTTAATTTTTGTATATGATGTCAGGTAAGGATCCAATTTCATTCTTCTGCATGTGGATATCCAGTTTTCCCAGCACTATTTGTTGAAAAAACCATCCTTTCCCCCGTTGAATGGTCCTAACACCCTTGTCAAAAATCATTTGACCATATATGTGCGAGTTGATTTCTGGGCTGTCTATTCCATTCCATTTGTCGATACATTCTGTCTTTATGCCAATACCGCACTGTTTTGATTACTGTAGCTTTATAGTAAGTTTTTAAATCAGAAACTGTCTTCCAATTTTGTTCTCTTTTTGAAGATTGTTTTGGCTATTCAGGGTCCCTTGAGATTCCATATGAATTATAGGATGGAGTTTTCTATTTCCGCAAAAAACGTCATTGGGATTTCGATAGAGATTGCACTGAATCTGTAGATTGCTCTGGGTAGTAGTGACATTTTAACAATTTAAGTCTGCCAGTTCATGAACATGGGATGCGTTTTCATTTATTTATATCTTTAATTTCTTTCAGCAATGTTTTGTAGTTTTCATTGTACAAGTCTTTCACCTCCTTGGTTAATTCCTAAATATTTTATTCTTTTTGACACTATTTTAAATGGAGTTGTTTTTGTAATTTCCTTTTCATATTGCTCCTTGTTAGTGTATAGAAATGCAACTGATTTTTGTGTGTTGACTTTGTATTCTGCTACTTAGTTGAATTCATTTTATTAGTTCTTAGAGACTAAGGTTTTTATCTAGGAAAATAATATAATAATATTTACTTGTTTATAGATAATCATATTTATTTATTATAACATAATATTTAATAAATAAAATAATTTAAACAGTATTTAGTATTTAATAAGATAATTATAATTAATATAACAATACAATACTTATATAAATAATATATTTAATCTTATATGTCATTTTCCTGAGTGCTTTTAATATTATATTTCATGCTCACATTGACCCTGAAAGATAGGGGCTATTATACCCATTTTCATAGATGAGGAAACTGATGCTAGAGAGTTAAGTAACAAGAATTGTAACAGCTATGATTTGTTGAGCAACTCCGCCAATGTCTCCATTCAGCCTTCACAGGAAGGTCATGTAGCACGATTCACATAGTGTCTCATTTAATCCTCGATAAAACTCTATGAAATAGGGAGTCTTGTCTCCATATCACAGATGAAGAAAACTGAGGTTTAGGGAAGTGAAATGCTCCCCCAGACCACCCATAGGTAAGTGGGGAAGCAGCATGCAGGCCCATTCCCTGGACGTTCAAGGCCCTCCCCCAGGATGAGTGTGACAAAGTGAAGGGAGTTTATCTTTGCTGTGCCTCCTCCTCTTTCACTCCCCTGCCATCCTGCCCCCTGTAGCAATACCCCCCCGAGAGTCCTGTAACCTGAGAGTAAGGCAATGCTCAGCCCACATCATTAGTGGTGCATCCCAGGCACCAGGGAGGACACTGGGGAGGAGCCAGGCGGGAGCCACACTGCCATCTGGTGACCCTCCATTCTGCCTCTGAGAATCCTTAGCCCTCCAAGTGTAACTAACACAAAGCCCAAAATCAAGGGCATGGGCTTTGGATACAAACGTGTCTGGGTTTGACTCTCAGCCTCTCCGTATATTATTAGTTGGGTATCTTAGGCAAAATGGTTCTTTCTAAACCACAGTCTCACCGCCTATAAAATCTGGAGCATAACGTCTGCCCAGGATTGTTGTGATAATTAATCATGGTCATGTTGAGAAGTGCTTAGCCCAGTGCCTGGCACACAGGAGGTGTCCATTAAATGGATAATCCAGCTGTGATCATTGTCCACTTGCAGGCAGGGCTTGAGTCTGCCGTGGCCACTGTGGTTTCCCAAGTGCACAGCACGGTGCCCAGCTCAGAGTCAGGCCAAAGTGAATAATGTTGACCCATTAACGGCCTGAGTGACAGGTGTCCCCAAGGTAGTGAGACATGAGAGCAGCACTTCGTGTATTTAACTCCAGCACCAACCCCGTTATTTATATAGCCCCTTACTTATACGAGACCATTCCTCTCGCCTCCAGGTTGGGCGATGTAGCCCCAGAGCCCGCAGACTCAGGGAGGAAAAGATAGAGTCCTCACCCACGCTGCCAACATCCACGGAGCAGCGTTCCCTGTGGCTCTTGGAGGTTTGCATCTAAGTAGGTTTGTAGGATTTTTATTCAACAGCAAATATTTGAGTTCTCTGTATGAAGCACTATGAGAGGATTAGAGATAAGTGGTAAAAAAAGACGGACATGGCCCTGTGTTGATGGTGCTGAAAGTCTAGCAGGAGGAGCAGAAGCCCGGGGAAGTAGGCGGTGGGTTTAGAGGTTGCTCTGACTTCGCTGTGCTCTGAAGACCAGGGTTTGACGTCTGCCTCTCCCCAGACAGCCCTTCTCTGCCCAGTGCCTATCCCATCCTTCAAGATTCCAGATAAATGCTGCTTCCCCCGAGGAGCCTTCTCTGACCCTCCCTTCTCCACACTCAGTAAACGCCCCTCCTGCACATGCCGACAACATCTTGTTCATTCCCGGGGGTAGTTCTTTTGGGTTTGGCTGGGCTCTCTGCTTCCCTTCTTCCCACAGCATCCAGCACCATGCCTGGTCCCTACTAGAGGTGTCACAGATGTCCATGACAAACAAGTGAATGAAAGAATGAACATCTTTATGGCCTTGAGCAAAGCTTTTAACTTTTCTAAGTCTCGGTTTCCTCCTCTGACCATAAGACTAGTGGTACTAATGGTACTAATCCAGTACCAAGTGATTTCACATGGTTTTACATCTTGGTAAAGGTAAAAGGTGACATAAGGTTAGTTAGTATTCATCCCATCCAGGAATTGCTAGGGAGTGGGAACCTCTTGGGAAGTGCCCCCAGAGTCCCAGGCAAAGCCCCCGAAGAAATGCCCCACCTGCTTGGGTTTCTCAGCTCTCTCAGCCCCTCCCTCCAGCCCACAACAACTTCCCAATCTCAGTCTCCCCCAAAAAGTCCTGGGGCCCTGGGGCAATGCCGGGGTGCCCTGCGCCACCAGGGGCCATTAGCCTTCCCATCTGACTTACTCCACCAACCAGACCGGGCTGGTTCTTGCCCAGCGAGGTGGCGTGCACCACATGGGCACCGCTCCCGCTTTAGGCCTAGGCCCGGGGCAGCTCCGGGACATGGGGGCGGCTACAGGAGAGGGTGCCAGAGAGCTGTGAGCTGCAGGGGAGCAGGACCAAAGCCCCATCCTTGTCCCAGGCACAGACCGAAGCGTTTCCTGCCTCACCTTCCTGAAGACGCGGGCCGCCAACTTGGAATCCGCGGCTGCTTCCCTCATCGCCAGTGGGCCCGGAGGTGAGAGGGGAGCCCCGCGGGGCCGTTCCAGGCCAGGGTCCAGCGGGAAGGGGCCCTCAGCGGTCTCTCCCCTCTGGCTCTCCCTCTGCTGTTTCCCTCTGGCCGTTCCCCCTCCTGGGAGCCCAGGCTGACTGGGCCCCGCTGCTCCTGCCAGCTAGGGCCCCAGTCACTCGGGGAGCGAGGATTCCTGCTCCCTGAGAATCAAGCTCCCTGCCCCAGCCGCCCGCTCAGAGGCCCTCTGCAGGTGAAACGGGCCACTAACGGTCCTAGGAGAGCGTGACACTCAGTCAGCTTAAATAAACACCACGCACAGCCTGTAAGGGGGACACTGCCTCGAGCAGCCACAGGCAGCCTGACAGCCAGCCGGAAGCAGAAGGGCCAAGAATCATATAGCGGAGATAGCTACGTAACCCGCTCACTTTAGAGACGAGGAAGTCGGGCCCCCTGAGAGCTGGAGGACGGGCTTCTGAGTCCAGATAGGTCACTAACTAGCCTGGTGACATTATACAAATGACATGACCCCCAAGCTTCAGTAAAATATAACGAGTGGGCCAAAGTCCTACCCCAAAGCTCTAGGATTTTAGTTAAAATCACGAATTAAAAGTAGCCACCTGTGTTGTGCGGTTGCAAGGAGGCTCAGGCTGTGTGTGTTGACCCGGGGTATTTGGTTGTTGGTGTTCCCCTTATTGGCAAGGCAGGCCGCCTTCTCCCACTGCTCACTGGCTGCCCAGCCCCAAAGCTTCAGGTCTTCTGGGCTCCCGGTGCCCCAGGAGGCCTCTCTCCACCTCCACCTGAGGGTGCATGGCTTCTGCTTTACCGGGTGCAGGCACAGAGCCCCGTCTCCCCTGAGAGAAGAGGGGGATTCCACAGTCTAGTCATTTAGGAGCTCCCGAGAGGAGGCGACATGCACGGGTCCCCACTTCACAGAGGCTTGCTACATGGACACCCACATATAAAGGAGTCAAGAACTGTGACCAATAGGCCTAAAAGAACCCCCAGAGAATCCCTTTGACTAGGCCAAGTCCCATGGTGTGTTTAAAATAAGTGCTTCCACACACACACAAACCATACACACAAAGATATGAGTTATTGTCATAGCGCAAACTTCTGTATCTGTCCTCCATAGCCCAAGCTGGGGCCCTCCGCTGTCAGGAAGGCTCCCTTGATTAGTGGAGAAAGGAAAGGCTATTGAGCCATTTGATCCAAAACCCACCAAGAGAACCCCCTTCCCCAATACACACCAATAATTCTGATAAAAATAAGCCAAGGGAAAAAGAAAAAGCCCCCTCGTGTTGTGAGGTACAGTGCTCGGCAGCAGAGGTTCAGAGGCTCTGCTGGGGAGCTCAGCAACCGAACCTTGGCAAAGCACAAATACCAAGGCGCCTTCTTATTGCCTCCCCCTCACAGGCTCTGTCACCTTCTGGAGGCTGCTCGATGCGGGCCTGTCCCGTTGCAAACTTCACTCCTGTAAGTAACTTCCACGCTTTGGGTTTGGGTTTTTTTGACACTAGCCTGACTATGTAACACAGCAGCTCTGCCGGCTCCAAATCCTTGGCTTTATTCATCTATATGGCATTTCTGTCTCTCTGGAAGAGTAATGCAGGCAGAATGGCTAGTTCCTATTATATATGGGATGCAGCATTTCACTTGCCGTTGTGTGACAGGTAAGCTTTATCTGTGATGGGCCCTGTGGGTGTGTCTGTGATGGGCCCTGTGCACGTGTGTGTGTGTGTCTGTCTGTGACGACCCTGTGGGTGTGTCTGTGACAGGCCCTGTGCGTGCATGTGTGTGTGTGTCTATGATGGGCCCTGTCTGCATGTGTGTGTGTGTGTGTGTGTGTCTGTGATAGGCCCTGTGTGTGTGTGTGTGTGTGTGTGTGTCTGTGATGGGCCCTGTGTGTGTGTCTGTGATGGGCCCTGCGTGTGTGTCTATGATAGGCCCTGTGTATGTGCGTGTGTGTGTGTGTGTGTCTGTCTGTGATAGGCCCTGTGTGTGTGTATGTGTGTGTGGGTGTGGGTGTGTGTGGGTGTGTCTGTGACGGGCTCTGTGCACGTGTCTTTCAGTCTAGAGACAAGGCCCAGGTCAGCAGCATCATGGTGACAGCAGGAGATGCCCTCGCCTGTGTGGCTGACCAGGAAGGCTTTGTGCTTGTCTGCGATGTCAAGGAGCACGGCCTGCAGGGACCAGAGCTGCAGCCTCCCGAGAGTAGGCAGTGAACTCCTCACATTAAATACTGTGACCAGCACAGCTTCAGTTCAGTTTACTATTCCAGTTGGTAAAATTAAATTGTACAGTGAGAAGAGGGCCTCTTAAAACTCTTTAAGAATGGATTTAAAGAAAAACATTTTCATGGAAGTATTCGTTGTTGGCAAGGATACTGTAAAATGGGCACTTATCTACTCTTGGATAGAGGGTAAATTGGTGTTTACTATCTGAAGGGCAGGTTGACAATATGTATCTAAAGCTTAGAACCAGAAATTTTACTTCTAAGGATTTGACTGAAAGAAATAATAAGAAATGTGCACAAAGATTTGGTTACAATTTTGTGAATCAATACTTTGTTTTTAAAAGAAAGAGAAAAATAGAGACACCCTAGATGTCCAACGTAAGGGGAATTGATTAAATATATGATGGTATAATACATTGAAATATCACTTAGTCATTAAATAATGATGCTATACATGAAAACGTATTTATAGGAAAAATATTCATGACAAATTATTAAATGAAAAAATAAGATTGCAAAACAATATTACAGTATGAATCTATCTTTGTTAAAACAAAGAAGCATATGGAAATTAAAAATCTGGATAGGTATACACCAAGGTCTTAATAAATGTTATCTCTTTGTAGAAGAGGTTATAGATATGTTTTCTTCTTTTTGGAAATCTGTCTTTTCTAATTTTTCTGGATACATATTGCTTTGGTAATAAAAATATATTTAAAATTTTAAAACCTTTCATACAATTGTAAAAGTGCTCGTGTTTAGAAAAAAATCAAATAGCACAAACGAATGGAAAATAAAAAGTAGTAGCTCTTTCTCCCACCTCCCCTATCACCTAACCTGCTTTTTCTGCATGTTAGTAACACTGTTAATGAATTTGAATTTCCTTCCAGAAAGTTTCTGTTCATATATATACATGTATATACAGGGGCACATACACAATACATAATTTTCAGGACTTTTTTTTTCTTTGTATCTTTTAGACAACTTTCCAAATAAGCATATTTAGTTTTATTTAGCATTTTTAAATGGCTATATAATATTCCATTAAATACATTTCTGTAAAACCAATGAAGAGGTAAATATTTACACACTTCCCTTTAGTCACCTTTTCCTGTTCCACCACAGGAGAAGTTTAAATGCTAAAGTAAGAGAAATCAGAATTTAGAAGTAAGAGTGATCTGCCTTGCATTGCCGTCCAGGTACTGGGAGCATAGCTTTTACCAGGCTATTTTAAAAATCAGTTTTGATTACTTGCCTACTCCTGCAGGCTTACCAAACCTGCAGGTTTGGAAGCACCTTGCATGGGTCCCATTTTGGATGTCTTTGGACCTGGCATGAGGTCTTACACGTAGTGAGTACTCAGTGAACACTTATCAAATTAATGTAGCAAGACCGATGATTCCAGTACCTCTGTCAGCGCTGGACCCTCATCTGCATCTGACTCCACCCGGTAGGAACCATTATACAGCATCTAGCATCATGATGGTAACTCTCCCACCGTACTCAGATGTATTCTTTCCTCTGATTTAGATGTGACCTTCTGGTGGGCCCATGTCAGCATGGTGACATCGTGAGTACCGTTTTAGAGTTTAAGAATCTATAAAAGAATTAAAATAATTTTCATAGCTTTGATCAAGTCAATCCTCCCAGAAGCCCTCTGAATTACTCAAAAGAGGAAAGCAGTGTTACAATTCTGCTGTTGAGGAAAACAAGGTGTGTATATTGCCTGCACAGAATAAAGGAAGATATTGGAAGTCTTCATTTTTCTTGTAAATGGATGATTGTTTTCTTTGAATTGATCTGATATTTTAGCGTAAGTTTAGAAGCGTAGTAAGTTTAAGATTTTTTTCACTGAAGTTGAAAGGACTCTGTGCTAGGGGTGGGACCTGAACTCTGGCCAGATGGTTCTTTCCAATCTCTTGATCCTCTCCCAAGACCCATCATCCATAAGATGGTTTCCATTATATCTTGTTTGATATTTTGGGGCTGGAACTGGGGAATTTGGAGGGGGTCTTGTGTGGTTGGAGGCAGGGAGAGAATGGTACCAAGAATAATTCAGGAGATTAACCTGGCTTCTATAGCCAAACTTTAATTAATGGAGTATTGATCCAGTGTCCCTTTCATGCTGTAGCAGCCTTGGAGCATCTCTTCTCCTCTCTTATCTCATTAGTTTGGAGATGATAGAAGAAGAAAAGGTTCTGCTGTCGTCCTCCCTCGACCACACTGTGCGCCTGTAGAGCATGGACGGGGAGTACATAGGTATGGAACGTCCACCTGGCCACCACCTCAGTCCCAGTTCAGGGCCTCAGATGGAGCCTCCATTGAGTCATGAATTCTCTGAGGTAAAGTGTACTAGTTGGCACAGGCTGCCATAACAAAAGACCACAGACTGGGCAGCTTAGGCAACAGAACTTTATTTCTCGCATGTGAGCAGTTCTGCAGACGGAAGTCTGAGATCAGGGAGCCAGCATGGTCTGGTTCTGGTGAGGGCTGCCTTCCTGGGTTGCAGACTGCCACCTTCTTGCTGTGTCCTCACATGACCGAAAAAGAGAGAGCTCTCGGGCATCTCTTCTTATAAGGACCCCAATCCTATCATATTAGGGCCCCACCCTTATGACCTCATTTAACCTTTAATTACTTCCTTAAAGGCCCTATCTCCAAATACAGTCACATGGGGGGTTAGGGATTCAACATATGAATTTGAGGGGGGCGGACACAATTCAGTCCATACCGTAAAGTCAGCTTACTTTCACAAAAATTAGCAAAATCAAAGATATTTAAACTTAGAGAACTCAGTTAGACAAGGCAGGGAGTTTGGTAAGGAAATGTGTTATCATAGGGTCATGTCTGGGCAGGAACAACTCAGGGCTGGGGAGCTGTGTGTGCAGAAAGGCCCAGCCTGAGCGGGCTGTAATGATATTCACCTGACTTCCTGCTCAGAGAGGCTCTACACCTGTTTCAGCAGGTTAACTTGTCTCCCTAGCAGATGATTCTTGAAGCAGGTGCTAGAACTATTTTGAATTTATGCTGCAAGTTCTTAGTATCTTATTGAGTAGCTTATTCCCCCCGTGTACATTTTGTAGGAGGCATTCTAGGCTTGAGTCTCCAGGGCCAATGGCCCTGGAATTGTTTCTTACGGAACTACAGAAGCAGAACTGAATTTGATTAAGTTAGCAAGGATTAAGGAGACCTAGCAAAGCTTTGCTCTGATTAGAAGACAGGCTAACTTCCATCTTGTGCTTATTATTTCTTAATTTATCTCTACTCTTCCAGGGAGCTTTGGGCAGAGTAGCGCCTGGGATATTTTCACTCCTGCCTCCTGGAGCCACCCTAGGGTCCCCTATGAAATTTTGACAGACCCCCAGAGCATGTCTTCTCACCCAGTACTGGAAGGGGATGTTCCTGCAATGGACCCAGGAGGAGAAAGACGACATGGTGGAGGAAAAAGCCAGTGCTAAGGTTGGTCCTGGCACATCCCATTCATCTGTGTTTACTTTGTAGCTTCCAGGCAGATCAGCAGGGAATACAAACTGCTGCCTGAACGAGTCAAGGCATGGCCCAGAATAAAAGCGTGTCTCAAGATCATGCTACAGACCAGGGCCAGGAGGGCATGGTCCATCTGGGGGAGAGTTGGAGCTGATCTCCCAGCATCACTTGACTTTTTCCTCCTTTGACCAACTAAAGGCTGTTGTCATGGCCTCGGGACACAAGGAGACTCAGCACCGTGCTCAACCCAGCTGTCTCATCTGAGAGAGATAGATACTGCAAATTCAGCCCACAGCACACACTTGTCATTAGGAAATACATTCAAAAGCTGGGCTTCCTAATGAGCGAAAGGAAAAAATGATCACTTTAGTGCCCAAGTCTATGAAAGTCAAAATCGGAGCAAGAGGTTTTGAGAGAGCCTGGGAGATGCAGTCTTGATTTAGAGCTCAGGGAAATATATAGATTTCCAAGAAGTGCCTGCCCTTTAATAAATTGAAAAGAAGGTCATTTCATGAGCTATTGCTCACTGGTTGTGTTACAATTCAAAGCAGGACACCTGCTCTGCCAGCAAAATAATGTGTCTTCGGTTTTTCCTTGGCAGCCTCCTAGAATACTAATCACACAGCAGAATCGACACAGACTTCCGCATAGAGCCCCAAACATGTTCAAAATAGGAAATAAAAGGAACAGGAAATGCATAGATCAAGAAAACCTTCTGTCTTGTCAGGGTCCCCTCGCCTTCCCCCGTCTTGTTCTCACAAGCCTTCCCAAGGTTTTGGGGCGGTGCTGGGGCAGCTCTCAGGAGACTTCAGCACCTGCCACGTGGCACTCTTCAGCCTATTTAGAAATATAGCAATTTCAGTGTGCGTTTGATATAGAGAAAATAAGTGAGTTCATTAATTTTGATAGACCCACAATTTGGAAAGCAAAAGCCAGGGGGTAGGTGGGAAGACAAGAAAGCAAAGAGCAGATGAGGAAATGTGCAGACACGCACATAAGCCAGGGATTGGACGCTCTGCTCCCCACCCGACCCAGAGAAACCAGACTGCAAGTTCAGGTGTAGGAAGAAGGGAGCTGAGGGAGGCAAGGTGAAAGGAAGAGGGGAGAAAGGAGGAGAAGGGGAGAGGGCAAGGGGAGGTGAGGAAGAGTGCTCAGGTCAACAAAATCAAAATATATAACTTATATGATGTTCACTCTCCAAGGGTGAGAGAGAGAGAGAGGCACAGACTTCATGAGTGACCTCGATCTTGTGTAAGGAAACCGTTAGGTGTGTCTGTGTTTATTATTCTGTCCAGTTTGACTGCAAGTACCTCAGGAAACAGTCTGTAAATTCTTTCCAAGAAAAACACACAGGAAAAAAAAAAAAACCCTCAGCCCTTATATAGTGTACCTGGGCCAGTCGATATGAAATTACAGAGCCAAGAGCAGCACTGTTTATGAATTAGGGTGACCTGAGTTCTACTCTCAAGTTCACCTGCATTAGTTGTGTGCCCTCCAGCCATCACTTCCTCTGATCTATAAAATGAGGGGTGGGATTAGCTGATCTTTGTTTCATTCAAGCCCTAAAAATGTTATGTTTCTCTGAACATCTGTTTTGCAAAACTGAATGTATTGATTGGATTCTGGATGTCAGTAGGGGTTCTTCCAGGATGCCAGCATATCAAACACAACCACGACTAAAATAAGTTGACTGAATGCAGAAAATCATTCACCTGGAAAATATCACACATGAGTTGGTAGTTTGAAAATCGAGTGAAAGCTCAGGGGAAAACGCGCTTGTTATCTAACAGATTCAGCCAGCCTGGATCTCGTCCTAACGTGGAAAATCCATGTAACTGACAAGTTATCCTCGTTCTCTCTTACCAGTGTGATCATGGGTTCCCATTCCCTTATCTCCTTCTTCTTCTTCCGGCCTGAAAAGACCTCTTAACCCTTGCTCCCCAGAAGACTCCATCCTTGAAGTTGAAATGAAAGAAGACATAAATCGATGGTAAGCATTTTGCAATGGCAGGTCAGCCTGAAAGAAACACCCAGGTCAGAGCAAGGGCCCTCCTGAAATAAGGCAGCCTTTCCCCGCTGAGGCATCTCAGGCTGCCCTGTCATCAGCATAAGGCACTTGTCTGTAAGGCCCCCAGCCTGTGAGTATAACAAGGTCACAACTCAAATCTCACCAGTTTAATGTCCTATCTGCACGACTCAGAACACTCTATGGAGCCCCAGTTTTGTCTGGTCATCCCATGTGGTCAAGGGTCACCCTCTCAGGTTCTTCATCTTGATTTCCATGACTGATGTTGCTGCCTGCAAGGCAGCTTGGGGCAGAACCACCTCACTCTTCCTCCTGTAGGAGCCCTGTCAACCAGTCTGACCTCATGAGGGCATGGGGTGGGGGGCAGGCCCTGGGGCTCCCAAAGCTGTGAAAGCCTGGGGTACCACAAAGGCCCTGTGTGCCCTCCGGGTCTCCTTGCACTGGGATGTGGCTGGATTCTACAGAGAAGTAGGGTGAATGAATGAATACCTCTCTCTCCACTTCTGTGAAGGTGTTTTGTTCCCCAAGCCCCACACTGGCCTTCTTGGGTCCCAATCACTAAGAGGCCTAAACAAACAGCCCCTTCCGTGTCACCTGCCATTCCTCACATCATGGGATTTAGATCTAGGCCACGGGGCCACATGTATGATTATACCACCCCAGATCCTTGGTGCAGTG
This sequence comes from Ceratotherium simum simum, assembly GCF_057802395.1. Classification (NCBI taxonomy): domain Eukaryota; kingdom Metazoa; phylum Chordata; class Mammalia; order Perissodactyla; family Rhinocerotidae; genus Ceratotherium; species Ceratotherium simum. The sequence continues at coordinate 73,051,338 of NC_141909.1, read as the reverse complement.
GCTCCCTGGTCATCAAGAGCCCAGGCCCCTTCTACATCCTTCTTCCCCACTATCTTAGTCTTCTGTCCTCACAGTCACCTTATGGTACTGATGGCTGCTGGGGTATCCCACCTTCTACCCATACTCCAGGTGGTGCAAAAAACCAGGGGTGTGGAAAGCAGGGGTCCAGGGCAAAAGAGGTGAGACTTCCAGCCAGATCCGCTCCTTTTATGGACTTTTCCAGGAGGTCCTACACACTCCTGCTTACATCTCATTGGCTAGAACTTAGTCCCATGGCCACACATAGCTGCAAGAGAACCTGTAAGTTCTGTAACTAAGGAAGAAGGCAAGAAAGGGTTTTTGGTAGACAACTAGCAATGTCTGTTCCAGTAGGTCAAATAGTAAAATGCTTCAGATGCTGTCAAAATCCGAGCGCATCATACATAGAAACCATCATGCGTATCATGTCAGAAAATGGCTCAGAGCCATGAATCTAAAATGTGGTTGGCTTGTTAGAAAATGACATGGTCTTGGGTTATAGTCACAGGTCTGTCTTTGAAAACAGTGTGAGCTCAGACAAGTCATTTAAACTCCTGTTTGTACACCTGGAGATCTCCCAGGAGGGTCTGGAATCTAATGAGATGGTGAGCGTGACAGTGTGTTGGAGTCAGAGACTACATAGGAAAGGGGCTCCTCTGTCCCAGATATCTGGGGTTTGGCGTCATCAGCATCATTACTGTCAGCACCGTTCTTTAAACACCTTCACAGGACCTGCTTTGGTTTTAGTCAAGTGTCTCCTCAGAGTATTAGTCAGCTCAGGCTGCTGTAACAAAATACCACAGACTGGGGCCGGTCCCCTGGCTTAGCGGTTAAGTGCACGCTCTCTGCTACTGGCGGCCCGGGTTCGGATCCCGGGCGCGCACCGACGCACCGCTTCTCTGGCCATGCTAAGGCCGCGTCCCACATACAGCAACTAGAAGGATGTGCAGCTATGACGTACAACTATCTACTGGGGCTTTGGGGAAAAAAAGGAGGATTGGCAATAGATGTTAGCTCAGAGCCGGTCTTCCTCAGCAAAAAGAGGAGGATTAGCATGGATGTTAGCTCAGGGCTGATCTTCCTCACACACACACAAAAAAATACCACAGACTGGGGGGCTTAAGAAACAGCCATTTATTCCTCACAGTTCTGGAGGCTGGAAGTCCAAGATCAAGTTTCTGGCCAATTCTGTTCCATGTGAGGGCCTTCTTCCTGGTTTGCAGGCAGCCACTTTCTCGCTGTGTCCTCACATGGTGGAGAGAAAGCAATATCCCTCTCTTCCTCTTCTTAAAAGCCACTAATCCTACCATAGGGGCCCCACTCTCATGACCTCATCAACCCTCATTACCTCCCAAAGGCCCCATCTTCAAATACCATCACGTTGGGGGTTAGGGCATCCACATATGAATTTTGGGGGACACAATTTAGTCCACAGCACTGAAACTGCTGTGGGGTGTGAGGTTGGAAAAGGCTTTCAAACAACATAAACAAACATCTCACGCACATCAGGGAGCGGCCACAGCAAGATGCTCAAACTCTCTTGCTTTGGTCCACTCCAAGTAGAGGCAGCCTGGAAAGTCAGCTCCGAGCTCAGAGCTGGGTCTGATTCTCCACCACTCTTTGTTGCATGGCTGAGTGAGTGGAACGGAAAGTGAGATGTGGGCAGTGAAAGAAAGGGACCAGAGAGGGGTGCTAGAGCGTCCCAACCAGGAGGTGAAACAGCAGAAACCCTCTCATCCAACTGGATCAACAACAAATGTTGTTGGAATAATTTTAAAAAATCTTTTAAGTCAGGAGACCATTGAAAAATGATATGTACATCCTATAAGTGTTTTATTTCAATTTGCAACAGTAAAAGATACATTCATTCCCCAATCTTTTGATGTAGGGCCAAGGCTTTTTCTTCAAGTAGGAGATGAGTTCAGCACAGTCTTCCATACAGTAAATGCATTATATATGACTTTCAGTTTCTGGGGTTTTTTTTTAAGTAGAGCAAGAACTTAAAGATATTTGCAAAGCAATATGAGCACAGTAGCCTTCTAGATTTTTATAATTTTCCCCAAGCTTTAACAGTTGTTTCATCTATCTTCAATTCAATATCACCCTCATCTAGTCTCAAAGTATTCATCTGTTTTCACAAACTTTTTCACAGTAATTTCATCAATTTTCATTTTCTTTAAATAAATTTATAATCACAGTAAAATGTACAACTGGCATACCCAGGTTTGGGAACAAATACAGCTGATTCTTGTGAGGCACACGACTCAACCCTCAACTGTTGGGAGCAGAAGCGCCATCCACCAGACATGAACATGTGGAGGGCTGTGGGCATTTGGCAGGGTATTTGTGGAGAGTCAGTTAATCTATCAGTTCAGTTAAGAGAGCATCTACTGCCTGTGATCCTTCGAGCAACAAGGATTCCCTAGAAATCCAATCAACACTCCCTGGACAGCTTGGCTATGGCACCGAGGATGGGGAGAGAGAACATGGGAAGAAGGTAGGGTATGACCCTGTTGTTAGTCCACCCATGTTAGTTTTACAAGATACTTCACCTACATTATCTTAGTGGGGTCCAACCTTCTCAAATAGCACACACCTTATTCAATGTCAAAAAATGTTGAGGATCTTCCACCCAGGGCCATTTACGTAAGAAATTACTAAATTACTAAATCACTCACAACATCCCTGGAGACGTACTATGTGTTATTGCCACTTACAGATGGGGAAACTGAGCCTTGGGGAGGACATGTGATTTGCCCAAAGTCCAACCACTGTTTGGCGGTAAGGCGGGAACATGATCCCGTTGCTCTGTCCAGTACCCTACAGTAAAAAGACCAAGGGCTTTCACCTGAGCATTTCATGGAGAAGAGCTTTTATACAAGCAGAGAAAGGAAAGGTGTGGCTTTAACGTGCTCCAAACACTAAGTAGAAGCTATTGGCAGTGGGTAGATTATTGTGGAATCAAGCATCCTTCCCAGAACACAGGCCCGAATGATGGTGCTAGTGTTAACTGGCTGAGACACACAATGGCCAGGGTTTGTGGCCAGGAGTAGGTGCTTCCCAGGCTGTGCAGGCTGAAGTGAGGCCGGGAGAGGCAGACTGGGAAGTCATCTCCAGAGCAATGGTACCAGGAAGGCGAGTGAATGATCCGGGAAATGTACATGGAGCAAAGGGGGTATAGATCACCTTTGTGCTCTCAGAGAGAAGGAGGGGCTGCTGACCAAGGAGAGATCGCGGGACGGGCCTTAGAATCCAGTGACCAGGTGGAGGATAGCGCCCTAGACACAAGCCACACTTCAGCAAAGGTGGGTAAGTATACCTCGTGCCCTGAAAGACCAAGAATATTCAGATGTGGTCCCAAGGTCTTTGCTGGCAATCGTCAGTGGATACTTCCAGGGAAAGTTTATTTAACATTCACTCTACAGTATTGGTTGAGCACCACTCTGTGCCGGGCACAGTGCTCAGATGCACCACTAGGGATACAACTGGGCATGGAAAGGAGCCTGCGCCTGAAGGAGCTTACGTTCCAATGGGAGGCAGAGGGGTCTCCAGGCTCTGACCCTTCAGTGCTCAGCTCTCCCCTGGCAGGAGGGGTGCAAAGCATTGTGGGAGCACTGGCCTGGGAGGTCAGTGGGGGAGCTTCTAGAGGAAAGGAATTCGTACTGAGGCCTGACAGATGAATAGGACACAGCCATTTGAAAGGAGACCTTATGGGAAGGAAGAGCTGCTACAACACAGATGAACTTTGAGAACATTAAGCTAAGTCACAAAAAGACAAATACTATGTGATTCCACTTATATGAGGCTCCTAGAGGAGTCAAATTCATAGAGACAGAAAGTAGAATGGTGGTTGCTAGGGGCTGAGGGGAAGGGGGAATGGAGAGTTGTTGTTTGAGGACAGAGTTTTAGTTTTGTGAGATGAAAAGTATTCTGGAAATGGATGGTGGGTGATGGTTGTACAACAAGGTGAATGGACTTAAGACCACAGAACTGTACTTTTAAAAATGGTAAATTTTATGTTTTGTGGATCTTATCACAATTAGAAATGAAAGAGAGGGAGAAAGAGAGAAGAGCATGAGGCCAGGCCCCTAGGCAAGAGAGAAAGGTGGAGCTCTGGGAACTGTGAGCAGTTCTGTGTGGCTGGCACAGAATTGCGGGGGTGACAGTGGTGAGGACTGGACAAAGGGAAGGAGTTTGAGGGTGGAAGTAGGTGGCTTTCCAAGGCGTTTAGAAATGAGCAGGAGGAGGAAAGAGTTGGTGCGAGAGGGTCAAGTAGAAGGGATCAACATATACATGTTTTTGCTAATGAAAAACGTGCTAGGATGAGAGGTACCGCCGTGCTCAATTTGGGGGCTTGCATTTAGGCAGGAGGCAGCAGCGAGCCGCCGGGCACCCCAGGAATCTGCCTACTCACCTGGTTCTTTTCCACTAGGCTGCAGCTGGAACAGAACAAGCCTTCCCGGAGAGCGCCTGAACTGGGGGGACCCAGCATTGACCAGAGCCTCTGCTGCCACGAGGTCGCCTGCACGTCAGCTCTCAGGGAGAAGCCGGATTTATCTATTATTGGCTCGGATTTGTTCAATTTAAATTTTCTTACACAGGAAAAAGAAGGAAGCAAGGCTGTCCAGAAGGAGCACTGATCACATAGCAGTTTCCTTGTTTGAGTTCTGAAGAGACCAGGCTGCTATTTTCTTTTCTTGGCAAATTCTTCTTCCCCGGCTAATCACGAGGTCTGACTGAAATTAAGCATTGCCCGACAGGGGCAAGGAAAAACAAAACAAGGAATGATTTCAGCCAACGTGGGCTTCTTCCCAAAGCAATTAGAGCTTGAATTTAAGCAAACAAATCGGATTCGAGGTGTTTCTTCCTCGGAAGCCATTATTCCATCAAGTGAAGAGAGCACAGAGCTGAAGGCTGCAGCCGAGGCTCCCAAATCAGCTCCACTACAGTCCCCACATGTCACTGCCCACGGGTGGGCTGAGGACCACAGGAGGGAGAAGGGAGGCTGTTGGTAAAATATGGCTGACCCAGTTTTGAAAGTTTGCTTTGTGCCAGGCAAGCCTTGGTTAAGAGCTTAGATGTATTATCTCATTTACTCCTAATAACACTCCTGTGGATAGATGCTATTATTATCCCATTTCACCAACAAGGAAACTGAAGCCCCAAGAAGTTAAGTGACTTGCCAATGGTTAACAGTTAAGTAAATGGCACCAAAAAATCCAGAGACGACACTCTTAATGACCAACAACACTGATGCTCAGAGAAGAGGCGAACAAGCTCTGGGAATCTAATCAGAAGGCCAATCGCCTCTCCTTTCCAAGCATGGTCCTGGAGCAGCCATTTTAAAGCTATAAGCCACGTCAGAGATCCCAACAGTAGGAGGAAAAGAATAACCACACAGCTGACAGTTACAGGGCACTTAGTCTGCTAATCTCTTCAGGGATGTCATTTAATCCTTGTGGTAACCTAGTGAGGGTGCACCCCACCTTACGGATGAGAAAACTGGTTCTCAGAGAGATTAAGTATTTCGCCCAAAGTCATATAACCAAAAAATTCAAAATTCAAACTTTAGCCCCAAACACTGGGCTATAAATCCCTACCTCTAATTCAAAGCCATCATTTGACAAATGAAGACCTTGAGGTGCAGAGAGGCCACAACTGCAAAGCTAGGAAGCCTCTTAACCACCCCAGTCCAGCACTTTCCAGCACCCTGCTCTTTGGTCAGCCCATGACCAGTACCCTTTTCAGAGGGCCAAGAGGGGTGCTGTTCTGGACATGTCCCTCCCCATAGGGCAAGGGGTCTGCAGGACGAAGGAGAAATAGCCACCCAAAGGCTGCACCCCCTTCTAGACCACCCCGCAGGTCCTGGGACTTGGAAATCCCATGCGCAGATAGCCCTGAGTCCACGTCCAGAGCCTGTGCAGCATCCTCCCAGATCCATCCATTCATGGAGGGACCACACAGTCCCAGCCCAGAGAGGTAGCTGAGGGGAGGGTCTTTGCTGGGGTGCAGACATGCTGTCTGGGGGTGCCCATGCGTAGGCACATTAGGGACCCTCGTGGTGCAGGAAGAAGCTAGGGGTGGAGGGAGAAGGGCAAGCTGAGGGCTGGGAGCCAGGGGCTGGCTCTCCCTGCATCGCCACACTCACCACAGAACTATTAAGACTCCGAGAATTTGATGTTCTAGCTGGCCTTCCAGGGCCTTATGGAGTGGCCAAGCGAGGAGGATGGCATACTCCCCATGTGTTAAATATTGTATGTAACAGTTTCTTAACTTGGTATTTAACTTTTAAAGACTGGGCCTCCATTTGTACTGACTCCCTAGACCCCCCAAATCTTAGAGGTGAGCCTGCCCCTGACTTCCCTTTCACTTCTCAGGTTCCTCTAATCCCACCCCTCAAGGCCCCTGTGGCCTCATTCCCTCTTGACAGACAACCCCTGCCAACCATGCTGGGTCCTCACTTTCTAGGACCGCCACGCCCTAGAAATTGTGACCGACATTCCTCACAGCGGCATTTCCAGCAGCTCTGGGGAGATGCTACTCTGCTTTACAGTGAAGGTGCCTGATTGTCCCCCAAGATTTTTCTGACACAACCAGCCGGGAACCCAGACCTCGGCACCTCCAGCTGGTGCTCGTGGAGAACGCTCACATCAGCGAAGACTCCTGGTTCCCCATGAGGAAAGCCAGGTTAACAAGATTAGGCAAAATGAGAAATGTATTGGCTCAAGAATCTGTGGGAAAGACTGTGACCAGTAACTTAAAAACACCATCAGGACTGTCCTTCCGTCTCTTGTCCCTGGGGTGCTGTCTGTCCTCTCTCTCTGCAGACCAGTTCTCTCCACGTCACAGGAAACACAGCCACCACAGTCTCTAGGTTTGATTTGCAGCTTTAGCTCCACAAAGAGACTGACTTAAGTTCTCTTGGTTTCCAAGTCCCAACTCCCCAACAAAGGGACTTGCTGACATATCTTGGGTCAGTACTTACCACGGCCCAACCATCTGAGGGCTGGGTGCTGGTTCCTTTAAAAATGGCTGCTCTCATAGAGCCACAGGGATGCAAGGGCCTGCTGTCACTAGGAGATGAAGAGGATGCCGGGTACACAGATGATGTTCTGCGTGTCTCCAAAGGCTAGACTATTGATTTCCACTGCCTCAGACTATCAGACAACGCCTGTCTGCCTGCCTTCCCCCCCCTTCCTCTCTTCCCTCCTTCCTTCCTTTCTTTCCTCATTCCTCTTTGACCTGGGTTTGAATCCTGAGTTTTCTGCCTCCCACTGAACCCAGGCTCCAGAGGCACAGAGAGGACCCTGTCCCACCTCAACCACAAACTTGCTGATGGGCCAGAGCGTATCATTACTTTATCCCTGAGCCTTCATTTCCTCAGCTGTTAAAAAGGGAGTGAGGAGCAGTTTGCTCCCCAAACAGGTTTCTCCCTCTGTTTGGGAATCTTTGAGCCTCCTAAGCAATCAGCCTAATTCATCGAGCTCTCTTCTCCCACCTGCTTTTTATAAACCTTTAAACAGTGGATTTCTCTCTATTTTAATAAGCATTCATTTTTAATCCTTGATTTTTGGACTATTGCATTTAGGGTTTAATCCTCAGGGTCCTACTAGCCTGCCTCCTTGGTACCATTTTAAATTGAGAGTTCTGCATTAACGCTGTTTTGCTGAGGGCAGTGTTCCCTCCGTTAACTAATCACTTGAGGAAATAACGTCATTATATGAAGTCAGCGGTGTTCAAAACAAAACCCGTCTTATAAATCCTGCCAAGCAGGATTCCGCTACCTCCAGGGGCAACTTCTGACTGGTCTGACCCTGTTGGGAGCAGTGAAACATCTGACTTTTTTCTGCCCCGGCTCCTCTTTCGGCCTCTTTCCCACTCCTTCCTACCTCTGCAGCCAGAATCCTGCTTTCCCACCTGCCCTCGTGTCCATCAAAACGGGAGCAGGACAAGGCCAACCATTACCCTCAGGTCCCTGCCTTAAAGTGGGGCTTGTGGGGTGGGGGGTGTGGCGTTCCCTGAAGAAATAAGTTTGGGAAACGCTGGATTGAAGACAGTTACTTGGGTTTGTTTACCCCAGTACTTCCCTGAGCCCTTAATATTCTCAAGTGCCTGGTAAATCCCCTAGAATGGAACAGTTTCTCAAACTCTCTTGTCCAGGGAACCCCCTTTTCAAGAGGCATCTTATGAGATAAGTTTTCTAAGGAATATACTTTGGGAAATGCTGTTTGTTTGAACTGCAACCCATCTTATTAAGGTATGCTCCATTCAGCCTCTTATGTGTAAGTCTTTTCTATCTAATTGTCAACTTCTTTTGCTTTAAAGTTTTTAAAGAGCTTCCACATCTCTTCTTTCGCCTCTCCCTCCCAACAATCCTGTGAGACATATACTATTTCTCAAAACTTACAAATGAGGGACCTGGAGCTCAGGAGGGTCTCCTAGTCCCAGGTGTCACCTCTGGGAAGCCTGGAAGCTGGCTAGGTACATTTGATGACTCCTGATGAACATACAAGGAAATTGAGGCAAGAGAGTGTCTTAGCTCAGGCTGCTATAACAAAATACCACAGACTGGGGGGCTTAAACAACAAACATTTATTTCTCACAGTTCTGGAGGCTGGAAGTCTGAGATCAAGGTGCTGGCAAATTCGGTTCTTGGTGAGGGCTCTCTGCCTGGCTTGCAGACAGCAGCCTTCTTGCTGTGTCCTCAGGTGGCAGAGAGAGGAAGCTCTGGTGTCTTTTTCCCTTCTTTTAAGGGCATTAATCCCATCGTGGGAACTCCACCCTTATGACCCCATCTAAAACTGGTCACCTCCCAAAAGCCCCACTCCAAATACTATCATATTAGGGTTAGGGCTTCAACATATGAATTTGGGGGGGACACCAACATTCAGTCTCTAACAGAGAGGTAACTTGTTCAGGTTCACAAGCAAGAAGGTGGCAGAGCCAAGTCTGGGACCAATGTCTCTGGATTCCTGTGTCTGTCTTCTTTGTGTATAAAGGACAGCTTGAGGCATCATCAGCCATCAGGCTGGGAGAATGTGGGTGAGAAGTTGGCAGGAAGGAAGGGTGGGACTGGATGGGATTTGGGATGCTGCTGGCTGGCATTTGAGCAGGGGCCCAGGGGAGTCTGAATCTGCCCTGCCAATAACCCCTTCTCCCATTGAGATCCCGGGGGGAGACACGCAACAAGGAACAATGGAAAAGGGAACCAAGGTGCCGTTTTATTGTTAGCTGAGATGGCTGTTGGTCCCTCAGATAGAGTGCTCCAGCAAACTGAGCTGGGGGTTATTATAGAGTCAAAGCCTGAGCAGAATCTTCCCTCCTCCCATCCAAATTTTACCACCAGGATTTGGTGAGCTGAAGGGACTGGTGTGAGTAACCCCACCATGAGTAATGAAGTCTAGTCAGGATCCCGGTCTCTAATCAGTGCTATTAGAGGAAGAGGACCGTCTTCTCTCTTCCTGTCTAGGACAACCCAAACTAGCACTGCTTCGCTAAGCCTAAGAGCACAATTTGTTTGCCTTTTTAGGATGCTTTGGTAGAAGGTAGGGGCCCATGAAGGAGGGACTGTCATCTTTTCTCCACTCTAAGTTCTCAAGAGAGGCTGGCTATAGCTCCTAGAAGCTTGATCAGGCCCTTCTGAGATTCAGGACGGGGGCAGGATCATTATTCTAGACGCTGGAGGCCGCTCTGTCCAACCTGAATCCCGAGTACTCTGGGACCCTCCCTGAGGCCATCCTCTACCCCTCGTACCTCATCCCTCGTACCACCCTCTGCCCCTGCTGATCAGGTTAAACCTGGGCCCGCTGTCCCCTCGTCCTCAGCCTCAAGATCCCGAAGAGAATATTTTGTAGATTAGATGCTAGTCTGAAATAATTTGACTGGTTTGACATCTCACACCTTTCCCCACCTCCCGTCCTGAAACGCACTGTCCGGCCTCCTCCTTCGCTTCTACCTCTTGTCATGGCGACTCTCGTGAAGAAAGGTGTCATTTGTGTGCGTCTTTATTATCATCAGAGGTATTACTAAAGGCTTAAAAATTTTAATTACTGGTTTAATTTTCCTAGATAACAACAAAGCAAGCACATTTTATCTGGGAGGTTTCTCTCTGGTGAGACACAGACAGGAGAACATCGCCAGAAGGATGTAGGCAGTATTTTTTCTAATCCCCTGTGGAGCACTGTAGTGGGCTGAATAATGGCCACCCAAAGCTGGCAAGTTCTAAGCCCTGGAACTTTCAAATGTGACCTTATTGGGAAGTGGGTCTTTGCAGATGTGATTAAGTTCAGGATCATGAGGTGAAGAGATTACCCTGGATTTTTCCCATGGGCCCTAACTGCCATCACAAGTGTTCTTATAAGAGAGAGGCAGAGGAGATCACAGGGACACATAGGGGAAAGGTGATGAAGAAGGAAGAGAGAGATGTGACCACAAGCCGAGGAACGCCTGGAGCCACCAGAAGCTGGATGAGACCAGGAAGAATTCCTCGCAGAGCCCTCAGAGGGAGCGTGACCCTGCCAACAGCTTGATTTCAGACTTCTGGGCTCCAGATCTGTGAGAGAATAAGTTTCTATTGTTTTAAGCTCCCCAGTCTGTGATTATTGGTTACAGCAGCCTCGGGGAATGAATGTAGACACTAAGGTTTCTAGACTGCAGCACGGTTTTCCTTCTCAAGAATGTGAGATCTGGCCAGTGCCTATCTGTTAATTACTTCATTTGTTCATTTAATTAACATTTAATTTATGTGTCAGGCTCTGTGCTAAGTTCTGGGGACACAAGTAGGATTAAGAAACCGTTCCTGTCCTCAGGAAGCGGAGAGAGAAATATAAACAGATCGTTATAAAGTAATACTTTAAATACAACAGGACAGATGCAAGAGGAGCTCCCCAGGGGGAGCTAACAGGACATTGTCCGGAGGTTTGGCCAGGGTTCTTGGGGACAGGAAGGGCTGGGCAGGCGGAAGATAGACAGGTAAGGGCCGGTGGGAGGGGGTGCGGGGTGGTATGTGTGGTACACTGTGTGTGTGTGTGTGTGTGTGTGTGTGTGTGTGTGTGTGTTTGGTACGAGGTGGGAGATGAGATGTGTGTGTGAGTGTATATGCACATATATGTACTCCTGAGGGTGGGAGGTTGGAGGGATGGTGGGCAGGGCTATTGGCCAGGGAAACAGGGTATGGGGCACAGAGCGTCCCTCGGGATCATTCCTTCCCCATTGGAAACCACAGCTCTGCTCCAACATCTCTGTGGAACTCCAAGGAGGGGCTATTCACTGTCTTAGAGACGCTCTTCAACAAGCCCAGGGCTTCCCCAACCATCCGCAGGAGAACAGCCTCAGACTGAGTGACTGCTCTCCTTGGTTGCCAAAACTGGCTATGATACCCCAACCTCTCCTCTTAAAAGAAACTGGGGATTTATTAGCTTATGTAGGAACATGATCTGTGTGAGCTTCAGGCTGGAGTTGGTCCCAATGGCCAATGGCAGCCCCCAACCCCGTGCATGCCCTCCCGTGCCATCATAAAATAAACCAAAATCGAGACTGGCCGTACGTGGACTTCTATTTCCAATCCTATTATTCCAAAGAGGTTTTCGTGTCATGCAACTTTCCAGTTTCTGTGGGAAACGAGGTTTGACAGTCGTTATTGGCTAAAACTCTGGATAGCACGTGAAGGGGGAGGAAGTCAATTCTTGGCTGCAGTTGATTCAGGAGGGTCCCAAGTAGGAAACAGGGTGGGGCAATGGGGCAAGAACCAGCAACACAGATGGACAGAAGGGAGGACCCAGGACACTCGGTGGTCCTTTCTGGTGTTGATGCTGGTGACTGAAACAGGTGCCTCTGATTCCCAGGGCCCGTTTACTCAGTGGGACAAAAGACAAGTGTATTAAGACCAAGATAGGAGAACGAGGAGAAAACCATCTTCCTGTGACCCACGGAGCACTCAGCTCCGGACCTTCACTCCCAGGCTCTTGTGGGATGTGTAAAGGCCCTAGAAATAGTGTACTGCTCCAGTTCACCACTCACTTTACTGACTTTACATGTGCCAGAGTCTTCTTCAAATGCAGCGTCCGTTGCTTCCTTACCCTCATTCGCTACAACTGCTCTCAGAAGTCACAGCGATCTCTCTGTGGGTAAGTCTAGTGAACACTTGCGCCTCGATCTCTGCTGATCGCTCTGTAGCACTGGCCACTCCTGATCTCTTGCTCCTTCACCTTCTTCTCCCTTGGCTTCTGTGACCCCCTCACTTGCCCAGTTTTCCTTCCAGCTCTCCAGCAAGTCTTTCTGTTTCCTCTGACAGCCTTCCTTCTGCCTTGCTTGTTGAACATCAGCCTTCTGAGGGTTTCCATTCTGAACCTCTATTAGTCATTCAACAAATATTGACTGAGCACCTGATAAATTCAAGTCCTCTGCTAGGCTCTTGAGCAATAAAAAAAAAATGAATAAAACTGAGCTCTGTCTTCCCACGTGAGTGGGTGTGGCTGAAAATTGAATAGAAGAGGATGCATGTAATTTGGGGGGCTTGGCAGCATGCAGAGAGGGCACTCCCCACCCCAGGGCTCTGTGCATGGCCCACTTGTTTGTTCACACCCGGAGCTCGGGGCACTGTCTCTACTCTGATTGGCAGACTGGGTTTCAGCTTGGGTCACTTTCCAGACTTTCACACCAGGCAGCCCAGTGCTCACTGGCTCTCTGCAGACACTGCAAACTGAACATGTGCCAAGGTGAACTCAGTTCTCCCTCACCCCCCTCTCTCTCATCCTGTGGGTTCTCCTTCAAGGAATGGCACCATTTTTCACCCCGAGACCAACATCAGAGGGGCCGGGAAGTCAGCCTGGACCTGCCGTTCATCTGGAGACCACCCCACAGCAGGGCCAAGAGGAGCTGAAGCGAAGACGAGAACACTGGGGCTCAGGGGTGACAAGCCTTCTGGGGCAAACTGTGAGGGCCAGAGAGCTGTGCTGGAAGAAAGGAGTTTGTGAATTGCTCAGGTTATTTGTGATGATTTCCAGTGACAGGAAAGGAATAAGAACTCCCTGCTTCCCTCCATGGGATCTGGGAGGTTCTTAGCATCTCAGCCCATCCTCATTTTGCGCGACTTTGAGGATTACCTGTTACCCATGGACTCCTAGGCTGTGGACCAAGCGCTGAAGAATCACTTCCTGGCCAGTTTCCTCCATGCCAAGTGGGGGTAGTGCATATGCTCTGGGACGCTGGGGAGAACCAGGGAAAGGCATTACACGCAGGCAGACGTCTCTAGCTGAGTGTGCCAAGCATCCTTCCATTCATCTGGGAGCAGCAGCCCCTGTTCTGAGACGTACTCCTCCCTCCACTCCCCTCATGGCTTGAGAGGGAGTGGCCGTGTTCCTACAGAGCTCACCCCCTGGGCACAGTGTGGCCCCTAGGAGGGCCCCCATCACAAGTTTTTCCCGACTCCTTGACTCAGGGAGGTGTGTGTCAGGACAGTCTGCTGGAGGACTTCCCGCCCTGCCCAGGAAGCAAGTTTGCAGGGGGACAGCAGACACCAGCAAGCCCGGTGGAGAGGTGTGCCATGCTCACCACACAGTCCTGCTGTTCTGGAAGCCCAGTCACCCCAATTTATCCACAGGCTGGTTATCCAATGCTTCTTGAATTACGTGCAATCACTCTTCCTATAAATTCCCTTTTTGAACCAAAGTACTTTAAGTTGGGCTTCGTACATTTGACAACCAAGAGGCCTGAGTAGCATGGTGAAGGCAATGTCTCCTCCTGAGGCCCCAGGCTAAACCCTGCGGCGAGGGATTCCAGATAGGGGAGCACTCGTGGTGAGCGCGGCTGGAACACGTTGACTGTGTGTGGGAAATGTGTCGACTGGTTGTGTGCAGGACACACACCCACATTCCATTAAAACTTAGCAATTGTAAAGTAGAAGTCGGCTATTCTAGGTTATATTTTTGTGGCTGTTAAGCAGTGAGACTGTTTATTCCTAGACGTGTATTATCTACTAATGAAGGAGCGTTTATGACCCTAATCACTAGACGACCCCAAGAGCGTTTATAAAGATGTAGTTAACAAACACATTCTACAAAATTTATATAAACCTTTTGGTTGATGGGCCACATTTATTTTTAATTTAATTGTATATTTTTGCTGAGGAAGATTCGCCCTGAGCTAACACCTGTGCCAATCCTCCTCTGCTTTATACGTGGGACACCACAGCATGGCCAGTGAGTGGAGTAGGTCCACACCTGGGATCTGAACTTGCGAACCCGAGCCGCTGAAGCAGAGTGCCCAGAACTTTAGAACTTTAACCATTCGGCCATGGGGCCAGGCCCAATGGGCCACATTTAATGCTACTTTCTGATATGAGTGGATACAGGTGCTGTCTAATGAGAATTATTCGACTAAAAGAAAACCATATTTTAATTCCTCTAATAGAGCTAGCCTTTAGGTAAAACACTTATGTATAGAATAGCTGTAAAATGTCCAAAATTCTCAAACAAAACTTACTTTTACAAAAGTTCAAAAAGTATTTGGCTGATTATATCAACCAAATGAAGCATATAATCCTTGATTGTATCCTGGATCCAAAAAATAGCTGTAAAGGACATTTTGGGGACAACTGGACCTGACAATACTCCTGTGCCAGTGAGCAGTTTCCGGGGTGTGATAATGACTTGGGGTTTGGAGAGAGGAGGTCCCTGTTCGGAGAAGGGACGTGGTAAAGACGCAGGGTGACTGGTCAGGTGTTCACTGCACCTTTCTTTCAACTTTTCTAAATAAAAAGGTGGGGAATTAAAACACAAGTGCTGCTCTGGTATTGTTGTTCAAAAAGAAAGAGATATTATTAAAGTGAGTCTTTCAGAGAGGTTCTTTATATTAGTAAACAAGACAATTTATAAATCCTGACAATCACCACATCTTGGGGACTGGGAAAATAGTGTCCTCTGCTTAGGGACTGTAAAGTCGTGGTTCTCCAGAGACATTTTTGGCACCATCTGGCTTTCAGAACATTCTCAGACCTGGAAGTGGCCAGCAAAGAGATAGCCCTGAGCACCCAGCGATAATAAACAGACTCTGAGTTTCCGCTAAACCCACTGGGGCTGGTTGGTTCACCAAGCAGGAGGAAAGGCATGCTCTGACTGCTGAAGTCTATTTAAAAAGCCACACTTTTCACAGACAACATGAAAGAGAGGAAAAAAAATTGTTGTGTTTGTGCGTGTGCAGTGGTGGGAGGTGAGGAGTAAACAGTGTGTGCTGATATTGGAGAAGAAAACTAGCAGGAGGAGCTGGAAGGGGGGGCGGCCCTGCACTCACGGCACTGGTAAACATTTGTCAGGGGCCTGCTCAGCGCCAAGATCACCAAACAGTGCACATGTAATTCCCTTAATTCACAACCACTTTGTGGAGGGAGAAACTGCTCATACAGAGGAAACTGGCTGGGGGAGGTCAACGCCAAGGCTGATTGTACAAAGTGAGCCAGAATGTAAACCCAAGTGTGTTTGCCTTAAAAGCCATGCAAGCACTTAATTTGCTATCCAGTACTGCTCCCTAACTCAGCTGGAGTCAGTACTGGGTACATGGGGGGTTGTTTCACGATTCTCTGTTCTTTACTTATTTTGTTTTTAATAACGAAAAAAGCATCAAAAAGGAGCACACTTGCAGGAAACCTCTGGGATGGAGCCTGTGTGTGTATGGAGGATGTTGGGTGAGGGGTGGTGGTGAGGCAGGGAAGGACCCTAAAGCAGCAGCTGCAAGTGACTGCTGCCATTCTGTTGACTGCAGAGGGGCTCATTCCCAATGTGATTCAAGCCTTAAACGACGAACACAGAAGCCAACAGAACAATGTACACAGACCTATGGAAAGGCACAGCAGCCATTTTACAACATCAATCCCCCAATTCCTCTAGTGAGGAGCAAAAGGAGAGGTATTTGGAGTTGGGTAACTGTGAGTGAGAATTGAACACCTACAGCCAGTGAGAAAAGGCTAAGTACAGAAAAACGTAAATGGATGGGCATATATCAGTTTATCTACAGATTATAGATAGCATCGATGCTCAGAAAATGAAACTTCAAATGCTTAAGGCTGAGACGTCAAAGTTATAACACAGGACACATCACATATAGTCAATAATAGCCCAGTGGTTCTTCAGCTTGTACATTAGACTCATCTGGGAAGCTTTTAAAATCCTCATGCCCAGATTCCATCCCAGACCAACTAAATCAGAATCTCTGAGGGTGGGTGTATTTTTTTTTAAGCCCCTGGGAAATTCTAATATGCAGCCACAGTTTGCAAATCACTGTTTCTAGTCCAATATTCAATGAAAAGGCAAGCTTGTTTTTTGTTTTTTAAATGAACAATAGCAATTGTCTAACAAAAGCATCAAGAAACAACACTCACCTTGATTCCTTCTGACGCGCTAGTATTTTCTTTGTCTCTCTCCCTTTCTCTTTTGAAAAATACTGGTCTCTACCAGGTATGAAAACACTGGATTAAGACTATGTATTTAGTAAAGAAAAGCTTTGGTGTTTCATAATAAAAGCATGGGTTTAGAAAAGTAGATACAGCCTTGTGAAAAAACAGCAAATATTCACATGGTTGAATTTTATGGATAATTCCAGAGACCAGACTTTAAGTTCTCTCATGAAGAGTTTTTAACAATGATGAGAGTGGATTTTGACAGTGCTGATCAACTTTTAACACCTGGGTAAGTTCACACTAACGTTTATCACTCTACTACCACAGAGAGAACATGGGCTTTGGAATCAGATCTCAGTTCTGATTAACCTTTTAACTTGGTCACTGTGTCTTGCACCCTATTTTCCCACCTATAAAACAGGGGACATGATACCCTCCCAAGAGGATTATTGTGAAGCCTGAGTAAGAGCACCCAGCACAGCACTGGGTCCTGGGAGGGCATTCAGTAAGTGCCTGTTTACTTCCTTCTCTTTGTGTACAATTTTAAAGTTCAAAGTCACTTTCCCTAAAGCAGACGTTCTCAAGGGGCAGGGGTCATTTTTGGTTGTCACAACAGGGGCATCTAGTGGCATCTTGTGGGTAGAGGCCAGGGATGCTGTTCAACATTCTACAACAAACAGGGCAGACCCCCCGCAACAAAGAATTACCCAGCCCAAAACATCAATCAATAGTGCTGAGGTTGAGAAACTCTGCCCCGGAGGAATCCACATCAGAGAGACAGTCAGCCAAGGTCACGTTTTGTAGGCTTGGATGAGAAAGTGGAGATTTGGAAAAGTTGAGTGATCTGCCTAAAAACACAGTGCTTGGGGTGTGTGGGGTGCTGGGGGCAGCACAGTTTGAACCCTTGGACATGAAACCAAATCTTTTCCCACCCAAAAATGTGCTCTTTCCACTGTACCATACTGCCACCTGTCCTTAAGCAGAATAAGACTTGTTAAGGAGCCAATGCTTCTTCAACTCAGAAAATAAAACCACCAGTGACTGGAAAAGCTAACTATCCTAGAGCTTTCAAATATGTCACACATGCTTATATTGTTTAGAAACCACATGCAAATACAGACTCAAAAATAACTAATTTTGACTAGTCGTCTCTTAGGAAGCACACAAGGCTAGCAAAGCTAGACCACTATGAGAAAACCAGAGCACATTTGCCACAGCAAGCAGCAACAGCACAGGGGCACCTTTCCCAGCTTCCTGCCCACGGAAGAGCTTAACCACGCCAAGACTACTCAACACTTTGAGAAAGTGAATCTATCCCTCTCAATGTTATGTAAGGCTCAATCTCTCCACAGAAGTATGGCATAACTGTTTTGTGCTATGATTACATATAGATAGTGAGATATTCCTCCACAGCAAATACCACAGGCAAGACAGAAGTCTGGATATAAACTGACAAGTGGTAATGTCAAAAAAGTTACCTTGAATGCTGCTGATAAAAGTAAGTCATTGGTCACAGCAGCTCAAGTTTTTTTGGGGGGGGACCTTTCAGAAAGTAATTCTCCATAGGCTACTTTGTAGACAGGCAAGTTAACATTTCTTTTTGATGAGCAATCAAGGACAAAAAAATCAAGCAAGCACTGGGGATTTTACCCAGGAAAGTAAGTTAATCATTGCTCAGACATAATCAACATCCATGATGAACTAGACTCAAGGCTCCATTCTCAAGGTTTGATTACTAAAATGACTAGACATTTTTAGAGATACTGTCAAGAGTGACAATTTAAGTGAAAATTAAATATAAAATTCAATCCTTTGTTAAACCGAGCATTTATCCAAACTGGCCCACGTCCTGAGGATTCCAGGTGGTTACTAGGTATATATCGCAATTGTGTAAGTGGTATTAATATGTATTATACAATAGTCAATGTGACGATGTTTTTTTCCCACATCCAAAAACGCAATTCTGAAGTCTGCAAATTATAGACAGTTGAGCCATTTTTTGAAATACTGCTTCATCTTTACAGAAATGTAATGCTATAGAAAATTTCTAAACTTTAATAAAAACAAACGGATTTAGGCCAGACTAATGCTTCCCCCAGTATCAGGTACTATTTCAAAGTAGGAAAAAAAATGTTTTCCCATTCATATTTTTCAAAAATCTTTGTCTTTTTTTATGAGCTTCCCAATTGTACACAGAACACTAACCTATCTTCACCTCTCAAAGGGTAAGTATATATCCATTGAGTATGTATTAGCGTGCATTAAGAGACAAGACAAACCATAAAAGGATAGATTACATAAAAACTTAAGGTTTCTAATGGCAAAAGTCAAAAGAAATTACAAAGTGGGGCAATGTTGACTACGTGACAAATGGTTAATATCCCTACTAAGAACGTTTTCTATAAAATCAATATTCAGACATTACAAATGAGACTATTCAATTCATGAAATACAAATAGGCAAATCAATTCAAAATGTTGAAGTACACACCAGACACACAAAGACAACTTACTTACAGCAAAATGACTGTTTGGAGGGTGGGCTTTAAAACTTGAGTAACCTGAGTGCCCAGGTTTGCTAGCAGCTCTACTTCCTCCGTGATCTTGTAAATTACTTAACCACTAGGGTTGTTTCAAGGACTAAACTATGTGAAGTACTTGGTACATAGCAGCTCAACAGTGGGTATTATCATAGACTGGCACCAGTTAGATTAATTCTCCCTTGGTGCAGGAAACTTGCTCTCATTAAGGCTCACACACTGCTGCACCTGAGTGGGTGGTGTGGTTACTGTCACCGGCTCTAAGTGTGCACATCTTCTCCCCACCCTGTCCTCAACCCTACTTCCATTTTGTCCTTAGAAAATAATAACCAGATAGACAAGATTCAATGCGTCATTATTTAGAACAGCAAAAACTTGAGAAACACCTAAATCCATGAACACTGGGATTGGTTAAAATATTTTTATGTATGTCTTTATAATGGAATTCAGTACAGCAGTGGAAGTGTAACACCTGGTACTTCTCTGGTATATATAGTTTTAAAAAACCTACACCACACTGTAACACTTATACCCATACTGACACACATACCCATCATTAGGAGAAACAGGCTTGAAGGATATGCAACAAGAGTTAACAATGTTTCTTTCTGGGTGGTGGATTATAAACTATATTCAACTTCATATTTAACAAAATTTTAAATGTAGTAACATATGCTACTTTTCTATCTGGAGAAAGTCATTTTCATTTAAAAAGTGATAGCATATATAAGGAGAAGCAAAAAAGAAAAGCTGAATTTTCACACAAAATAACTTCATTTTTGCTACAATAGTTTATACCACTCTCCCCCAATCCCCTAAGTTACTCACAAAATCTTTTAGAAATGACACCATAAGATGAACTTTATTTTAAAGCTCATAAAAGGCTTCACAATATCAGTTACAAACAGAATCAATGTTTCTTCCATTTTACACCTTCACATGACAATGTACTGTATAACGAGAGATATATTTTAATGTTTTTGTTCTGCATGCTGCTAACACATTTCACTAGCTTTTGCTTTACTCATTGGATTTTTAATATCAAAGCAAAAAGTCGTATTTTATTTGACAGAATTAATTTTAGAAAGCCATTATGAAATCAGACTTAGTCTTGTTTATAAACATCCACACTCACACACATGCTGAAATGGAGAGCAAAATGCAAGAAAACTACCTTGGCAGGAACAAACACTTGGATTTTAATCACAGCCCTCTTGAACAAGCAGTACTGTTTGTTTTATTTTCTCCAAAAGACAAAAGTCAATTTCATCCTCAGTGATACAAATGGTAAGACTGCACAGAAGCTTAGTATGAATTCACAATTCCACAGGAATCTGAAAGTTACCAAGGCAAGTTTCCCTTTTAGGATCATAAAGACTACAGACTTAAGCTTTTTCTTTTTCCATATAATACACAAAATTTCTAAACATCCTTAAAAAAGAAAATATAAATAGTCTCAGTATGTTATGTAGAATCACATACTATGGCAAAAATACTTTATTAATTGAAGGACTAAGCCAATTGAATGTTATCTAGTCCAAGTCCATATTAACAGAACTCTTCTCGTTAGGGTAACATTCACCATTCTGATGTGGAGGTTCAGCACCAAAATTATTTTTGCCTTCTAAATCTTCTTCCTTTTTATCAGTATTTGGGCCATTTGGAGTTCTTTCCAGTTTAGGTGATTCAATTTTTGGTTTGGGTTGTGTTACGACAGGTTCACAAGTGTTATTCAACTCCTAAGAAAGGAAAACAAAACTAGTAATCAGATTAACTCAGATCCATCCAGTTCATTTTCAATTACTTTCCTACACACCTGAACCAATATTTTTCTACTGGCTCCAATTAGAACATATCTCAAAGAATTCCACTTACTCATACTTGCCAAAAACTACAGACTGAGGCTTGATCAAAAGACAAGTGAATACTCTTCTATGATGTGTCAGGGACTTGTTAAGTACTCACATATTACTGCCTCATTTAATCCTCACAACAATATTAAGGTAGGAATTATGATCCCCACCCATGGAAGAGGAAAATGGTTCAGAGAGGCTACGTAACTTAACCTCAAGATCAGAAAAACCAGTGAGCAAAGAGCTGGAATTCAAGCTTATAGCCCACTGACTTCAAAGGCTCACATTTTCTTAACCTTCACTGTGTTTGAATACTCTTCCAGACAGAAAGCAGTTCCTTGGTTTTCTTCCCAACTTCCCTTCAAGCCTCACACCCTCAGCTAGACCTTCCCTGATAAAACACCAACCTGAGTCCTCTCCATTGTCCAAAATTTCCTAACCCCCTTTGACTCTATCTTTACCCTCAGAACTTAATGGCACCTGATATATTTCTGTACTTGTTTATTGTCAAGTCTTCCTCACACTAGCAGGTGACTTCCACAGGGGTAGGGGCTCACTGTGTACACTGAAAAGTTCAATCCCTAGAACAATGGCAGGCACATGGTTGGGGCTCAACAAACATATTTGTTGAACTGAATGAATAAATGAAGAAATGGAAATTTAACAGAAACTTAGAAGGTCTTCTATATTTTGTGACATGAACTAAGAAATCTGGTCTCAGTAAGGATGAGGTGAAAGACTTATAGGAAAAATGGCTATGGTTCAAAGTTCAAACGATTGCAACTTGAGTCCCTAAGAAAACATGACAGTAAACAGTAGACAGTAACACTCACCTTTATTTTTGCTTTAATTTCCTGAGCATGTACAACTGGATCCTGATCAAGACTCTTTTTAGCCTGAGCATTCATGACATTATTCATCCACTCCATCACTTCATTAACAGACTTCTCAACCTTTTTCATTTCAGACTCATCAATATGGTTATATTTCTCATCCTGAATGGAAAAAGCATGGTCATTCTGAAGAATTAAGTAACAGTAAAATCTAATCTGACTCAATTTGCCATGAAGTCCAAATCTACCTCTGGTCTCAAATACCAAAAACAAATTTCTCATTTAAGAACATTTGTTCACAATGAAGGTTCCTCAACTTAAATATTAGCTTACTAAAATCTAGGGTAATTTCCTCACTACGCACACAAAGACTTACATTATTTCTGAAGTCAGCTGCTATCTTGGCATAGTGCTGCAGCCTCTGTCCCAGTTCTTCAAACACTTTTGGCCGCTCCTCTGCTTCTTGAAACCGGATGTTAATTGGAGTGCCAATTTTCTAAAACGAAATGTAACAAAGTAATATTTGTCATACTTATATTTTAAAAGTCTACAGTCTAAAATATAGGTACTGCTTTCTAGGCAGAGAGAAGGGCCTACCATTAATTCTTCCAACTTATCCACATACGCTTGTTTAGCTTGGTCCTCTCCTTCTTCATAGAGCCAGTTTTCAGTCTCTGTGAGTAGTTTCAAAAAATTCTGATGATCCTACATATGAAACATGAGAATCAATATTAGTGGCAATCTTACTTTCAAGTTTTCACAACAGAGTCATCTTCAGAAGTGTTAAGCACTAAAGGGCTACTTTTATTCCTAGGAAGGCACTCTGATCAGCTGGATTCTCTTCACCAAAAAATATCAAGGAGCAATGAACACTCTACTATTAGCTCCGTACTGTTACTTTACACGAGCGATTAACAGTTATTCTTTGGCTTCTCTGTCTTTCGCACAGGGACAGTTGAGAATTTTTGGTAAACTGCTCTTACTCACTTATAATATTGTCTCTTAGAACTCTAATTCTGGACAATCTATACATTGAAATGTGGTTATGGAAAAGCAATTATGTTCCTTCTCTCCAAAACAATTAGGTCTTGATTAGGAACTTTCTATTGACTTCTACAACTATCAAATACTGAAAGGGAAACTAGACAAGTTGATAATTCAAGCATTGAACATGAGAAAATCATTCTTAATCAATTCATATAAAGTATGTATTTCTACTCTAGCCTTAGAAGGTCTAGCCTGGTTTGGGTCATCTCTACTTCAGAATCCCAACCATAAGAAACCCAGGAAATGTCAGGGCAGAGCCGAGAACTGAAATATATTACAAGGTAGCCCAAGGATTTTAGGATGAAGATAGACTCCTGGGTTTAAAATCTTTTAATGTCAGAATCAATCCCTAACCCATCCTCGATTTCCATCTAGCCTATTTTCTTCCCAGTTCCATCTTTCACAGTTGTACTTCTGGGATTTACTCAGAGCCATACTGACTTTGGGAGTTTAGAAAAGGCCTAAGGGGAATAATGTGCCCAATAACCTTTGGAATGACTGGATGAACAAGTCTTATGGGATAAAACAATGACTGAGAGCAACGAAAGGACCAGAGTCATAGGAAAAAAAAAAAAGGCTGAAGTCTTTGAAAGCAAGTATTTTCTCTCATTTATCTTTCTAACCCCTATAAATATGATGTTGCAGACTCTGAATAAACGTCTGATAGGTTCTTTCTTCCAGATGGTAAAAACTGAAGTCATTGGGATAAAGCAGAACAGAATAAAACTCCACATCACTAGTGAGCCTCTCTCTCCCTGACTTTGTTTATACAATTTCTATTTCAAGTTATTTTCGGTTTTCGAAAAGCTCAAGTTACATACTCTAGTAGAGATTTAAATGTCAAATTTGATATTAAACACTTTATATGAGATTATCTGAATAAAAAACTCTGAACTTACCTGCTCACTTATAAATTTTTCATATGGTCCACATAGCTTGTCCCTGAACTCATACACATATTCCTCCACTGCATTTTTAGCATCATTTCTTTCCTTTTCCAATTTATCCTGCATTATCATCTTACCCTGACAGAAAACAGAAAAGGTTAATTCTAGTCTTCTGTTATCTCTAACTAAATTTTAACTATTTAGACTCCAGTGTTAACAAAACCAACAACTGTACCAAAAAAAATAGTGTTAACAGTTCTAATTTATACCTAATAATTCTTCCGACAAATCCTACCAAGTTCTTCGTTTTCTAAACACATATAATGGGTTGTGGGTTTTTTTTTTAACATTATATAATAAATTACATAGCTTTCACATTTCAGATTTAATACTAAGGGGGAAAAAACCCAATCTAATGTTTTTATATAATTTTATGTATTATATGGTTGTCTCATACTGGGATTAATATTGGTCAATGTATAATGGTCATCACATTTTTAAATGAAGGATAAATTTATTTACAGTCCATGTATCTGTCAAATATAAATAAATGGAGCATAATTTATTGTTAAATAAATTTCTAAACACAACGTTCCCATCTCAGTAAAGGAAAACTGAATCTCAATTATTTCACATATTCTACACTACCAAGAAGCACAATGTATTTTAACAGAAATATTTAGTGTGGCCTGAGATACCAACTGTACTGTGCCTTGTGCTAGGACATACTGGCATCCAATTTCTTCACAAGAACTTGGGCAATCAATTTTATACCAAGCAGAATTACCTAAATAATATAGATCTCTTTAATAAGGATGCAAAAAATATAAACAAAACTTGTTAAAAAAAAATTAAACTGAAAAAACCCTTAGTTTTGTCTTCATCTTATCCCTAAAATTGTGTAAAACTTGGGATATGGGAAAGAATTATAGCCGTTTATCTACTAGAAATATGGGTAACAGGGCCAAACAACTAAATGTATTCCAAAATAAAAATATGTACTTCACATCTTACCTCTGTTTCAATATACATGTTAAGAAGCTCTTTCCCTAACTGCCAGACCAAGTTGGCTTCAATAGGCAGCTCAACATTCACCATTTTTATTTTGGGTTTTTTAGCTTCTGGAGGCTGGTCAACTTTCTTTTCATTTGCCTTGGGAAAGGGGGTAAGAGAAAAAAAAGGAAAAATTCTTAATCCTTGAAAAACAAAAAAAATCTCCCTATCATACTTACTGATGACTTAGGCAAAAATAAAATCCCTAAAATTATAAAGTTCGGACAGTGTATAAGATCATCTAATTCCCACCTGCTCCTTTTAAATCAGGGCTGCAATTATACTTAAACATGCCACACTTTCTTTCAAGAATTCACCAGGGTATTTTCCTCTTTTTCTATTAAACTCAAATTTAATCTCTCCTGCTAAAGCCTTTCTTCATAGGTCTTTACTTTCTAATCTCTTTAAGCAATGTTTGTGACTCTGAAAAGTCAAAAATATTATTAAATTACCACGTTTAAATTATGAATTACCACTTCTTTAAATTATAGTCTAGAATCTAACAGTAACCTAAGATAGACTTTGACAATGCTGAACATTGTTAGGATCAACTCTATTCCTATAATATACATTTGAGTCTCTAATATCCCAGTATTATACCTGCTTTCATTACAATTAGCACTACATTGTTGAGTGCCTTTTAAAATGTCCTACTGAATTTGGAGATCATATATATATATATCCTTATTTCTACTATCTGCCTTTGAGTCATACCACTTCTCATAAGGAACTGTGCAAGGTAAAAAGAGATGCGAGAGTCTTAAAACAGCAAATGGAATGAAGCAGCAAATGGTAATGGTTTATCATAGCTTTTTCAAAATATGTAAATACAGGGCTAAAGAAGTAAGTATCTCCTATGGCCTTTAATTTTCTAAGCCTTTTCCATGTATTTCCATTTCTGCAGGTTCCTACTAGCACAAATGACAAAGAACACAATTTAGGAAACTCAGCTGTACAACAGTTTAGAAGATAACAAGAGGTATGTCACATGTACCCTGATGGGCTGGGATGGTTAAACAGGAAGAGACTAGCCCATGAGGCACAACAAGCACCATCACTGGATAATTTGGGGAGCTATAACAGATGTTAAAATTCTAGAATTAATTCTAATTCTTTACAGAAGAAACTGGGACTTGAAAAAGGTTCAGTGGATTGCCTAAAATTACAAAGACAGAGATGGGACAAGAATGCCTGTTTCCCAGACTTCTATTTCAGTGTTCTTACAAATCACATGTCTGTGAAGTGCTGTAAGCTGTAAGCATCACTAGCAATGATCTAGTCAATCAGCCTGCAGTCCCTATTTCTTCCCTCTAGTGCACATGCGAGTCTTCCAATATATTGGCTTGCTCGGGGGACATGAACCACAAGAAAAAAAATGAATCAGATGACACCTACACCCAGCAAAACACAGGAGTGCAACAGATATTTGGGAAACCAATGGATGACAGTACATATGTGGCAGTTAAGTCCGGATAAGACTATCTGGTAGTAGAACATTAAACCAACTACTGACAAAACCAATATATTAGAAAATGGCATTTGACATGGCATGGATGAGGAACCCTCCAAGGAGGTATATGTGACCATGTTCCAAAGGGCTTGACGCTAGTGGTCCCACCTACAAGTGAGAACATGAGATCCTACCCAATGTCATGTTCTAGACAGGTAATGAGACTACTGGCATGAGTCAATTAGTGCTCAACACTAAGTGGAGTAAGGCTGAAATTACAGAGCTATTATTGCAAAAAAAGCAATGCTGCTACACCATCATAGGAGTCTTTAACAGGAGAAAGAGGCAGCTTTCAGAATTAGGACCTATAGCTCATATTAGGACCCCCAGAGGATCAATCAGCTCATGGGAAATTAAAAACTGGAAACTTTTACAAAGTGTAAAACATATTTTGACACCAATGAACAATTCCGTAATTCATCTGAGGGTAAAAAATTCTATCCTCAGAATGTGACAGAAAACCAAAAACCACTAAGAAAGGTTAATATTTACATACAACTTGCACAAAGAATGAAGTTCTGCAAAGCACAGAGTGACCTGGAATAACAACCGAAATTTCTCAGTGTCCATCTGACAAGGAATTTTAAAGGTTTGATTTAAAGCTATCATTTTTCAAGGGACACAACACAACCACTTAATTTAGCTTCCAATACATACAGAGGAATCAGGGCAAAAGAATAACTACTTTGAAATACAATCTGGTTATTAAAAGATCATCATAATTAAGTTATTTAAATTTGACAGGTGATCTGAAAGGAGCAAAAAGTTTACTACACTCCTATAGCCCATGTATTTATCATCAGACTAATTCAAGCGAAAACTAGCCACACAGCACTGGGATGTATCTGTGTCCGCTCCTTGCGTCAGCAGATGCCTCTGGCACTAGAGAAGACAACCAATGCTATGCCTTCGTCTCTTACTGCTTGGAGTGGCAGTTAATCAAGAGCAGCTTTCAGGTCTAAAGCAGGACATTCAATTCTCTTCGTTGAACTTGAGTACCTCTAACTGGTTTTAGTTGAAAAACACATAGAAAATGAACAGAAAAAAAATCCTACATAAAATAAGGTAACTTGGAGCTTGCTCTTGAAACTGCAGATTTAATGATATCATTAATGATCACATGTTGCAACATTGTCTAATGGAATGAACTAGAAGAGTCACTCACTTTGTCAGCATCTGGGATTTTGTTTTCTTCTGAGGTAAGTTCAGGTGAAGGGGGAGACTGTGAGGTTTGTTGACCATCAGTTTGTACCTGGGGCTGTGTTCCAGCTTCACTGTTGTCTTGCTGGATATTTTTCTGAAATGAAAGCCCAGGCACAAAGGATGTAGAAAGCAGGTGTACTTGTATAAATGTAAAAGGTTATAGGGCACCAAAGACAGTACACTCAATTTCTGAAATCTTAATAGGTGAGGGGAAAAGATACTGGATAAAAGCAAAATGAACACAAAATATTTGAAAACTTCTTAGAAATTTTAAACCTGTAAGAAATTCTTTGAATGATGGTTAATATAGTTAAACAACACAAGTAGTAGCCATTTTGACTGATGTGATGACAATCAAGAACTCTCCTTTAAGAAACTTTCACCTAGTCTTGAACAGAAATCAACTCTCAAAAGCACAGGAAATAGGTTTACTCCAGGCCTTTCTCCCAGAAACAAGCTTCCAAAACCTAATTTCACCAGCAGCCATCATGCATCTCGACTTATCTCCATTTCAGTGAACTGAACAGTTACATAAAAGAGCCAACTATCAGTTATTCGGGGATTCATCATTTCAGCTTATAGATACACAAGACCCTCTCTGCCCCCACTTTCTTTTTGTGATCCAGCTATTTACACCTCCAAAGATCTCAGGATAAAGAATATACGCTACATGTTAGTAGACCTCTAGCCCCAATAAAGCAGTGCTTGCTATGATCTCTTCCCATCTTTGGGAGAAGCCTGCAACATTCTAATCTAACTACTTTCTGCCCACCCTGAAGTCTCTCATATTTTCCTTTTAGAGCTTCAAGATTCTAAGGCAGACACTGAAGTACTTAGAAGCAAGGCACACCTGATATACATATCCAAAAGGTACAAAGAGAGCGATACAACAGGCATTAGGAAAATGTCTGTAGCCAAATAAGAAAGTCGATGGCACTGGTCATTTAACTCATTATATTGAAGTTTTTCTAGATGAGAACAAAACTAAGGCTCAGACATTAACATTCCCTAAACGTTCTAGGAATGGGTAACAGTGATAATAGAGTTCTCTGACCATGAGATATCACACTTTTTCACATCACAACTAAAAACCCTATACTGTGCCTGCCTCTTCATTTTAGCTACTTCTGATTTTTACCCAGAAGTAAACTATAATAGCAGATGTATTTTAAAGTTTCTAAAAATTCTTCTCTTGACCATGTAAAACTAACATGCATGCTAACGAAAGTTAAATTAAGAACATGAACAATATACGACTTTCTATACTCTACACAGACACTTGTCTTCCTTCCTCCTACAATGCAGTGAACCATGTAAATAAAAGCAATTAAGTTCTGTGATACCAAAGCCAATTTTGCCATACAATTAAAAAAAAATCAGCTTTAATACTTGGTATATAGTCACCAAATAGATTTTGTAATACTCTTTTTTTCTCAATCATCAGTCAACATTTGACTTCTCAATATGTGGTCTGTCTTTAAAAAACAATTCAAAGAAACTTTACCTACTCTAAATTATTTGCCAGTTCAAATAAAGCTACACAGAATTTAATCACAATTCACCTAACTCCAGGCTGTATGTTACCATCATCTAACACTTACTATTATCATTACCCAAAATTCTAACCAAACTTAAGAAAAACATATTTTAACTCTTCCCTACCTTTCTCTTATAGCTTAGAATTCAGTCAACTATATATTCCAACTCAAAGGCTTATCCACCAACTTACATCAGTGTCCGGGTTTTCTGGTGGTCTCTGATTCTGACACTCCATATCTGCTTCAGCAGAAGACGCTTCCTTCTCCTCGGCTGGGACCTTCTCCACCATAGACGCTGTAGAGATGGTGAAAATGCCATGGGTGTTGACTCGCACTTTGACTTTCACTTTAGATTTTTCTCCATCTTTCTGTGCAGAAACATTCTGAACTATGAAGCGGCCTAAAACAAGAAAATTGACAATTTTAGAACTGAACCTAAATTTCTGTAAGGAAGACAAAGGCTAAGAAATAAAGCTTGAAAGTATTGCTATTCCAAAATCTCCCCACTTTCTCTATCAACTGAATTAGATTTCAGTCCTTT
This sequence comes from Ceratotherium simum simum, assembly GCF_057802395.1. Taxonomy (NCBI): domain Eukaryota; kingdom Metazoa; phylum Chordata; class Mammalia; order Perissodactyla; family Rhinocerotidae; genus Ceratotherium; species Ceratotherium simum. Next base: position 73,021,926 of record NC_141909.1, on the reverse strand, counting down.
AATGTATATGATAAACATAACCTCCTGAAATAGATTTATTAAGTATAAAGTATACTTATAATACTTGAGATTAGTCTTAATATGCCATAAAACCTTTGAAAGCAAGGGCACTCTTGTGACTGTTTTTATTTAACACTTATGACACAGACAGTGTGTGAGATACTGATAACAAGCAGTCCCTGCCTCCTCCTACCCTCTTTCTCCAGATGGGTGAGCACAAACTAGACATGAAAATCTGTTAGCAAGTATAAGGCAGATGTTATCAAGTACATGCTGCATTTTAATCCTACAGGGTCCTTCAGGGAATACTGTTTTTCTGACTGAATACTCAAAACATTTTCTTGTTTTAAACAGGAGAGGTAAGCTAAAACCTGTATCAAAGCCTGAAATTATTATGTGTAACAGAGTAGTTCCAGAGCACTACTAAATAGTAGTCAAGAATGCTGACCCTGACTATCTGGGCTTGAATCCTGGCTACAGGATGACCTGTGACCTGCTACAAATTACTTAACCTATCTATGCTTCTGTGGATTGAGTTAGTAAGTGTTTACAATGAGCACTTAAAGCTATGAAACCAAGTACTAAGTGTTAGTTATCACCTCCACCAATAGTACTGTTATTCCAGAGACTGCTAAACCAAAATTAAGTTATTTCAAACCTATTATGTGCAAAGCACCATACGGGATTTAACAGCCTTGTATTTAACGTGCTGTCTACATAAACACACAGAAAGTTACAGATTTAATTACTAGGTTAGTGAAAGGTGTTGACCTTGATTAATGATCAAATCACTAGTTCAGGAGATAATTGCCATAAGACCCATTTAAAGAAACAGCATGTACTCTGGAATATCCAAGACGACTCACAGGAGAGAGAGATGTAAGATGGTTCTTTAAGTATGTGCAAGCTTTTCTGTTTTGGTGATAACACGAAAAATTTAATGCCATGCTTAAGGGCTTGGCTTGGATTTTACTCTCTGCACAATGGGGAAATAAGACATAGAATCCAACCTGTCAAAATTTTAGTCTTTATTCAACGATTTCTTAAACTAATTTCCTACCAATAAATTTGTAAACACTGTTGAAAAAGAAAAAAAAAATGTCCTCTGTGTCAGAACATAGTCTTAAGTAGTAAGAAAGAAAGCACAACTGGCCAGGTTTGACTCCTTCAAACAATTTCATTACGACAAGGTGTGGGGCAAGAGTGAGTCCTGAAAAGATTGAGCAATATTGGCAAATTCTACCCACAGCCTGGGAAAGAGACACAGTCATTCAAGAAGATGCCTGTAGCCCTCCCACAGATTTCCAGAGCTACCATGGGTCAACACAGATGCAGAGTGTTAAGCCTTTCAAAGAAAAATGTACCCAAAAAGATGTACTTTCAAGAGAGACTACAATACAAAGGTACACTTGAAAAGTAGTTTCAATGGTTTCCGAGGCAGGTTTTAAACTGGAAGTAACATTTTGCAAGTAACATTTCACCTAGAGGAAAGGTTAATATTAAAAGTAGATGATAACCCTTTAAGTACAGACTATATTAGAATAGGAAAGAGACTAAAGTGTTCCTAAATATCCATACTTGGAAGTTAACAGCAGCACTAGCAAGTCATTTCATCTCTATAGGCCCATTTATTCATCAATAACATGAAGAGATTGCTCCATCACCATTATTCTAAATTGAAAATGTCTTTACACGGAATTAAGTTCCACTCAACATTGCTAAGAATAAGGAAACTTTTTAAGTTTGTATACTGAGTAAGTCTTTAAGAGAGTAAATACACATAATTAATTGCTTACCTATTTTTGCCTCTGGATATGGAACTCCTTGAGGATCAGAATAGAAAGCTTCTAGCTCAAAAGGCCCCCTTCTCAAAAAGGTGAGAACTTTGGAGAAAGGAGCAGCATGGTTCCGACTAAATACTTCATGGACACTAGAGGAAAGGAAAAAGCATGCAATATTTCCAGTAAGTATGTAAGTACGTAAGTTTGCTGTGCTATACAAACAGAACACATTCTAACATCTGTTATCAATTCTATCTCACCATTTCTAACACCAAAATGAGAGAAATATTTTGATAGGTTTGATTGTTGGAAAATCCCAGTTAGATTAATCAGATAGTCTACTGTAAGCCATTTGTTAATTTTTCCTCTTTATATTAAAATACAATATCTGAAAATTATTTTCTGCTACATACCCTTCAGTATCTTCTGAATCATTGTTCCAGATCAGAGATATTGGAAAAGGAACTGCATCTGTCACAGAAAATTCTCTAACTTTAAATGCTGGGGAAAGGATTGCACACTTAAAAAAAGAAAAGAAAGAAATGATTATCCTGAGCACATGAATAATTTCACTTACTTTTTAATATAAAACTGAATTCAAATGGAATGGGTAGGTCTAAATTCAAAAACTGCTTACAGTATATGTCACCACCATAAGCATAAACGATTTGTCATCTTAAGTATAAATGATTTATCATCTAAATACTATGCCAATCACTAGATATAAAGACAAATAACAATGGCTCTTAGGATAGCAATCATTAAGTTTCACAGGGGCTTCGGAAAAAACACCGGTCTTTCCAGAAATGCCTTGCTGATAGCAATTTCAATTACAAGCTGTGTCCCTCTTGAATGTGTACAGTTGGCACTAAACATCCCTGGGTTTCCCATCAATGAATTCAACCAACCACAGATCAAAATTTCGAGGACACAGAGGAATTGAACGGAACCCGTGGATATGACGGCCAACTGTGTTCACTGTACTACTCCATTTTATTTAAGAGACTTGAGCATCCATGGATTTTGGTATCAGAGGGGTGTCTTGAAACCAACCCCCGGTGGATACCAAGGGAAGACCAGTTGACAACACCCACAAACAGCTCTGTCCACAATGCCTTTCAAATGTCTAAGGAACTAAAAAAAGGCAAAACCCCAAATGTTCATATTTTCAAGTAATTTTATAAATAAAATAAGCAATGGTAAATTCAAATTTGGTGTAGACAACACCCAACAGTGAGGTGGATTTAGACTAGTCACAAAAATGATTAAACTAAATTAAAAGTTAATCTCTGATTAGCATAGGATCCCTCAAGAGAGGCCAAAATAAGCTCTACTTCTAAAGAAAACCATAAACTTCTAACATTTGGGGAATTAGAATTACTTGAGGCATATTCCACTATCAAGAAAAAAAAATCCCATAAAACATGATGGATCTTGTTAAGACAAAGGATTATCAGTAATAATCAGTATCTTCATATTCTTCTTTTTAAGTTTTAAAGAGTAGTCAATCTAAATACCTTTGTCTACAGAATCTCACTTTATATTAAAAAACTGTGCTAACTAGACCAAAATTCAAACATGTTAACTGGAAACTTGAGATAAAACTACTTGGATTTGACTATAATATCCTAAATATAAACTAATTTTCTTTTATCAATAACCTCTAGACTTGGTGCTTTTGCTTTACCAAGCAAACTTCCTGTCTCTGAACTGCCTTCTTATTTGATAAGCAAGTTAAAATCAATTTGGAAGGGGGAGTAGCTATTTTCTAACACTTCCTGTTAACGAATGCTCTTAACCCTTCAAACTTTCCCCCAAATCAATTTCTAATTACACCAGATTTGCCATTCTAATTCCCTCTTATGTACCTTGCAACAAGTGTCACCACCACACAACTAATTAGTGCTTTACAGCTGTGTTTTTTGTGATTCCCCCTCAAAATCATGCCTGTTCCTAATCACCAGTTTGAGAAACACTAGTTCCATAATTCTTTCAATCTTAAATTTCCTGGATCTTCCAGATTTGAAGACCTTGGTCTCCCCAGAGCCTATAGATTTATTTAAAAGTTAACTCCCTTGTGATTCTATTCAGGCACAGGGCTCTGCTTACTATCTGACCCCACCATGATGAAATAGAGGAGAAACAGTGTAAGGAATGAGTACCAATAGAAGAAGGGCTGAGGAAGCAGTACCTGCAGTGCGCACCCTCTGGCTACTGCTTCATCTGCATTGAGCGTTGTGCTAACATCTTTTCCAAAGAATCTGGCAATTTTTTCTTTCACAGCTGGAATTCGTGTAGTGCCTCCAACGATCTCAACAGCACTCACGTCTTCTACTTTGAGCTGAGTTTGTTCCATCAATGAATAAAGGGGAACCTCTATCTTTTGCAGAAGTTCAGCACAGAGTTCTTCAAATTGTGCCCTTGGCAAATAAGAGAAACACTTTATAAATCTTTAGAAAGTTATCTTAAGGCCAACACCTTGTCCTACTTTTTTTAAACAGAAAGTCTTATCAACCCAAGGAATTTCATTTTTTCCCTCAAACACCCTGGATTCCACAGAGGCCAAGTTTAACTGTACTATAATTTGTAACTTTTTTCTTTAATAAATATACAAAACAGGTGCAGAAAGGGATTGGGGGAAAAAGTCAGTGTTACTGATATTACTAAAAGAAATCACTTTTATATTAAGATCACCATTTTACTCAATGTTTCATGTGATCTGATTCTCATTACTCTGAATATTTATTTTCACTCCAAAATATTTTTGTAAAATTTTGAGAAACCATTATTCAATTACTGGCCAAGAAATACTAAAAAGTGAAAAATACTAAAAAGACTTCATCATCACGAGGGCACTTAGCAAAGATTTTTTTTTAAAACTCTCTTTGCAGAAGTGACCTAGTTCTAATGGTGCTAGCACCTTTCCAGCATGTAGCATAGGATCTTGAAACGTGGGCCAAGACTCACACCACCACAGCCACAACTGACACCTGGGCTATTAGTTTCAGCAAGAAGTTCCTTCCATTTAATCTGGCAGAATTCAAGACACACCTGTTCATCTTTCCCGAAACATCTTTATCATTCATAAAGCACTCGATATTCAGTGGTAGGTCCGTGCTGTTAGAGCTCATTAGCTTTTTCAATTTTTCACACTCCTGATACAGACGAAGGAGTGCCCGAATTTTGGATTTTGCATCCAACTTGTACTTAGTTTTAAATTCTGCACAAAAATGTTCCACTAACTTTTCATCAAAGTTTTTTCCTCCTAAGAAAGGATCAAAAGCTGTTCCCAGTACCTAATTTAGTTAAAACAAAAAATAATCTGGTTATTTTCAATCACATTTGTAACTAGAATCTTAAACATTGCTACTCAAACAACTAAAGGCTAATAGGCTCAAGGCTTCTGTTTACATTACAACAACATGAAATCCAAGTCAATTAGCAGAAACGTAACTACAAAATCCAAATGAAATGCTAGATCTGGGCCAGCCCCGTGGCTTAGCGGTTAAGTGCGTGCACTCCGATGCAGGCGGCCTGGGTTCGGATCCCGGGCGCACACCGACGCACCACTTCTCTGGCCATGCTGAGGCCGCGTCCCACATACAGCAACTAGAAGAATGTGCAACTATGACATACAACTATCTCCTGGGGCTTTGAGGGAAAAATAAATAAATAAAAAATTAAAAAAAAAAAAAGAAATGCTAGATCTCTAAGATATTTTTGACTTTTCATGATTACATAGAAGATAATCTTAAAAGCTTTTCTTTCCTAAGCAAGAATACTAAGAGCATGCTAAGACAATTACATCATCTTTATGGAGATCAATCTTAGGGAACAATTCCTTGTTAGTATCACTACCCAAACTCTTCATTTCAAAAAGAGCATAGTCAAGCAGCTCAGTAGCTTAAAGTACTGATAAATACAACATATTTAATGTTTTGGTCACTTGGTTCCAGTTTATGACTTTACCTTCAATTTTCCCTTGTTAAAGGCACAGGCAGACACTTGAAAAGCTGAGTGTCCCATATCAACAAAAACCACTATCCGAGGTTTCTCATCCAGGCCTGGGAGATCCTGCTTATAAATTCCATAATTCAAAGCAACTATAAAAAAATAAGTATGTTTCAATTCTTTGGTTCACATTTGCTTAGGAATTTCATTGTTTTCAATATAATTACACATGCAGGAAACTTAGACTATACCTCAAACAATTAACAGTGAACACATTCCTTTTATAGCTGACTTCATACTAATTTTCTTGGCATCAATTACTTTTTCTCTTTCTGATTTTAGAACAATGCTCTATCACTCTTCAATATATGAAGACATGTGATGGAGAAAACATACATGGTGTGAATACAATGAAATGTAACCACAAACAATATCAGACTCATTACACAATACTTACATTTTAACCACAACCTGCCAGGAGACTGCTTATCCAAAAAAATTAAGAATTTAATATAAACTACTAGCAACTGTAGTTCCTCTCAATTCTTTTTTTAGATCTCAGGCAAATAACTGATCTACCTTAAAGCATCTGTGTTACCTTTTTCTGAACTTTGAAACCACCATACTTCTAAACATGTATACCTAAGGACACACCTTTATCAATACTTTAAGAGTTTAAAAAAAAAAAAACTATGAGAAATACATATGCTGAAAAAAGTCTTATTTGCTTTGCCTGAATACACTCAACTGTAACTGACTTTTTGTTCGTCTGTAACCCTAATTAACTGGTAAAAGCTCTAGGAGACAATAGTGACTGCTGTGCTCACCACTACATCCCACCTAACACAATGTCGGACAATGGGACAGCTTAAATCAGTATCTGATAAATGATGAAGGTCCAACACCTCACTACATATATTTGGTAAATATATAAGGAAAAAAATTTTAAACTAAATCTATACTTGTAAGTCAAGGTAGTTGTGAAACCCAAAATCGTAAGGTTTTGGGAAAACTTCTTTCTTAACAATAAAAACAATATAAGGAAATAAACGAAATCCTACACAACTAATTCAGAGGATTAAAATATATATAAAAGAATTTTCTAATGAAAACAGATTTATAAATTTGACAAAGTGCCAATTTCTCATTCAACATAAGCATCTGAAAAACTGGAATCTTTGCTTTCAAATCTAACACATGTTTTTTAGTAAGCTGTGTTTCTATATTTACATGAAAAATTGTTAGTGATAGTACCTGGTGTGTTTTAACTCTGTTTTGATAATATATTCACTTCTACACAAAAGTAGTTTTTTCTTACCAGCTGTCATGTCATTCATAAGCCTTAAGCAGTTTAGGCCAACAATTTGTGCAGCATCTAATACAGATCGCCTCTCAGCATCTGTGAAGAAAGAGGGGACCTACAAACAAGAAAGGAAAGAATTTTAACTTATCTAGAACACAAAATACATACACATTCCTCACAACCACTGTAATAAATTCACAACAGTCTGGGTAAACAGGTGCTTAGCCAAGTCATAAAACAGAAGTAGAACTTTATTCTCACAGTTTCTAACAAGTTCCTTAACTTTCACATCAGTAACTACTTTTGTAAAGACTACCCTAAAATTATAGTATCAAACTAATCTTTATTAGAACCAAATTTCAACCCGAAATAAAAATTAATCAGGAGTATTCATAAGACATATTGACAGTTACTTAAATGTAATAGAAATCTTTAAATTTAAGTGGACGAAATACCATTTCCAAACTAGTCTTAAATTTCTACTGACATTTGAAAATTATAATGCTAAGTCAACATTTAATGTTAAATATAATTAAACTATAGGTAATGACTACAGGAACTTAAAAGATAATACAGAGCTAATTCTATCATATGCCACTGCCCTTTAGTTTTGCTATTTGTTCAGTTCAAAAATTAATAGACAATGGAGTACCTTCTAATTCAGCAGACCTGTTAAGATTACAAAAACAGTTTTTGGCAAAGCCTGTTAATTTTCCTAAGAGGAAAAAGAGCAAAAACAGCTCAAGGGATGAAGTTTCTTATAGTGCTGACTCATGCTTCTAGCTAGATTCTTTTGATTGCTTTCCAGGACAGCATTTTAACTAGGACACTTTTCAGGAAGAGCATCTAACAATACATTCATAGAATCAGTTAACTGGAAAGTACCTAAGAGAAAACTTAATACAGTGGCTTTCACATTTTCTCCCAAATTATTTGTAGATGCTTCAGAAAGAGACAGGGGCAAGAGCAAAGGGAGGTCTCTGCTCACCTTTCAAATTAGAACACGACTTTCACCAGTTTTCCCTATTAGGTTAAAGGAAAAAAAAAAAAAAGGCTCTGTGGCAAAAAAAAAAGGAAGGAAGGATGACAAACCACTGACATAACTTAATTCTTTAATTTTATCAGAGATTAATATTACTTCTCCAAACAACAGCCAGACACTCTTTTAATAGAACATCTTCTATCTTGCAAGGGCAATGGGAGAAATGCTAGCCCTTCTGCCTCTATTCTTTCATATTCTAGGATACACTTCTGACTGATCTGGGCAGGCCACCCTGCCCAAGCTATAATGCAAAGACTATGGGATAGGTAAGTCCATTAGATAGACAGTCCTGGTGCAGGTTATAACCCAGAGCAGATCAAGAAGTTCACTAGGCATTTGGGAGAGCAGAATTTACAACTACCTTTTCAGTGTCCAAATAAAAGATGACTTTCATCCTTTTTAACTACTCCTTGATAACCACTGAAGGTAGTGGGCTTGCCGGTGCTGAAAATCTAGACTTTGTCACTACTGGTAGGTTGTATTTCAAAACTTCTAACCCACTGCTTCTCAACTAAGAATGGAATTCTGGAAAGCTCCTGTACAAGTATACCAGTTGCCTAACAGTACATTAACTAACTGTATCAGAATACCCCCGATTCAACCAGTCAGTCTGTATTTTCAAAAAGACCCACAAAAGATTCTGATTTGCACCTCTAGTCAAGAACCTTTGCAACTTCTGGCTGGAAATACCACTCAAACCTACTCTGAAATGCTCCTGAACATTACAATCCAGTAGAATTTTAATCGCTAGTAACAGAACAGCTTTCACACACTTGATACTTAAGGGTAACACAAAGAAAGCAAATTAAAATAAAACACATTGCCTTGCTGAATTCTACTTACTGAAATAACACAATCTGTTACTGGTTTTTTGAGATTGTTTTCAGCAGTTTCCTTTAACTTTGTCAACAGCATGGCTGTTATCTGCTCCACGCTAAATAGATGTTCCTCATCCATGTACATTACCTACATGGAGGAAAGAAAATGTCTTCAACACTGTAGTACTTAAAGCTACATGCTAATACTAACTTCCAAATATTACTACATATTCTCTTCCAGAAAATCTTTATTGTTGTAGCTGTTTAGGAAAGAAGAAAGAAAGGAGGAAAGGAAAGGGAAGCAAAGAAAAAAGGAAGAAAGACCTTTTCCCTAGAGATGAAGAGGAGAAAAAAAAAGCTGGGGCAGATTTTTCCCCCATCCAAGTACTCGTCAAAACATTATAGAAGGTTGTCAATTTCCGCTCTAACTGAAGAGATAAATCACTGGAATATTTTGTGTAGATCATAAGACAGGAATGCCTCTGCTAGTTGAAAAAAAGCTTTCTGGTTGTATTACAGTTTTGCTCTCCAAACAACCAGACTGTATTGGAACAGACTTCTGTTCAACATGACAACACAATTTAGACTTTTTTAAATACCACTAAGTAAACCTAAATTTTATAATTGCTAAGAAATTACAAGAAACACAATTAAGTTACAGCAGTATATACCATTTGAATAATTTTCAAAGACAATTTAAATATATACCTACAGTTCAAAAGAAGCTAGACAAAAAAAGAATAAAGACCATCTTGTCCAATTAAGAAATCTGAGTTATTAAATATTTATTAAGAATTAAGTACTTTTCTCTATGATGAATTAGTTTCCTATTAAGGAAACTTAGTTTCCTATTAAGGAAACTAAGGAAAGGTTGCTCAATTACATTACCTTTATTCCAACTCCACCATTCTTCATTGGAACCAAATCATAACTTAAGTTTTCCTTCTCCTTTTGAATAAAGGGGTCATTGAATGCTCGGCCATGAAACCTCTTGAAGTTAGACACTGTATTGTTTGCATGAGTGATTTGCTGCAAAAGAGATTAGAGATTTTAAATTTTTTCTAATTTCAATACCTATCAGTACTTACACCAATTTTATAGACAGTCACCTGTACAACTCAAATGACAGGGATATGAGTAACTTTCCCCAGAGCCCTGAATTTCTCCATCAGTGAAGAGACTTTATTTTTTCTCCATTTCCTACAGAAATGCCAGAAGGTAAGCAGTGACTGGGAACAAGAGGCAATATTGTCACCACAAATTTTAACAAAGATTTCAAAATCTTCAAGATAAACTTAAAGATAGTGAAACTATCACTAAAGCTCTGAACAAACCATGAAGAACTGCATCACTTTATTTCACCCTTTTTCCCCACTAAACTTGTAAGTTTTATACTCAATGAATGAATGAATAAGGAGATCTAGAAGTACTACAGTCAAATTACGTTTTTTTAATAAGTTAATTGTTATAGTCTAATAAATTGCTAAGTGATCAGGATAAATATTTTGTGCCACAAAATACATGGATTGCTTTTCCTACCAATAGTATGGAATACTAATTATGAAAAGCAGAAAAGGCAAAGATAATTCAAAAACATTCTAAATGACATAAAGCTTTTAACTGCATGCACATAGTTTTGATGATTAGGCTCTGATTAAAAAGTCCCACTTCATAGTATATTCCACTCAAAACATGTCAGCAGTGGGAACCTTATTCAAAATACAGAAATAATTAAAATAAAAGATTAAAAACTAAGACTTTTAAAGTTATAAGCTTGAAAATACCACAACAGTTTATTACTATTTACTTTTTCCCCTGATCTACTTCGTTTAAAGGGAAGAATTACAGCTTGGCAGTACTAGATTTCAAACAACATGGAATTTAAGTATGTTTATATACTAAAATTCCCTGTGATTCTAAAACTGAGATGAAGTATATCTAGTAATCTACAGACTAGACCTGAGCCTCAACTTATTCTCCTCACATAACTACAAAAACACAACAGAATCTTAGGTCTGGGATATCAATATTCTCAACCGCCACATTTAGGGAAATCGCTACTTCACTCAAGTGCCTCTCTCCTTGTGAGACTGTCATTTTGAGTGTGGATACCCTCTTCTCTTCTCTGTTTTTTTTCCTCTTGTGTCTTGTATCTGTCCCATCTAGCCATAATATAGTATTCCAGAGTTTTGTTTCTTTTTTAGCGATACTATTTTCTCTATTTAAAATAATTTTTTCAGTCTCTTTTTTAATATTTAATCTTCTTTAATCTCCCAAAAGGGATTTCATATTTTTCTACTTTATTTTTTTCTCCCCAATCCCAAGAGTTCAACAGTTACAATGTGAGCCCTAAATTTTAGGGAGTGACGTGTCAATTTTTTAGTCACATTAAGTAGTAACAGGTAAAATTAATTTTAATAACTTCTTTAGCCTAATATGTCTAAAACACTATCATTTCAGCATGGACTGAACATAAAATAGTGATGAGATACTTTATTTCAAGTCTTCGAAATCTCATGTGTATTTTATACGTACTTCACATTCCCATTCAAACTAGGCATAATTCAAGTGCTCAATAGCCACGTGTAGCTAATGGCTACCATATAAGACAGCACAGGTCTAGACAAATACATTAATTAGTAAGTAACCTGAAAACACTTTTAAACACAGAATTTCTAGAAGAAATCTTTACCTCTTAAATGAGAATCATGAGACTTCACATGAAAGAACTTCAAGTGTTTTATTTATAATTTTTAAAAATTAGGTAAATTAGAAGGTGGTCAAGTTACTAGAAATTAACGTTGGCAGATTAGAAAGTTAAAGTAGATCTTATTCAATAAAACAAGAGGAAGGAAACAGAAGCAACAAATAACCATGTAAGAGCTCATAAAGAACACCTGCATTACATTTCTAAAACTCGAAAATAGACTGGTTTAGATATTTCATACTCTTGTATGTCCTTGAGAATTTACTTTTAAAACCTTCCCCTTAAAAAGTGATCAGAATTCTCCTAAAGAACATACCTGATTTTTGGCTGCAACTCCAATTGTTCTGTTTTTTGATCCAAATGATATGACTGATCTAGAATACAAACCACATGTTTCAAATATGTTAAACAGGACAAATGTGGCCATTTTTAACTGACAAGAGAAAAATTCTAATATAAATTTCCTACCCACGGTTGGTGGGGAGGGGGCACAAATGTAGCACAATTTTGGAGTCCAAAGCTTTGGTGAGACACTTGAAGGGTGTTCACTTTAACTGCTACTCTGAGAATCCAATCTAGGTGGCAGTCCTACCCCCCTAAGAGTCTGCTCACGGCTCAGGGGACATTTTCTAACACCTCAAGTACCAGTATAACTCTCCAGGTCCCCAACTGTTGGGAAGTAGACATTAACTCTGAAAATGCTTTGAATAGTTAAAGGGTATTATTAACTCGGCCCTAGAAACATGATTAACAAAAAATATAACTCTACTTCTCAGTTACCAACTCCATATAAATCTAAGCAGCATTGTCATACTATTGCTGTCCTGATATACCATCTGCCCCTTTAAGATCAGAAGTTCTTATATAAACCCAAAGAAGGGGGCCTAACTTATGCTTCTGGAGTTTAAAAGCACAAGAAGGTCCCATGTGGAAGACTCCACTTGAGGAAGCCAAGTAAAAATGATGTAGAGCAAGTACCAAATATAGATGTTGAGGAAAATAAGTGAATAATCAGTTACATTAAGTCAGCTTTGAAGAGATGAAAAGTGACTTGTAACTGTGAGACAGCCTTCTCAGCAACGGAAATGGAACAGCAGCACAAGAAGTCTCCTCAGGAGGATGTACGTGAATTAGGTTTTAGATTAGAGGTCAGATAGGAGAAACGGTAAATGAGGTGAACAAAACGGGAATATACCAAGGGCATTAAATACCAGGCTGAATCAAGTTTAAATTTACTATAATAGAGACATCCTAGACCTAGATTATCTGAGCAGGTTGCTAAATAGCATCCTAAAAGCCAGAGAAGTATTCAAGCAAAGGCTAGACCTTTAAGAGACCTCTCAAAAATAGTATCATTCTAAGCTCAAAATAACTATACACTTGCAGAATGAGTTTACTCATTTTTCCAAAGGGAGGATCAAATTAATTATACTAAATAGAAATTAATAGGAGCCAATGCAATTGAGTCAAACATCTGTTTCTCAAAAAATATTAAAGGGAACGCCAATACTGCCCTCAGTTTACATTTTTTAGAGCCATCCCTGTTGTCTTTAGTTCTACAGTGGTCACTATAGCTGCATGCACAATTTTTTTCTACTTTACCAGCTTTTCTTTCTTTTATTGGATCAAAAAGAACAAAGACGTAAACTGCACCTAAGCACAAAGGCCTGAGACACTACCTTCTTTCTTACCATACTCCAATTACAGAACCCTTCGCACAACGCAAGAACAGACTGTAGATTTGCGCAGAGGTAAATGGACCGGATGCTCAAGGAAGGAAGAAGTCTTCCCAATGCTACCAGTACTGTCAAATGTTTGCTTATTTTCTGATTTTCCCTTCACTTTCATAAACGTTCATCTGCACTCAGAGATATGAGCCCAATCATTTTACCTTTGGGCTCAATGTTTCACTACTCTGTGCTTTTTATCTTAGGCTTAAGTCATTTAAAAACAAATTAATACCTACATTAATTTCCCTCAGAAGTAAGTGGGTGTTTTCATCAGAGCACATTCCGGTATGTTTATTATCTCCAGAAAATAAGCCCCCCCAAAAAGTTGCTTTTTAAAATGTTAGCCTTTGTCCACCCGATGCTGCAGTAAAATACAGCACTGAATTGACAACACCCATCCTCTTGAGTACTAGCACAAAAAAGTATGCAATTTTTATTTTCTCTCCATTATCTAAACTACGCAAAATTAATAAAAAAATTAGAGCATGATTCCTCTTGCATGGCTCTCATAAAATGAGCACAAAAGAACGTTTACATCTTTCACAAACGATCCCGGGCACTAAAGCCAACAACGTTAGCAACCAGAGAATGAGTAAGAAGAGGTAGATTCATCTATCAAAGGAGTGATTCTGTGGTTGCTAACAACAGTCCGCCTTCTCACTGGACAAGCAGCAGCATACAGGCTCTGGAAGCTTCCAGTTCATTTCGAGAATCACAATGCGGAAGAAAAAGCTCGGCAGCCCGGCTCTGCGGCGCACAGATATGCTCGGAGGGAGGGGGACAAGCTGGGGGCGGCTCAGCCAGCTCAGAGAAGCCGGGTGGGAAACCGGGGGCGGCCGAGTTAGGAGCTGGCTGCAGCTTGCCAAAAAAAGGAGCAAAGTCTCGGCTTTGGCCGCAGCCCGGCCCCCAGTGAGAAGCCCGCCCAAAGTGATGACCCTGGGAGACTCGACTCTCGGGACTCTCGGACTTCTCTTTGCCCCGTGCATCCCCGAGACACCCCCTCTCGGATTTGTGGCGGCAAACCCCACCCCTACTCTCGGGCAAGCGTCCTGCCCGGCCGGACCGCGGGTACCCAGAGCACCGCTCCCAGCATCGCCCTCCACTCGCCCCGGCGCTCGGGAGCCAGCCCGCAGGCCTGAGGTCCCCGCGCTCCCCAGCCCCCGCCGGGTTTCTCTCCTCTCCCCGGGGCCCCACAGGCTCCCACTTACGGGGTGCAGCGGTCGCTGAACTCGTTGGCGATGGTCTCGATGCCCCCGGCCCGGGCCACCGCGATGTAGCAGCTCTGCGAGCCCACGTCCAGCCCCACCACCGACATGGCCGGCTCTCGGTCCGCCTCCGCCTCGGGTCTGGTCTGCGTCCTCCGGCCGCCGCCTGCTGCCCCGGCCACGCGCGGCTCCCGCGGGCTCCGACCGCTCCTCTGTCACTCGGGCGGACACACGCACAGTCGGCCTGTCTGGCGCCTCCGGCTGCCCGGGGACAGTGGCGACTCGCGGCGGAGGAAGCACGGGAGAAAGCGGCGCTCGGTCCCGGCGGGTCGCTCCGCTGCTCGGCTGACTGCCTTGACGTGCAGCCGCTCGCTCACCGGCGCAGCGCGGCGCAGAACTACCGACCCAAAAGGGGAGGTCCCAATTCCTCAGCCTTATGTATCGTACTGATCAGAACTTTCCAGAATCTGCGGCATTTACTCACCGGCGCCTCCACCGGCCCCTCCACGTGCCACTTCCGCTTCCTTCTTCTCGAGCCTTCTGGAAAGATTCTACCCAATGGGTGGCTGGTCCCTCTGGGGACGGCCGCTGTTGCCATGGTGGCAGGAAAGCCGCTCCGGCGCTATTGGCTCAAGCGGGACAAGCTGACCCGCCTATGCCCCCGCCCGTCCCTAAGCCAGAAGCTTCTTGCTGTGCTAATAAAAAGGGCAATGAAGAATCCCTCGAAAAATCGTAACCTTCATACTTTACTAGTGGGCGATGGTGTCCGAGCCTTAGACTCTAAAGAGAGACCAAGCGGGCGGAGCTCGGTCCCCACTTGGGTAGAGACCCGAGACCCCGGTCGCTGAGGAGGCCGAGCAGCTGTCAGGAGAGCATATTGGGAACCGTAGTCCTGTGAGAGGCCGTGTGCGCCGTGCATGCTGGGATGTGTAGTCCCGGCCGCAGTGCGTGCTGGGATCCGGCTTTGTCTGTGGGCCTTGCCGGAGAGGCCGGGTTCTTCTAGCGCTTTTCGCGCGTTTTCTAGAAGTGACGTTATTTTGTTTACTTGTTTTGTACTCGCTTGTATTATTGTCTAGATTACCCCACTACTGGTGAATTATGAATTAGAAATAGGAGTTTCCGTTTAAACCGCTAATAATAAGCACAGGGTTTTGTTAAATGTTCTTGTATTCATCAGACAGGATATTCTTTTCTGGCATAAAATGTGAGGTTTTTTTTTTTTTTTTTTAAAGAAAGCGAATTTTAGGTGTGACGTAATTTGGAAAGCTCACTGTCGTACCGCTTTCTGGTTATTTTTGATACGTCTGTCCTGAGGGGACCTTGTTCTACCCTGCCACTCCTAGCCATAAACCATTAGATAAATTTTGCTTCTTGTCTTAGATCAAACAGCTTTTGTTTCTTTCCCTGAAAGGCGATGTCTCTATTAACCTAGTTTCAGTAACGAAACAAGCATACAAAGAAGAAAAGGTGGAATTCTGCTGCTGTTAGCGAGGCTTTTATACCCTTCTGTGTCTTTTTTAAGTTTGCCTGGTATCTCCTTGCTCACTCTCCGTTAGGCACATAGAAATACAAGCACAGTGCAAACGTGAGTATCTGGATAAGGTATGAGTCAGTGACCTAAAGTTAGCAAAAATCTAACTCCTGAAGAGTGTGGCAATTCTTGGGAGTTCCAGAGACAAGGCTAGAAGCCGAGGTTACATATAAAGTAAATTGTGCACGCTTTTTGATGGTTGGCCTGGCACATAGGCTACTTAACCTCTGAATGCTTCAGTTTACTCGAATTTAAAATGGGGACAATAGTTGTAGCTATCTAAAGGTGATTGTATTCTTAAATTTGAAAACATAGTTAGCTATAATAATTTTTGTTTTGCTTTACAAAAACTTCTTCGCCCCACCCCCAGCTTTTTTGTGTATCAAAACCTTATATTAAAATCCATGGAATCACAGCATTTTTGCACAGAAATAGAAAGTTCAGATTTTTTTTGCCTTCTCACATTTTATATGAGGAAACTGTTGTGCAGAAAGGAGAGAGGAATAGTTCTTGATCTTTGGAGCCAGACAGATTTGGATCAGGTTCAAATCCTGGGGCAATACTAATAGACTATAGTACCGCTTGTAAGAGCACCTGCCCTCTTCGAGTTAGGCTTTATACCTCTCTTTAATTTGCCAGCTGTGTGACCTTGAGATAATTACTAAGCCTTCCTCTGTTCACATCATAGGGTGTATGTAATGATTGAAAATGTATGTCAAAGTGCTAAACATGTCATTGTTATGTGATATCTGTGTAATCTTCAAATTCTTCTTTTGGCCTCAGTTTCATCATCTGTAAAATGTAGTTAATACCTATCTTGCTGGGAGTTTGGAAGGATTAGATATAAATAAAACATCTAGTATAGTAGTAAGCATGCAATAAATTGTAAGCGAGTAGTCATATTATTCGAGAAAAGCCAGTACCAGAACTTCTATATCAACTCAAACTGCTGTGGATGCGGAGTTGTACATTTTTGAAGCCCCCTTTTATTTAATTAGTTCACCTTAACTGTTTATTTATTGTAGCAGGTGAGTGAGTAGGGGTTGTATGAACTACCACATTTATTATCTAATTAGATAATACTACATTAATTATCTAATACTATGTTTATTATCTAATTAGAATCCTTGTCATTTTTAGTCCTTTATTACATTTTATTACTTTATTTTGATTATTACACTTGTAATACACAATTTCTCACACCATTTCTGTCATAGTGTCAGAAATTTTAGAATGAAACTAAGACCAGATAAAAATAATCCCAACAGGGGCTGGCCTGGTGGCACAAGCGGTTGGGTGAGCGTGCTCCGCTGTGGTGGCCCAGGGTTTGCAAGTTCGGATCCCGGGCGCGCACCTACACACTGCTTGTCAAGCTGTGCTGTGGCGGTGTCCCATATAAAGTGGAGGAAGATGGGCATCGATGTTAGCTCAGGGCCACTCTTCCTCAAGAAAAAAGGGGAGGATTGGCTTTGGATGTTAGCTCAGGTCTAGTCCTCCTCACAAAAAATAATAATAATAATAATCCCAACAAATCCTTATTATCTAATTATGGATCTAAAAGTAAACAGGGCATTAAGGTGACTTTATCCTAAGTTCTCTAAAAGCTACCATTGCAATTGGTTTTTTTCCTGTATTTGTCTTAAAGAACAAGAGAATCCTCAAAATTGGAAGCAGAGACAGCTTCCAAAGAACAACAACAATTAAACAAAAATGCAAAAATAAAAGAAGCCCAAATAAAAATGCCATTCAAAGAGCTAATGTGCAATAGACGTATAAAGCTGTGACAGGCTTCCTCGAAAGGAAGAGATGGGCAGAAAAGTGGACATGTAGATAGAATAATAAACATGAAAGTGCTCATGACCTTCAGCTTCTGATGTGAATCAGTATTTTTGTAGCCTTCTCTGTATTCAGCGTGGTGCTGGGTGCTAGAAGTTACAGAAGGGCTGTAAAACTTTTCTAAATCAATAGCTTCTCTATAATGCCGGTATATCTGAATGCTCAAATATCTGAAATCTTGTCCATTTGAGCCTCTTTCAATATTTGCTTTCTAGAGGATTTTTTTCCTCTCGTATATTAGCTTGAAATTTATTCTTTAAATGTTAATTGGTTCCAATAAAAAAATCTTTGTCCTGATTTTAAGTTATCTTAGAAAGAATGATCACCTAAAAATAGGAATGCATGGAAAAATCCTGAAGGAAACGAAGACTATATGTTTTTTCTTCAAACCTAAAAAGGATCATCATATTTTGTAACAAATGTGGTTAGCAAAAACTCAATTATAGGATAATGTTCATATCTGCCCCTCCAAGTTCACAGTGAACCTCTTTCCCCTGGAGCACCATGGCCTCCTTTTGCGCCTCAAGGCTTTTGTGCGTGTTCTCCCTGCCTAGAACACTTCCTTGGGCTCTTGGCTAGGCCAGTTCCTTCTCATCCTTCAAGGCTCGGTTTAAATCTCATTTCCTGACGAGGAAGTTTCTGAAGGCCAGTGAGGAAGCACATCACCCTCCCCAAAGATATACCCAGGATTGGTTCATTCATTTAGGAGTAGCAGGTGCCAGACCTGATGCCACGGGTGATCACTGTTTGGCTTAAGCTAGTCAGCACATTCCATTCCCCTTGGCCACAGTCATTGGTTCAGGGGTGGGCACATGGCCTACGCAGCCCAATCAGGTGACTCAGCACTGTCACTTAGAATGCTGGGGTGTGAGAGTTACCTCTCTGCCCTTCTCCATCTCTCTCGCCTTCCTTGTCCCTACACCTCCTTCCACTTCCTCCAGGAACTGTCAATATGAGACCAGGAATGCACAGCATACCTACTACTATCCTGAAAAGGAAGCTGGCATTCAGAGTTGGACAGAAGTTGGACCCCAGGGCTTAAGCCAATTCTGAGACCCATCCTACCTCCTATGTAACTTAATAGTTATGTGAACCTTACATTTCCTTACTGTTTAAACTGGCTTGAATTGGGATTTTTTTGTTATTTGCTGCCAAAAACATCCTAATATCCTCAGGAAGGTAAGTCTTCCTTGACCATATTATCTAAAGCACCTCCCAGTTACTATGTATTGTTATACATTTATTTCCTTTACAATATATACCACAGCCTGGAATTATCTTGTTTATTTAATTATTTACTTATTTCCTCTTTCTGCATTGTATGGCTCAGGAAGGCAATGACCCTGTTTCCTTCTTCACTGTGCCTTACAGATGCTCAATAAATATTTGGTGAATGATTGAGTAATAAAACTATGTCATAAACTTATGGGGAAAAAGGGACATTTATCAGCTTTCCTCTAATACAGGATTTCTCAACCTTGGCACTGTTGACGCATTAGGTCAGATAATTCTTGTGTGGGGCTGTCCTGTGCATTGTAGGATGTTCAGCAGTACCCTAGGCCTCTACCCACAAGATGCCAGTAGCAGCAAAAAAAAATAAATTGTCCTTGATTGAGAACTACTGCTGTAATATCTATAAGATTTTATTTAAGCTTAAAGGGCATAAAAATGGCATAGTCTTAGGACATGTTATGGAAAGAAAATAGAGTAACGTTTGCTTTCTGAACCACGGAGGCTAAGAGATGGGAAGAAAGATAACCTAGCTGAGTGAGTCAGACAAGTCCAGCCTGTATTCAATCCAATAGTTGAGGAGGGATGGCATGTCTCCTATTTAGCTACGGAACATGCTTGCTATTTTGAAAATATGCCCTGCCCATTCCCAGGAGGTAATTTTGACTGTGGTTGAGAAGTATATTTGTGATTATAAATTATTTCCTTCAAACATTTATATATAACTAACCACTTTACTTTGCCTTAGTTCCCTTATTTATGAACTAATAATTAGAATGCCTACACAAATACTGAAAATTATTAAGTAATTCTTATGTTTATGGTTACCTTAACTATTCTATTATAGTAGAAAAAAAGAAGAAATTTAGTATTTGGATAACCAGGATCACTGTTGCCCTACATAATATTCTGATTTTTCACCCTAAAAACTAAATGCATATCCCAGAAATAGATTCCTCTTTTCTTTGTTTCTTCAGCACATGTGAGAAAAAGTAAAGGGAGGAAGAGTTAGTATTCTGTGTCTTTGCTGCTCCGAACTAAAATGGGGTAAATTTAAAGTCCTTCTACATAAAGATGAGTCATTTCAGTACAGACTGTTTGGATTTGCCCTGTTGAAAGGAAGCACCTTCATTTTAGTGGGGAAATAGCCACCAAAGTGTTGGTGTGTTTTTTATGAATCAGATTCTGAAACCAGAATGTGTCTCAGCTGGAGAGATGTTAGCATTATCATGGATGCCGTCGTTGGGTGGCACATGAAGTTCCTGGAACCAAGGATGTATTCAGTTCCCCAAATGAATTAATGATCCACTGAGGAGGGTGAGAGTGGTAGAATAGATAACATTTTCAGGATTTGTTTTTATTGGGCAAGTCAGACTGTTCTTACCTCGTTTGTGCCAAGTGAAATGAAATCCCTCCTTCTAAACACTTCAAAAGAGCTGGCTACCTGTTTGCAAAGGCAAATCTTGGCAAGGAGGAATCTAATCACAAAGGGTCGGTTGTCTAGTGGTGGAAAACTAGATAAGGTGGAAAAGAAAGATACATGAGAACTAAAAGTTGTGCAAATTAAAGTGGCTTTATTTAATTCCCCAACATAAAGGAGAAACAGCAAGAAGGGTATTTCTTGCCCATTCTGAATGATGAGGCACTCCAAAATAATTGCACATGCCTTCCAACTGCTTTCTACATCAGCAAACATAAAGTTTAAGGTATGTTAGGAGGAATGAGTAAAGCATTGGAGAAGATGTACCCTTCAACCTACTAGAGAAGGAAAAACACAATTCCTGTTAGGAAGCTGATATTGCTGACTAATGACCCTGAAGCCAGCTATGTATTTAAACTGTGAATGTTAAGTCTGTTTTTCCTGAGGAAGTTTGTAAATTGTTATTTTCTTTTTAAAAAAGTGTCACCCAGAGAAGTCCCTAAAACATTTTCCATGTCTAATGCTTTGTTTTTAAGTTGTGCTTGCTTATAGGAACCAAGGCAGAACATTGCCAGATGGCCAAACTACAGAACTGGTCCAAACCAGAAAGGTCCAGGATAGCGATGGGGTGCTGTGCGCAAAAGGAAACGTGTGCAAGAGGAAACATGTGCAAGAAGGGAAGATATGTGCATGCCCCAAATGCGCTAGGCCCAAGCAATGATACGGAGACCCCACCCTCTTCACATCCCGTAAGAACTCTGCTCACCTTCCCTTCGGGGAGAAGGTGTGTTAGAGCATGACCTCTGCCTCCTCTGTTTGTTGATCAATGAGTAAAGTTTCTGCTCTGCGATTCTGAACTCAGTCTCACTTACAAAGGCTCTCTTCTGAGGAGTTCACCATTTATCATCTCTTTTTATTTTGACAGTATAAATTCTTCCTCTTTGTCTCTGAAGGGAGAGAACAGGGTCAGCCCAAGACAAAAAGTCAGGAAAATCTGTCTTTAGCTCCTGACCTCTGCCTTTCTGTACCTGTCTCCAGCCTCCTCATTTACTAATGGTTGTGTCTCCTAAATGTCCCAGAATGCACGTCCCTGACTACCTCTGCCAAGGTTCTTAAGCAGTATATGCATGTTCCGTTTGTATCTGAATTTCTCATTGGCCTTCCAAGGGCTGAGAGACCTAACCAGCAAAAGGCAACCCCAGTCCTGCCTCACATCATTAGCCACAAGGCAGTGAAAAAGTGCCCCTCTCTCCTAGAACAAATGACTACAGACCATTTTTTCCTCTGGCCCTGCACTGGCCTTGCATGGTCTTCCAATGGTGAGGACACCCCTTAAGGAGGAGAAGGATAATCTAGGCATGTTTCCCTTGGGGATGGAAATGAAAGAAAAGGACTTTATTTCTTGGGAGTACAGGAAGTCCCCTCCTTACTACCATGACCTATGACATGTCCTTGAGGATCACATCTGTGCTTGAACAGAATCAGAACTCTTCCCTGGCGCAGAGTAAAGTATGTCCGTGAGTAAGGGAATGTGGGGGTGCTTGGCAGGAATGGTGGGGAGGGGGACTGTAGTATTGAGGAAACTTGGGCTGTTTTCAAGAAGGGTTCCAAGTACCTGTTTCAATACCAGTGGGCCTCCAGGAAATTAATCATGATAAAATAAAACCAATATGGCCAAACTTTTGTGCTTTTAAATATGTCCTTACAGATTTTGTTTTGAGTGGTGTTGAGTCGATTTTGATTCCTAGTTACCCAGTGTACAGCAGAGCAGAACCCTGCCCAGTCTTTTAGGCCATTCTCTCACCTTCAAGTGCCATATCAGACAATGCTTTGCTTCTATTCATAGGGTTTTCTGGAAGTGTGTGGCCAGGTCTTTCTTAGTCTGTCTTAGTCTGGAAGCTCCACTGAAACCTGTCCACCATGGGTGACCCTGCTGGCATTTGAAATACTGGTGGAATAGCTTTCAGCATCACAGCAACATGCAGCCACCACAGTATGACAAGCAACAGATGGGTAGTGTGGTTCCCTGACCAGAAAACAAACCTGAGCCTCAGTGGTGAGAGCATGGAATCTTAACCACTAGACCACCAGGGCTGGCTGTCCTTACAGATTACATAGTGAAAATGCCTATTAGCCTTCAGCTTGAAGTGTTTCTTTTTTTTTTTTCATTTATTTTACTGAGATCATAATGGTTTATAACATTGTGTAACTTCAGATGTACATTATTATTTATCAATTTCTGTATAGACTGCATCGTGCTCACCACCAGTAGTCTAATTGTTGTTGTTGAGGAAGAGTCACCCTGAGCTAACGTCTGTGCCAGTCTTCCTCTATTTTTTATGTGGGTGGCCACTACAGCGTGGCTGACAAGTGGTGTAGGTCTGGCCCTGAGATCCGAACCTGTCAACCTAGGCCGCCAAAGTGGAACGCACTGAACTCAACCACCACGCCATGAGGCTGGCCCCCCAGTAGTCTAATTTTTATCCGTCACCATACATATGTGCCCCTTTACCCCTTTTGCCCACCCCCAGCCCCCTTTCCCTCTGGTAATGGCTAATCTGTTCTCTTTATCCGTGTGTTTATCTTCCACATATGAATGAAATCATGCACTATTTTTGCTTAACTAGCCAACTCTGCATTTTGCTTATACATGGTAGCCCTTGGCTTCATCTACAGTGGATGAGCACCTTCAGCATGCAAGACCTTCACTTTGTACTGGCGATAAGATGATGAAGAGCCCACGTGCCTGCCCTCAGGGAACTGAAGGGAACGCAGCTCTTAGAACCATGGCAAGGTTCAGGGCCTGGCCAGCTGGGCTGTGGATTCAGTGTGCAGTGAGAATTACAAGACAATACACTAGAGTCAGATGGATCTGGGGGTAAATCCTGGCATCTGCAACCGCTCTTGGGCGAATTACCTAACCACTCTGAAATCTTACTTACAAAAAGTGGATAGGAAATCCTACCGCATCATGGTAATATGGAGACCACTTAATTAAATAATATAAGCAAAGTGTCTACCACAAAAAGGGAGCACCATAAACTGCAGCTATGGTTATTGCCTCGATTCCTTAGTCTCCTGTCACCTAAGACACCTCCAATTAGCTTCATTCCCCTTGTCATCCTCTCCCAGTAAGACAACACGAAACTGTTTACTTACGCTCATCTTTCATAATGTGCTGCTCATATTGTACGACTGTGTTGATAATCAACACTCCACAGATTTCAGAAAGTTAGATAGATTTATGTTAATATCTTTGCAGATAATTCAAAATCAGAGAATCGAATTTTAGCAGGGAGGTTAAAATGCCTCCTTTCTGTTGTGAGAGATTCTTAAGAATATTCTGAATACCACAGATTTTAACTTTGTCACTGTCCTGGAAAGATCGATTTTATTTTCTTTACCTTTATTTCTATTACATTGTTCTTAAAGCCGTTTCTCCAATGTTATTTTATAGTACATTATTTTTCTGCTTAGTGGATCACTACAGTGATATTAGTACATTTTCTAAAGGAATAATATAGTACCATGAGCTAAATGGACTAGTCAGCCACCTTTGTTTAGCACTAGAAGTTTCTCCAAATCTAATCCTTCATCCATTCATCCAACAAATATTTGTGGGATTCCTCCCATGGAAAGCCATTATGTAAAAGTGCTACAGTTGACTCAAACATCATTACTGTCAACAAAATGTTTCTCTACCTGCTGGGGTGAGGGATCTAGAGAGGTGTAAGTGGAAGGGTTCAGGGAGGTGTGGGTGAAGCCAAGGGCTTAGGGACCAGAGAGAGCTATTCTCAAATCTCAACTCTCCCACTGTAACTGTGTGACTCCAGGAAGTAGCTTAAGCTCTCTGAACCTCAGCATTTTCATCTTCAGAATGTGGATCCACCATCATTCATTCAACAAACAGGTCCACTTTGTGCTAGGTACACCTCCAGCTCATTTACTTATACTCCCTTGTTAAATTCTTACCACAGCGCTATAAGGCATCTAGCCAGTAGGTCCTCAGCATATGCTATTTTATTTTCTCCCATCCCTCTAATCATATATTCATTTAATAAAATTTGCGCCAAGCCCTGTGCTAGGAGGCACTTGGTTTAAAGAAAAAAGAGATAAAGACCACACCTCAAGCTTCTAAGTCTAGCTGGGGACACAAGGCATAAACAGATAATTATCCAATGTAATCACTGTAATGACAATGCTATGCGTAGAACATTATTGGAAACAGAAGTGGGACACCTAGCCCAGCCTGGGCCAAGCGTGTGGATGGGGGATGAGGCAGTTGATACCTGAGCTGAGGTGAGGAGGATGGAGCAAGGGCACTCCGTATTTCTGCCGTGGTATGCAAATACACAAGAGATGAGTGATACCTGTAAGGACAAGCAGGTTAGTATTCCTGAAGTGCAAGGGTCTAAATAAGAAATGAGCAACAATTATGTAAAAACGTAAGCACAACAGAGTGGCACATACTAAAGATGTGTTTCCAGATTGTCTCTGGGAACTAAAAGGTTGGTAAGGTCTCCAAGGACTTGTTGACTTTTTCCAATAGCAATGTCTCTCCAGGAAGTGGATCACGATAAAATAAAGCCAATATGTCTTTTGTGTTTTTAAATATGTCCTTGCAAATTACATAATGAAAAAGCCTATCTGCTTGAATTTTTCTTTTTTTTTTTAATTTTGTACTTTCCTCATTCAGAGTAATCTGGATGAGCCCAATTCACATGGCTGGGGCTTTTAAAAGCACGATGGAGACTGGGCTGGTTCGCGCAGTTGGTTGGCGAAACCTTCTAGTAACACCAAAATGGTGCTTTGTATCCGGACTGCTTCTGGAGGGGGGTGACCTACTGTCCCCTGACTTGGGCCACTCACTATACCACTGACCCAGCCCCAGTGGCCACCCCAAACAGGCCAAGTGAGGGGATTCGACCGGCTCACTGCAGACACAGCACCAGCACGCTAGGAGAGCAGGTGAACCATGAAGAAAAAATCTGTCAAAGCATTTGTGGGCTGAGAATAAACCCAAGTATACTCTTAGAGAGCACATAGAGGAGTCGAAGTATGAATAAATTGTAGGAATGAGAATGCTTATGCAGAGAGTAGGAATCCTAGAAATGTGAATTTATTCTCTTTGCCACCCAGGGGAGCCAGAGACTCAAGAAAAATCTCATACAAAGCTGCCAAAGTTAAGAGCCAGGGCATGGAAAAGCAGCATTTTAGTTTGGGCTTTTGCAGTTGCACGCAACAAAAGACCAACCAACAAAACAAGACAAAAAAAGGGAATTTATTGATTCATATAACTCGGAAGTTTTGGAGTGCATCTGGGTTAGGCTCAGCCATATCCAGGGGTTCAAGTGGGCTCATCACGACTTGCTCCATCTTTCTCTGTCTCTCGGCTGAGCTCTGCTCTGTGTTGCTTTCCTTCTGTTGTGGGCCTTCCTCACGTAGAGGCAGAGTCAGGCCCTGCAGCTCCAGGTTGATATAGTACTTACAGCTGGGGAGAAGAGAGCAAGAGGGCGTCACGCACGTTTTCCAGATAACCTCCCAAGGTCCCTCTGAGATAGGTACCTTCTGTTCCATCCTCGTTTTACAAATGAGAGTGAGGTTCAGCTGGATTAAGTAATTTCCCGAAGGACAACTGGTAAGTGGTGAAGCCAGGTCAAGCCCTTGCTTGATCAAAAGGGAAGGGAAAGTGAAGGGGAGGGCATAGGGGGGCATTGGCTGGCACCTGGGAGTGACAGAGGTAGTGGGTGTGGGCACAGGCAATGGGAGAAAACAGAACAAAGTGCTTTTAAGTACTCCTTCCCCTTCTTCAAGTGCAGCCTAAGCCACAAAATCTGTAACAGGTAAGTTCCTAAAGAATGGAACAGGATTTTCATTCCGTAAGAGGCACAGGTTAATATCTGGTGCTGGGCAATTTGTGGGGATGGAAGGGGGTGAGGCTTCAGGAGCATAGGCGGGGACAGTCCCTGTGTCCGCTCTCACGCAGAGCAGATCCTAACCCTGCACTGGGGAAGGGGCACCGAGGGCCTGGAGGCTGCTCTCAGGTGGTGAGGCTGAGTTCCAAGAGGCTCTCCTACCGTCTGGGGCCTTCAGCCTTCAGAGCCTCCATGTCCCTGTTAGTTGAGACGAAGCTGCTAAATCTTCCCAGAGGGGCTGCCTTGAGTCTGGTAGGGTTGGGAACAGCCCACAGAGATGAATCTCAAAGCTAGTCAGTCCCCTGGAAGAACTGGGGATTAACTGCATTTAGAGTGACTATAAACTGTGAACTAGAAGTCTCTAGAAAGTAAAGGTTTGTAACAAGAAAAGTTGACGTTCCTGTTTCTCCCTGAGTTGAGGAGAATGTTCAGGAGTACACTAGGTAGTGGGAAATGAGGTGACATCTAGAGCACATATGACCTGGAGACGGGTGAAAGCTAAGCCAGAGAAAGCCAGGCCTTGCTCTTGAAAATTGAATCAATCCATGACTTGACTCCAGTTATTGTAGGATTGCAGCCCAAACCCCACAGTGATTGGTTTTATGCTATCTGGATTTCTCAGCTTTCTTTTGATTTTACCTAAGAATTTAAAAATACTGCTTTCTGTTTTAGTTGTGCTAAAAAGAAAAAAAAAGGAAAAAGGATGCACACAAAAAAGCAATTTCTGTGAGCTGTGTCAGGGTTGATAATATTTGGATGCCCCCAGCCTCCTTCAGTCCTGTCCTGCCATGGTCATCTCCTTGAGTTTCTAGAGAGAACAAAGTCAGGCCCAGGGCACCCCGTTTCTGTGAGGCTTTGGCTTCAACTCCAGGGTAGAAATCTATTGGTGGTGAAGCAAATCCTTTTACTTAGGCTAGCGGCAGACTTTAAGGGCATCCTGGGCTTTTTTCCCCCTGGATCCACACGCATTCACCACTCCAATATTCATTCATCAAACATTCATTGAGTGTCTACGACATGCCAGTCACTGTTCTAGGCACTTGGTCTTCAGCAGTAGACAACACAGACAAGAATCCTTGCCCTCATGGAGCTGACATTCTAATAGAGGGAGACCAATACAAACCAAAAAAAGGATACTTGTGGTAAGAACTATGAAGAAAGCTAAAGTAGAGTAAGGGGGGAACAGTTGGTACAGGAGAGTGTGTGTGCATGCGTGTGTGTGTGCGTGTGTGTTTCCTACTTTAAATAGGGTGGTAACAAATGAGCAGAGATCTGAAGGAAGTGAGGGAATGACATACAAGTATCTGGGGAAAAAAATTCTAAGCAGAGGGAAAACCTCATGCAAAGGCCCTGGGGTAGAAGCATGGTTGGCATGTTCAGTGAGTAGCAAGGAGGCCAATGGGCCCTGAATGGAGTGGCAAAGGCAAGAGTGATAGGAAAGGGGGTCAGAGAGGTAATTGGGACCATCTAAGATCATCTAAAGCCTTATAGGCCACGATAAGGTCTTTTATGGGCCTCTGAGTGAATTGTAAAGCTATTGGAGAGCTTTGAGTAGAAAAGAGACATGATATTCGTGGTTCTCAAAGGATCGTTCTAGGTGCCGCATGGAGTGTAGAGCAGTGTTGTCTAATTGAAGTAGATTGTGAGCCACAAATGTGAGTCATATTTGTAATTAAAAAAATTTTCTGGTAGCCACATTAAAGTGAAAAGAAACAGGTGAAAATAATTTTAATATATTTAATTTAACCTAATATATCTAAATTATTAATAATACAACATACAATCAATTTAAAAATTTTCATTGAGATAGTTTATACATCTTTTTTTAATACGAAATCTTTGAAATCTGTTGTGTATTTCACTCTTACATCACCTCTTAATTCAGAAGAGTCATATTTCAAGTGCTTAATAGCCCTACATGGCTTGCAGTTACCATACTGTGTAGCCAGGTCTACACTACAGAGGGCAAGGGTGGAAACAGGGTCACCATTCTGACGTTCTTGCAGTGGTACAGATGAGAGATAACAGGGAGGAAAGATAAGACCAAGGGCAAAAGCATGCCAAGGGTGAGCCATCCAGAGAAAGAAGAGCTTCTCTGAGAGGCACAGGATAGAACTTGCTGAATCGCTCACCCCTGCTCCTTGGAGGGAGAAGGAAGAACCATCTTGGGAACAACTCCAGGCCCAACATATCACAACTGTATTAGAAGAGAAGAATCCAAAAGTTGACTTTCTGCTCTGGCTTAGCATTATACTCCTTCCTCATCACACTCCACCACTCAGACAGCTCCACCATCTCTTGATCCCCAAATTATTACATAGACCTTGAACATCCTTATTGGCACTCTTGCACGTGGTGTGCCCTAGGGTGGGGAGCAGGGGGAAGCCCTATTTTCCCCCCTGAGACCAAAATTTCCTCGTTTGTGTTCTTGGCTTGTTAATCTCAATGCATTTGATAAGGCTGAGTCAACCATATTTCTATTGCTGTCCAGAGAGAAGGTTAGGGGATAATCCTGGGTGCCCCTTCTAGCACCACGTTATGACTTTCATGGGCCTTAGGCACTTTTGTCTTCATGAGCCCCTTGCTCCATTAAAAAAAAAATATATATTTTACTACTACATTGGTAAAAAGATGAATATATTCATATTATATAGTAAAACATTTTCTTTGACATAAGAGTTCTTCTTTTTTTCTTCTGATTTTAAAAGAACGTAAAACATTTTCATAGGCCCCTAAAAGAGTTGTGAGCCCCAGACACCATGCCTGCTGTGCCTAATGGAGAAGTTGACCCAGGCTCCTTCACAGAATTTTCCTCCCCATCCTTTCTGCCCTTGCTACCTGCTCCCCCTCCAAGAATCTGTAATGCAGGCATTCGAGCCCCTCAAGGCTTTTATGATGTGGCTCCCAGAGGCCTTGAAGCTGGATCAGGACAAGACGTTAACTGTTACACCCAGATCACACCCTACAGAGTGTGTGAGAAGTCACTGATAATCTGTTCCATGCCCAGCTAAGTCTGCCTGGCAGGTTTACATAGTGAGCGTCAGGTATGAACCTAGCCCAGATAATACAATGCTACTACACAATAACTCCAATTTTGCATCAACATATAAAATTTTAACCTTTTCATTTTTTCCCATAGAGAAGTTCAAGTTGAAGAGACACACAAAAGATGTACGTTTCTCATTTTCCCCTATTCTTCATGGTCTGGCCAGAGTAGTCACAGGTGCTTGGTGGATTCTGGATTCTTTATTCAGTTGCTTAGCCTGGGCCACCTTCAACTGCGGTACCTACCTCAATACCTTCTGTAGTCATCATTGGGTGGGTCCCCTGTGGTTTGATCCTCCTCCTCCAGACACACTGCGGGATAGTGCTTTTCCTTGAAGTCTGGGCAGAGCCATGTGACCTCCTTTGGTCAACAGAATGGGAGTTGAAGTGTCATGTGTCAAGTGTATTGATGAAAGCCTTTAAGACAGAATGTGCAAATTACCGTGTTCTCTTTCCCTGTCCCGAGTCCACCGTGTTGCAGATGATAGGGTGGAGGCCTGTGTCTCTGAGTGAGGACACCATAGAGCAGAGCCCCCTGAAACGGACTGTATTTTGAACAAAAAAAAGCTCATATATATTTTTTAAGAGTTATTTGACAATGAAGCATAACTGAGGCTAGAACACTTCCTTATTCGTATTTCTCCTTTGTGTCTCACTTTTCTAAAGTTCTCTGGGGTCAATATAACCATAAGAATGTAACAGCATGCATTACATTGTAATACAGTTTAACCACATTCAGTGTTCCGCTTGTGGTGACCTTTTCTAGAAAGGATGACACATCCCCTTCCTCATGTGTGACCATGTAACTTACTCTGCCCAATGAAATGTGAGCAAAAATGATGTAAAGTTTGCTGTATTTTTCCCCCTTCTGCTACAGCAACTGCCAATGTCCCAGGCAGACGCTGTTCTGTTATCTTGGGTCCTAGAGTCAAAATCACATAGAGAAGAACTACAGCTGACTCTTGAGAGAAACGTAGTGTATGAGAGAAATAAATCTTTATTATGTGATCCTCTGAGAGTTTTGAGGTCATTTGTTATTGCAGCATAGCACAGCCTAACTTGACAGATACATAACCTGAAACCTACAAAATTTAGAAAATACCAGAAAATCATAGAAGTGAATAGTCCCATCATTGGGGAAGAAGAATTTTCAGAACTTCTCATCATTTTAGTCCTCCCTCCCCACAGTGGATGGATACTTTAACCCATATTTATCCTTATACTCAGTTCCACTTTATTCGTGCTTCCACAGAAGGAGAACTTGCTGATCTGATTGCATGGAATTCAAGACATTCTCTGGCCTGTGCTTTGCTAGTGAGCTATGTTACTGGACTGAAAGGTCAGCACTGACAAGCGGCACTTCTTTGTTTACATTCTGCCTCCACAGGGCCTTGCTCCTGAGGGAGCATGTCATTCCTGCCCATTCGGACCCAGCCATGTTAGATTTGGAAGGGAAGGAGTAGGAAGCAAGAGGCTTCACTTAAGCCTCCTGGCCTCAACCGTATTCAGCCATATGCCTCCAGCTTAACTATAGCCCAGCAACGGGGGTTATGTGCAAGCACTACTTCCTTGAGTATAGGACATTTAGGAATAAATCCCCAGAGGGAAGGATGAATGAGTGGTCTATTACCCCAGACAACAACTCAAACCCTAAACAACTCCTTTAACAGCATACAATCTACTATCAATTTCCTTATCTGTAGGATTTCCCAAAGAAAAGCAGTATTCCTAACAGCTCACCTATATTTTGAGAACAAAGTAAGGAATAAGTGCTCAGTCAAGACTTTTTATAGAACTATTTCAAATTAGCTTTTTTTTTTTTTTTTAATGAGTATGTTTTGGGGGTTTATTGGAAGGATGCTGGGAAATGAAGCTATAGAACATCATGTAGAGACAACACGCCCTCACCTACCCACCTCCCCACCAGGCAGGAGCACTCGGGCTTTCCCCGTAGAACTCACAAACTTCACTATTAGCACGTTAATACGTTGTTGCCTACGTAGCTCGGCCATCAGCAGTATGATTTAAACAACTTGAGTGAACATTGTAGAGGACCACAACATAACAGTATTTTTTTAAAATCCCATTTTTTAACAAGTATTTCACAGTCAGATAATTCTCATAAGAAAAAGCACTGAGACTTGAATGCCCAAAGTTGAACAGAATTTTCAGAAGTGGAAATTGGGACTATTTAAAGTATATTCCTACTATTTTTTTCCTCTGATTCAAGACTTGCATGAATTACTGGGCTTTTGGCTTGTTTGGGGAGACTTTCACATTTGCAAATTAATGACCCAGTCCTAGCTGAGATGGTAATGTCCAAGTACTTCATTTCAAGAACAAACCCAGATCTGGAATTTTTAATAGCCCCAGACCTGGGATCGTATCGTCATTCATTTGTGCCCTAAGGCATAAACCGAAGGCTGACAGAAGAGAACACCTAACTGAGCATGAGCGTCAGGACAGTTTAAAGGAAGGAAAGCAATGCACTTGACTCTCAAGCTGCAGCTGTTCAGATAAGTCAGTCGATGCACCAATTTCTACAACCTGTCATCACTGAGAGATTAGGGGAACTGGAAACTGTCTACATTCAAAAAACAATGTCTAATGTTATATAAGTTAATTCAACAGATATTTATAAGCACCTACTTTGTGTCAGGCACCATGCGGATACAAAGGCAAATTAGACAGGATATTGAAACAGAATTATAATAAAATGTGATTGATGCTATGAACACGATGGAATTATGTACAAAGGGTGTGCACCCTGGGCTTGGGGTGGGAGTGGGGACAAGAAAAAATATTAAAACTTGTCTTTTTATTTTTTATCTTGTACTTTAAATTTTTCTATTTTTGTGTTTTTAGATATACATATTGGTACAATGGCATACATATAATTTATAAATAGGCATAGGTAGCTATGGGGCATAATCAGTCATTTAGAGAGCACTGCTGGAGGAGAACAGAAACAGGAATCTTTTTTTTTTTTTTTTTTTGGTGAGGAAGACTAGCCCTGAGCTAATATCCATGCCAATCCTCCTCTTTTTGCTGAGGAAGATTGGCCCTGGGCTAACATCCATGCCCATCTTCCTCTACTTTATATAGGACACCGCCACAGCATGGCTTGCCAAGTGGTGCATCAGTGCACGCCCAGGATCCGAACCTGTGAACCCCAGGCCACCGAAGCCGAGCACGCGCACTTAACCGCTGCGCCATGGAGCCGGCTCCGAAACAGGAATCTTTTGATCCAAGGTGTGCGGGACACAGGACAACTTCCCCGGATAAGCAATGTTCTATCTGAATCTGACAGGAAGCCTGTGATTTTACCAGGCAGAAAAGCAGGGGGACCATGTTAGTCAGAAGGAAAACACTGCAGTGTTTTCTCACATGTGTGAAAGAATATGACACTTTTACAAAATGTGGTGTCGCCCGAGAGTCCTGCATCCATGGTGGGACATGTGAGGAAAGAAAGAGAGACATGGAACAAGATGGTGGGAAGGTGGAGACCAGAGTGTGAAGAGCTTAGGGATGCCAAGTTCAAGAACCTGTGTTTTACCCCATATGAAGGAGAGGAGGGGAGGAAACAGAAAGACACAGTGGTCTTCCGGATAATCAGACCTTTCCACTGTCCCATTGGATCAATCTGTGGGATTCTCCTCTTAGTTATGATGCTAAGAGTGGGTCTCCCTCTGTTGGAGGCAGAAGGAATAAGAATCAAAAAACTCTCCTTTCTCACCTAAAATATAAAATGTAGCCCTCAGCAAGAGAAGGCCTCAGATTTTTAACAATTGGACTATAATGAGTCCTCCAGCAGTCTATAATCAAATCCCTATTGTTGGTTAGCACAATATTGATCTCTGACATGGTTAAATAAGCATTATCTTTGAACTCATTCTCTATTCCACTCCTAATAACATTCTTTCCCTTTACTAGATATGTCTAAAATCTCAAATAACCAAATCATCAAGTCAAATGCCTTCTTGAACAATCTGCAGTTCTGGACATTGTTGGCAAACTTTTTATACTAGTCATGGGTCTTAGTTGCAAGCAACAGAAATCACTCTGGCTGATTTAAAAAGGAACAGAAACGGGCCAGCCCAGTGCCACAGTGGTTGGGTTCACGTGCTCCACTTCAGCGGCCCGGGTTTGCGGGTTCAGATCCCGGACATGGACCTGCACACCGCTCATCAAGGCATGCTGTGGCAGCCTCCCACATACAAAATAGAGGAAGATTGGCACAGATGTTAGCTCAGGGACAATCTTCCTCACCAAAAAAAAAAAAAAAAGGAACAGAAAGGTATTGGGTAGCTCAAATAATCAGGTGGGATTGAGGAGTGGATGTGGGGGAGGGACAGGGAACCAGGCCTACAGGCCAGGAGGCCAAGAGTAAGTCTGCATATCATGTTGGAGATTGATCCATCTAATCTGCTGCTGGCCCTGAATGTTGCTGCTTGCATTGTTGGTGGCACCAACACTGAATGTACCTGTCGCTGCTGCCACCATTCACTGCAGAGTGTATCCTGCAGCATCCCTAGCTTCTTGTTCAGAACCTGGGGCATGAGTGTCTGATTGGCACTCTGTCTGGGATATGCCCCTGCTTTCCAGCTGCAAGGGAGGCTGGGAGGGTGATCAGGCTCTTCCTAACGAGATGAGGAATTCCCCAAATGTACCAAAGGGGCTCAGATGCTGGAGAATCAAAGGAGAGCTAAATGTGCACTTTCTGCCTCCTTCTGGAATGCCCGTCTCATCTCCATGACACTGCCTAGTCTGGTTCCCCTCCTACCTCTCAGATCGCTTTGTCACTCCTCCTCCTCTTGGCCCTTAAATGAGGACAGCCCCTGTGGTATCACAAAAATATGTTTGATCTTTTTCCTTGGTTCCTGGCACAGAACTCCTAAAATCCTTGGAATTTCCTGAGTGATCAGGGTGATAGGTGTTTCTTTTGTTCTAATGAGGTGACTTTTGGTGGGCTCCTAGATAGCTTCAGGATGGGGCTGGTTGCCTGAAAGATGAAGCCTTGATTAGAAACTTGGAGCTTTCAGCGTCATCTCCCCTGATCCCCAACCTCCAGAGAGGGGAGAGATGGAGGCTGGAGGCTGGAGATAGAGTTAATCACCAGTGGCCAATTATTTAATCAATCATGTTTATGGAATGAAGCCTCCATAAAACTCCCTAAATAGTTGGATTTGGAGAGCTTCCAAGTTGTCAAATACATCCACGTGCCAGGAGGGTGGGGCACCCCAACTCCATGGGGACAGACGCTCCTGTGCTTGGGACCCTTCTGGACCTCACCCTATGTACTTCTTTATCTGGTTCTTCATTTGTATCCCTCATAATAAACTGTTCAATGTAAGTAAAGTGCCTTTCTGAGTTCTGTGAGCTGTTCTAGCAAATCATGGATCCTGAAGAGAAGGTTGTAGGAATCCTCAATTTATAGCCTGTCGATCAGAAGTATGAGTGACCCCAGACTTGCAACTGGCGTCTGAAGTGGGGGCAGTCTGTAGGACTGAGCTTTTGAACTTGTGGGATCTGACACTGACTCCAAGTAGACAGTGTCAGAATTGAATTGAATTATTGTACACACAGCTGGTGTCAGAGAGTTAGAGAAGTGCTGTTGGAAAAGCCACCAAGTGTCAAGAAGGGAAAAATCTAACAGCCCCCAGATGGTGTCCTCAACTTGCTGTTCTGCCATCCGCCACTCGCCCTCTTCTCTTAATGACTCACATGAATTTTTTTTCCCTATTCTTTTGTGGATCTCTTCAAATCTGTATTTCAGTCTCTGACTCTTCTCCAAGCTCCAGTCCTCGTGTCTACCTGCTTACTAAACATTTCTATTTAGGTGGCCCACCCTCACCTCAAGTGAAGTTTGTCTGACACAGAAAATTGAAAAATTTTAAATTAACACATTCTTCTCCCTGACTTCTCTAACTATGGTAGTTAACCACTCTAACTTCAGAATCATTTTTAATTCCTTCTGGTTAATCTTAAATCTTTTTTATCTATCTTTAATGATAACTCTTGCATTCACTTTCTTTTCCTAATTCTGCAGCCACGACTCTCGTTCAGCTCCTTATTGACTTATGCCTGGACAATTGCAACAGTCTTCAAACCACCTCACTGCCATCGGTCTATACTCTCCCCAGTGCACCCTGGACTCTGCCACCAGAGTCTTCTTAACAGGCTACTTTGATGACTGTCAGCCTGTCAACAACACAATGGTTCCCTACTGACTATCTGAGAAAGGGCATGTTCGTAAGCCTGCCATTCAAGGCCTCAACCGTCTTGCCTCAACTTCCTTACTCTGTTCCAGCATTATATATTTTATGATTTAACTTCAAACATTTAAACAGACTAAGGGACGTTACCTTGTGGGGATCATGGAAAGAATATGTTGATTCCAATCATTCAGAAATCCTTTAAATTCTATGCCTGCGAAGTTCCTCCTTGCAATCTCTTCTCTTCCATTACCATTACCCCATTCTAGTTTCTCTCTATTCTCAGTCAACCCCAAGGTGCTTCAATGAGTCATGGCAGCTTCCCTGAGCAGAGGCATAACATGCATCTCAGGATGTGGGGTTTCCTCCTTTCCTCTATGTCCCTTCAAAAGTGGATGGCACTGTACAAAGCAGGGAAACACAAAAACAGGAGATGCCTACTCTTGAAAGCCAAAGAACATGACAATTTAATTTCAGCACGATATTCCAGCATCTACGATGTTATTTCTGAAAATTGTATTTTCACTTGTGTAAGACATTATCATGCCACAGCTATTGTACTGTTATTGAAGTTGGGAAATTGTAAAGGAGATACATTTTTAGAAAAAAAGAGACATAAATCATGCGTTGGTTCTAGTTTCTCCAATTAAAATAAACGATGTCCATATCTCTAAGCCTAACATTTCTCTCATCAATTATTAAGAAGTCCTCAGGGCCCCGCGGCCTCCTTTCCCTGAGGCCTGGCCAGCTGCACCCTCTCCTCCCAGGGACTAAGCACCCCACTCCTGGGCTTGCTGCCCTCCTCTCCAAACACCTCTCCTGTCTTCTCACCTGGGATGTCATCTGTGCGTTAGCAATACAGTTTCCAACATGAATAACTGTAGCCGCTTGGGTCTATGCGCCCTCCCGCAAAAATCTGGTCGTTCACGGACTTTGTCTTGCTTCATTTTTTCACCCCTGTTCCATTTCTACCGTTTGGGTCTTTCCCTCATTACGTGACCTCTCCTCCAATCTCACCTTCTCCCTGAAACCATTCTTGATTTTCCAAGACACAGTTTTCTTTCTCCCAAGAACACTCAAGACTCTTCAGTTCATCTGGACTTCTCCTCTAACTGCCCCATTCAGTGATTATTTTGTGGTGACTTGGTAAACAGTAAAGAGCAGTACAAAGGTAAGGTGACATATTTGGAGTTTTATCTTTTCTTTGCAGATATTTTGTGAGTTCTTGAAGGGCAGAGGCTCAGTTCTCAACCTCATTCACGCCCCCTAGCGTCTAGCACAGATCTCTTCAGAGCAGACAATGGGGTGTTTCAGGACCAGGGCGCAGAGGAAGGGTAGACGGTTGGCAGTGCTGGGCTCAGCGGTATCCAGCCTTCCTCTATTCTGGGCTAAGGAGGACTGCACCTTCCCCACCCTGCCATGAAACCCGAGCAGAGATGACTTGTGTCCCTGTCACTGGAAGCAGCTGAGGGATGCTTGGCTCTCTAGCACACTCCTCCCTTGCAACAATGATGGTGGAGGGCAACTTGAGCTGAGATGGCAGCCAGCCTGGAGGTCACTGACAATGGAGAACAGCTGGCCTGGAGGGTCGCCCGGGGGGCAGCCTTGGCACGACCCAGAAAGCCTTTGTAATTTTAGCCACTGAAATTTTCGGGTTGTTTGTTACCATAGTGTAACTTTGCCCATCTGACACTTATTATTATTTTAAATCCCTAATGATTAGGGTTTAATTAGGGGACTGAGAGGCAAAGTAGTATTCTTGGAAATCTGGCACCTCAAATACAATAAATCTAAAACTAAACAGGGAGTAGTTCAGGGAAAAAGAAAGGGTTTTGGAATCAGACTGACCAGGGTTTGAGTCCTGGCTCCCATAGTTTACAAGTTATATGGCCTAAGCTGGCAGTTTTCAAACTTTTTGTTTCAGGACCCCCTTAAACACTTAAAAATTCTTGAAGACCTCTTTTTGTTGTTGTTGTTTCCACCACAGGTGCAGTTTGTTGCCACCACCTTGACTGATGCTAACACAATAGCACTTTTACCCACAGCGGCTTTTGCACCATTCGTGGAAATTCAATACAGAAAAGCAAATGTTTTATTTAGTATGGTTATAAAAATAGTTTTGACTTTGTGAACTTGGGCATCCTGAAAGAGTCTCCAGGACGCCTAGGGGGATCATGGACCACACTGTAAGAATCGCTGGCCTTAGGCAAGACACTTAACCTCTCTAAAACAGGAATAAAGCTGCCTCGAGAATTATGAGAAATATTATTTAACAAGAAATAATGCATGTAAAGCACTTAGTGTGGTGCCTGGTATATAACAAATGTTTATTAAATGTTAGCTATTACTGTTAATCTATTGATATCGTGAAGGAATAGCTATTATTTATAAAGTAGTAAAGATAATAATCTTTCATTTTTCTCCACAAACTCATTCCTCTGGCAGAGCTCCATTCTAGTTAATTGTTCCATCTGTCTCCTGCGGGCTCTCTCTTGGCACCAGCCAATATCCGCTCACTCATAAGTACTATTGATGGATCTCTGTCATGCCTTCACAGTGATCCCTTCTCTTCTGTTCCTGTTGCTGTGACCACAGTTAAAGAACATGATTTCACGGAAAGAACTGCCATTAAAAGCAGTTCTGGCTGTTGGTGTTTGACTTGCCTGAGACTCAGTTTACTAATCTGTAAAGTGGTCATAGGAATAGTCTTTTCCTGTGTTTTTTTGTGAGTGTTAAATGAAACAATATATTTGAAAGCAACTGGCAGAGTGCCCAGCTATAGCATGTGCTCAGCCCATGTTAGTTTCTCTTTCTCCTTTACTCATGTTTTTTTTCAACCCACTTTCTTCTTTTCCTTCCCTTTTCCAATCTGTCCAGAATTAATTTTCTCACAACATAGCTCCTTCATTAAATCAGAACCCAACACACATGAACTGTGTACTGGGCCCTCGGACAGGGTTGCAGACTTAGGACACGAGATAGGCCTGAGGGGCTACAGTCTCCTAGCAGAGATTTTTGTCACCAACCACTGAAACGTCTTTCCCATCTCTCCATGGCTCTCACTCCACACTCAGTGGAAGGTCAGTCTCCTTGGTATGGATTCAAGGTCCTCCTCGAAGTGGCTGAACTGGTTTCCCCTTCATATTCCCTATGTGCTGGCCAAACTGAACTCCTCACCAGTCTCTGAACGCATAGCTCCTGGCTTCCATGTCACTGCTCTCTCTGTCCCCTCTGCTGGAAATGCCCTTCTCTCCTTCTCTATTTGTAGATGGCCTGTCTGTCCCTTAACCCCAGTTCAGCTGCCCCATGCATGAGGCCGTCTCCAGGCCCCCCGGGAGAGGTGCTTTCCTTCTCCCTGCACTGCTGTCACACTTCGTCCAGATGCTTCTTAGGGTACTTGCCGTGATCTACACAGGCTGATGGCTGTAGGCTGATGGCTGTTTATGTACGTCCTGTTCCTCTCAACTACACTGTGATTGCCCCAGGAAAATGCATTTCTCTTCCTAACCTCAGCAGGTCACGTGAGGCCCTCACACCTGCAGTTATTCTGGGACATGTTTGGTGATGGATAAATGAAAGTTTTTACTCATTTTGTTTAGCTTGTTAATCAGGATCCTACATCTGAAAGCAGCTGTTGTAAAATGAACAACTACTTATTAGCAATAGCACCCAAAACACCAACACATTTCGTGCAGGCTGCTGAACAGTCGTTGCCCACGCCTTTTGTTCTTAATAAAAGTCAAACGTAGACACTTCCTGTTGCTCTTGTTGATATGCCTCTTAGGAGCAATTCCTGATCTTTCCTGAGAACTGGAGGGTATGTGATTCTAGAAAGGAGAACAAAACAGCCCAGTGGATAATCTATTTCTGATCAGAAGTTTCTAGGAGATAGCTGTTTTTTGTAGAGAAGCCTTTTCACCACTCTATGTCTCCAAAAGAACAGAAAATTGAATGGCAATAGCTTCTGTTAGTCTGTAAGAATCCTGTGATTAGGCCTCTTTGGGTAAAAATCTTGGTTGAAGTCTGATTTAATAGAATGGATTTCACCTATAATTTTTGAATGGCTTTGGAAGAACAATGAGATGAGCTCCTTGAGGGTGTTGGAGAGACCACCTCATTTATGTCATCAGTGTTCTTCCTGAGCACTTGCTGCAGGGGGAGGCAGTGGCCACTGAATCTACTCTTGAGTGATGAAGGCTTTTGCTGTCTTTTTGTCCTGTCTCATTCGTAAAGATTCTCTTGCTTCCCTAAAGGTTAAAGCATCAGGTGAAGTGACTGGCTGCTCTGCAGTTAGCAGGTGTGCACTGATTCCAGGAGTGTGGGTCTCCTGATCGCAATGAACTTAAGTCCTAGAGACCCAGTTTTAGACATTCTAGTCTGCTGTCATACCCTAGGCCTCATTTCAAGTTTGGAAAATAATCCCTAAGGGCAGTCATAATTCATAAGATCATTTCTCTGTGTGCGAAGAGAATGGCCCTCTTGAAACCATGTGAGAGGGCCTTGAGAGAGTGGACGTGGAGTCTTTCCCTTCATCTTTGCTGGGCATCATAGGATGCCCAAGAATCCTCTTTCAAGCCACTGGAGAGAGACAGTTGGCTGGGAGGGGGCGAAGAAGCCTGTTCCACCTTATTGCCACCCCCCAACCCCACTCCTTGGGGCTGATCTGCCTTGTGCATGCTGCCTCTGCCCAGGGTGCCTTTCTGACCGATCCCATGGCCCTGATTTCGTTTTTCCCTCTGTTTGTTCCAAAGTGTTCCCATCTACCTGTGCTACATAGCATTTATCCCACAGCAGTAAAATTACCTGTGGACATTTTTGTCTCCCTGACTAGCCTGTGAGTTCTTGCGCCCAGTGCCACGTTTTATGCTTTTTTGTATCTGCCCCAGAGCCTAGCAATAGGCAAGGCAGCTAGAAGCCATCCACTGTCAGTTGAATGAATGGAGTCTAGACTTTTGAGCCTAAAGTGTAGCTATTATAAATTCAGAAACCACCTGTGCAGAACTTACTTATTAGATTATTTGGCTATCTGTGGTTTTATGCACATGTCTTTATGTTCTCCTTTAGTCTTTAGAAAATTCTTTTAAAATTTACCAGCCTGTTTCAATCATGTTGCAATAGGACCCCCCCAAAAAGAGGTGACTCCTTGCTCCCTGCCTGCCTCAGGGAGGAGCACACTTTCAGGGGCCAGCGTGAGAGCGGCATCCAGAGTTAGAGTGAGTGAACCCTAGGAAGAGAGAGCTATGGCCTGCTCTCGCACAACCTTAGAGTTTATGAGATTTATTTTTTTGCATTGAAAGTTGTCCCCTTACAGTTTGTGTTTCAGGTGGCAAAGCAGCGCCTTGCCATGAATCTGTTAGCATCCTCGTGAGCACGTTTTGTTCCAGGAAACCCTCGACTTGTGATTGGGAGAGAGAACTCCCAGCAAGTCCATTCATCATATGACTAGAGTAAGTGAAAGGTAATTCTTTTTAAAATGTGAGTTATGGAGCTTTGTAACGTGCCATTTATCTCTGTCTCCTGCGGAAAGGAAGAACGCCAGGGCAAGTTTATTACTTAAACGCAGTGTGCTCTGTTGTCTTTGGGGCTCCACTTCCCACCCCTGTTCTAGCACACAGCACTGCTCTAACGTGAGGAATTTTGATGAAAACGTTGATTAAGCACCCAGAGTTGCTTGTTACCAAATGCGGAGTAGATGTCTGAACATATACCTGGTAAGCAAGCTGCTTAATTATTAGGCTTCTGTGTCTATTTAAACACATCTTGGTTTAATGTTTCATATCTAATATATGTGAGGAATATTTTCTTAGAAGAAAGCTAAACAGCTTTAGAAATTGGAAACCTTCTAGAACTCTTAACCAGGCAGGAAAGTTCAGAAGAAGGGTAAAAGGGATCAATGCAGTCAACCATAAATTTGCAAAGCCTCACTAAAAATGAAAGGGTTTACACATTTCTTTTCCCTCCCATAGAAATGGTATTGACATGTAGCCACGAACCTTGGCAGAATGGAACAAAATGGCACTATCTGCATTCACATGAAATGGATAACACAAAATATTTACGTTCCAGTTTTAGGAAGTCAATATAAACCAGAGAGAGAAAACCCATTGTCTCCAGACTTCCTTTTTAAAAAATTTGCAGTAGCTGTTGCACAGACAAGTGACAATACTGTCCTAATACATTCAAGGCTAAACCCCTAATGGCATTCACACTTGTCAGGCTCAAGCCAATTATTTATTCACATTTATTCAGCTCCTGCTTCTCCATCTCGCCCACATCTTACTTGTATTCCTAGTGCCTGGCACTGGTCTGCATTTAACGTTTAGCGAGTGGGTGAATGGTGCACGTCCATGTGGAAGATACTGGTAGTAGCAGGGTGCTTGGCACAGTCCCAAGCACATAGTAGGCACCACCAAATATGATGAAGTGTGAATGAAAACACGGACGTGACCTTCAGAAGGTCATGGTCTAAACTCCCGTAAGTGAGGAGTACTTGGTCCTGTCTACTTCCTCGGAGACAGAAATGAGTCAGGGCTTGGGGGAGGCACAAGGGAGTGCAGAACCATGAGAGGGGGTTTCTAGTTCTTCATTTGCTATTGCTTTCCTCTTCAGTCCACCACACAACATAAGGGGGCTGGCCCTCTGCCAGGGCCACCACTCTTCCTGGCTGCGGAGGGAGACCCTGACAGTCCCATGGGGACAAGGGACTCTCCGCCTGAGGTTTCTGCACGTCACTCCACTTGTCTGTATTCCAACTTAATTAACTTTATCAGACGCTTTGAATAAAATTACACCCTCCCTCTTCCATTATGGTGAACACTTAAAATTACATTCACACGAAATTACATTTACACAAACTTCTATTAAAAGCCAAATTCCAAGCCTAAGCTATTGGGCCAAATTCTATTAAAAAAGAGGATATTAAGTAAATTAGTTGAGCTGATTAAAAACACCTTCATCAAAATAGAACATTGGTGCCAACAACATTGAGTCGAATTATTGATTTTTTTTTTTTTTTTTACAGCAGCTGGTAGGTTAGCAGAGAAGAAAAGTGATTCTCCTTCCCTTCCTCTGCACCCCCCCCTTCACTTTGGGGGTAAGAAGGGGAACTACTGCCTTATTGCTGGGGATCCAGGAAAGGGATGTGACAGAGTAAGGTGGGAGGGCGTGAAGGTAGAGAATGGGGCCTAGGTGAGGGAGAGGAAGGGAAAGGAAGAGTGGAGACTAGTGGCCAGAGGGATCAGAGGTCAGACGCCCCGAAGGAGGGCGCTGTCCTTGCGAAAGACTGGCTACCTCTACCCTCACCTGGTCGGCGGGACCCCAGCCACAGCGGCGAGCCAGGCGGCTGCTGGAAGCGCGCACAAGGCCGCTCCCGCTTTCGGCCGCCAGAGGGCGCGGCCGGAGCCGGCGCGGCGGAGCGAAGGAGGGAGGAGGGGAGCCGGCGGAGAAGGGTCAGCCGCGGCGGCAGGGGCGGCAGCGGCGCAGCTCCGCTCCCCGGGCGTCTCCCGTCCCCGCGCCCAGGCAGGGCGCACAGTCCCTGTCGCCGGGATGCGGCTGCTTGCCTGTCGCGGCCGCCGCCTCGCGCTCCCAGCACTGCTCTCGCTCCTCACCTGCTCCCTGGGTAAGTAGCGGGCGGCCCGGGCACGCACGGGAGAGGCGTGGGCTTCCTGGGCGCAGCCTCCCGCGCCCGAGCGCCGAGGGAGGCGCCGGGCGGCCCACCCTGCCCCGCGGGCGCCCGCGTCCCGCCGTCCCGTCCCCGCCGCGCCGGCACAGCGCCCTCTCGCGGCGCCCTGGCGGGACCCGGCTACCCGGGACCCCGGGGCGCGCCGTGCCGCCCCTTTCGGCACGCCGGGTCTCCGCCGCCGCCCGGGCCGCCTCGCGCTTTCCCGCCTCCTTCCCGCCTCCTCCCGCCGGGAGCGGGCCGCCGGCCGAGCGGCGACGGCGCGGCGCCCACCCCCACAGGAAGCGCCGAGTAAATGTGCAACTGCGAGAAACTTTGGAAGGAGGGAAGCGGCGGCGCGGGCCCGCCCCCCTGCCTTCCGCCCGGGTTCCGCCGACCCCGCGCGCCCCGCGCTGCGGGCAGAGGCTGGAGGCGAGCGGGCTCCGCGGCCGGCCGCCCGCCCCGCTCCGGCCCGCGCCTCCCCGCCCTGGCCGCCCTGCCCGCGGGCGAGACGCGGCGCCCCACGTGTCCGCGCGCCGCTCGGGGCTCCCTGCGGAGTCCCACGTCCAAGCCCTGGCCCCAAGGCGAAGACGCCAACTTGGCACCGGCCCCTTCTACGGATTCCTTGCCCAGGAAGGGAGGAGCGGGGTGCCCGGCCGGGCCTCGGTGTGTGCGGTCGTGGCGTGGAGAGGCCGCGGGAAGCCTTCCCAGATCTTGGGTCTTTGTGGGGGGGGGGGGCGGAATTAAAGAACACTTCTGGAAACAATGCTCGTCGGGTCTGCTGCTGCCATGATACCCCTTGCTTTTTTCTTCCATTCTCCTCGCAAGAGCATTTTCTCTCCTTTATCATAAACTGATGTGATAAAAGTTTTAAAA
The DNA here is from genome assembly GCF_057802395.1 of Ceratotherium simum simum. Lineage (NCBI taxonomy): Eukaryota > Metazoa > Chordata > Mammalia > Perissodactyla > Rhinocerotidae > Ceratotherium > Ceratotherium simum. The sequence continues at coordinate 72,977,664 of NC_141909.1, read as the reverse complement.
AAATCATTGTAATTGACTTTCATGGTGAGATTTGTTCAAGTTTGGAAGCTTGGGCGAAAAATTATTCCCTTTTCGGTGTTCTTAGGGTTGTTGTCTTCTGACCCAGACTTTTGCCTGTTAAGAGGCAGTAATTTAAGATTTTTAGAAATGGCAGAATGGTGCCACTTAGGAAAAGACGTAGCGTCATTGGACTTTGCTGTTTTGGTAGCCCACCGGAATCGTTACAGACCGTCTTCCTTGAGATTTAAACTCCAAATAAGGACCTTATTTGCATACCCCTGGCTTTTCTATAGGTGCTCAGGAGGTGGGAAAATCGAGTGAGATTAACTGGTAATTAATTGTTCACTCGCGTGGTTAAGTAAGCAACAATGTAATTAAAAATGTTCGGGCACCTTGGGCAGAGACGACTGTAATTGACGGTGGGGAGCAACTGAACTTGGCGAGATCTGCTTTAGTGTAAGAAGGAATGTATTGCCAGGGGCAGCCCTGGGAGACGAGGAGGCTGGAGAGGTGGGAAATTGGCTAGGTGACTCCCGGCTGCATCAGTTGCCTTGCTGTCTGCAAGTTTTGCACTGTACCAAATGGGGTGGGTGGTAGCTGAAACTGGTATTCTATTTATAGCACTGCGTTTTATAATGCTGTACTGGGGATATAGTGTTTGTCGTATATTCAATATATGTGCTGAAATGCACATTTGTATTGTTATGTGTATCTATTTTTTACTGCACTTAAGGGGATATTTGCACTGTCCAGACTTGGTAATGCGTTAAAGGACATTCAGAATCAACTAAAATGTCAACACGTTTTTAGAGATGTCTATTAGCATTGTGAAGTTGTGAGATAAGCACAATAAATAAGCCATAAAACCTATTAAAAGGTCCCTTTGAGACAGTTGGCTTTGTGAACTGGCTTTCACGGATTGGTGCAGACAGGAAGCTGTTTTCTTCCAGGTCTGAAGTAAATCATGAGTTCATTTTGTTGAGCTCTGCTTTGATGTTATGGGGGAGCACCAAGATGTAAAAAGATGTGATACCCACTCTATATATCTTGAAATCGAGATTCCTGGAATCTTGCTGAAACAGAATATGATAGGAGTTCTGAGGCATGTGAACAATCCTGATAGTTTAAAAATACCTTAAATACTCCCTTATAAGGTTGGCCTGACTGTATGTAGTTTAGTTTTCCTACAAACTGTAGCATATTCTTTTGAGTTTTTAAGAAAAATCAATATAGAAAATTTATTTTAACCCCATATGATTATACAGACAAATTCACTGTAACTTCAATTCTAAAGTCTGGTGCCAGTTCTAGAATCAGATTTGTTCATGCCTCTAGGTCAGCCACTGTGTGGCTTCTCGTGGCTTTGAGCCTCAGTTTTGTCATATCAAATGGGAGGCATAGACTAGATAAAATACTAGAACTTTGCCATCTCTTACAGTTTTAATATCCTCATTCTATTGTAGCAGAGACTGCTCTCTGCCTACCCAATTACCCTTAGTTCCTTTTCCTGACTGAAAACCTCTTAGATAATCAAGAGTGTTATAAATGGAATTGTGTCCCCCAGATTCATATGTTGAAGCCTTAATGGCATGTGACTGTATTTGGAGATGGGGCCTTTAAGGCAGTAATTAAGGTTAAATAAGGTCATAAGAGTGAGGCCTTGACCCAGTGGGACTGGTGTCCTTACAAAAGAGGAGGAGACACCAGGGATGCATGCAAACAGAAAAGGCCATGTGAGGACACGGTGAGAAGATATCCATCTATAAGCCAAGGAGAGAGATCTCAGCAGAAACCAACCCTGCTGGCACCTTGATCTTGGACCTTCAGCCTCCAGAACTGTGAGAAATCAATTTCTGTTGCTTAAGCCATCCAGTTGAATGGTTTCTCTTATGGCAGCCCTAGCCCCCTAATAAAACAGGAGGTGAGGGGAAGGGTGGAGGAATGGTGATGGTGGTGGCAGTGTGTCCAGTGATAAAACATTTCTCAGTGGCTGTTGCAAATAGGTAGCCAGTGAGCTATTTATAAAGCTTTTTGGGTGGGTCTCTTGGTAAATCTTATTTTTTTTTATTTTATTATTTTTTTATTTTTTTAAATTTTTGGTTTATTGCAGTAACCTTGGTTTATAACGTTGTATAAATTTCAGGTGTACATCATTATACTTCTATTTCTGCATAGATTACATCATGTTCACCACCCAAATACTAATTACAACCCATCACCACACACATGTGCCGGATTATCCCTTTCGCCCTCCTCCCTCCCCCCTTCCCCTCTGGTAACCACCAATCCAATCTCTGTCTCTATGTGTTTGTTTATTGTTGTTATTATCTACTGTTTAATGAAAGAAATCATACGGTATTTGACCTTCTCCCTCTGACTTATTTCACTTGCATAATACCCTCAATGTCCATCCATGTTGTCACAAATGGCTAGATTTCATCGTTTCTTATTGCTGAGTAGTATTCCATTGTGTATATATACCACATCTTCTTTATCCATTCGTCCCTTGATGGGCACTTAGGTTGCTTCCAAGTCTTGGCTATTGTGAATAACGCTGCAATGAACACAGGGGTGCGTGTATCTTTACGCATTGGTGTTTTCAAGTTCTTTGGATAAATACCCAGCAGTGGAATAGCTGGATCATATGGTAGTTCTATCCTTGATTTTTTGAGGAATCTCCATACTGTTTTCCATAGTGGCTGCACCAGTTTGCACTCCTACCAGCAATGTATGAGAGTTCCCTTCTCTCCACATCCTCTCCAACACATGTTGTTTCCTGTCTTGTTAATTATAGCCATTCTGACAGGCGTGAGGTGATATCTCATTGTGGTTTTGATTTGCATTTCCCTGATAGTTAATGATTTTGAACATCTTTTCATGTGTCTGTTGGCTATCTGTATATCTTCTTTGGAGAAATGTCTGTTCAGGTCTTTTACCCATTTTTTAATTGGGTTGTTAGTTTTTTTGTTGTTGAGATGCATGAGTTCTTTATATATTTTGGAGATTAAGCCCTTATCAGATGTATGGTTTGCAAATATCTTCTCCCAATTGTTAGGTTGTCTTTTCGTTTTGTTGATGGTTTCCTTTGCTGTGCAGAAGCTTTTTAGTTTGATGTAGTCCCATTTGTTTATTTTTTCTATTGTTTCTCTTGCCCGGTCAGACATGGTGCTTGAAAATATGTTGCTAAGACCAATGTCGAAGAGCGTACTGCCTGTGTTTTCTTCTAGAAGTTTCATAGTTTCAGGTCTTACATTCAAGTCTTTAATCCATTTGGAGTTAATTTTTGTGTATGGTGTAAGGTAAGGGTCTACTTTCATTTTTTTGCATGTGGCTATCCAGTTTTCCCAACACCATTTGTTGAAGAGACTTTCTTTTCTCCATTGTATGTTCTTGGCTCCTTTGTCAAAGATTAGCTGTCCATAGATGTGTGGATTTATTTCTCGGCTTTCTATTCTATTCCATTGATCTGTGTGTCTGTTTTTGTGCCAGTACCATGCTGTTTTGGTTACTATAGCTTTGTAGTATATTTTGAAATCAGGGAGTATGATACCTCCAGCTTTGTTCTTTTTTCTCAGGATTCCTTTAGCTATTCGGGGTATTTTGTTTTTCCGTATAAATTTTAGGATTCTTTGTTCTATTTCTGTGAAAAATGTTGTTGGAACTTTGATAGGGATTGCATTGAATCTATAGATGGCTTTAGGAAGTATGGACATCTTAACTATGTTAATTCTTCCAATCCAAGAGCACGGAATATCTTTCCATTTCTTTGTGTCTTCTTCAATTTCTTTCAGCAATGTTTTATAGTTTTTGGTGTACAGATCTTTCACCTCTTTGGTTAAGTTTATTCCTAGGTATTTTATTCTTTTTGTTGCAATTGTAAATGGGATGGTATTCTTAGTTTCTCTTTCTGCTACTTCGTTGTTAGTGTATAGAAATGCAACTGATTTTTGTATGTTGATTTTGTATCCTGCAACTTTACCGTATTCGTTTATTACTTCTAAAAGTTTTCTGGTGGATTCTTTAGGGTTTTCTATATATAAAATCATGTCATCTGCAAATAGTGACAGTTTCACTTCTTCCTTTCCAATTTGGATCCCTTTTATTTCTTTTTCTTGCCTGATTGCTCTGGCTAGGACTTCCACTACTGTGTTAAATAGGAGTGGTGACAGTGGGCATCCTTGTCTGGTTCCTGTTGTTAGAGGGATAGCTTTCAGTTTTTCACCATTGAGGATGATATTAGCTGTGGGTTTGTCATATACGGCCTTTATTATGGTGAGGTACTTTCCTTCTATACCCATTTTATTCAGAGTTTTTATCATAAATGGATGCTGTATCTTGTCAAATGCTTTCTCTGCATCTATTGAAATGATCATGTGATTTTTATTCTTCATTTTATTAATGTGGTGTATTACGTTGATTGATTTGCGAATGTTGAACCATCCCTGCATAGCTGGAATAAATCCCACTTGATCATGGTGTATAATCTTTTTAACGTATTGTTGTATGCGATTTGCTAGTATTTTGTTGAGGATGTTTGCTTCGATGTTCATCAGTGATATTGGCCTGTAATTTTCTTTTTTTGTGTTGTCCTTGTCTGGTTTTGGTATCAGGGTAATGTTGGCTTCGTAGAATGAGTTAGGGAGCTTCCCCCCCTCCTCAGTTTTCTGGAAGAGTTTGAGAAGGATAGGTATTAAGTCTTCTTTGAATGTTTGGTAGAATTCACCAGGGAAACTGTCTGGTCCTGGACTTTTATTTTTGGGGAGGTTTTTGATGACTGTTTCGATCTCCTTACTGGTGATTGGTCTATTCAAATTCTCTACTTCTTCATGTTCCAGTTTTGGAAGGTTGTATGATTCTGAGAATTTATCCTTTTCTTCCAGATTGTCGAATTGGTTGGCATGTAGCTTTTCATAGTATTCTCTTATAATCTTTTGTATTTCTGAGGTGTCTGTTGTAATTTCTCTTCTTTCATTTCTGATTTTACTTATTTGTGCCTTCACTCTGTTTTTCTTGGTGAGTCTAGCTAAAGGTTTGTCAATTTTGTTTATCTTTTCAAAGAACCAGCTCTTGGTCTTATTAATTTTTTTCTATTGTTTTTTTTAGTCTCTATTTCATTTATTTCTGCTCTGATTTTTATTATTTCCCTTCTTCTACTGATTTTGGGCTTTGTTTGTTCTTCTTTTTCCAGTTCCTTTAGGTGCATTGTTAGATTGTTTATTTGAGATTTTTCTTGTTTGTTGAGATAGGCCTGTATCGCTATAAACTTCCCTCTTAGAACCACTTTTGCTGTATCCCATAAATTCTGGCATGCCATATTTTCATTTTCATTTTTCTCCAGGTATTTTTTGATTTCTTCTTTGATTTCTTCGTTGACCCAGTCGTTGTTCAGTAGCATTTTGTTTAATCTCCACGTATTTGTGGCTTTTCTGATTTTCTTGCTATAGTTGATTTCTAGTTTCATACTGTTGTGGTCAGAAAAGATGCTTGGTATTATTTCAATCTTCTTAAATTTATGGAGACTTGTTTTGTGGCCTAATATGTGATCAGTCCTGGAGAATGTTCCATGTGCATTTGAAAAGAACGTGTATTCTTCGGTTTTTGGATGGAATACTCTGTATATATGTACTAGGTCCATCTGTTCTAGTGTGTCATTTAAGGCCAATGTTTCCTTATTGATCTTCTGTTTGGATGATCTATCTGTTGGTGTAAGTGGAGTGTTAAAGTCCCCTACTATTATTGTGTTAGTCTATTTCTGTTTTTATGTCTGTTAGTAATTGCTTTATATATTTAGGTGCACCTACATTGGGTGTGTAGATATTTACAAGTTTTATATCCTCTTGTTGGATTGTTCCCTTGATCAGTATGTAATGCTCTTCTTTGTTTCTTTTTACAGTGTTTGTTTTAAAGTCTATTTTGTCTGATACGAGTACTGCTACCTTAGCTTTCTTTTCATTGCCATTTGCATGGAGTATCTTTTTCCATCCCTTCACTTTCAGTTTGTGAGTGTCTTTAGGTCTGAAGCGTGTCTCTTGTATGCAGCATATATATGGGTCTTGTTTTTTAATCCAATCAGCCACCCTATGCCTTTTAATTGGAGCATTTAGTCCATTGATGTTTAAAGTAGCTATTGATAATTATGTACTTACTGCCATTTCTTAACTTTTTTTTTTTCTCAGTGTTTTAGTAGTCCTTCTCTGTTCCTTTCTCCTTCTATACAGAATTGATGGTCTCTTTAGTTTGACCTCTGTCTGAAAGCTCTACTCTTTAATTCCCCTCCTCCCTCCTTTATGTTGTTGATATCATATCTAACCTCTTTTTTGTGCATTTGTATCCATTACCCTCTTATCATGGAAATAGATAATTTTTCCTATTTGTGGTCTTCTCTTTTCCCCTTAAATCAGTCCCTTTAACATTTCTTGTAGCACTGGTTTCTTGGTGACAAACTCCTTTAATTTTTGCTTGTCTGGGAAATTTTTGATCTCTCCTTCCATTTTGAATGGTAACCTTGCTGGGTAGAGTATTCTTGGCTGTAAGTTTTTTCCTTTTAGCACTATAAATATATCGTGCCACTCTCTTCTAGCCTGTAAGGTTTCTGCTGAGAAGTCAGCTGATAGCCTTATGGGGTTTCCTTTGTATGTAACTTGACTTTCTCTTGTGGCTTTTAGGATTCTCTCTTTATCTTTAATTCTGGACATTTTGATTATCATGTGTCTTGGTGTGGGCCTCTTTGGGTTTATCTTGTTTGGGGCTCTCTGTGATTCCTGTTCCTGGGTGTCTGTTTCCTTCCTTAGGTTAGGGAACTTTTCATCTATTATTTCTTGAAATAGATTCTCTGCCCCTTTGTCTCGCTCTTCTCCTTCTGGGATACCTTTAACACGGATGTTAGTGCGCTTGATGTTGTCCCAGAGGTCCCTTAGACTGTCCTCACTCTTTTTAATTCTTTTCTCTTTTACCTGTTCAGCTTGGCTAATTTCTTCTAGTCTTTCATCCAGCTCACAGATCCGTTCTTCTGTATCCTCTACTCTGCTTTTCAGTCCCTCTAGTGAGTTTTTCATTTCCAGTATTGTATTCTTCATTTCTGATTCGTTCTTTTTTATATCTTCCATTTCTTTGTTGACATTCTCACTGAGTTCATCTATTCTTCTCCCCAGATCAGTGAGCATCCTTAACACTCTTTGTTTGAACTCTCTGTCAGGTAGGTTGCTCATTTCTGTTTCACTTAGTTCCTTTTCTGGAGTTTTGTCCTCTTCCGTTACTTGGAACGTATTCCTTTGCCTCCTCATTTTGCCTCTTTCCCTGTGCTTGTGTCTACGTATTAGGTAGGTCAGCTACGTCTCTTGCTCTTGGATAGGTGACCTTATATAAATGATGCCTTAAGAGGCCTTCAGTTTGCTTTCCTCAGTTCTCAATGTTCCAGGGGTGACCCCTATGTGGGCTACATGTGTCCTTCTGTTGTTGCCTGTTTGCTCTCCCTGTAGGCGCCCAGGGAGGCCGAGTTATGCTCCTGGCCAGCTGTTGTAATGCTCAGCTGCTTGTAGTTGTTGTGGGCCCTTTAGTCTCTTTATCAGGTGGTTGGAGCCCCAGCACAGTTGGCTGCAAGTTCTAATACCACATTTGTGTTGCAGTATTTCTTTTAAGTGAGTAGGCTCCCAGCATGGCAGGTTGTTAGGCTCAGGGGCTTACAATTGCTATAATCCTCCAGCCTTTAGGTCTCTTGTCAGCTCTCTGAGGATTGCAGCTGGGTGGGGCTGGTCTCAGGCACGGGAGCACCCAATTGTTTCAGGCTTTGGAAGGTGGGGCAAACCCCCTATGTGGGTCTTTGAGAAGCACAAGTCTTCTGCAGCTGACAAGCCCTGCCACTCACAGGTCCACACACACAGTCAACACAGTCCTGCCCCGTGTGCACACCCCGACCTCCTTAAGTGGACCCAGTCTCCCCTCGGTGGGAGCCCCACACACTCCACCACCGCCCCACACTCTCCACCCGTTCATTGTGCACGCCCTGCCCCACTGAAGTGGGCTCAGTTGCCAGGCTGCAGAGAATCCAGTCACCAATCTATGCAGGCCCACAAGTTGCTTGAGGGCTTGTTGTTGGGTGGGGCCAGTCTCTAGTGTGGGCTGCCTGCCCTGGCTGAGCTGGATTAAATCGGTGCTCTAGTGGGTGGGGCAGACCCTGGGCTAGCAGGCCCCAGGGAGAACTCCAATGGCGTCTGTGTCAGCATGCCCACACCAGGCCACAACAATGGCCGCTGCCAATGTCCCAGTCCCTGGAGAGGTCTCACCTCTCACTGAGATGCACTCAGGGCCTATCAGGTGAGTCTCTTTTCACCAAAGCACTGTGCACCTTTCTTTCTGGTGATTTTAGGTTGCTTTCTGAAACGGGTGAGTTTGTGCGTGGGCCCTTTAAGAGCTGGTTTTAATTTCTTTGTGAACCAGCCTTTCTGGGGGTACTCCCCAATGTTTTAGTAGCAGGCAAAGTCAGATGTTATGCCACTCGTCTCGATTGTGCTGGGTCCACAGAATGCCCACAGCGGGGGCGCTCCCCGGCTCAGGGCGCCGCTCTTCCAGCGAGGCTGTGTACTTTTGGGCTGCTCCCGGGCGGCCGTGAAGCTGGTGGCTTGTGAAGGCGGCATTTTTCCTCTCCAGAAGGGAGTTTCTCTGCCTCTTCCACCTCCATTAGGACCGTCTTTTGCTGCAGGAGTTCCTCTTATCCAGTTTCCAGTTCTGTCTAAGGGGTACTTTTTCCATGAGTAGTTGTAAATTGGCTGTGTCCGCGGGAGGAGGTGAGTTCAGAGTCAACCTACGCCGCCATCTTGACTTCTCTTGGTAAATCTTATTAAAGCTGGCTGACCCAGCTGGGATGCAGGCCTTTTCTGCCGTTGTCCCATGCTCCCCCCTAATACTATTATGTGAATCTGATGGCTGGAGCCATAGTGGCCATCTTGTGACCGTGAGTTGACCTTGAAGATGGAAGCCAGTAGTAAGGATGGGAGAGCAGAAAGGCTAGCACCACTTGGGTACTAGATGGATGTGGAGCACCATGTTAGCCCTGGATCCACTATTTCCAGACTTGTGTTGCATGAGATACAAAATGCTTATTTGAACCAGTGGTAAAATAATAGATATTAACTTTTATCTTTCTTATCCTTGTTTCTACTCTGTATGAGTCAAGATTGTATTTGTTAGTACCTGCCAAAATTAGAGATAATTTTTGCTTCTGAGGCAGGTCTTGCTTAGCTTCTTTTCATTGAAGTGAGTCAGACATTTTAGGACACCAAGAGTTAGGCCTGACTCCAAGTTGTTTTGTGTTTTTTTATTTTTGCTTGTTAAACCCTCCTTTTATTACTTAAGTGGTACTCAGCTGTTATTGGCATAGATTTAAACCATCTGCATGGATTCTTTGTCATCCAGGTAGTCCAGGACCCCCAAGTTGGAGTGGACTCCTTGTTCATATACTTGACCCAAGGGAGTTTGCTTGTAGCCAGTAGTCAAGCTCTTTGGGAGGGGGGAAGTGCATCTGTTTCAGATGGGGTGGGGGTGGGGAGGAGATGTCCCAACCCTTTTGTTGACTTCCTCTGAGGGAGCCGTTGTGGGCCCCATACTTGAGCCAGTCCTAATAACTGACCTCCTTTGGGGCACTAAGGGTCAGGTTTTTTGCATTTCATTAGAAACATTATAAAGCAAGCATAATTTCTAGGCACAAATGGGTTGCTTATGGGAAGTTTGCAAATGTTATATGTTTTTCCTCCTTGTAGCATTATGTGTAATCCATCTTTGGTGTTGCATAGATTCTTGCTTAAGAATAATATATGGGAATGTTAATTCCATCATTCCCAGTATAAAGGAAAAATTATGGTTGAGTGTCAGGAGTTCATCAGACCTATTATTGATTGAGAATCACCTTTAATACCATATTTCAGAGTTATAGTCACTAAGCTACTCCCAAAGAAACCCGATTCAGTGTAGGTGCTGATTTGAACTACTAGGAAATGTTAACAATTTAAAAATAGTATTAAAAGGGAAAACTGTACTCAAAGTTCTTTCATTTATTCAAAAAGTGTTGAGTATCTGCTCTCTGTCAAGCATTGAGGATATTGCAGGAGGAAGGCAGATCTGGTCCATCTCTACCCTCGTGTAGCTTGCAGTATTGAAGGGAAGGTGGCATTAAACCAGAACTACACCAGAAACTAGTTGCACTGTGCTCAGTGCTGTGAGAACTCGGTGCAGGGAGAGGTGTGGCTTCAGCCTGGAGTCTGGAGCAGTGGTTCTCAACAGGGGGCCATCTTGCTCCCCGGGGAGCATTTGTTGATGTCTAGAGACATTTTGGTTGTCACAGGGGGTGGTTTGGCAGGGAGTGCTACTGGCATCTAGAGTTAGGGGTGCGGCTGAACATCCTACAACGTATAGGACAACCCCCCCCATCCCTGAATCAGTTATGTGGTCCAGAGTGTCAATATAGTGCTGGGTTGAGCCACCTTGGAGTAGGGGCTCAAGGCAGGCTTCCTGGAGGAAGGGACATCAGTGCTCAGACCTGAAGGGGAAGCAGAAATCAGTTAAGCAGAGGGAGGAAGGGAGCATCCTCAGGGATGTGGGGGTGGGAGGAGGGGGGGAAGGCAGAGGACCCGGGGACTTGGTGCTAGAGGAATGGAGTGGAGAAAGGACCAGATTGGAGAGACTGAGAGAGGGACTGAACTTTGTCCATAGAGCAGTTGGAAGCTGTTGAAGGCTGTAGTAGGAGAGTGGCGTGACTTGACTTCCATTTTAAGAAGCTCACTGTGGTTGTCCTGTAGAACAGGGAGACTAGTGAGGAGGCTGCTAGAGTCAACCTCGGGAGAGATGATTAAGAATCTCTTGGATGCAGTGGTTGATTGGTACAGTGGGCTGAGAGAAAGGGAGGTCAAGGATGAGTCATCGGTTTCTGTGCTGAGCTGTGGGCAGATAGTGGTGCTGGTTACTGATATAGGCACTAGTGGAGAAGGATTAGATTTAAACAAAACATTTTTATTGTGGTTAAATATATATAACATAAAATTTATCATTTTAACCATTTTTAAGTGTATAAATCTGTAGCATTAAGTACCGAGACATTTTTCTAAAATTTAATTTTAGGAGGAGGTGAGGATGATGAGTTAAGTTTAGACAGGTTGACTTTGGGGTGCATGGGAGATGTTTGGGTACCATGTCAGCTGGGCAGTTAGATCTGCGGGTCTGGAGCTCAGAGGAGAGAGATTTCGGGGCAACTTGAGTAGATATTTTTTTCTTTTTTCAGAGAGAGCCTTGATTGACAAGATAAATTCATTTAAGCTTTTACTCAAAATGTGTGTGTACCAAAGATTTGGTCGGAGTTGGGGAAGAAAACAGTCTTTATTTGTATGGTGTAAAGCTGCAGATTTAGACAAAAAAAAAAGAGTAAAAATATCATCAAATAAGATTTGAATGTATCTCAAGTATAGCAACGTCGTTTTCTCCTAGGAGTATGACTTATTTTTACTCCTAAAAGAATATTTTATGATCTGAAAAGGTGATGTGTTTCAGTTTACATCATTGCTTCCCGTGAGAAGCTCAAGGCTCTTCACACGTCTTGTTGAATTTATCTTCTCCAGCTCCTTGAGGGTGGAGGCGCAGGAGCTTCTTCCTTGTTTATGAGATGAATGAAGTCAAGAAGGTAAATGGCCAAGGCTTGTGGTGAAAATAGCTCTGTTCATTTGCCTTGAGTGCCTCTCTGGCTGTCCAGCCCAGCGTGTGTAGACTTTAGCACACAGGGGAATACCTCAGTGTCTTCAAGAGGCCCGTTAAAATGCAGATTCCTGGGTTCCAGCTCCAGATTTTTCTGATTCAAAAAAATGGGACACGAGGCCTGTGGATCTGCATTTTTAACCAGGCCCCAGGTGAGTTGTATGTGCATGATGGTGTGGGAACCCTGCCTGGGCCACCCTAGGCCCAGGTATAAGCTGGAATTGTGGCCGGATGATTTTCATGCACATCTGTAGAATGTGAAGATGATTGCTGGTTGCTGTGTCTTTAAAATGAAATAAGGAGCTGTTTTGGAGAGAGCAATGTGTGGAACTGAGGCCTCATACTCAGCAGTCAGGTGTTTTGTCTACTTGGGAAAGGAACCAGAAACCCCAGAATTCAAACTAAGAAGTCTTTCTCTGGTTCCAGCACTGTTTGGCAGATTTTCAAATGCTACTGGAGGGACTGTCGTGTGTGCAGCATGAGTCTCAAAAACTAGAGCCATGGGTTGTGAGGACAGAGGTTTTTGGACAATAGATAAGTAAGTTCCTAAAGGTGTTAGAATGTCTCTGATCGTGGATGCCATGGATTCAGTGGTACTGACAGGGGTGCTTTTAAAACCCACCCTTTGTATTACAAAAATAAGATACCCAAAAGTTAGGCATAAATGGTATTTTAAAAAGTTAGCCTGACAGTTAATAATACTCAATTCAATCATACTCTTGCAACATAAAGGACTTGTACAAAGGGCTGATTCCCTGTGTTTGAGTATTTGCTCTTCTGGACCTCTTCAGTGTGTTCTGGAGTAGGTGTGTGAGCCTTACCTGTGACGCAGCCTATAGAACATGCTTATGAGGATGGTGTTTTGAATCTTTCCCCAACGCTCTGTTTGAGTTAGAATTTTCTTGTTTTCATATCCTGAGTGGCATTTGTGTTTTCATACCATTTGTTTCAATGAGATGTGAATCGAAGAAGCAAATGATCTTTTTCTTCCTGAAATATATGGTTATTTCCTATTTCTTTTTCTTTCCCATTTACTGCCCTTCCTTATAAGTATGTTTACCTTCTGGCACATAGAATATATTGGTTCTGGCAAACTTTGTTGTCAAGTGAAGAAAAATCTGTATTCCAGACTCCATTTTCCCATTGAGTTCTGTGATAAAGCAGGAGATGTGTTTCAGATGGGGCAAGAACAAGTTTGGGTAGGTAGTGGGCTCAGAAGAGCCCGAATGTAGTGTCCGTGTGCTTACTGCCATAGTTGTGTGGGAGGCCAGCTCTGTTCTCTCATTACTTCTTTCAACTGGCTGAGTCATTGTGAGTGTTGTAGAACCCATGGAAACAGGCAAAGGCGTTCCCTGACCCTAATGTTGTCCATTTAGGACAACATTCGTTCGTTTCTGGGTCAGGGAATCACACCACTCGTCTGTCAGTTGTCATACGGTGGCAGCTGTGTGTGGCTGTGATGCTGAAAACGACGCCACCAGAATTTCAAATACCAGCAGGTCACCCAGGGTGGACAGGTTTCAGCAGAGCTTCCAGACTAAGACAGACTAGGAAGAGGGACCTGGCCACCCCCTTCCGAAAAAATTGGCTACGAAAACCCTGAGAGTAGCAGCGGAGCACTGTCTGATACAATGCCGGAAGGTGAGAGGATGGTGCAAGCAGACTGGGCAGGGCTCTGCTCTGCTGTATGCAGGGTAGCTAGGAGTTGGAATTGACTTGATGGCACTAACAACAGCCCGCCCCACATACTACCTCTAGAGACCTGTCTAAGGCACACATTTCAACATGGCACTCACCTTGTTAAAAACCTCAGAAAGCTTTTCACAGCACTCAGAATAAAACCAGACTCCCTAACATTAACTCCTTTCGTGATATGGCCCCGGCCATCTCCAGCCTCATCTCCAGCCCCAGCCACCCCCCTCCCCTCAGGCGTCCATGCCCCTGGCACACTGGACTGAATTTACTGTGCTTTGCGGGCAGAAGCCTGTTTCCAGGCCTCCTTGCTTTTGTACTTGAAGCCTCTGCTGCCTGGAATTGACTTCTTCAAGCACTGTGTTGAGCTTGCTCCAAGCAGCACTTCCCTCTCTGGAAGCCCCCCTGTCCCTCTGCTGCCCTGCCTGGGTGAGATGTCCTCTCTCTGCACCGTCAGGTGCTCCCTTAGCAACTGACTGCCGTGAGAGCGACTGCCATCAGGGCGCACTGCTATGCTTGGTTAACTGAGGGTAAGCTCCTTGAGAGCTGCTTATTCATCTTCTTCCCAGCTCCTGGCATGATGCATGGCACATAATATACACGTACACGTGACTTTCTGCTGAACAAATGAAAATATAAATTAATACTCATAATGACAATAGCTGCTAACACCCGAAGCACTTATCACGTGCCAGGCGGTGTTCTAGGCACGTTACCCATGCTACACCGTTTGATCCTCAGCCACTGCCTGGGCTGGTTCTGTCCTCAGCCCATGTGGAGTGACAGGGCCCTCACCCTGTGTTTGAGCAGTGGTGCCCCACAGTGGATGGAGCTGCTACCCACCGTGTCCACAACTCCAGGACAGTGGATTTGTCTGAGGAGGACGAAGGGAAGGCAGGTTCTGTCCCCTGTCCCCGGGCTGGGTGCGTTTGTTTCTGTTCCTGTGGCTGCCACGGATTATCTTCAAAGCAGGTTATTGGAACCAAGTAAATTGGCTGTCGGCTGTGCATCCTGGAGCTTAAGGCCCCCTCTGGAGGACGGAATTAAACCTGGAAAGCTCCAAGGAGCAGAGCCACTCAGGGCGGAGCTGTGCTGGGTGAACCATTTTGTAAGTAGGTCACAGGAAGGAAAGTGAAGGCACAAAGGCTCCTTCCCACAGTGTCAGAAGGAAAAGTGGTGCAGTGCCAGGGTGAGACCCTGAGCCGTGCGGGGGGTGGGGGGTGGGGGTCCAGCTGCAAGCTTCCAGGGGTGTGCTGTGAGCTTGGTCCTGGATGGCGGGGTCAGGGGCACGAGGTTTTATTCTCTGCTTCCCGGCTCGTGTGTAGGGCACACGATCACCTAAACCCTGCCCAGACTGGCAGTGATCACTTTCACCACCAGCAGCATTATAGCAGCTGTCTGCTTAGCTGTTAATGTATGCTGAGCCCCCACTAAACGCTTTATGCATTATCTCACCTAATCCTGCAGCACCGCTCTGAGGTGGGGTTATTGAGTGTCGTGGTGGTTTTTGTCTTTTTTTGTATTTAATTTGATTTCTATGATAGATGTTAGTGGGAGGGTTTTGGAGGACGAAAAAACAGAGTTAGTAGTTAGGAGGTACAATTGTCTTTCCTGCATGGGCGTGGGGTCCTTTGCTCCCTCACAGAAATGAGAAAAGGTAGTTGATTAGTGTTGCAATTAATTCCTCTCCAGTTTCCTTGCACTCTAGGGCTTAGGCTAGCCTATAAATCTTAGTCCCGGGTTAGTAGTAAAATCTTGATTTATCTCTCAGGATAGGTGTGCTAACACATTAGTTGGCTTGAATTATTTAAAGTTATCATGAAAAAGGTCTTATTTCTATTGCTGCCCTGATTTGCACTTTAAATATAGTTCCTTGTAGCAATTCACAGGAATTCATGTTGAAAATAGAAAAGGGAAAATTACTTTTAAACAGCAGTTTGGCATATAAGAGCATGATTTACCTTGGAGTATTTCTCTAACTGCACATTAAGGCCAAGCTTTCAAGAATATTTTTTTCCCCACTGAATCTGGAAATTAGTATGAAGCCAAACAGCAAACATTGAGCCTCAGGTGGCTGCTCCCTTTGGAGGGGTGGGGGCATTTTCCCTTCCTCCTCCCTTCTCCCCACTCTCTCTTCCCCTAGGCTTATGGTGTTAAACTTCTACTGTGTGCTCTTGTGAGGGTTGTTGAAGGTGACAGGTAATTTCTTACCTCATTTGCTAATTTTCTTACTTTTCCTCTCTATTTGCACCATTGCTTCATTTCCTCGAACTGTAAAAGCTGGGATTTCGTTGGTAGGAATTCTGTAAATGATTCATTATTTTAAGATTGGGTTTGTTAGTAGTATAGCATATTCTCTGCCTTCAAAATGCGTCTGGTTACTTGATTTCATTTTATTTCGATTATGGAAATATAAAGATAAAACCGAGTATATATTTTTTAATATTCGTCTAAGGGGGATTATCTTGCCATGTGATTTGCTCTTATGCCTGAAAGTAACTCTGATGCATTTTTTATGTTATTGCTTTAAATATTATATAATTTATTTCTATCATGGGAAAAAGTTGTTCTTAATTTCCCAGCAGAGTGATGGGGAGAAATGACAGCTTTTTTTTTTTTGAAGATATTTTAACTCTAGTCCTGTGTGTTTTGGAGGGAACTAAAATCTAGTTTACCCTTACCTCAATTAAGCCTTGTCTGAGTAAAGATATGGTGTCTTGATTATGACCAGCAGGATTTGTAGGATTCACTTGATTTTATTTATTTTTTATTGCAGTAACAGTGGTTTATAACATTAGGTAAATTTCAGGTGTACATGATTGTATTTCGATTTTTGTATAGATTACATCATGTTCACCACGCAAAGACTAGTTATAGTCCATCACCACACATGTGTGCCTAATCATCCCTTTCTCCCTCCTCACTCCTCCCTTCTCCCTTCCCCTCTGGTAACCACCAATCCAATCTCTGTCTCTATGTGATTGTTGTTGTTTTTATCTTCTACTGAAACTCGCAAAAAGTTGGCCATTGATGATTAAGTAGCTAGGACTAAAGACTAAAGTTTTTTTCCTTTTTGCAATTACTGGCTATAGCTTTTAGCTGTTTACCTGCCCATTGTTCACTGTGCTGTTTAGGCAATATGCTATCTTGACTCCCACTAGATTCCTATAGATAACATCTCCTTGAAGCCTGGGTCACCATGGTAATGGGTGTTTGAGCTGTTTTTCAGGAATTAGAATCCCTTGTCCACTTCAGGCCGGTTGGGACCACCCACTCATCAACTGGGCCCTGGAAGATGTCCGATAAGTGACCTTTTGTCGTCAAGAGGCTAAAAACTCCACCCTTGGGTCATGCCAACACCGCCATTTCATGAACATGTGTCCCATGAAGAGGCATGAAACCTGACTATGCTTGCACAGATCATCAATTACCTTACCTCTCCTCACCTCCCATCATCTGTCTCCACATTTCAGACCACCTTGCCTCCTTCACTTTGCCTCCTTCCAGATAGATATCCCTGAGTCCCTATTTTTGGGAACACGTATTTGAGAGACATTCTCCCATTTCCTCACGTGGCTGCCTTGTGATGAAACCCTCTCTCTCTGCAATCTTGTCGTCTCAGTGATTGGCTTTCTGGGTGGCGGGCAAAACGAACCTGGTTCGGTAACACTACTTATGAGTGAGATCATACAGTGTTTGACTTTCTCTCTCTGACTTATTTTGCTTAGCATAATACCCTTAAGGTCCATCCATGTTGTCACAAATGGCTGGATTTCATCGTTTGTTATGGCAAAGTAGTATTCCATTGTGTTTATATATCACATCTTTATCCATTTGTCCTTTGATGGACACCTAGGTTGCTTGCAAGTCTTGGCTATTGTGCATAATGCTGCAGTGAACACAGAGGTGCATGTATTTTTACGCGTTTGTGTTTTCATGTTCTTTGGATAAATACCCAGCAGTGGAATAGCTGGATTGTATGGTAGTTCTATTCTTAAT
The DNA here is from genome assembly GCF_057802395.1 of Ceratotherium simum simum. Taxonomy (NCBI): domain Eukaryota; kingdom Metazoa; phylum Chordata; class Mammalia; order Perissodactyla; family Rhinocerotidae; genus Ceratotherium; species Ceratotherium simum. The sequence goes on along the minus strand of NC_141909.1, from coordinate 72,960,237 downwards.
TTTTTGAGGAATCTCCATACTGTTTTCTGTAGTGGCTGCACCAGTTTGCACTCCCACCAGCATTGTACGAGAGTTCCCTTCTCTCCACATCCTCTCCAACACTTGTTGCTTCCTGGCTTGTTAATTATAGCCATTCTGACCGGCGTGAGGTGATATCTCATTATAGTTTTGATTTGCATTTCCCTGATAGTTAATGATGTTGAACATCTTTCCATGTGCCTGTTGGTCATCTGTGTATCTTTGGAGAAATGTCTGTTCAGATCATTTGCCCATTTTTTAATTGGGTTGTTAGTTTTTTTGTTATGGAGATATATGAGTTCTTTATATATTTTGGATATTAACCCCTTATCAGATATATGGTTTGCAAATATCTTCTCCCAGTTGTTAGATTATCTTTTCATTTTGTTGATGGTTTCCTTTGCTGTGCAGAAGCTTTTTAGTTTGATGTAGTCCCATTTGTTTTTTTTGTCTATTGTTTCCCTTGCTGGGTCAGACTTGGTATTTGAAAATATGCTGCTAAGACCGATGTTGAAGAGCGTACTGCCTATGTTTTCTTCTAGAAGTTTCGTGGTTTCAGGTCTTACATTCAAGTCTTTAATCCATTTGGAGTTAATTTTTGTGTGTGGTGTAAGATAATGGTCTACTTTCATTCTTTTGCATGTGGCTGTCCAGTTTTCCCAGCACCATTGATTTAATGGCAACATCTTCCTTCTAGGTAATTCCTCCTTTAAACAGCAATTTGTCAAATAATATTAGCTGCTTTTTTATGAAAGTTGATACATTAGTAATTTTCAGAACTGATACCAAATAAAGACACTTTTTCTTCAGTGTGGAATCTGCATTCTCAATGGCCGGGGGCTTTTGTGCTGTTGTTCTCTTCCTTTCCACATAGCCATCTGGCCTTGCAAAAAAGTGAGCTAAGACTAAATGCTGGGTATTAGATGATGAGTCACTGAACGTAGGAAATTGAGGTTATTTTTCTTCATAGAAGGGGAAATTCTAACCCAGAGGGCTTTGACTGTCTGTATTTGGAATTAGGAATTGATGGGATTGGTGGCGATGGAGTTTGGAATCAAAGTTATTGTTAGATTGACCACAGTTTTTATATCCTGCAAGTTGTTCTATTTTCTGGAATTCTGTAGAGTAATGTTAACATGTTGTGACTTACCTGTATGATGTTTATTAATTTATTTTTGATATCTTCTTGAGGGGTTTAAATGTGCATACTAGCTTGGAGGTAAATAAAATAAAACAAAACCAAAAAATTAAGTACAGTCATGCATTGCTTAACAACGGGATACATTCTGAGAAATGTGTCCTTAGGATATTTGGTTGTTCTGATGTGCGAACATCATAGAATGTACTTACGCAAACCTAGATGGTACAGCCTACCACACACCTAGGCTGTATGATACTAATCTTATGGGACCACTTAGCATAATACCCTTAAGTATATGTGGTCCGTCGTTGACCAAAATGTCCTTATTCGGGGCATGACTACCCAGAAGCAGAATTTAAGTGGTGTTTGGTGTTAAATCTCTTCTTTCTTTTTATTTTTTTTTTTTTAAGATTTTATTTATTTATTTTTCCCCCAAAGCCCCAGTACATAGTTGTCTGTCATAGCTGCACATCCTTCCAGTTGCTGTATGTGGGACGCGGCCTCAGCATGGCTGGAGGAGTGGTGCCTCCGTGCGCAGCCGGGATCCGAACCCGGGCCGCCGGCAGCGGAGCGCACGCACTTAACCGCTAAGCCACGGGGCCGGCCCTCTTCTTTCTTTTTAGAACTTAATGAATGATTTGAGCTTTGCATTTGCTTTGGTGCGTGTGTGTGTGTGTGTGTGTGTGTGTAAAAGTGAGAAAGTAGATCAGATCCTAGTGAAAATAAGTTGGGGGAGGCACTAAACTCCTTCATCTACTAGGTTGATGCTGCTTAGAGTGGAGAGTAGACAGCCCTTACGTGATGTGATCCCAGAGCCATCGTGAGGACTTGCATTCATTCATTCATTCATTCATTTATTTGATAAATATTTGTTATTTGTTGACATTCTTTTGTGTGCTGGGTGTGGTCTAGGTTCAGGGGCAAACAGTAAATAAAACCACATTCTTGCCTTCATGGAGTTTACAGTAAACTAATATATAAGACAAGCAATAAACAAGTAAATATATATTATGTCAGTGGTGGTAAGTGCTCTGGAGAAAAATAAAGCAGAGTGAGGGGGTGGGGAGTGAGTGGAGTTGGGGATTTACTGTTTATGTGAGGTGGTCTCAGGGAGGCCTCATGTAATACCTGTCGTTATCTCAGTTCCACACACAGAGGTTCATTTGCCTTACGTTTCAATTTCACCCTGCTTTCTGAAATGTCCTTCTGAAATGGAAATGATTAAACCATGTTAGTCATTTGCTTCTTAGTGTGAATATGTTTTCAATTATTTCCTCTGAGCAAATGTTAATGGAGAGAGAATTTGAGGCAGTGGATGTCTTTGAAATCAGAGGTATCCGAATGGGTGCGGTTGTCTGCTGCTTCTGAGTAGGTCTTCTCTGTTACCCAGGGAGCCCTACCACCGGTGCTCCTCGTGCTACATTATTGCTCTGTGGACTTGCCTGTGCACTGTTCGGTACATTGTCGCTCTATGGCATTGCCCATTTTCTTCTGGGAATGCTAATTGGAGAAAACAAAGTATGAAACACTTTCCTTTTACCTCTTCAGGAGAAATGCACTGTAAAATTAAGTATTATCTTTTGTCTGGTTAACCTTCCTGACTTTGGTTTATCATTTTGCTTTGTATTTTCAGAGGGTTACTGTCATATTATTATTATTATTATTATTATTATTATTAATGTAGAGCCTAGATGTATCTCTGGGGATATCTTTGTCTATTTTTGGGCTCCCACTCAAAACATTAAATCATTCTAAATGGGGAATGATTTTAATTCCTCTCCCCCTCCTGGCTCCCTGGCTCTGGCGTGGTTTTGTTAATTCTCTCCTGCGTGCTGGTAGCAGTATCTGCACCACATTTCCAACCTCGAAGCCCCCGAGACCCGAAAGCTTGCTCCGGATTTAGCTCCGTTGCCCACCAGGCTCTGGTGGTGATTGTGACAGTGGGAATTTGTCCTTCTTCCCTCTGGATTCTCAGGAATTCCCCTTTGCTCAAGAAGGCACCCGAATCGAGGTTTCTAAGAAGTTATCTTCTGTGTGCATCTACTTTGTGGTTTTTATCTGTAGACAGGAGTGGTATACACAGACTGATTTCTGTGGCTTGGTAGCCTAAGCATGTCAGCTTAGCGCTGATGAATAATTTTAGGTCCGGAGATGAAGGCGGCCACTGGTACTAGTTTGCAGCAGTGCAGCTGTTTTTAGAAATGAGCAAAATATGTCTTGTTAAAGTATCAAGCAACAGTATTTAAGCAAAACTGTTGAATGTGAGAATGAATCTTAATTGCTAATTTTAATGTGAAAATATTTCCTTTTTTTCCAGCTTTTGCTTCTGAAGATATGAAGAAAGAGGTCAAGCAGTCCAAGGTACTAATTCTAATGATCGAGTCTATTCTTCCTGTCTGAGATTCATTTGCATTTTCTTTAATGGGAGCTGTAATGTTTTATCTTTCAATAGTTATCAAATTACTTTTTTTTAATGAATTAATGAAATGTTGGTCATCATAGATTTTGCATCCCTAGCACAACCTACAAATAAGCTTGCTTAAAAAAATATCCTTTAATAGTTAAAGCAGATCTACTAGGTTTCAAATTTCATTTTAAGAAAAAAGGTGTTTTAGTATAGAGTTAGACATTTCAGAAGTCTTGCTTGAATACCATGATTTTCTCCACTCTTACCACATCTTAATCTTGGGCTTAATTTTCTCAGTCTGTAAAGGAATGATATGCTATGTCTCCAGGGTTGCAAGAGCTGGAGTATCCCTCACCTTGAAGGTGGCACTGTGTGAGTGGGTGTGCTAGGGACTGGCTGAGAGACCCCAGAGGTGACTGCCAGGCTCCTTGTGCAGTCAGAACCAGAAACTGAGCCCCGGGTTTCTCTCGATGGAGAGGGGACAGCACGTATTCAGACCTCAGAGCTGCCTCTTTTTCATCATTGGTTGCGTTCAAGAACCTCATCTAAATTTTACCATTTGAGCTTTGCACTAGATCAGTTTAGCATCTGAGAAAGAAACAATATTTTTAAAATATGAGATGTTTTTGTCATGTAAATTAAGGCTCAGTTGACTCTATTTTTACCTCACAATTAGTGTAAAAGCATTTTTTAACAGAATGTTTCTTTTATCAACAGAGTATTATCTGTTCTAACTATACTATGGGATTTCTACACAGGGGAAATGATAATAATAATTCCTTATGGTTTGAGATCCTTTATGGTTAATGAAGCATTTTCAGACATTTCATTTAATTTGATCTTCTCAACGATCCTGTTACTGCTAAGCAAAGCAGATATTCCCATGATTAGCAAAGAAAGTTTACCCTCAGAGAAGTTAAATGATTTGACCGAGGTCACGTGACTATTAAAAGGTGAAGTCAGAATCCAAATTTTCTAGATCCTTGAATTTTTCACACTGTAGTTTTATATTACACAGCCACATGCATCATAACATGTGTGTGTTTAGCAATAATGGGGCTCATTTTTAATGAATTTGAGTGCTACCTAAAGGTTATTAAGAGGGAATTAAAATTTTGTGTAATGAATTTAGAAATTATAGCATATACTTTCAAATACAGGTTTTAACTAATCTTTTCAGTTGAGGAACTATATGTATTCTTTGCTTTAAATACATGCATAAATATAAATAGAGGTAAGATGAGTCCTATATCTTAGTGTCATTTTTCGTGCAAAATGTCATGAACTCCATCTGTGCTTAGGCCACAAAGCCAAAAAAGCTCTTAATCCCGTGAGGAGAAGCAGTGATAAAATACCTGCTATGGACCATACCTGCGACTGGGAGATAGAACAGAATCCATTTGTCCAAGGTCGTCCCAAGTCTGTAGATGAACCCAGAGATAGGAGTTAAGGCTCTTAACAAAACCACGCTAATTTGGGATTATCATTGGTTTATCACTCTCAGCAGAAATGATCAGGATCTGCCCCGTCATTACGGCTTAGAAGCAGCCACCTCCTGCCCGCCTTACCTCACTGCTTGCTGTAGTCAGGTGCCCAGGCAGGGCTCTCTTTAGAAGACAGGCCAGCCCTTCTTAGGGCTGGGGGCCTTTCCCAAATGATGTTCAGATTCACTGGTTGGCATCAGATTTGGCTTCACATCAAAATCCTGAGTGCTGCCAGCGCCCGACGTACTGCCTACAGCCGGACCTCTGGGCCCTGGCTCCTCTGCTGGGCTCCTGGTCCCCGCACTGCCCTGGATTCTGACCTGCCCCGGCTTGCAGGGGAGCCTGCCACCCAGGCTCGTGCTCCAGCCCGGGTGCTGCCTCGGCCATGGCTGTGGACCTGTCTGCACACAGCAGTTTTGCCTGGCCTTACGTCCTGTGGTGGCTGTGATACCGTGTCCTGTATGGCAGAGGGTTAGGGCTGGACCCTGGAGCCAGACTGCCGAGGTTCACACGCCTTCTCCGCCACTGCCTGCTGCAGACTCGCTGATCCTTGCCGTGCCTCAGCCTCCTCATCTGTAAGATGGGGAATAGGACCTGTCTCAGAAAGCTGTTTTGAAGATTAAATGTGTGTGTCCACCACTTAGAACAGTGCCAGGCCCTGTTTAAATGTCTACCTGATATGACAGTGGGAAGTGTCTTATGCAGCCTTCAGGAGGAACCTAAACAAATGAAATAAAAAGAGGAGCCATAGCCCTCACTGCTTCTGTCAGTTTTGGGGGCGGTTGACTTCACGTGAAGTAGGTGATGATGACAAGAGTAGGAGCCAACAATTATGGAGCATTTGCTTTGGGCAGGCGCTACGCTCAGCATTATATTGTCTAATTAAACTCTCACGACAGCCCTGTGCAGGCGTCTTGTAACTATTATTCCTGTGTTTCAGATGAGAAACTGGGGCCTGAGCTAGTAGGTGGTGAGGGTGGAATTAGAGCACGGGAGTGGCTTGTAACCAGGTGCTCTGAGGAGCAGGCCCTGCTTGTGTCATTTTCTTCAAAACCCTGTGGGTGTGTATTGGTGACTGGGTAAAAGATGCCATTTTACTTCTCTTTCTTCTTAAAGATTTCTTATTCTTTTGAGGATGTTTTATCTTCTTGTCATGAGGAATTTGTAAACTAAGCATTGCGTATATGGAGTGCCCGTACTCATATCTATCATGCCTTAATCAATAAACCTGTACAGAAGGGTGCCCTGGATTTGTCTTTTGCTGGCTGGGGTGGGAGCTGCCTGTGGGGTGGGGCATTAGGAACAAATCTCTTTCCCATCGGAATAGGAATCCAGCTGACTATAAAACTTTGACAGTGAGCACATTTTGATTGGTATTGATAGTCGGTGTAAGAAACATGCGGCAGCAGAGATAATAGAACAAACCATGTGTTTCTTTCTTCTTAGGAAGAACTAAGCCTTTTCGTGAGGGAAGCTGGAGACAGAATTTTAAATGTTCTGTCAATTTGTTCATTTAGTCTAATTTTCTTTCTCAAAGGGGAAATCACTCGACCATTTTGGTTCTGTTTCAGTTCACTTAATTCAACCATTCCTTGCATATTTTATTTTTACAGTTTACAAATTGAGCCATTTGAAATGGCTAATGATTTCCTAGCTATTGTGTAAGCCATTTGGAGCTGCAGTGCTTAATAACAAATAGAAAGATGTATAATTTTGGTTGATTTTCCTTGGTTTCACAAAGATAGCTGTTGGAAAGTTCCATTGCTATTCCAGCTTGTTTAAGTTGCTCAGTCTGGAAACACTGACTTCAGGATATTTTTTATCTTTCAGCTTATTGATCAAGGTGACTTTTGTTGTAGGTATTACTTTTAGCTTACTCTCAAAACATGTTTAGGTCTAATGGTGCCCATTTTCTGAAGAATGTCTTTGGAAGAAGAGTGGGCATGCGTTATCATGGGAGTGTAAGAAAAGAACATTGGAAAGAAATCAGAAGACCTAGATTTTAATCCTGGTTCTGTGGCTAGAATGACTTGGATATTGGGCAAATCCCTGAGCTTTTTCTGAGTCTCTGTTGTCTCCTTTGTGAAAGGGGAGTGTTGGATTGGATCATCTCTAATGCTGTTTTTTTTTTTTAAATTGTGGTAAAATACATATAACATAAAATTTACCATCTTAACCATTTTAAGTATACAGTTCAGTAGTGTTAAGTATATTCATATTGTTGTGCAAGCAGTCTCCAGAACTCTTTTCATCTCGCAAAAGTAAAACTCTGTCCTCATTAAACAACTCCCCATTCTCCCTATTCCCCCAACGCCTGGCAACCTGCATTCTACTTTCTGTTTCTGTGAATTTCACTACTCTTAAGTACCTCTTACAAGTGGAATCATACAGCATCCTTTTTTTTTGTGACTGGCTTATTTTACTTAGCTAATGCCTCAAGGTTTATTCATGTTGTAGCATGTGTCAGAATTTCCTTCATTTTTGAGGTTCAATAGTATTTCATTGTTTTTATATACCACATTTTCTTTATCCAGTCCAATGCTATTTTTAGATCTAAAATTTCTTTTTTTTTAAAGAAACACTTTTTTGTTTTTTAATTATTTTTGTTATTTTTTTGGTGAGGAAAATTGGCCCTGAGCTAACATCTGTGCCAATCTTACTCTATTTTGTATGTGGGTCACCACCACAGCATGGTTTGATGAGTGGTGTAGGCCCCCCCGCCCCCCCGGGATCCAAACACGTGAACCCTGTGCTGCTGAGCTGAGCACACTGAACTTAACCACTACGCCACTAGGCTAGCCCCTAGATCTAAAATTTCTAATTTTCCATGATCCTCATCTGGCAGCCAAAGCTGTGGCCTGGCAAGGAGAAGGCAGCTCGGCCAAGGGGCGGGCTGCAGGTTAACAGTGGAAACCAGGCGGCACCTCTGGATCCAAGGGCAGCACTCCTTCCCCGAGAGCAGGCTGTTCTCCTGGCCAAGATTGGCATTTAGAGTATGGAAGGTGCAGTGATCCACACACACTAACTTGTGACGATAAGCTGGCTTTCGTCCAGCACATTTAGAGGAGTGGCTTGAGATTTCTAGTCTGTTTTAGTGGGCTCTTCCAAAAAGTACGTGTTTTGTCAGGATTAAGTGTCATTTGATGCCGAGGTGTAACAATCAGTACATAACTGTGGGGTTCTTCTTGACTCAATAGTATTTCTATTCTTGAGACGAGGATAATTCAGAAAATGCTACCAAAGGTAGACACTCCCCTGTGTGTTGCTCTCTCTCCTCCCTGTCTGTTGTCATGGTCCCTTTGGCATTCTAAGAGGATATATCTCTGTGTGGCTGTATCTTGGCTTTTAAGCTGTTCCCGGTTTTGTTGGTAAGGGCTCACAACTGTATTTCTTGTTGTAGTCTCTGAAGAAAATGGAAGGATATTTGCCACTGTCCAAGTGTCATAATGTAGCATATGACACTTGAAAGTGGAAAAGGGCAAGTAAAGAGAAAATTCCTTCCTTGTCTGCTGGAGAGGACAATGAAAATGGCAGGTTTAGCTGCTGACACTTTGTACTTTGTCAGAGAAATTGTGTGTGTGTGTGTGTGTGTGTGTGTGTGTGTGAGGAAGATCAGCCCTGTGCTAACATCTGCCAATCCTCCTCTTTTTTTTTTTTTTCTTTTTTTTTGCTGAGGAAGACTGGCCCTGGGCTAACATCCCACCGTGCCCACCTTCCTCCACTTTATATGGGACGCCACCACAGCATGGCTTGCCAAGCAGTGTGTCGGTGCGCGCCCGGGATCCGAACCAGCGAACCCCGGGCTGCCACCGCGGAGCGCGTGCACTTAACTGCTTGCGCCACTGGGCTGGCCCCAATCAGAGAAATTTTTTAAGAACTCCTCCCCTGATTTACTGAGTCTGGAGCTCTGCACCTCTAAGATGCCCCTTGTGTGCTCATGAATTCTCGTGAACCTTGGGCTGACCACCTCTGGGGTCCTGTTTCGGCCTCCAGTGCTGCTTCTCAGGTGGGAGAGAACACTGTGGTAACATTCTTGATGGCGGTATGTCTGAGCTCACAAGATTGTAAATACAGTAATTAGTGGAGCTCATCTTCAAGAGGAACGCACTACTAGAACTGATACTGTCTCTGATATGTTTGTCACACTTTAGAGTATACAAGGTTTTTAAATTAACCCTCACGAGAACATTATGAACCAGTTAAGTGTTAGCTCCATTTTATACAGGAGGAAAGAACCTCAGTTCAATGAGGTGATTTGCCCAAGGTCACATAAGAAAGGGACAGCCCCATAGGAAGCTTCTGTCACGACACAGAAGTACACCATTGCTGCTTTTTTCCCCTTAGGTTTTGGTCTCTTTCTTTAGGGAAGCATTTCCAAGCTCTCATCTTCAGTGTCTTTCCCCAAAGTGTTACTATGTACTATGCGTATTTATTTGGTGTCTTGCTACTTCGTTATGGTGATGAGATTTATTTTTTTCTCTTTTATTTAAAATACAGAATTTGGAGAAAAGTGGTATATCAAGGAAAAATGACATAGGTAAGTAATGATTTTTTTTTAACTTGAGTATGTACCCAAGTGTATTTCTTGTAAATTTTATTTCAGTGAAGTGATTTTTCTTTCTGATTTTATTCATGGGGTAAATATTGTTGTCCAAATACTCTGTGTTTGGCCCAGGCCAGTGTTGACCCTCATGAAGACCTGAGGAGAACACTTTTCAGATTGACGTTATTGGCATGCGATTGGGAGTAACAGCTAATTTGTTGGATTTCATTCCCTTGGCCATAATTTATTGAGTTACCAATAAGGACTGATTACTGTGCCAGGTGGATACTGTGGGGGCTACAGAGATGAATAAGACATAGTCTCTGTTATTAGGGGCTCACACTTAGTGGGAGACAAGGAACTTTGCTCATGCTCTCCTTGGCCTGGAGCCAGGTTCCCCACTTGTTGACCCTCAGACATCACTTTCCCTTCAGGTCAGCTTACCAATCACGTCTTCTCTCAAACTTGACCCGAGAACTCTGGTGTGGAAGCGGCTCCTCGCTTCTTGCAGACACACCATACTTCTGTCACAGCCCGTATACACCCTTATTTGCACACTCTTTTAAACACATCTTTCTCCCTCCAGTATAGTATTGTAAGCATCTTCAGGGAAGTGACCGTGAGTTAGTCTTTTTTTGTATTCCATGGGAAATATGCTGCAGTGTGTTGATGGGAGGGTAAGGCCGTACCTCTGTGTGTTGGATCTCTTCCCAATAGGTGTGAACCTTGTCAGCATCAGTCATCCCAGGTAGGCCCTGGAGACCTGGAAGGTGGGCCTTGGACAGGAGGGGAAAGGCAGACTTTCCTTTCTAGGCCTTCCTTTCCTGGGCCTGGATTCTGAGGAGTCTAGAAGGCAGGAGAGCCCCCATCGGGTGGTAGGGGGAGGATGGCGTGTGCTGGGGACCGTAGGGTCATGGGTTGGAGTCTTCAGGCTCTGAGAGCAGCTGTATTTAAGGAGCCACATGGGTTCCTTGCTTTTTCTTCTGTATATTACGACACACCGTATGGCTCAGCCACTCCCCACGTGGAGATTTTCTCTCTGCTGCCAACCCTTGTGAGTTTGGGCATTTGTTTGTGTGTTTATTTTATGGGAGCTGATGGGTCCCCCTCCCTAGTAAATGGTTATTAAATGAACTAATGACCCTAGTCTGGGACATAGGCTTGAAAGTACCAAGGGGAAGTTTACCTGAATGAATAAATCTGCATTCTTTCAATTGCAAATGGACAATCTAGTGTTACTTAACTTGGAATCAGTTCGCCTGAAAAAGACCCAGGAAGCTTATTTGCCATAATCTTAATATGATTCTAAAGGACCAGGGGAGGGGGGCTTTAGAGCAGCTGCCCCAGTAGAATCTGCCTAGATCCTGGTCTCACAATACTCAGGGCTGGGTGACAGCCTCCAAGGGCGAGGCAGCCTTTGTTTCTCTTTGGGCTCACTGCCTAAGCAATAGATTCACTAGTGACAATTATTCTCACCAAGTAAAACATATTTGGAGTGACTCTTCATGTATGTGTGTATATATGCATATTTACCCCTCAGCCTCAGTCATAAGACTGCCTGTTACTCAGTTTTTATCAGAAGAGCACCATATTGATTTCTCATCAGAAAAACACCAACATGATGAAATCCATGTTTCCAGATCATTTCTGACCAGGAAAGCTTAGCGCTTAGTAGCATGTTTGGCACATGGTAAGTGCTCAGCAACTGAGGAAACAGAGAACCTTCGATTTCCTTTACCTTCAAGAAAGAATTATTTCTTCTCCAGGATCCTTTTCTAACCATCTCTGGTTCGACTGCCTTTCCTTACCGCTGGCCTCAGAACCGCATCGATCCTCTCTGTATCCTTGACTAATTTCTTTATCTTCACTTTCTAGCCTGTCATGCTCATCATTATTGTCAGGCGCTTGGTGTACGACCCATTTATCTCACATTCCTAGAGGAGAAACAATGACAATCTGTCTTGAGTTGTGACAGTGTTTGCCGAAGGCAAATTGCTGTGAGTTTAGAGACATTCAACCTGAGTGATAAGGAAATAGTGCAGTCATCTTCTTTAGCTCCATTGACGGGCCACTGGGGGCTTAGAAGTCAGGTGGTTGGACAGCATAGACAGAAGACAGCCACCAAGGTGAGGTCTAGACTCAGCCAGGATTGATTCAGTTAGGGAGGGCTTAGGATGTATGTCAGGGAATACTTCCTGGTGCTGATATAAAGAACAGCAGGAATTTAAGCACATAAGCTGTTTTCAGCACCAAACTGAACTAATCGGGTTCTTTTCTGGAGTGGAGGTGGGGCTGAATGGCATGTAAATAATTTTCTTTCATTATTATCAGGGTTATAGGAACTGGGTGCACCCTTCCTCTTTTGTCTCATCACCCAGTCACCCAGTGACTCCCCCATATGCATCCTATTCCTTAGCCATACCTAACTGTTCATATTTTCACAGCCCTGAATTCCACTTGCTGTCCCAAACCTTCACTGCTCCCTCTGTTGGGAAGGTCCTCCCACCCTTTCTCTGAGTGTCCCCAGGACGCAATGTCCTCATCACTTCCTCTGGGAAGGCTCCACTCTCTGGGGCATCAGGTGGCTCTGAGGCCCTTCCCCAATTTGAAAGCTATTAGTCTACAGATCCAGCCTCTTAGGGTGGTGTATAAATCCTTCGTGATCTGGCTGGGCTGACCCCTCCTCCCTTTCTAACTTTATCGCTGACTGTTCCCTTCATCCTTCTCTCAGAAATGCCTGACAGACTCCCTGGTCACCTACTCAGGGATGCTGCAGAGATGAGGCAGGCTGTGGGCTCTGTGATAACCCCGCTTCTATCTCTGCTGCTGATCTGCTACCTTCTGTGCCTGAGTCTGCAGAAAACTGCTGCCTTTAGAGGAAACTCAGGAAACACCCCCTCCCAGAAGTCCTCCTTGCTCCTGCTCCCCCTCCGCTGTGCTCCCACGGTCCCTGCGCTTGGCCCTGGATTTACACCTGCTGCTTTGTGTTGTACTGTCCGCCTTCTGAACTAGACTCAGGCACTTATGTGTGGGGCCTGCGCTTGCTCATCGCTGTATCCCAGAGCCTTGCGCTTAGTAGAGACTCAGATGTTTGCTGAATGAGTGCACGTAGCATGCATAATCGAAGCATGTGAGAAAGGAAGGTGGTGATTTCTTGGTAGCAGAAGAAGCAAATACAACTCAGCACATGACTCAAGTATATGAAAAGGGGAAGAAGACACTTTTTTTCTTCTTGTAAAGCCTCTGCCCTTTGTGGAAGAATTGTTGTCTTTGTGAGAACGGTGGGAGCTTTGCTGATCTGGGAGAAGTGGCGGGAGTTGGTTACTGCAGGATTAACCTTTTGAGAGATGGATCTGCTCTTGAAAAAAATTTTATTATGAATTATTTTGAACATAACGGGAAGCTATAAAAAGTAATATAATGAACATCCATGTATCTACCACCTAGCTTAAGAAATAAAACATTACTAACACAGCTGAGGCCTTTTAATCATTTCCTTGCTTTGGTGTTTATCATTCTCATGTAATCTTTTATACTTCACATCATATATAATATATATACATGCATATGTATAGTCTTTATCCATTTGATATATATTTGTGTTTATATTTTTGCAAACCATTGATTTATGTAGTTGTTCCTTTGCAGCTTGCTTTTTTTCAGTGTTCTATCTAAGGATTCATTTACGATATCCATCTGGATTGATACATGTTGTGTTATAATTTTTATTTCTTTATAGTATTCCAATTTGTATATCTTGTTAGTAGGTATTTGGGTTGCTTCTAATTTTTTCTTTTTACACAATGCTGCTGTGAGCACTCTTGTTATATATCCTTGTACACACATATGAGAGATTCTCAAGGATAATAGGAATAGAATTTCTGGGTCATTGGGAACGTGCATCTTGAATTTTATTAAATTTTGCAAAAAATATTCTCTGGGATTTATTTACTCCATTCTTAACAAAAATAAATCTTTATAACTCCTCTTTTGATATGTCAGTTATGTTAATGTTTCAGATGTAGTGGATTGAAGATTACATTTCAGTTGAAATATAACACACCCGCTTAAGCCTTATCTGAGTGTCGATTTATAGAGCCAAGAAGCTGATTTAAAATGGTGATAGGTATGTGGAACGTTCATATTTATATAAACTCCTACAGAAAAGGAATTAGGTCATATTCAGTAGGTTGTTCAGCATTTCCTTTTAAATTTTTTATTGAGTTTGAACCAAAGAGCATTTTGGATTATTTTTGGGATCTAGATGGCTCACTGTGGAGCTATTTGTTGTATGAATATTTGAGTGAACGAATAAATGAGTGGAAGTATAGAACTGAACATAAGAACAATAAAATATAATGGAATAAAATTAAAATCAAATTAGTGTCCCTGAGTCGAGGTGTTAAAGGGAAAAGCTCATGGTCCCCACGTTCATTTGCTGTAAACCTAGCTGGAGGCTACAATTTTATGTGACATCTGCCTTCTGCCAACACACCTGTGTGTGGCAGGGTCCTGACACAATGGCTCTTTCTGTTTCTTTATTACAAGCTCAGAACCTGGGAAGGCCTGATGTTCCTCTTCAGTGTGGGGCCTGAGCAGCCACCCGCACTGGTAAGACCTCGGATCATCTACCCTGGTCAGGTGGACATGACGTGCTAGGGTTTCCTCCCTGCTAGCCCTTGTTAAAAAGCTGGCTGCCTTGAAGTGAGTCTCTAGCGGGCTGGCAAATGCCGCCAGTGTTGTGGACGGGCTTTGATGCAAGATTTCTTGCTGAAGGCCTGCTGCTGTGGAGTTGTGGCTGTTTTCTTGGAGATAACACTTAATTCTGGCTAGGTGCCTTGTGAGGTAGGGCAGGGATTATTGAATTATTTATTTGCCAGCTCTTGGGACCTCATGAGACATATGCAGTCACTGTTAAGTATCACCTTAAAGGGCCATCCAGAACGTTCTTGAGGTAGTGTACTAGTTTGCTCAGGCTGCTGAAACAAAGTGCCACAAATCGTGTGGCTTAAACAACAGAAATTTTTCTCAGAGTTCTGGAGACTGGAAGTCTAAGGACAAAGTGTCGGCAGGGTTGGTTTCTTCTGAGGCCTCTCTCCTTGGCTTGTTCATGGCTGTCTTCTCCCTGTGTGCTCACATCATCCTCCTTCTCTGTCTCTGTCCAAATTTCCTCTTTTTATAAGGACACCAACTATATTGGATTAGGACCTACACTAATGACCTCGCTTTAAGTGGATTACCTCGGTAAAGACCCGATTCCACGTAAGGTCACCTTCTGAGGTACTGGGGGTTAGGACTTCAACATGTGAAGTTTGGGGGACACTGTTCAACCCATAACAGGTAACAGCACGATGTAGGATTATGTGTGAATTGTTAAAAGACCTTGCAAACATTGGAATTGCAGCTCTAGAGAGGTTAGTGTTCTAGACATTTTCCTCCTTTCGCACATTCACATTCACAATCTTTTTGACAGACGGAAGAGCCAATTCACGGTTGTTACCACAGACTTGACCTAGTACAGCGAGCTTATTTGCTTGCTGACTTCGAGGAAAGAAGTTTCGGAGATCAGTTTAAAAATAGAGATTTTGTCACTAGAATTACATATAAATTGATTTTTCTTCTGAGTTTATTGCCTGAAGGCTTGCCTTGTGGCTGGTTTTTCTTTTTTTTACTTGTTTTCAAGTTTATTTCAGTTGTTAAAAAATAAACACCTGACAACTTTTTTTTTTGGTTCTAGATTTAAAAGGAATTGTATTTGTCATCCAGAGTCAAAGTAATTCTTTTCATGCGAAGAGAGCAGAACAATTAAAGAAAAACATCTTAAAGCAAGCTGCAGATCTTACACAGGTATGTAAGAGTGGCTTGAGATGTCTGCTAATTATTTCTTAATACATTTATATTTTCTAAAGCACTTGGTCTATAGAGAATCAGTTTTATTTAGATGAGAATAACTCTTCTGACTTGTTTGCTGATTTAATATTAACTATTATTTAAATTCTCCAGTTTGTTCCTAATGTTCAAAGCATCATATTCTAAATTATTATATATATATTTTATGAGAATTATAAAATTGTGTAGGACTATCATGGTTTTGTAATAAAGTATGATAAAAGGAAGTAGAGGAAATAACTTTTTAAAGACTGGCCTTAAAATAGCAGGGATAATTAATGTTCAAAATTTTGGTAACAAGTTCTAAGGCAGTTTTCATGTTGAAATAACATTTTCATTAACCTTAGTGCAGTGCTTCCTCTATGAGTCTCTTAATCTGTTTTTTTAATTGGATATCATTAATTGAACTTTTTATTTGATTTATAATGTAATATCTGAGGATTATGGAGAGAAAGATTGACACACAGAGATACATTTTAATAATGTTTAAAATAGGTATGAACTGAATCTAAAGCTGTTCTGAATAATGCTGGAGGTTTGGGGCAAAGAAAGATCTGCCTTCTTGTACTGCCATGTAGGTGCTTAATTCTTTAGCTAAGCAAAAAAAATTCCTCCAAGCCTGCTACACTACGTTGCTGTGACCTTCAAGACAGAAGTGCTTGTCTGTAGATAAATGCCATCTCTTGATTCTCAGCAAGAATTCTTTGACAAAAGATGTGTGTGTTTGACAGATTGCTTTCTTTCTGTTGGTGGGTGCTGGGAAATAAGGGTTGGAAATATCAGTGGGGAAAATAGCAGCCTTAATGGTTCAAGGCTGTGACACTGCTGAGGATATGGTTTACTGTGCTTAATCTTTAAATGCTTTACATATAAGTTCGTCCAGCCTCCCTGCATCCCTGCAAGGACAGATCCTTGGTTTCCCTCCTTGGAGCATTATACCTTCTCACGGGAGAGGAAAGAATTTCATGCTATAGACAGATTGTTTTTTTTGTTATTGGAGATAGGAGCAGCTTGATGAGTTTAAACTTCTTTGTTTGGAAACTCAACTTTTAGAGATTTTCTTCTACTAAACCTTTTCTGATTTCATCAGAGAGGCAGAAGTGCAGCAACTTGACTGGCTGGGCTTCTTCCATGTGCTCTGGTGGACGCCCTAGTGGAGTGGCTAGTGCCGGCCACTGCAGGGAGGAGGGGGAACCAGTAGCTGGAATAATCCCTGAGCTGGGTCCAGGCAGCTTTAATGGAATTTAGCTCAATCAAGCCTTGGCAGTGACCCCAAATTGTGTAATCAGTGATGACCTCAGGACAGAGTTATGTAGCCTTTACTCATATACAAATTAAGAGCACGTGTATCCCTATGTACCACATGTGTCCCTGCTCCCAGAAATAGCTTCCATCTTGTAGAGGCAGATTCCTGTGTTTTAGCTTATATATCTTCCCCATTTAATCCATACTAATAGTCTTTGTCATTAATGTGGGTAATTACATCCTTTGCCAACCAAGGCCAGTTGATTGAGTATACCCCCATATTTCCTCCATTATTTGTCCACTCCTTTTTTTTTGGTCTGTTTTTGTGTAAATGGGTGCTCACCACTGGCTCTCTACCTACCTTTCCCCCTTCACTCATCTGGGAAGAGTAGCTTCCAAGGACAGTGGTCCTAGGACTTGGTTTATGGTGGGCCTAAGGCATGTGGGTACCTTTTGGTGAGAAGCAATATAAATTATAAAATGTTCCCTTTTCTTTCCCCTTAGGAAGAACAAGACTTGGGAGGGTGCTGCTAGGGGCTGGGTGTACCTGCTTCTTCTGGAGGCCCTGGGGCTCTGAAGACCACAGGGCCCGGGTGTGGGACCACTGGATGCTTAAAACTGGCTTTGGGCTCTGGGGGAGGATGGTTACAAGTTCCCATCTAGGCTGAGCTTGGCAGTCTCATATTTCGGAACGGAGAATGTGTGTTGGTTGGAGATTCTCTGTGTCTCTCAGGAATTGAGGCACACTGGCAGGCAGCTGAGAGGGTGTGGATCCCACAGAGCAGTGGGAACCTCCAACACTTATTACCTTTTGCTGAGGCAGTTGGCCCAGAGCTTGTTAACTAAAGTCCCTGTTTCTGGATCCCAGCTTCATTTCCCACTACTCAGCTCCTTGCATGTTATTTGCCAGTCATTTCAAACTTCTTACCTTTCCTGGGATCACCTTGCCATGCCATGCCATGCCTCTGTGGCTTTGCACATGTTGACTCTTGTCTTCTTGACGAGCTCCTGTATCCCCAGGAAGCCTTTCTGTGCACTTTCTTGACTCACAGTGATAAATCACTTCCTCTTTGGTTTCACTTCTGTGTCTTGCACAAACTGTTTTTGTTTTCACTTTCTATTAATTATTCGTGACATCTCTGTCTCTTTTATAAATTTTGAGAGCTGAGAATGTGTCTTGTTAGTTTTTGATTCCTTAGAACCAAGCACAGTGCTCTGCATGTACTGAGCCTGAGTCCTCTGAATATTGATTGAACTGACTCCCTGAAATTCATTATCTCATTTTTTCCTTACTCTCTTTTCTATTGTAATAGAAGTTTCTTTTTATTTCTCTTATAGCATAGTCATCTTTGACCACACACATACACACACACACACACACACTGTACTAAATCTCTTTGAAGGCGAACACTTCAGCTTATTCTGCGTTTGATTCCTCCATAGCACCTTAAACATAGTGGGTATTTAACATGTGGCAGTTGAATTGAATCCAGAAGAAATTGAAAAAATTAAAATTTATTTAAATAAATTGTTTTATCTATTTTTAAAAATTTTTGTTAATTCTTAGATTGATAATGGTCAACCCCTCTTATTTTACTTCTCTCAGTGAAACCATAAAGTTTAGGGAGAAGAGCAGAAAAAAGGTTGAGTATGAGTTGGTGCTAGGAAAATATGATCTCGGGATTAAGTGAATCTCTGAGAGGCAATATGGAAAACAGCCAGAAAATTCACTTGATGGCTTTAACACAGACGACCTAACAATGACTTAAGTAAGATGGAGATTTACTTTCCCTCACAGTCTGTTGGTAGGCAGGCCGGGGATAGGCAGCTCTGCTCCAGGTTCCTTCCGTCTAGTGTCTTGACACGTGGCCAAGGTGTCTTGTCTTCTGCCTGGTTGCAGCTGGCTTACCACCGTTACGTCTGCGTTCCAGTGTGTGGAGGACAAGCAGCTTCCTTTTAAGGATGTGACCTTGAAGTTGCACAGGTCGTTTCCCCCTACATTCCCATTATCCAGAACATAATCGTGTGGGCAGACCTTGTCTGGGAAAGGTACTATTTAATTGGGTGGCCTTGGACCCAGCCCAAACTCAAGGAGTTCTAATCACTAAAAGGAAGAAAGTAGGAATGGAGACTGGGAGACAAATTGGCATCTCTGTTGAAGTCAGGATTTTGTTTACGCATCAAGGACTCACCTAGTCTATAGAAGAATTTATATATGAACCTCTCATTCATTCATTCAGTATTTACAGAGCTACTGTGGGCACAGAACTGGGCATACAAAGATCAGCAAGGCAGAGTCCTTGCACTTGAAGAGCCCACAGTCCAGGAATGGAGACAGGCCCATAAACGGGCAATTTTAAAGCAAGATGGAAGTGCAGACACTGCAAGACAAGTACTGCATGATTCCACTTACGTGAGGTATCTAAAATGGTCAGATTCACGGAGTCAAAGACTAGAAGGGTGTTTACTAGGAGCTGGGGGAGGGGAAATGAAGAGTTATAGTTTTAGTTAAGTAAGATGCATAAGCTGTAGAAATCTGCTTTACAAAATTGTGCCTGCAGTCAACAGTACTATATTGCGCACTTAAAATTTGTTAACAGGCTAGAGCTCATGTTAAGTGTTCTTACCACAGTACAATAAAAAAATTAAATAAAAAATTAGGTACTAGCTAGGTTGAGGGGAGTCCTGGGAGCAAGGGAGGGCTTTCTAGGTAGACAGCCAGGTAAAACCAGCCAGGTGACAAGCAGAAGCATGGGGTGTGTGTGGGCACTTCGTGCTGTTCTGGGATGAGTGTAGAGGGGGAGGAGGGTGATGTGGGCGGCCAGCCTGGAAACTCAGGTAGCGACCTGACCCCCGAGGATCTGTGTTCTTTCTCAGGCCTTTCTCAGGGGGCATTACTGGCATTTTGAGAGAGATTTCTCAAGATATATCTAAGACATTTAGCATTTCTGGCCCCTGGTAGTACATGTAGAAGCAACCTCCAGTCATTGTTACTAAAAGTGCCCCCGGTTGAGAATTACTACTAGGGAGAGCTGTTAGGGCATGGACCTGGTCTGATTTGTGTTTTACACGTGTCACTCTGGTGGCTGTGAGGAGGACAGCTTTAAGAGAGCCAACCCTGGGGCAGGGAGCCTAATTCTTAAGCCCTTGGACTCATGCAGGGCATGCTGCCCAAAGAGGGGGTCATAGATGGCTGCAGGTCCGTCATCACAGACAGTCTGAGAAGCACTGGGCTAGGGACGTGGGGTGGAGCTGGCCGGGGTGATGGTGGTTGGAGAGACACGGGGCCAGAAGGGGGGGGAGGTTGGGCGTGGGGCCGAAGGAGAAGTCAGGACCAGCTCCCAGCTAGGACTGAGGTGGGGTGGGGTGGGGCCACCATCTGAGACTGGAGACGCGATTTGCAGGTTTACAGGGTGCAGGTGACTTCAGGTTTTGATAGATGAAATTTGAGGTGGAGGTGTCAGCCGGCCGGAGGCTGGATATTTGTTTTAAGCTCAGGAGAAAGGTTTGGCCAGAAGATGGCGGATTTGGGAGTCAGCGACACATAGGTAGTGACTGAAAGCTTGAAGGTGCTGCTTCCAGGGGTGCAGTGGGACCCCAGGGAAAACCGGTGTTTTGGGGCTGGACAGAGCAAGAGCAGCCTTCTTAGGAGACAGAAGGAGTGTGCAGAGACACAGAAAGTACATTTGATGTTGTCAGGGAACCTGAGGGAATAGCCTTTCAGTGATCAGTACTGTCCTAGTCCTCAGAAAGGACTCGTAAGAGAGGGTCTCAGACTGTCATTTGACTGGGTGGTCTCGTGTGGACTCCTGCCTGTGCACTTACCTCAGGAGGCATCCACCTAGAGTGCTTAATTGTTGTTGCTGCTGCCGCCATTGTTATTTTTAATTGTGGTAAAAAATATATAACATTAAATCTGCCATCTTAACCATTTTTAAATGTACAATAGTGTAAAGTACACTTACATTGTGCAACCAATTTCCAGAACATTTTCATCTTTCCAGCTGAGACTCTGTCCCCATTAAATAGCAACTCCCCATTCCCCCTTCCCCAGCCCCTGGCAACCACCAGTCTACTTTCTGTCTCTACGGATTTAACTACTCGAGGTACTTCATAGAAGTGGAATCATACAGTGTGTATTTTGTCTTTTTGTGACTGGCTTATTTCACTTAGGGTAACGTCCTCAAGGTTCATCCATGTTGTAGCATGTGACAGGATTTCCTTCCTTTTAAAGGCTGAATGTTGTTGTTGTTTTGACAGACTGTCCTCCAGGTCTTTGCTTGTCACCTGGTCCACCGTGACGATGGTTTCTTCCCCAGGCACTGCTTCCTGGGATGCTCATTTGGTGTTCCACACAGCCTCCCCTACGGTACCCTCTGTCTTGTAGGGCATCAGTCCTGCCCTCAGAATCGGAGGAGGTGAGACCTGCTCTGTACTCCTCTTTGTATCCCCACGGCACCTAGTATAATGCCACACACACACATTATCAGAAACTGTGTTTTCATCAATACATTTTTCTCAGCTTTTAAAACTTAGGAAAGAGCTCCATTTATCTAAAGTATTTAACTTTTCTTGTACTGCATTCTGTGCTTCCATTTAGTTTCAGTGTGCTTATACTTAATTTCTACTGTCCTTTACGTTTACAGTGTGCAGTTTAGATCACCTTTAGTAGGTGACTTAGTTTGCCACTAGGTGGCAATATTGGTTTTGCATTTAAAGACACATAATTAAGCAATATCATTAAGCAAACCCCTCCCCTCCAGCATTTAATTTCTGTGATAATAAATGGAGTCTAGACGAAAGCAGTAAAGAAGCCTCCCTTTAATGATAAGATAGTCTGTTTTTCTTATTCTGAAATTCTTTCCTGGAATGGAAGCCAACTATGCATACTGAAGTAGTTATGACAAAACTTGAACACTTGGATTTAATTTGCCCACAAGATCCAGAGCGTACTGTTACGGCTTAGATAACTTCATATTTGGATGATCAAGTCTTTTGGTAGTTTAAATGGTGATAAAGATTTTAGAATTTGCAACTATACTTGATACTGGTTCATTTTTTCTCCTTGTAGAGTTTTTATGCTATGTATGTGATTAAAAACCAAGTTTATTCTGTGAATAGCATTTTAGAGATCCAAAGATTGTTGACAGCTAACATAGGGTCCTCAGACAATACTAGGAGCAATGATGAGATACCCTGACCCGGAACTACGTGAAAATAGAGAAATAAGATTAACTTCAGAGAATTAAATGCTAAGATGCACAAAACATAGGGAGGCAAAGTCACTTTAAGAGACACGTATGGCTCCCTAGTTAAAACTTAGCTGGAACTTGTGTTAAGAAATTGACATATTCTTGAGAAAGAATTGACAGCTCAGTGATCAGCCATGAAAGCTGAGAAAGGTTGAATGTAAAGCAGAAGTTGTCAGGGCATCCCCAGCACTGTAGCAGGGAGCAGGCTGGCTCCTTCCAGGAGGGGTCAGTCCCATGGTTTGGCAGGTGTGTGCTGTACCTCTAGTGGAACAGGATGTCTGGGACCCTCGTGTTGCCTGGGACCTGAACCATGAAGTCTTCAGGTTGCAATTTTGGTTTTATCCGTAGATTTGCCCACTATGAGCATTCACCAAAGTTGCTTGGTGAGGGAGGAATCAGCAGTAAGTTTTGTCATTTGAATATTTATCTGATAGCCCAAAATATCTATTCCTCCTGCACTACCAGATGTCTAGAACTGCTGTTTATTTATTCATTACTCCTGTCAGGTTGCACTTGACTACAGAATCTGCCAAAAATTAAGGTGCAAAAATTTAATGGTTTCTGTGATTATGCATCTGCTTCTAGCGGTTCTCTTTGCTTCAGCAAGTCATTACCTATGCCTGTTTTGCCTCAAGGTGCTAAAATGCGGTCTTATTAAAAATGCAACGTTTTTCATCCTTCTAATGTGAATATAAAAACAGGAGCCTAAACTAACTTTCTATCTGAAATTTAATACTGTACTTGGAGTTACTAGGGTGGTCAAACTGTTTCCCTTGTTTTCGAAAATAATTTGGGTCATTCTAAGTTGTCATTCCCATCCCTAGTTTTGAAGCTTATCATGCAGTTTATAATGGCTTTGAAGTTTATAATTATATGTTTCTTCTAATCAGTAAGCTAGCAGACTTTACCAACGGCTCTTCTATGTGCAGAGTACCATTCTAGATGCTGTGGAGCAAAGGTTTAGAAAGGAATTAGAAAAGATATTCTAGTTCTTTGAATTACTTACAAGGTATATGGCAACTATTTCATAATATAAATGACTATACTGTTAAGCAGAAATTAGAAGTCCAGCATAAATGTATTACAGTATTTATTCAATAAATATTAATTGGACATCTACAGTTATATTAAGTACTTCTGAACAAAATAGGACACCTCTAGGCAATACATGTGGCCCTTGAGAGAGACTGTGCACATTTGAAGCTGTTTAAGAAGTGGAGTCATATGTAAAAAGCACAAGTTAATGTAGTGCTAATGGTGTACATGAATCCTGAGAGGATAAAGAAGGAAGACTTCTGTCAAATCAGGTAAGAAAGACTGGGAAAATTAGCTGGAGAGATGTCAGTTTAGAACCTGGTTCTGGAAGACGAAGACATGAATTGTCAGGAAAGTTAATTGGGGTGCCAGGTGGGAACTGGAATTTGTGGAGGCACAATTTGAGGGAAGAGTGAAGCATGTGTGAGCAGTGGAATAGCGACCTTTTTAGATTGGAATGGATGGAAAGTAAGATTGGTGATATGTGGTTGACGAATATGGGGTTCCGAAATGCAAATCTGTAGATATAAGAATACAGATTTTGAAGAAGTGCTATTTTTTTCCTGAGTTTTTTCCTCCCTGCGTTACAGATGGAAGGGAAATGTGAAGTCATAAAGATTGACGGTTTAAAGAGGTGTACAAACAAAAAACCTGGTGGAGGTGAGGCTAACAGAAACCCATAATGAGAGTTTGTGCGATGATTGCCTAATAAATCAGGCACTTCAGTGCACTTTGTTTTAAATGCATACTATGTGCATAGGATCCGTGTGTCAATTGTGAGTTGACTTCTGTTTTTTGAACTTAAAAAAATTCCTTCTTGAGTGGATGTTTGTGTGAAGATTTGTGTATTTTGTTTGTTATATGAGATGGAGCAAACAGCTCAGAATCTGGTGAAGACTACATTGGAGTATCTTGTGTTTATGTTGTGATGGAGAGGCTGTCATCTGAGAGCCTTTTATTCTCTTCTAGAACCTGGGGTCCAGTAACCACGGGGAGCCTAGACTGAGACCATTTTTTACTATAGCTTCAGGGGCGTATTAAGTATTAACGCTTGCCTAAAATCATGGAAACCATTATGGTTCTCCAAAGGAATTTCAAAATACGGTTAAATTGGAAACAATAAAGGAGAGAAGATAAGGCATCATTGTGTGTTTTTTTTTTAGCAGGATCTAGTAAAACAAGGATTTGTGCACCATTTTGAAGACTCTAAAGTGTGACCTTTAACTTTAGCATGAGGGAAGGGTCATGCTTGTTTGGGGAATCACTTTGCGTGGGGAACAGGGAAGTAAGCCACCGTAGGAGTGAGTGACGGAGAAAGGGGACGGACAGGGTTTAGAATGAAGACAGGACCTGAGATATGGGCAGAACCACAGATAAATTATGGTTCCATTTTTAAGGCAACCTTCAAATACACAAAAGAAAATTCAGAAGTGGGATATGTTTATGAGGGTTATTTTAGGGTTAGGGGTGTGGGATGGTGCAGCTATAAATTACATTTTGTGGCAGATGTTGGATTACGTTTTCTGCTTTAGGCCAAATGGAGCCAGACTAGCTGCTTAGAAACCTCTCCACTCTCCCCACCCCCAATTCAATTGCTTTGAAGAGAACAGACACTTCTAATTTAATTGCCTTCTTTTGTGATATGAACTTTATTTAAGACCTGGCAGAATGTCAACCTTACAAATGATTCTTTTTGCTTGTTCACAGAAAGTTTTGGAAATCACTATTTTCTTGAGACGAGTTAGTCAGGCTTTGGCTCATGAGTTTAAAAAAACCTCATTTCCATAAAATAAGCCGGGAAAACGAGAGCAAAGCCTTTCATAGATTAGTGTGAAGGAGCTTGAGAAAGATGGCCTTGTGTTTCCTGTTTTTAGAAATTTTTTTATTGACAGGGAGACAGTGCAAGGTACTTCATTAAAAGGTTAGCTTTGGGAGTCGTGTTGCCGTCTATCACTAAACTTTTCTTTTTAGGTGAGAGCAGTGGATGCTTAATTACTGTAATTACTAGAAATTCATTTTTTGTAGTAAGATAGGTGTTAATTTATTAAAATAAATTATTACTTATTAAACTGGAGACTTGATTACATTGCTGTTGAATAAGAATTTATTCATCCATTCATTTAATAAATCTTTATTGAATATTTACTTTATGCAAGGGCCTGTGCAAGATGACCCAGGAGAAAATAACATTGAGATCGAGTCCACTTCGTCGGGGGGGTTGCCCAGCAATAATGAATTCTTTACACCATGTACAATGCTATATCATCAACATTTGTCTCTTTTTGGCTGCCAAGCATTTGAACCCCTTCCCTGTACTAGAGGACTCTGCCCTGTGTGAGTCTGGTAAGGGCTGGGGCTTGGCCCACTAAGAACATGAGAGGCCAAATGCTGGGTCTCCCCAGGCTCAGGAGAGGGCAGCCTGTCATCGAGCTTGGCCAGTGGGACGTTGCCATGCAGCATTCCGAGTCTGGAGCCAGAGACCCAAACAAGCTAGTCACTTTAGAACTCACTCCTCTGGTGGTGACATCGGTGCCGGAGTCTAGAGATGACAGTGGGGACCAAGTTAAGGACCAGCACATACAAATTTGTGGAGGAAGTGGATGCTCCATGGAGACAGTGCTAGTGGTGGGCGATGCCCAGCAGGGCGGCTTCTTCCTGGGACAGTCACTGTGGACGGTGCCATGCCTGTGCCCGCCCTCCAGAAGGCTCATTCTAGTAGGGGAAACACTGCATGTTGCTGTATGAAGCAACATCAGCATGGCACTATGAGAACATAGGTAAGGAAGCAGCCAGCCCTGCCTGTAAATGTCAGCAAAGGCTGTGACATTTGAACTGAGCCTTGAAGAAGGTGTAAGTTTGCTAGACTCCTGCGTGGACCAGCTGTGAGGACTCCCATTGATGGAGGCAGTAAGTTGTGGGTTTCACTGGTGTTAGCGATGGGTGAATGAAAGGAAGATGAGCTCCTCTGTGAACTAAGATGATGAGTTTATGTTTGGAAAGGCAGAGTTGGAGGAGTTAGTGAGACATCTAGTATATGAGGCCAGGGTCTGGAGTAGAGACAGAGTTGGAAACTACAGTAGTAATTATAGCTGGCTTTTATTGAGTGCTCATCATCATCATTATTTTATTTAGTGCTCATATCAATACACTATGCTATGCCGTTTTCAAGCATCAGCTCATGTAACTCTATGAAGTAGTTTCTGTTTTCTCTCCATTTTGTAGAGAGGAAACGAAGGCTGAGAGAGATTGAGTGACTTGCTTGTGCTCACGTCACAAATAGTGCAGTCAGGCCTGCATCTCAGTTCTGACTGCTCCAGAGCCTCTTCTCTCTGCTCTGCTGCCTCCTGACGCACAGATTGGGCCTTAATCACCCGGGCAGCAGACTGGTGCAGCTGATGTGTGGGAATAGTTCCATGCTGATTAGTAAACAGTGTCCTGTTCACTCTCTCCCTTTAGCTGGCTTATTTTTTTATACCATTTATCCCTGACAGAATTATATTCTAGATTTATTTGCTTATTGCCTGTCTCCTTCATTAGAATGTGAGATCCAAGAGGGCAGGGACTCTGCCCTGTCTTTTCACAGCTGTTCACTGTGTTCCTAGAACAATGTCTGGCACACTGTAGTTGCTCAACAAATTTTGTAAATCATAATAATGTTAATAGCCATCGCATGCTTATCATGTGCCAGGTGTGTGGCGTGTATTAACTCACTTGATCCCCAGGACTATGGTTATCCCCATATTAGAGATGAGATAACAGAGCCACAGACAGGTCAAGGAACTTGCTCAGGGTTGCACACCTCAGAACAGATGGAGTGAGGATTCTGTTGCAAGTACTTTGGCTCCAGAAATCAAGTCCTTAAATGCTAAGCTTTACTGCCTTTCATGAATGAATGAATGATTAGTTAAAATAGATTTATATGAGCTATAAAACTGTAGTTAGTAATGCATTTCAAAATAAATAGTTTATAAAAATAAATTTTATAAATAATGAGGTAATATTTTTCTCTTGTTAGGAAAGGACAGTTCATGATTAAGACAGATATCTGGAAAAATTTCTTTTTTTTAAAATATAGACTCAGATTCCTGGAAGGTATGTTATTATAGCATCACGTATAATCTACTGATCCATAAATGAAGACTGGATTTTTAAAGGCTAGTAAATCTGTCTGATATATGTTCCAAACAGCCTATTATACGTCTCTATTATTATTCTCATAAGTTATACCTACTTATGGAAGAAATTATAACAATAAACAGATGTTAATTTTCATCATAATTTATTTGTTGGTCTAAAAGCTCAGTTCAATGCCTAAGGACTATGTAATAGTTGGAATTTGGACATACAGTTGAGCTGGACTTTGTCGTGACACAGAATTCAGTCTTGCAGAACCTTTGCCTAATACTGAACGAATGTCTTGGCTTTTGCTTTCTAATTTAGTACTTGGTCTGAATAGTGAGACTGAATTAGACCATAAACTCGTGTACTGCTAGTCTTATCTTTTAAATTAAGTTATGGACAAGTTACAGTTGTTGGGAAACAGTCTGTTGACAAGGGAAAAGGGCAGCAGCATGGAGTTAAATTAGTTGAATTCTTTCCAGACAGAGACAGAAAGACTAAAGTGATTCAAAATCAAATTTGCCTAATAATTAAAGTTATTTATGATATTTAAAGTATTAATCTGTTTTAATCCTTGTTCAAATGCTGGCTTTTTCATTCATACTATTAATATTTCTAAATATAAATTTTTAATGATTTCCGTCCATATCAAGAATAATGGGCTTTCTCCATTCTCAAAGCAGTTTTAGAATGCTCCGGTATGGAACTAAACCCTTTCCCAAGTGAAGATGATGAATATGTATAAGAACCAGATAATGAATTAGAGTGTTGGTTTTGAATTTGTTTGTTCTCTGTAATTATTAGTGGCTTTAAATGTGAATATATGCCTTGATAAGAAATATGTTCAAAGGAGGTACTGACTGAAAGTTTGGTGGGCTTTCTGACTTCAAGTTGCTTATTAGAATACCAGTAGATGCTAATGATGGAAGTTAAGGTAGACTTTGGTTCAATGGGACAAATAGAGTTGACATAAGGAGTTTAAATTACTGTGGTCAACTTTTCATTTTCTTTTCCTTTTCCATCATTTACCCCCATTTGATCATTTGTATTTTTAGCCTTTTTATGCTTGCCTCTGTTATGGTATTATCTCATTATTGCTGAAATTTTGCCTTACCTTTTAGGTTTGAAATAGTAATATGGTTTTGTGAGTAGGCATCATTTAGATTGACAACAGACAGTGCTTCGTGCCTGAGTGCCTTCACTGTAGCTTTTATTCCAAACGGCTCTGTTGATATAACATTTTCTTACTTTCTCCTTGATTTTTCATTTGAAAGCTCTTTCTCAGTCATCCATTCAGTTACATGTTAAAAAACTTGCTTTGCATCTAAAAGTGCTGTAAGCTGGTGATACAGCACCCTTAAGGGGGTCTTGATCTTGTGCTGGTGTTAAAGCAGACAGATAGAAGAAAATAAATTATTACAATTGCAAGTTAAGAACTGAGATAAGATCATTTGATGGAAAATTTTATTGTGACCTTTTGAATTATTTTATCTTAGAAGTGCTAATACATGTGAGTATGTGTGTATCTGGGTCTGTGTGTGTATTCACACACAAAATCTGTGTATACACACGTATACATATATATATTTATACAACACATAATATATACACGTATGTATATAAAACAAGAATACAAGCTCTTGGGCCTTTTTGAGGATTAATAGATGAAAATTTATTTATAATTAAAGTGACCTTGGCTTAATCAAGAGTTAATCAAGACCAGGTTTCTGAGTGTTGAGGTAGAACCTACTTTATGTTTTTGAAGCAAAGGTATTCACATTTGATGAACACATGAATGTTTCTATTTGGGGATAACTTGATTGCCATTTTTGTGTTCACCAACTGAAGCAAATATGAAATCCAGGCGTATTATTTAGTAAACAAAAAGTGATGGAGATAGGAATGATTATAATCCACTAGTAATCCATAGAGTTTATTTTAGTCTAGAATTTAACTCCTCTTTTGTGCTGACTAAACCTTCATCTGCTGTACTTTGTTGTTGTGACAGAAGTTATTTGTAAGTCTGTCATTGCGTCTCTGCTAGGAAAGTGCCCTCACAGCCCTTCTACTGAGGTCACCTATCTAGGTGTAATACCTGTTGACATCATTTATATATTTTCTATAATTAGGAAGGATAGTACTTGTTTGGAAGGAAAATTTTGAGGTGCATTCGTTTTTCCTCAATAAATTTTTTTAAGTAAACTATGTTTTAACTGCATTAAAGAATTTTTAAAGCATGTATGTCATAACTTTTGTCATCTTGACACAAATATTTTCATTTTTCTGGTTTCTTTTCAGTCTCTATTCATATATGAATTTGTTTTACATAGTTGGAATCATGTCTGTTTTTCCATTTAACATAAAGATGTTTCCATTGTTATCAAGTCTTCATTATTATAATTTTAATTGCTGCATTATAGCTCATTCTCTACTTATTTTCTTATAAAATGTTTTTTATTATTTGCTGTTTCTTTTCTAGCTAGTTCATATTAGCATGCTCTCATAATTATTTGAAGGTTTCATGCAAATATTAATGTTAATTTTCTTCATGCATGATTTTTATTCTTCTATAATCCATCATGAATATATATGTAATATTGTATTACATATTGCAATTTTTAAAAAGACAGTGAAAATTACTGCATAATTTGGCATCAACAGTAGGAAAGCCCTGAATTATATTGGGTAACTGCTAATTCAGCCTTTAGGTTGACGTTTTCTCTCTAACATGCCATGTGGTTAGTCTGATTTAACCTTTAATTACTGTTTTTGCATTTCATATTTTACATGGAAGTTAAAATAAATACTATATAAAATAAAGAAATGAGGCTTATTGATGTTCAATTCCAAAGATTTATATTAAAAATCATTCTCTTCTTCATAAGTAATCAACTTATATGAACTTTAAGACTGGTATGGGATCTATGTTAGTGTAGTAATATTTCAAATAATTTGAATATTTCAGATTTCAGGCATTTATTTTTAAAGTCTTTTGTCCATAACAGTTACCAGGATATAGTTAGTATAAAACATCGAACATGCTAAAGTTGTTGGGGGAGGGATGTTCAAGCATATTAGTTATCTGACTTTGGCTTGTAACTACTTGAAATATATTGAATAGTGCTTTACTTCAAAGTTAATATTCATAGCCCTAAAAATGTTAATCTCTCTCTCTCTTTCTCTATGTATCTGTGCATGTTTATTTAATCATGGTTGTGTCTTATTTCTGAATCTTAGTTCCTCCTAAGGAATTTTGAAATTCCATCATTATGCTATTGCTATTATTGCATCAATGCTTACCCCTCATTACCATGGTGTTTCTGCCCCTGAGTTACCCCTAACTACTTCCGGGCTCTTCACTTCCAGTCACCTCTGCAAATCCGCAAATTTCAGGTCAGCTCCGGGGATCACTGAAGACTCTTCTTGGAGGTCTTCAGCACTGTTCGGTGCCTGGGTGGTGGGGCCGTTTTGTGGATGCAGCCCAAATCCTTCATTTTTAGTAGCTCCTGAAGAGAAGAAAAAGAGAGTAGTATGAAGAGTAAAACATCAGGTCTCTAAAAATTGAGTCTTTTTTTTTTAAATTGGAGTGATCATATTGTATTTTTATTTATTTCTCTTCTTTGATAATATTTCTTTAGGAACTCCCCAGAGTCCTCCTTCTTCATCAGCTGTCTAAGCAGGAAGGTGCATGGACCATACTTCCACTGTTACCACAGTACGTTTAACTCAGAAGGTGTAAATTATTGACATTTCTACCTGAACACTTATGTGCTCCCTAGTTTTCTTGTTAAGAGCGTGTATTTTTCCTCAGAGTCTATAAGTAAAGTAAATTTGAACTCTGCTTTTTACAACAACTACATTAACCAAATTTCTTGTTGGTTGATTCTTAATCATGAATGGCTTTTATTTTTAAATGTTTCTTTCTTAAAAGATAAAATGTCGATATATTTGATTTTTATATTTGAAAATTATGTATCTTCTGAACTGATGTTGTTATGGAGAGAATTAACTTTAAGAACTCTGTTTTATAAACCATTAGTATCTGGCTTTCCTATAAGCTGAAACTACATTGAAGAAAAATATCTAGATTTCTTGCCATTTTATGTCTTCTTCATCCATTTCCTGCTTATCAGTTTTAAACTTTATTATAAACTCACTTTATAGAAGTGATTACTATAACCTGTTTTCTTTTTGTCAGCTTTTCTGTAACATATAGCCGAAATTCATCATGGATTTTCTTCTGTGAAGAAGAGACAAGAATACAAATTCCAGAACTCTTAGAAACACTCAGAAGATATGACCCATCAAAGGTGAATATAATTTTAATACCAGTATTTATCTTTTTGGGAAAATGCTTAAAATAAGATTTAATTTTGATTAAGAAGTTTTTAATCTAATAAAAACACTTAATTTAAAATTAAAACCAAACTAAATAATAGTTGAATATCTGGAAGCAACTTTTAATAATTCTCTTTGAGGTTTATAGCTTTCAGAAGGATAGAACTTATAATGAGCCATTTTTAAGTGAAAAAAATCTACTTATATGTTTTAGCAATTTCAGAGAGTTAAAAAACTGTAACCCAGAGTTAAGAGATAAGTTTAAATTGGTTATTTCTCTTTATCACCAGTGACCACATATTATTTTAGATAAGAAATACTTTTTGAGTACCTACTGTGTGTGGAACACTGTGGGGAGCAGGGGCTAGGACAGACAGACAAGGATCCTGACCACACAGATGGTGCAGAAGAGCAGGGAGAGGGTGGACCATCAGAGCAGCAATGACAGGCACAAGTGAGACCTCTTTCAATGAGGGAAACATAGGATGCTGTTAGAAGCACATAGCACAGCATCAAACCTAATCTGGGAGGGTCACGACAGGAAGTGACATTTCATCTGAGTCCTGTAGGATGGGTAGGAGTTAATAGGGGAGAAAGAGAGTGTTCTACGCAGAGGGAACAATGTTGGAGAAGGTCTGGAGGTGAGAAGGGATGCATCTTGCATTAGAAGTTCGCTGCCACTTTCATGTTTTCAAATTTTATTTTGAGCAGATATGATGTAGCAATTGGATCTCCTTTACCTCTAAATCCCTAGCACTAAGCAGGGTGTTTAACACTTACTAGGTGGTCAATAAACATTTGTGAACAACTGAATAACCCTGTAATGTCAGCTTTCCCGCTGGGCTATGCTCAGGGCCCCAGGAGGTTTAAAGGCTGCCTGGAGATGTGCCGAGAGTAAACCAGGCCATCTAGTTCTCTTGGAGAAGCCCAGGTTACACCCTGATCGTGTTATAGAATTCTTTAAACTTGGAGTAAGCAGAATTGGCTCCTTTCTGGTACTGCTAGACACTGGCCCCACCCATATGCTGATGCTCACTCAAGAAATGAATCAGATTTAATGAGGATGTGGAGAAGGAAAGGTGGCTTCTGGGTGCCCGCTTGTTTTCTTGATATAGATGCAAAAATTTGGGCAATAGTGATCATTAGACTGATTTCTCAAACACTAGAGAGTTTGTTACTGTAATAAAACCACTATTTTGATGTTCTGTAAATGCTGGAAGGATCCATTATGATTTCTCTTCATGCTTTTGATTTCTGGGAAGGTACAGATATAATTGGATGAGAAGGTTGTTAGGTTAAAAAAAATAATTCCTTCAAAGGAAAGAAGAGTTATGACCATGTCACGGCCAGTGTTTTCAGATGATGCCAACCCGCATCTCTGCACTTTCTGCCATGTTTTATGTGAAACATTTGTTAGGCTTTCATGTTTCCTTTTGACTTGAGGAAAACTCCCAGATCTTTTTTAGGATGTAGGAGTTTTAATCTCCTAGTGTTCATTTCACCTGGAGATTATTTTTCCATTATCCGTAGCTCTAATTCTGTACAGAAAAGATGGTGACTCACTCTGCTTTTTAATGAAAATTGGAAAGATAAATTTAAAAGTT
This sequence comes from Ceratotherium simum simum, assembly GCF_057802395.1. Lineage (NCBI taxonomy): Eukaryota > Metazoa > Chordata > Mammalia > Perissodactyla > Rhinocerotidae > Ceratotherium > Ceratotherium simum. Next base: position 72,927,162 of record NC_141909.1, on the reverse strand, counting down.
CAAAGCAAGTTCATGAAAAGCAAGTACAGAACAGAGGTAAAATAAGATGGTTCCCCCCCCCTTTCTGAACTCTACCATGTGAAAAAAAGTCTAGGATGCTTTATTTCTTTTGAAACTAGCATGAAGGAATAAAGATTACATAATGTTGAAGTTAGCTCAAACCAGTGTGGTTTTTTCCCCCTACCATTTGAAATTTGAGGAAAAAAGTATAAAGCAAACCTGGCTTTGGTAATGACACAAATAAACTATATTAAAATAATATTATGTAATGTGTTAGGCTGTCAGTTATTTTGTTTGATTCTGACATTTTTTCCTTTCAATATCTTTCTGTCATTCTTATCAAGGCAATATGTATTTTAAATGGAAAAATTTAATCTTTATTAAAGTAATTAATATTTGTTAAATTGCCTTTCTAAGCGATTTCTATAAATTTACAGATCTTAATGAAGTCTTTCTTTTTTTCCCCATCATCTGCTTTTAATATAAGTGTGCATTTGCTGAAATGTCCTGACTTTTTTATTTTTAATAGAAGCAAAACATGGTGCTTATAAAGAGTAATTCTAAGATACTAATAGAGCATTGTCTGAGTTATTCTTTCACAGTGTATGTTGATTATAATTGTCTTTATTATGAAGCTATTAAGAAAATCATTAAGGGGGGCCGGCCTGGTGGCGCAAGTGGTGAAGTGCTCGTGCCCTGCTTCCTCGGCCTAGGGTTCGCCAGTTTGGATCCCGGGCGCGCACCGACGCGCTGCTTGTCAAGCCGTGCTGTGGCAGCGTCCCATATAAAGTGGAGGAAATGGGCATGGATGTTAGCCCAGGGCCAGTCTTCCTCAGCAAAAAGAGGATTGGCAGATGTTAGCTCAGGGCCGATCTTTCTCACAAAAAAAAAAAAGAAAAAGAAAATCATTAAGAAAGATGGAGGAGTGCCTCTTTCCACAGATTCTATATTAATTTCTCCCTTCAAGTAGTTTACAGTATAACCCCCCACAAACATTTTGAAAAACAGTCTTATATACTAGCTAATAGCTGAACACTGCTATTAGCAGTTAAAACATAAAAACATGTTCTGCATAAAATTATGTTTGGGACAGGAGATTATAATAATGAAAGATTAGCGAGAAAGGTGCTAAAATATACTGAAATGTTCATTTTTTTTAAACAAGCTATATTGACATGGTATGTAAAATGTGATGATTTTCATATTGGTTAACGTTTAGTAGTTTGATGAAGTACTATATTATTGATTTTTTTGAAGATGTTAGATTTTCTATCCCAAGCCAAGGCCATTTGCCTTATAATTATTCCTCTTGCTCAGTGATGACTTGATATATCCGTAGACAAAGTATCAAGAAGAAAATCATGAGGTAGAACTGGGAACCTAAGCATACAGTTAAGTTAATGGCTTTCACACATGTTCAGTTATGACCTGTTGCTGAATTGACTAAAACTAAGACTCTGGGAGGTATTTGGGACATAACCACAACCAAAAGAAGGCTCTTAAGAGATAGTACTGTATCTCTCCTGCTTTTATTTTCTGGTAAGGAATAGGGAGTGAGGTGTTGATGGTTGGAAAAGAGAGAAAATATATAAAACTTTTAGAAGTTAGGGTACTTGATTTAAATTAAATGCTTTGGTTTCTTTTTTTGGGGGTAAGATTAGCCCTGAGCTAAGATCTATTGCCAATCCTCCCCTTTTTTGCTGAGGAAGATTGGCCCTGGGCTAACATTCGTGTCCATCTTCCTCTACTTCATATGTGGGACGCTGCCACAGCATGGCTTGATAAGTGGTGTGTAGGTCTGTGCCCGGGATCCAAACCCGTGAACCCCGGGCCACCGAAGTGGAGTGCATGAACTTAACCACTATGCCACCAGGCTGGCCCCATAAATGCTTTAGTTTCTTTGATAGGGATAGTTGCCTTTTCAAGTTCTCCTGGGCTTACTCCATTCTTTTTTTTTTTTTTTTTAAATTCTTTCTTTTGTTTTGATACCTGGCTTCTTTTTTTTATTTCCCCCCAAAGCCCCAGCAGATAGTTGTATGTCATAGTTGCACAGCCTTCTAGCCGCTGTATGTGGGACGCTGCCTCAGCATGGCCAGAGAAGCAGTGCGTCGGTGCGCGCCCGGGGTCCGAACCCGGGCCGCCAGCAGCGGAGCGCGCGCAATTAACCGCTAAGCCACGGGGCCCGCCCTACTCCATTCTTTTAAGAAAAAAATATTGAGTACTTATTACATGTTAGGTATACCAGGAAACAGCAGTGAGCAAAATGGACAACATCTCTGCCCACTGGAGGGGATGTTCTTGTTACAGGGGAGATAGGTAATAAGCAAAACTACAAATAATATGTCAGATGGTAATAAATGCTATGGAGAAAAATAAAGCAGAATAAGAAGGATAGATTGGGGGTGAGCTTACTATTCTATATAGGGCATTCAGGGAATACCTCACTGATCAGGTCACATTTGTGCAGAGTGTGAAGGAACCGAGGGAGTGAGCCATGTGCTCCCTACTCCTACACTAAACTGCCTGCTTATTACCTCTACTTATCTAATAGGAACCTTGAACTCAGCATGTTCAAAACTGAACTCTGGATGCCCCTTTAAACGTCTCCCATCTTCAGTCTTCCTCATCTCAGAAGTGCATCACCGTCTATTCAGTTCATTTAAGGAACCTAGAACTCATGATTGATTCCTCTCCCCCCCAAACCCCATGTTGGAATATCCAGTTGAGTCTGCCTCCACAGTACATCTCTCATCCATCTTCTCTCCACATTTAACACTGTCACTCTGGTCCAGGCTAGCATCATCTCTTGCCTTGACCATTATGAGAGCCTCCTAGCTGGTCTCCTGGTTTCTACTCTTTGCCATCCTAATAATCTACCCTCTCTGTAATTCAGATCATAACACTGACCTGCTCAAAAACTTCCAGTTGTTTCCCATTCCACCTAAGATAGTTTTACTAGATATAGCATTTTAGGTTGGCAGTAATTTTCTTCTACCACTGTAAAGATGTTGTTCCTGTGTCTTTCACGTTCTCTTGAAAAGTCAACTATATGTCTTGTTTTTGCTCCTTTGAAAGAAATGTGTACACCCCTCCCCCGATCTACTTTTAAGATTTTCTCTATCTTTGCTTTTTAACCAACATATGCCTATGTGTGGTTTTCTTTGTATTTTTCTTGATTGCAGTTTATAGAGCTTCATGAATCTATGGCTTGATGACTTTTGTCCGTTTAGAAGATTCTAAGCCTGTATTTCTTCAAATATTGATTCAGTTCCATTCTTTTTCTCTTCCTATTCTGGGCTTCCAATTTCATGTATTTTTAGACCTTTTCAGTGTGTCCCATGTTGCTCTTATGCTCTTTTCTGTATTTTCTTCCTTTTCTTTTCTTTGTTGTGCATCAATCTGGATATTTTTTCTGACTTACTTTTTAGGCCACTAATCCTCTATTTGCTTGTGTCTAATAGCCTCTTGAATCCTAATTTCAGTTATTGCATTTTTCAGTTTCAGAATTTCCATTTGACTCTTGTTTGTGTGTTCTAGTTGTTTGGTAAAATTCTTCATCTTTTTGTCTATTTTCTTAAGTATCCAAATCAGTTATTTTTTGATAGCTGCAAAATCTGATTTATCTATGCATGTCTTTCTATTTCTCATTTGTTTTTGGTCTGGTCTTGTTTCTTGGCATGCCTGGTACTTTTCCACTAAATGTCAGATATTTTATGTGAACAATTGAAGAGGCTATGATGATATCCCTTCCTACGGTAGGATTTAATATTCTTCTGGGTTGTAGACCTTGTTTGGGTAGGTCTATTTACAGACTGCCCGTCCTCCTAGACCCCTTTCCACCCTGATAGAGTTTCAGGGTGGGTTTCAGCCTTGGGCTCCCCAGCACCTCTGCTGAAGTCTTTGCTCAGCTTTAGCCTCTCCACTGCTGCTTTCCACTTGGTTTGTGGTTTTTCCCTTGGTTTTTGTGCTGGCTAGGAGTTGAAGGGAAATTATATGCCGAATTTTGGCCTCACTTCTCTGGGATCCTCTTAAATCTCTACCTTCTTAGCGGCCTCCAGCTCTAACCTCTGTCTCAGTCCAGCGAGGCTGCAGAAGCCATCAGCTGCTGCTTTCTGTTCTGTGCTTTTCTCTGCTCTGGGAACCAGCCAATTCCTTGAGGGTAAAAGGAGGTAAATATGGGGTTCCCAGGGATGCGCTTCCCTTCCCTCTGGGGTATTAGCCCTCACATCCTCTCTGTCTTTGTTGTTTTCTGATGCATTCATGCAATCATTTGCATTAAGTATTTTCTCCAGCTTTTATACTTGTTCTCGGTGGGAAAGTAGGTCTGGTCTAGGCTATTCTGTTGTGGCCACAAGTGGAAATCTTCCATTGTGACTAGAATAAAGTCTGTGTTGCTTTCCACTGGCATCTAGAACCCCCCTGGTCTGTCTCCTGCCTCTCTCTTTCATACCATGTTTCCCCACACTCAGTGTATTCTAGCCACACTGGACTCTTTTTTTCATCGAATGTATCAAGCTTTTTCCCACCTTGGAGACTTTGTGTTAACTGCCTTGCCTGCTCTTCCCCAGATTTGTGCATAGCTGGCTCCTTGTTGTCTCCTCTCAGTTGGATCGTTACCTCAGAAGAGGTTTCCCTCTCTTTCCGGGGCAGTCACAGTCCCTCTGTTTTATTTTCATCATAGCACATTGCAATCACTATCTGAACTTACTTTATTTACTTGCTTATTTTCTGTCTCCCCACTATCATGTAGCTATGTTCCTGCCAGTGTGGAATAAATGTTAAAGGTTAATTGATAACAATTAATAATGTGTTAATTGAATGAATAAATGAATAAAATAGGCACTGATTTGGAAGGAATTTTTCAAATTCTTCTTTGCAAACTTCGTGGGGTCATAAAGGAGCATTGTTTTTGTTGCCTTAATAGTATTTTTATATGGAATATTCTATAAATTACCGCTTTTATATATGGTATAATGACTAACATTTCATTCATCCTGATGATATGATATTAAATTACTCTTTTTATAAACAAAGATTATGCTATGTTCATTATAATATGAATATTAATTATAGTTTTGTTAAGATTTTTTAAAAATACATAATCTGTGCTAATTCTCTGTTACCCAGAATATTTAACTAAAACTAATGATGTGACTTTGTTTTTGGTCTTACATGAAATGGCTTTTTTAAAAAATGACATTTTATATCTTTATTTAACAGGAATGGTTTTTAGGAAAAGCATTACATGATGAAGAATCTACGATAATTCACCATTATGCCTTTTCTGAAAATCCTACAGTTTTTAAATATCCAGACTTTGCTGCTGGCTGGGCCCTTAGTATTCCACTTGTAAACAAGTAAGAATTTATTAGACTTTTCTTTGTTTTTTTGTGTGTGTGGATCAACTTTTATTTCTCTGAGTATTGTAATTGATGGATCTCAAGAGAGGTTTTCAGCCAGAGGCGGTGTGCGGTAGAGTGGAAAGACCTGGAGCAGGGGCCGCACACCCGAGGGTTCTTGCTTCTGCTCAGTCACTTACTAGTCCCCTCAGACTGATCACCCAGCCTCTCTGTACTTCCTCTTACTCACCTGCAGAATAAGGTGCATAATAAATTGTGAGACTAAGGGAGGGCACAGGAGTGCTCTGAGAACTCTACACCCAGAAGTGTTACCACTATTGTTAATGGACCTAGTTAGCTATAGGTGTGACTTTGATCATCAGTAAGAAAATGAATCAGTAACATGCCTGGGCTTCGGAGTTGATGACTAATTGTGTGCACAGGTGTACATGTTGAAACATGGGCCAGGCAGGAGGGACAGCTACCCGAAGGCATTCATATGGGTATTCATACCTAGCTATTTGTGTGTATGATCGCAATAATGCTTTTTTTAGATGTGAAAAGTGAAGGTAAGTTGTAATTCAGGAGAAATAAGGTTGTTGAGATGCTCTCTCTTAATCTGAATACTTCAGATTAATTATTATGTGTTTTTGTTCTTTAGAGAATGGAAAGTTGATAAAGCAGTTGTAGCCTTTTTATCTTCAAAGATGAAAGAGTTTCTTTTATTTCTTACGTTAAGTGTGCTGTTTCTAGGGTTTGGAGGCTTGAAAAACTTTTTGGCCCATTGTAGATATACAAGGTAGTGGACGCCTTGTTGTTTGTGGCTGGCCAAAACTTCTTGACCACTCCCTTGACATTTGAAAGTTCCTTGCAGTGTAATAGCCTCTTTCCTAATGTAGAATCCAAAACTTGACAACAGCAACAGAACCCTATGTTGTCCAGCCCTCCTTGCTACTAGAGGACCGCTATGCGCTATGTGAGGTAGGTCCCAGTAGGTGGATGGGCTGCTGAAAAATCTTTTGGGCAATTGAGTTATGTGGGGGAGGAGACAGTGCATGGGGGTCCCCACATGCATGGGGGACAATGCATTTGGCTTGAGAGATCATTATGGAGGAAGGGTCATTTGAGGGCTGGCAGCTGAGACAGTGGCTTCTTGATGTAGCAGCTTCCTGATGGTGGTAGAGGCCACACAGCTCCCTGACCACCCATTCCTGTGGTATGATCTGGGGTTGTTCTTGGAATCTCAGCCTGGAGTCTCTTTATGCAGACTTTCCAGTAATTCTGTGAGCTATCTATATGTCTTAAGAAATGCACTCTGTGCTTAAACTGGCCGGAGTGGATTGTGTTATCTCCAACTAAAAACCTTGACCCAGTCCTGAGACCGCTGGGCAAGGGTGCCCTGCTCCCAGCCTGTACCAAGCATGCCTAGGAGGATCTGCACATTTTCCCTGCTCCATTCTTGGAAGGGTTGAGGTGGAAGGGGAGGGGAGACGAGAAGAGAGAGTCTTCATTCCCTTCTCACCCTCTGCTGGTTTGCCTGGCTTTGCTCTCTGTAGGAGTGACGAGGATGTGTTCTATCTCAGCAGGCCAGGGTCATGTTTATTCTCAAGTTGATTAAGCTTGGATTTGCTGCAGCCTGAAGACAAGGAGTTCCCAGGACACTCTTTTCCAGCTGTGTCCAGCAGCCTGAGTTTGGGGCCGGCTCAGCTACCTTTGTTTAGCCTGGTCTCTAGAGATGCTGTAAGCGGCATGTCCCAGGCTGAGGCACTGTTCCTTGTCCCTTCAGGATTCTTCCTGCCTCCTGCAGCAGCAGCAGCCTTCCTCTAGTTCATCCTTACTCTCTTTGCTTCATAGCATGGAATTATTTGGGCTGGCTTCTCTGCAGAGGTCCTGGGTGGCTGTGGTTTCCCTGACTTGGGATAAACTCTTCATAAGTCTATTTCTCTACCATTCCTTGGAGAACCAGCTAAGTCCCTTGAGAGACAAGTACAGCTATAACCTGTCCTGTGACGTACGCTGAGTACAGGCAGTGCCTTCTTTCCCCCGGGCTAACGAGGAAACCAACAGACCTACAAAGACCCTATACAGCAAGCCTCGGGATATAACGATTTCTCTGAAGCCAGTGTAACCTTCTTTCTCCATCCCTCCCCTCTGATCCAGGAGGCCTCTCATCCTAGAGGCAGATCCTGGTCATCCAAAGAGTTTCACCTTCCTCCATCCCATCCCAGTTTCCTTGTCCAGCAAGGACCTTCTTGGAGACTTCTTGATGCTGAATGCAATTACCCTTTTATTGAGTTAGGTGTAAGAAGTAACTGTTAATTCTTACTTCTCTTCTGACTTATTTTTTAAACCACGTGGATGGAAGTGATCTGTCTTGAACACGCCTTTGACTCCTAGTATCCTTTTATAGGACAGTTTAGTCCAACTCTTATTGCTTGGTATGCTGGCATTAAAGCATAATCTGTTCTATAAAACCTCCTGGGTCTATGAATTCCACCTTCTGGCCTCACTGCTCATACATTGTAGAGGAACCGAAGTCCTGGCAGGTTCTACTGGCTCTGGCTTATGCTCATCTTATAATTAACTCATTCTCGCCATGTGACTAACTGCCAGGGGCTTGTGAACTGGGGCTGTAGTTGTGCAGATATTAGTCAAGATATTAGCCTTGTTAAGGGGAGACTTTATGTTTTGCGTTACCTGGCATTCTGTAGAAGTAGTCCCACAGACACGTGATTCTCTTCCTTATTGTGTTTATGAGGTCACTGAGAACATCTATTGACAAGTGCCAGCTTACTCCATTTCTGGTCAAGCTTAACAATATTTTCTATTGAGATATGAGAGAGAACTGAGGGCCTCATGTCACTGCAGTAAGGTGTGTAGGGAACTATGGCTAAGGGAATTGGGCCCAAAAGACTAATCTTTTGCATAAGTTCAGAAAATTTCCAGTGCTTCCCCCATAACTCTGACATGAGAGAGGAGTGAGGCATCACTTAACCTTCTGCATTCAGTGTCATCTGCTTTCCCAACATTGAGCCATTACCAACAAACTGTAGAATGTTTGTAGTTAATTAATATCCGTGGTCTTCTCCCAGCCTCCCCTCCTTTTCCCCTGCCAGCAAAAACAAAACAAAATAAAAATGTAGGCTCTACCCTAGCACCAAATTCAAAATTCTAGTTATCTTAGACTGTATTTCCTTTTTCTTGTGATACAGACAAGTAATCAAACAAACAAAATGATATAACCCATCTAGCATAGCAACTGTCTTGTGGCCAGGATACATTTTAAAATGGCTTTCTAATAGGAGATTCTTAATTTATTCTTTAAGAAATCGGTATTATACTTAAAACTTAAGGAGGCATAAAAGTATCAGTTAGCCCCATCAATTGCAAAATTGGATCTTCCCAGTTGGTTTTTCCCGGTTTCAAAGCTAATGTGCTGACTTTATTTCCTTCTGTTATTCGGAACTGTATCAGTTAGCGTGCTGGATTAAGGAAATATTATGACTGTAATTGGAAGGTGAGGTCTGTGGTTGGTTGATGCAGGAGTCAACAGTGTTATTGAGGACGCTGCTTCTGTCTCTCCTGCTTGGTATACAGCATCAGTTCATCCTAAATCTGGTTCCCTTTATGGTTTCAAGGCAATAAGGGCTACATTTTCTTATTTATGTCTGTCAACAGAGAACCTCTCTAATCATGGAATGTAAGTGCTTATCCTCAGTCTCTAGTTGGGTCTTGTCCCATTGAAGTTGATTGAGTCAGCTTCAGGCACGTGCCAACCCCTGGACCATTCACAGTTGCCAGGAAATTTTAGTGCTTTGGTTGGGATCAAACTAATTCTGACTCTGGAGCCTATTTATTGGGCTCAATAATGAATCAAAATCAGAATTCTCGTAGGAAGAATGAAGGGGAAGCTCTGTATTGTGTAGTCAATCAACAGTGCCCACTATAGGAATGTCAATTCCCTTTGTCTCATTGTGTTATTACAGGTATTATTACAGAACGCTGTTACTGGTTTTTTCTGTTGTTTTTCCACCAGCAAACCTTATCTAGATTTCCTTCAATATCTTGCTCTGTTGACTGGCTCCCAAGTGGGACTCGAGAAGTCAGCTAGGAGGTTTTCCTGTTATGGAGTTGAAGGGGCTCTATGTCTGTCGCAAGTTTCCGGTCTAGCTGGTCTTGTCATTAGAACTGTTATTGGGACATGACTTAACACCTTCTAAATATAGGAAAACTGAATATCAAATGTCGTATTTGCCAGGAACTGAATATTTAATGAGGAAATATTCTTTCTAGGTAATTGGAATTTCTGACCTTAATTGTTTTTTTGGCACGGTTGGTTACTGAAATTAGCATTTGAAAAACCCTTGTGCTGTCTTGCTTGGTGTATAGAAAAATGAAATCTAGTTCTCACTACTGGGACTTGCCTTTTCAGTGAGATGAACTCCCTGCACACTTTTAGAACTTGAACACGTTTGCAGGGTGACTGACTTAGGCTTGGGCTGTCACATAAGGCTGACTCATCACAGGAAGTTCGTGATGTTGAGGTGACCCTCACTTGGTTATGGTAGACTCCACAGGCGGCTAGACACAGCCCCTGAAAAATGTCAGTGCACATATTTTTCTGTCCTCAAATCAGTCATTTTCCATCTTAAAGAAGCTCTGTCAGTAGTCTTCACTTTTTCCCCCTTCGAGGTTTCCCCCCAAGAAAAATTTTCAGGAATCGAATGAGAAAGAAACTTAAAAAGTCACAAAAAATTAGAGAGCATATTTAGGGCAACAATTCAGAGGTGTTTATTGTTGATTAAAAAGAGGCCCGTGAAGCATTGCCATCTAACAAGGGGTGTCACATGCCACTGGATTCTGATCACCACTTTGTGTTCCTTGCCTGTGGCAGTCAGCCCAGGTATGACTTTTTCTGTCTTTGGAGTCTGAATGTGGTCTGATCAGATTTTGAAGGCACTTGGTATGAGTCCAAATTCCAAAGTTACCTTGATGTAGTTTATTTATAAAAACTGGCTCCAACTGAGCAGAATTCAAAGTGGACAAGATTCCATGTCAGGGCAGATATTTTCTCTTCATATAAATCGAGAATGTATCTGAGGACACAGGCTCTTTATGTGTCCTCACATACTCCTGCTCTCACATCCGCAGGCAGGTGTTGAGAGGAATGTGACAGAGATTATATGAGGCTTCTTTTGAAGCTATCTGCCACCAGGCTACGTTAATATCAACCGTGAGACCAATGCTTTATATCTAAACATAGATTATAACCTGCGTCCTCCGTCTTTATCTTTCCTCTAGTTAGAAATAAATTTTTAAAGAAACCTTTGTGGCTCAACCAGGCTAAAAAGTCATTAAAGATTTTTGAAATTTATTACTACTTTTCCTTTTTAAATCATTATTATTTCTTTGTAGTTAAAATATGTATTAGGAGGTTTATATTTGAAATTGATGGTCTAGTCTCCAACCGTGTAACAATATAGAACCATGTGGTATTTCAGTGGTCTTGGTAAGTATGTAATTCTACCTCACTCAGCTTGGAATCCAGGACTATATTGCCCTCATCCTGGAAGGCCGCTCACTGAGTGCTCCCTTTGGCCAGGCACGGTGGGCAATGCTGGTGATACAAAGAAGGTGTAGTGCAGAGGGACACAATGGATTATAATGCATGTGATAAAGCTAGTGGGGCTGTGTTTCCTGCTCTAGGAGCAAAGGAGTTTCCATTTGTTCTGGTGGGCAAGTCTGGAACAGTTTGACAGAGAAGCTGCCCGGGAGTTTAGTCTTGAAGAAAAATTTCCAAGTACAGGTTGGGTGCAGGTGTACCAGGCAGATGAGCAGCAGGAGAGAACAGTGGGCGGGAGTGTGGAGGGATGGTGGAGGGAGTGGTGGGACTCTCAAGGCTGGGCCCAGGGGATTGGAGCTTTATTCTGCATTGAAAGGAGCCATCGAAGATTTTTTTTTTTTTTTTTTTTTTGGTGAGGGAGATCAGCCCTGAGTTAACATCCATGCTAATCTTCCTCTTTTTGCTGAGGAAGACCGGCTCTGAGCTAACATCTATTGCCGATCCTCCTCCTTTTTTTCTTCCCCAAAGCCCCAGTAGATAGTTGTATGTCATAGTTGCATATCCTTCTAGTTGCTGTATGTGGGACGCGGCCTCAGCATGGCCGGAGAAGCGGTGCGTCGGTGCGCGCCCGGGATCCGAACCCGGGCCCCCAGTAGCAGAGCACGCGCTCTTAACCGCTAAGCCACGGGGCTGGCCCATCGAAAATTTTTTAAGCAAGAAAATGACTTGAAATCAAACTGTTATTCTTCCCCGAAACAACACACTCCCTCCCCCTAGAAACTCCACAAGCTATAATTCATTTGGGTTATTAAAAGTAGGAAACTGAAAAGTAGCAACTTTTGTTTCTCTGTCATGCAAGCTCCTTTTCTTATCTTTTTCTTTCTCTGTCATTATTTAGTGTAAGGATTACCAGGAGTCAACAAACTTTGTGGCTTTTTTTTTAAGGCATTTAATTTATTGTGTTGTGTCGTATTGTATTTTACGAGACGCTGAAATAATGAATGCTGCATTTGCAACATTTCCTGGTCAACGTATAATTGCCTTTGCACAGTGCTTTGCCTCAAGAAAATTAAACTCTCATTTTTTTATCTTAACATTTGTACTTTCATCTGTTTTCAAACATTAGAATGTCTCAAGAATGTGTTATTCTTGTTTGACACTTCTTCTGGTTTTAAAAACAACCCTCAAATTATCTCTGTTTTCTAGGCTTACCAAGAGATTAAAGAGTGAATCCCTGAAATCTGACTTTACAATAGATTTAAAACATGAGGTATGTCATAGTTTGTTTGGTTAAAAGTCTTAGTAATCAAGAATTCATGTTTTTTGGTATAAAAGGTGTTTTGTGTTCCCTCACAGTGCAACCCCTCCCACCAACATGCATCTTGTCCTCACCAAGGTAATTCCGCTCCGGTGAATTAGGCCCTTCTCTTTTAGGCTCATTTTAGTCATGTAGGTGGAGAAGGAGCAGTGAAAAAGATGGCATCTTGTGATTCTCAATTCTTTTTTTAAAGCTAGGTGGATGGGTCCAGGGGTAGATTGCTAAAAAACATGCAAAAATGTCATTAAAAGTAGCTCTGGTCTTATTTGGTGCTTTGGTTGTACATACACCTTCGTCATGTCTTTGTGCTTCGCCCTCTGGAGCAGAGTTGAGCCAGTTGGTCCCAAGCAGGCGCCGTGGCATGCCATCCTGAACCCCCAGAACCCTTGGCATTTAGTGCACATCTGTGACCAATCATCCTGGAGGCAGGTGGAGGGTGTCCCATCATGAATCATTCCTAAATCATCATGAAGGTCTCTTTGTGCATTTCATTCATGGGCACATCTGACTGCCTAAGAGAGACCTGCCTTTCACTCCGCAGCAATCAGTATCTTAGGACGTTGGGGTCCATCTTGACATGTAACTCAGTCCAGCAGTGCCGGCAGCCTGCCAGAGCAAAAAGGGCACACTTTTAGAGACTTGAACTTCTCGGTTGTTTTTAAATGATGAAATAACTTATTTGAAGAGAAATATACATGTAAAATATCATTCTCCTCCTCCACAAAAAGGAAAGCATGACTAGTTGAAAGCTGGGGTCTGCCTAGATATTTTTAATTGAAAGTCAGCTGGTATGGATACCCAGGTTTGGGAATCTATTAAACATTGGATACATACAGAAGAATATTTCTAACATATGTGAAAGGTATAAAGAACAAAGTATCTATGTAGTCACCACTTGGCTTAAGAGAGAGAACATTACCAGTCACTTTGAGGCCACCTGTATGTGTGTCCCCTTCCTTTCATCAGAGTAAACACTTTCTTGAATTATCTCTCCTTTTTCTTCATATTTTACAACATATGAATGTGTCTCTGAATATTATGTAGTTTTGCATCCTCTGGACTTTATATAAACAGAATTGTACCATGAGTGTTGTTCCAATTTGGAACTCATCCATGTTGATGCATGCAGCTCCGATGAACTGATTTTCACTTTCTGTAGCAGTCTGTCCTATGACTCTACCACAGTTTATTTATCCATTCTCCTGGTAGTGGGCTTCTGGGTTGCTTCTGGTTTTATGCTATTACAATCATTGCTTCTATGAGTATTTTTGATGTGTGTCATGATGATCATCTGCAAGTGTTTCTCTAGGGCAGAGGCTTTTTGACTGTGACCCACTTTAATAAATACATTTTTCGTTGTGACCCACTATATTGGTGTGTACTGTTACTGTGTTTTGTTACTGATGTCTAACTTAGTATTATTGTGGTCTATATAACAGTGTTTTGAAATGTTTTTTTAGGCTCTATGGCCTAGTTCATGTTCACTTGTCATAAATGGAGAAAAGGATGCGTATGCTCTAATTTGGGGGGTATAATATTCTCGTTATATTTATTAGATTAAAGAAGAAATAGATTTAACCCAATAGGTTAATCTATTAAAGCACAATTAATAGTGTGCTTTTTTGATATCTTCCCTCCTTCCTTCCTTCCTCCCTCCCTCCCTCCCTCCCTCTCTCTCTCTCTCTCTGCCTCCCTCCCTCCCTCCTTTCCTTCCTCTTTTGTTTTGTCTGCTTGATCTATCATTTACTGAGGGAGGAATGTGAAAACCTTCTCTAATAATGGTGGATTTGACAATGTCTCCTTGTGGACTACCAACTCTTACTTTTTATACTCTGAGACTATGTTAATTAGATGCATTCAAATTTAGAATCGTTACATCTTCTTAGTGAGTTTATCTCTGGTCATGCTCTTTGCCTTAATGTTTAATTTGGTGATATGAATATTTCTGTACTAGCTTTTTTTGATGTTCGCTTCATAATTGTTTTTCATCTTTTTCTTTCAACCCTTTTCTGTCCTCATATTTTAGATGTATCTCTCTTTAAAGAGGATGTATCTTTTTTTCCTCCCAGTTTGACAGTCCTTATCTTTAAAGTAGATGGCGAATTTACATTTATGTTGATCATGGTTACTAATATATTTGAATTGATTTCTAACACTTTGTTTTATCCTTTCTCCCCCATTTTTTTCTCTTTAAAACTTCCTTGTTTTCCCTTAGTTTTTCTTCTTTTTTATTCCTTTTTTTTTTTTCCTCCTCTGCTATTTTGGAAGTTCAGTCTCTATGTCTGTGCCTTATTGGTTATTTTAAATACTTTAACATGTATTCTTAACCTAACAATGGCTAATTAACCAATATCCTGAAAGTTCAGGGGCCGTAGAATAAGTTAACTCTGCTTATCCAACTACCAATTCATATGCTCTTGTTGTTCAGTATTTTCATTGTTTTGTTGTTGTTGTTGAGGAAGATTAGCTCTGAGCTAACATCTGTTGCCAATTGTCCTCTTTTGCTGAGGAAGATTGGCCCTGGGCTAACATCCATGGCCATCTTCCTCTACTTTACATGTGGGACGCCTGCCACACCACGGCTTGATAAGCGGTGCATAGGTCCGTGCCCAGGATCTGAACCCGCGAACCCTGGGCTGCCAAAGTGGAGTGTGCAAACTTAACCACTATGCCACTGGGCCGGCCCCTATCCTGTCTTATTTTTAACCCTGCAACTTAAATATTATCATTACTTTAAGCAGTTTACATTTGTATTAGCTTAACCGTGTATTTGCCAGTGTCTTTGCTCACTATTACATCTTCCTTCTAAGACTTAACAGCTGGGATCATTTTTATTCTTCCTGAGCTACATCCTTTAGAATTTCTTTTAGCCACGGGGTATGTTCTCCTCTCTCTCTTTAAAAATATTTATTTCAACTTTGTTCTTGAAACATAGTTACATTGTATATACAATTCTGGATTGTTGGTCATTTTCTCATCAGAATGGTGTTAGTCCACTGTGTTCTGGCTTGTGTTGAAGCTGCAGCGTTGGGAAATCAACCATCAGTCTAATGTGGTTCCTTTGTAGGTCATCTGTCATTTCTCTCTGCCTGCTTTTAAGATTATTTCTTTGTCTTTGGTTTCACTAGGAAATGTCTGGATGTAGACTCTTTTTTTCTAATCCTGCTTAGGATTCACTGGCCCTTTCTATAATAGGATTGTTATGCAATTTTTGGAAATTCTCAGCCATTATCCTTTCAATTATTTTCTCATCGGCATTGTCTCTGTTATTTCCTTCTGGAGCTTGAGATGTAGGCCGGGGTCTGAACTTTTGCATTTTCCATCTGTATTTCTTGCTCTGCTGCTCTTCAGATAATTTTGGGGGCGTCATCTTTTAGTTCTCTAACTTTTTATTAGCTGTGTTTAATATGCTGTTTATCCTAAACATTAAATTTTTCACTTTAATTACTTTTTTCATTTCTAGAAGTTGTAGTCATTTCTTTTTCAAATTTGCCTTGTTGTTTTGTATTGTCTTTTTTATGAAAATTTTGCTCATGTTTTAAGGTTTTTCTTTTCTTTATCAAAATATATTAAACATAGTAATTTTATAATCTGTTTGATAATTCCACTCCCTGAAGTCTTGTATGTCTGATTAAGCCGTGTCTGCTGGCTCTTGCTCATCAACTCATTTCTTTGTGATTTTTCTCTGAGTATTCTTGCTCCTTTGAAACTTGATCGGTGGCAGTCCTCGGGGCCCTCTGTTAAGGTTGTGGGTTCCTCCGTAAGGATTTGCATTTCTTTTGCCTGCTGCTATAGGGTTATCCTGACTTGGGGCCACTTTAAATTACTCTGTTAGAGGTGTTTTGGACCATATAGATGACAAATTAGGGAGGCCTGGCTTTTGGCTACAAAATCTCAAAGATTGGAGATGATTTTTCCCCTCCATCTTGCCTCGGGTCCCAGCTTTGTGTGGGGGTTTGCTGTTCGACACTCCACACCTTGGGTGGGTCAGAGGCTTTATTCTCTTAACTCGTATCAGAAACAGCATAACCAGAGTTCATCTGGTACCTACTGGGGAAAACCACCCTCGCAGCCCTTTTCTCCAGGTTCTCACTTTGGTATTTTTGTCCTCATAAGTTCCACACTTTTGTGCCAATTTAGCAATATATTTAAAATGATTTTAAAGATATTTTATCCAATATTTTTGAATGTTTTTAGCAAGTTAGTTAGTTAGGGTATGCACTTATCATACTACAGGAAACCAGAGTCATGATAATATTTTCTTTCATCTTTCTCTGTGATGTTTCAGAATCCCTAAAATAGCTTCCCTAAAATTGCTTATGCCAACTTTGAAATATCTTGGAGGTTAGAATATTGATTCTTAGTTAATTGTTTATTGTTAATAAACGATTAGATTGCTCTACACGGAATTACTATTTTTGTAAGTAAAATAAAACTATTGAATATTGACAAATTGATATGGTTCAGTCTAATACTCTAGAGAAGGTGTGGCCTGCTTTCCCTTGAGATATTTCATGCCTCCGTTTACTTGTGGTGGTGTTGAGTTTTTCACTCATTGCCAGTTTCCTGCCGTGTGACAGATTGCCCTGTACGTCTGGGACAAAGGCGATGGACCTCCCCTTACTCCCGTGCCTGAGTTTTGTACAGATGGTGTGGACTCCTCCTGTGCTACCACTTTCCATTCTTTTCTACCACTTTGTGTAAGTCACAGAAGGAAAACTTCCTTGCATATCAAAGGAAAGTGTACATGCTGTGCATAATGTTGTCCTAGCATTTACATACTGAAAAAAGTCAACATGTGCTATGTGCCAAGGAAGAACCATATACCGTGTTTCTACTGATAACAGCCCTGTAAGGTAAGCACTGTTGTTACCCATTGTACACATGAGAAGAGAGGCACTGAGAGGTGCTTGCTCAGGGTTCCACGGCACGTAGGGCGGGCAGTGAGGATTGTGACAGCACGTCTCACTCCAGAGCCTTTGTGCAGCACTGCCAGCCCCAGCTCTTTAGAGCCAGTGTGCCTGGGGTCATTTCTTCTCTTGATGTTAGAACACGTGTCTGTTGGAATATCTATTCCATTTCCTAGAAAGGCAATTTCAGACATTTCCCATTATACCTAAGCCTTCTCCTCAAGCCCCCACCCCTTTTACCCTCTCAGCCGGTGACCCTGCTTTGATCTCACCTGAAAGTCCAGAACTTGCAGAACAAACTTACTTCATATGGCAGACCCTTGGTCCAGTCCCCCCGATGAGCCTGAAGACCCCTGAAACTCACCGGGTCATTAACAGTTCTTCCTCAGGAGGAAAAATATATTTATTTTTCAAATGCTGTCTGTTATTTTCAAGTCAGTCACACAGAAGTCTGTGTTGCATTTTCAAAGATGAATATATGTACACATACACACACACACACTCACACTCACATTGCAACAATGGGAGAGACTCTATAATGTTTGCACAGTTCCTGAGGGGGAAAACCTGTCTTTCTAGACATTTTGCTTGCTGTTCTTTGATGCTCTTTTAGGGAATCTGGAGGGGTTGACCTCTTAGTGCCTTGAGTGACATGACAAAGCTGTGGTTAGATGTCACTGTAAACTGGCCCTAAATGATGTAGGAGTCATGATTGATCTATTATTACAGGCCTAAGACAGGTGATAAAGGGCTCAGAACACCGCCCTACCCCATGAAACAATCCATGGCCTGGGGTTGTCCACAAATACCTCTATGTGCCCCCTTTAGTAGGGGTGATCAGCTTGGGCTGGAGCCAGCTCAGGGCTCCAGGACCCCGCAGGTGTTTGAAGTCATCCTACCTTTGGCAGAGGACAGACATCGCTGTAGCCTAGACTTAGGTAGACAATAAAGGGGCCGTAAAAATACGTTAAACATCAAAAGGGAGTCTTCTCTTATTTTGCACTAAAACATGCCCCTACTTCTCTCCCTTTGTCAAAATCTTCACCAGCTGGAAAAAGGAACAGGAAGAAAACTAACATTTATTGGGTATCTACGATGTGCTTCCTAAATAGTAGTAATAAATCAGCCTTACTGGTGGTTACTATTCCCATTTTCTAAATGAGCAGCCTGAAGTTCAGAGAGCTGAGGAAACTGGTCCAGATGACACACCGAGTGTAAATGGCAGAGCTGAGATTCACGCACAGGTCTGGCTGATGTGAGTCCTTGTTGTCAGCTGAACTACAGTTCCTTTGTTCCCCTAAAATTTAATCCTGAAAATAGGTGTGATATTCATGACACTGGTAAATTTGAACTCCAGAGCATGCAATGAGATATAATGTGGGTGTGAAGTTAAGATAACATTGACTCATATATGCATATATTTTTTCATGTCTTTTTAGGGAAATCCAGTGAAGAAGGAGGATATTTTTGTTGCAGTAAAAACATGCAGGAAATTTCATGGTGATAGAAGTATGTTTTGGGTTATTCATTTTTATTGAACTTGTAAAATCTAAACTGCCTTTTTAAAAACGTACAAGCCAGATGTACACTCAAGAAAGGGATAATGACACGTTATTGAAGTGAAAGCAATTATTTAATGAGTATTCCTCATCGCACCACTTCAATCACCAACGTCAATTAGAAAAGACAATTTTGTATTGAAACATAAGTGGTCATAGCCCTTCTAAGTACTATTTAGAGCAGTATTTTAAATTGGAAATGGAAAACTCAGCTGTGGCATCTTGGAGACAATATCTGAATAACAATCCATTTTGCAAAACAATGTCCTGTTATATTCATGCACAGTCTCTGAACTGTATGAAGAATACTAGAGGAGATTTCAAGGTAACAGAATGCCAAAAAAGAATGTTTTCTTGAAGGCTGTTCCTTCTTTTTACACTTATTTCAAATGCACACATTAGACTTTTAAATAAAGATAGAATTTTCTCAGAGTAAATATATTGGAGAAAAGGAAAAAGTTACTTTACAAGCAGTGGTCCCTTCTTAAAGAAATCCTGGCATGCAGATGAATGTTGTTTTTATTCAAATTTTTGGTGTCATTACAGAATCTACTAAGTTATGGTGATAATGTTTTAAAAAAAGCCCGTTCTAAATATAAACAGCCATAATTTCTCTCTTTTTTTCACCTTATTTCAAGCAGTACTTTTCTGAAATTGCAAATTAGACTTTTGCATTTTCTAATTTTAGCACATATTTTAATTTTTTTTCATGAAAAGACTGTCGATTTCACCAAGAATGTGATGTTTATATAGGAGAGATTTCTGAACCAGCTGTCATTTTTGTGGGATTGGAGCTATGGGGGTAGTTCATTTATATGATTTATGTGATAATATGATACTTATGTTCCCTTTAAGGGGAACATAGTTTCCAAATAAAAGAATATTATAATTTGTGATAAAAACTTTGTCTAAGACATTGACATCAATTAAAATCTGGTTATAATCAACAGTATCTTACAAGTACATTAACTATAAATCTTCATGGTTACCTAAAATAGTCATGTTAAATTCCAAGTCCTATTAAATCAGCCTAAATAAATATATGCATTCTTTATATAAGGAGTCCTAAAATACTATTAAGAATCAAATCAGTGTAGAATTTAAAGTAAAATTTTCGTTTATCACAGATTTAACCTAAATTTAATTTACTCTTGCTTTTTTCATAACCTGGAAGGGCTTTGTGGGACAATTTTTGACAAATATCTTTTATGAAGAAGCATCACAGGAAATGAACAAGGCTGCTTTTTTTTTTTTTTTTAACTGCAAGCAGAAGTGTTTGCATTGATTTATTTGATCTTGGAGCTGCACTAGGAGTAGAAATTGTTTTTATAATATGGATGTTAATGGTGGTGGTGGTGGTATATTCTCTTTTGAAACACATTTTTCAAGTGACAGTAAAGCAGTAAAATTAGGGACTGTCCCTGTTGTATTTTTTATATTCTACAGAAATGAAAAAAAGTTTGCTGATTTTAGTTGAGTAATTTTGAATGATCTAGTTTATTGTTTTCTTATTTCCATAAGTTTGAGATAATCTCTTCAGATATCCATCAAATGCCTTTATATTTGAATTTTGAGCCAAAGGTCTTTAAAAATTACAGAATCTTTAAAGCCTGTCAAGAGCATTAAAACCAAACCACCCATGGGGCCAGGCCGGTGGCACAAGCGGTTAGGTGCTCGTGCTCTGCTGCGGGGGCCCGGGGTTCGCCGGTTCGGGTCCTGGGTGCGCACTGACACACTGCTTGGCAAGCCATGCTGTGGCGGCGTCCCATATAAAGTGGAGGAAGATGGGCACGGATGTTAGCACAGGGCCAAGTCTTCCTCAGCAAAAAAAAGAGGAGGATTGGCAGATGTTAGCACAGGGCTGATCTTCCTCACAAAAAAAAAAAAAAACCCAAACCACCCAAAGCTAGATGCATCCATTTGCTGCTGTTAATTTGGAGGTGGGGTCACTGAATCCTGAGACCTAAAAGATATTAGGAGGCTTTCACAGTTGGGTTTCTGTGGCAAGGCATTGTAAAACTTGGACGTGTTTGTTTGAAGAGATAGTCTAAGGCAGCAGGATTTTAGGGACTTTGTGTCCATTATGTTTGATGAAAGTGATGCCTGCCAGGCACTGGGTTCTGCCCCTCCTTTTGGAAGTCTAGTTTAGCCACCAGTTGGCTCAAAGAATTATCCAGTAATCATATTAATTACAATGACAACACCACAGTAACTGCTTCTAACTGCTAATTTTTTTTACATTTCCTGGTGTTTTTCACATACGTTCTATCATCTGATTTCATGTTGGCAGTTCCTTTTGATAATTAATGTATTCACTTGATATTGTGGAGAAAGCTGAGTATGGGACGAGACGCAGCGGGCCCAAGTTCTTGTAGACAGTTGAGTAGGGGAGCTGGGACTAGGGTTTTCTGTCTCCGAGTCCCAAATTCTTTCTGCCACAGCACAGCTCTACTGTAGTCTTGGAGGTATTACAAACCTAACACTTGATAAATAGAGTTTGATATTCATGTTGATGCTCTGCTGTGCTCCAGGTCAGTTTTGACTTGGCCAGAAGCTGTGAAAGCAGGCTTTTTATTTTCAGCAGCAATGGAGATAGCCAGGAATTGAAATCTACAGATGATATACATCGAGCTGGAACTTTAGACTGCCACCCCGTCCAAGCATATTACTGCTATAGTCAAGCAGAATACGTGGGCTGGGGTGGTTTTTTTTTTTTTTCCCCTCTTTTTTCTTTCCCTGTGCACTCTGTGGTAGAAACACTTGATGTTACAAAGGCCAAATGACAATGAAGGAAAAAAAAAACATAGATAAGATTGTATTTCTCTTTGAAAAATTGAGAGTCAGCTATACTGTTAGTGACTTATCTGGTAGCAGGGTCTCACTTGTGGGTGCACTGCCCTCCGGGTACTGAGCAGAAATGGACACTAGTGATGGCCCCCCACTCCTCGCTGCTTATAATGTTGACCACCTCCAGGATGAGAGTGAGGGATGGAATATTCTGTTCAGTGCTGTAGTCAAGGCAAAGGAAAATATACATTGAACTCATTTTTTGTACTCTCCTGGAAGAATTGATAATAAAGCCAAGTTCCCAAATTAAAAGAAATTATTTTACATCTTGTACTTTTGCCTAACAGTGAAACAAACGTTTATGTAACAGCTGTGTCTGGATTCTGATTTAAATGAAATAGTGCATTCTTAGGACACAGTTAGCAAAAATATATTCTATATTTTGGTTTAAGAAAGAAATACATACTGACACCATTGAAGCAGGAACACTCTCTGAGAAGCAAGCAGTTAGTACGGTTTTATTTTATTTTATTTATTTATTTTTTTTGTGAGGAAGGTCAGCCCTGAGCTAACATCCGTGCTAATCCTCTTTTTGCTGAGGAAGACCAGCTCTGAGCTAACATCTATTGCCAATCCTCCTCCTTTTGTTTCCCCAAAGCCCCAGTAGATAGTTGTATGTCATAGCTGCCCATCCTTCTAGTTGCTGTATGTGGGACGCGGCCTCAGCATGGCCGGAGAAGCGGTGCGTCGGTGCGCACCCGGGATCCGAACCTGGGCCGCCAGTAGCGGAGCGCGCGCACTTGACTGCTAAGCCACGGGGCCGGCCTAGTTAGTACGGTTTTAAAGAAACTTTAAAAGTGTTATATAAAGTGATGAATTGGGCAAAGCATGTAAAATTATATTTAAGCAAGGAAAAGATCTCTGGAGTTTTAATATTCAGTTTGATCACTTCCTCTCTTGGGTTATGTGTTTTTCATTGTGTGACATGAGCTGTCAGAAAATGTTCAGAATTTTCTCTGCATCGTTCTGCCATGCAGTTCCTGTACATGTCTCAACTATCTCGTGGCAGCCACTGTTTCTGTTCATCAAATGGTAGGTTGTAAGATGCTCTCCTCCTGCAGTCTCCCTCTAATTCAAGAGGTTAAATTGCTATTTGCTCAGCCTTTAGTTCCTTTTCACAGCTTCCTGAGCTCCTAAAAATAAATACTTTATTCCTTTCAGATTAAAAAAAAACCTGTTTGATATTTTTACTGCAGTGATCTTGTCTAGAGGAGGCAAATCTGAACAAATTTATTAAAAGGAGTGTGTGGTAGCTGTGTTCTCTTTGATTAGAGAGGCTTATAGGTACTGGGTACAGTCTGCTGATTTAAAACAAGGGGCTTGAATTAAAATGCTGCCAGATGGAAGGCTACCCACTGTGTTAAGTGAAGTGATTAGATGAATTATTAAAGAGAGGAAGGGCGTCAGGTGTTGCCTAGTTCAGTTCTCCCCCTGGCTTTTGAACAGCTGAAGATGTTCCAGATTGCCCTGAAATGTTTTAGATCAGCCGTGAGGGATGCTTTTCAGGCTTATGTGCGTCTCATCTTCAAAGGCAGGCATGATAGCAGACTCTCGGTGTGTGTGTCTCTAACCTTCTCCTGGGAAGAGAAGAGCAACCAGGGATTTATGTTGTGGACATTGACTTGCATACTGAGACAGATGGTCCATTAGTAGAAAATAGCGGATTCCTTAAAATCAAAAGAGTCGTTCACATTTGATTGTGTGGTAGTTTTTATACAGTGTTCAGGTGTCAAGTTCATTCTCATTTGCAATCAGAGTTTTGCAAGTAAATTCACTGGGGGTAAAAATGCGTGTTCTGTGCCTCATAGCGAGACACATCTGCTTTGAGTCTGTAAAGCCAGAAGATTTGTGCCATCTGTGCAGTGGAGTTTTTTAATTGTACAATTTTTACTTTGCTCCAATTTTAAGTTATCTTGTGGCAAACCTTCTTGAAAGAGGCATTCATTATTGTTTTATTATGTGGTAGAAAGTATGCTTCTCTTGACTGAAAATGAGATAATAGATCATGTAACATATTGAAATATTTTCTCAAAGTTTATATCTTCAGTAATACAGTGCCTGAAAACCATATAAAATATTTTATAAATAATAGAATGCATTCAATTCAGAATTCAAACAATGCTAATGAAATAGACCAATATTTTAAAAGTTTTAAGTAGTTTAGAATCAACCCTGGTTGAAATAAAGCCTTCACCTGCTGTTGTAGAAGACTTAGCCTTAGCTTTGAAATCTTTACAGCCGGTGGATGTGACAGAGGCACAGGAGTTATAGTGATGAGGGGACGGATGATACAAACTGTTGAATGCTTTTGGTGCTGCAGAATCATAACACTTGACTATATTAAACTGCTGGTCTATTTTTAATTGATTGGTAATGGTGGTACCAGTCTTGTACCAAAGGATGAATTGCTGTTATTAATAAAACCTTCCTTTAAACTAGTTCCACAAATAGCCCTGGGTCTTTTGTTGGAATTCCTACAAAATCCAGTCCTCATTCAACCATTTACGCAGCACCTACTGCATCCCAGGCACTGTGCTAGGGGCTGGGGAATGAGTCATACAGTAATTCTTACCTTTATTCAGTGAAATTTCCATTTCATCTGTTCCAAACGAAAACTGACAGCCAGTGATTAGGTAGAGCAAAGAGCTAACTCACACTTGATTTTGATTTTAATGTCATTTAAATCAGCTAACTGAGAAGAAACCCGTATGCTGTTTCATAAAGCTATTAGAGCAAACAGGAACTGAAGGCTAAAGGCTGAGGCAAGTGAAGGCAGACTCTGCACAGCCTGCAGGACCGAGTGCTGGGAACTGAGGGGAATTCTGACCTTTCCTCACAGCTTCTTCCAGCCTTATGCAATGGAGGACACTTTACCCAAGAGAGGCAACAGTTAGTGGCCGCAAGCTGCAGGGAGCCCTTCCTGGGGTAAGTCCTCCTGCTTATTATGTGCAAAGCAAACCGCCACTGCAGTGCCAAGGTGAAGATTTTTGTTGTGCTGGAATTTGGAAGTAGGACGGAGTGAGGATTTTTTTTTTATTTATTTTCTCCCCAGCAACCATATCTATTGCTACATCTTTGTCTGTTTTAACGTAGAGAAATCTTTATATCTGCCTTTTTATGATGGCAGAAAAATTATATCTTAATGTATAAAAATAATATTTAGTGGGTTAAAATAGGTAATTTGGAGATTATTATAGCAAATTTCCAGAATTCATAAATCTTTTTATTTCTTAAAAGCTGATGAATAATAGACCATAAAATGGTACATTTTTGTATTTTGTATACATGGGCTGTCTGAGTTTGACTCTGAATTTGTTGACTAGAATAGCTAAACACTTAAATTTGGCATTGCATTGGCAGTTTTTGCATTTTTTGGGGGGGGGGAGGATGTCGGGAAAAAGGGAAAGATAAATGATCTGATGAAGTCTCAAAATATTGACCTGAAGATTTGGTTCATCAGAGTTGAGATTCTTAAATTAACAGGGTATGAAATCTGGATATGATGTTCTTGTCTATTAAAACAATAATAGAAACCCTTTCTTCTCTTTAAAATTTAGAGATGCACAGACAGTCACTAATTACTTGGATAGTTGGTCAAATGAATTAATATCAACTAGTGATCAGGCAGAATTCTATGTCAAATGGAGACAGAGCTACTTTTGAGCATTCCACCCTAAAATGCAGAAAACGAGGAAAGTTTTCTGTTGTTTGTGTTTATTGTATTAAAGCAATGTATCTGTTAATGATAGAGTTTTAAAATCTACAGTCGTTCTCAATCTTATTTCTTCCACATTTTTCAAAAGTGCAACACAATAATATCAGTCATCATATACAGTGATTCTCAATGGTAAGGTCATACCCTCTGTAGGGTTGGGTGGTCCTGTTAGACTCTTTGGGTGGGGATGTGTGTGTAGTTTGAAAAAGTCCCTCCGCCCACCATTGTCAGGGAGACAAATTTGCATCTCAGCGAGAACAACAAAAATATTCCAATCTTTAGAAGTAATTATATTCCCCACCCCCCTAAAAAGCATTTTAAAAAATCTAGTTGTGAATTTTAAGTGAAATAGCCTATTGGGAAAAGAGAAAAACTAGTTAAAATTAATTTAAACACAGTATAATTAGACTAGAAAATTTATCATCATATGGAAGTGAGTGTATTTATGACCAGGGATGAGAAGTGCTTAGCTCTAGAGTATATTGAAATGTCTCAAGAAGAGGGTTTTATTCATGTGCTGCCATCAACAACCAACCTCTGCATTTCTCAGGGTAGAAAAGCAAGCTCTAAGTCTTGGGTCACCTGAAGAAGAACATGTACTGGGTCTCTTCCTTTATAGGTGATTATGCTGCCCCTTTGAGATTCCAAGCTTCGTTACATAACTGTGCCTCTCTCCTTTTTTCAGTACCCATTGTAAAGCAGACTTGGGCGGGTCAGGCAAGTCTCATTGAATACTACAGTGATTACGCAGAAACTTCCATTCCTACGGTAGATCTGGGAATTCCTAATACAGAAAGAGGTGAGTCCTTAATTCTTACTACTACTCTTATTCACAGTGTCCATTCTGTAAATATAGTAAATTAAGGTAAAAATGAAATATTGTATAAATACTATAATTTTTGCCTTAGTAAGGTTTTTTCCTTCCTCCCCTCCCAACTTCTTTACCCACGGATATGGACCAATTGCTTCAGAGTAAGAGCTGCTTTATAAGTGCTAAGAAAGGTAGTAAGTTTTTAGTAGGTCATATTGATATAACTGAGCATATGACAATCATAATAGAGTTTAACAATCAATTTTTCATACCTTCATAATTCATCGTGGCCGTAATGGAGTGTCTAAAGGTAATTTATCATCTTCCAACACAAAGCCTCTCCTTGTTTAATGCTAGCAGTTTAACCAGCCAGGATTGTTATTTGACGCTGTGTGCCAGCCATTGTTAGACACTGGGGCTACAGAAATGAAGCCGACAGCTTCTATCCTCATGAAGCTTGTGGTCTAGCTCACATTTTGTATGTACCTCTGAGTACCACCACTTAACCACATTCTGCACTGGTTGTATGTAGTATAAGCTCCATGATGTATATGTATATTTAGCCACATATGTTAGTATTTTAATTAGTAAATTGTTGAAAGTACAGCTGCTTTTCTCTTCAGATTGTAGGCTTTCTAATTCAAAACATTTTTTTTTTCAAAAAATGGAAGTAGAAATTTGACCACCTCACCTTCAGCTGCTCTTTGTTCATCTTAATTTTTATCCAGTGTTCCTGCCACATTTTTTCTTTATTTTCTGGTTCCCCAAGCCCTTGCATGAATTTAAAAAAAAGTAGTAAGTTGATTGTCTTGTTCTATAGAGTAATTTATCTTGATTATCTTGTGGAAATGTCACTCATGATGCCTTGATTGGTTAAGTACAAGTAGACTCAGATATGCCATCCTGTAGTGCTGAGTTCTTCTGACGAGGTTAAATTATTACTGAGTCTGGCTGTTGCTGTCTGTTTTGGACAAATGATTTTGGATTGAATTTTCTTTTTTTTTGGTTAATCTTGCTTTTTAGGCTTCAATTTAGGTTGGCTTTAATAATCATTTATTTATTCATGCATTCCTTATTTGATTTCTTAATTTATTTTTAGTCTGACCTTGTTATTGCTTATGTTTATACTCTACTTTATTCCACAAGGAATTTGAGATGGCTTTCAAAAATACAGACCATAATGGCTAAATATACATGAAGAGATCAAGAATAATGGAAATAAAGGTCAAATTGAGTAATTTAATATTAGTTAATATTAGTTTCTTCTCTATTTTGGCACCAAATACTTTGTTGAAATGAGGGGCATTTTCCTATTTATCGAGTTGAGTTCTCTTTCCAAGCATTCTTTATTCTAATCCTGGCCCCAGCATTTTCCATTAAAACATTGACATTTGTCAGTTGGCATCTGAAGGACTGTGACTCTGTCTCAGTCAGCGCTGTATCTTTAGTGCATATCCTAGAACCTGCCACAGCATCTGGCTTATTAGAAACTTAATAGCAAATATTTACAAAATCAGTGAATGAAGGTGTAATATTCCATTTTTGCACTGTTGTTTCCCTATGGTTGTGATGCTTGGGGTTCTAACAGTTCCTAAGGACAGATACTAGGCTGTAATTTCTATGAGACATACAACTTTCTTGTTTGTCTAGAATGAAGATACTAGTCGTATCTCTGCCTCAAAGTGATGTTGTGTAATTCCCCTCATGTCTCTAGGTCTCCATTTCCTCACGTGTGAAACGAATGGCTTAGACTTCATAGTCTCTAAAGTTCCCACTGGTTCACTATGACTATGAAAATTAGAAAAGCCTAATTTTTAAAATTTCAAATTATTAAGGTGCATGTCACCATTTAAGCTTTTACTTTTAAAACTAAAAAAAAAAATTTGCTTTAAAATGAATTATATGTATTTTAAAGAAGATAATGCATTATAGGTTTTCTTCTTGCCTTTCCTAGGTCACTGTGGAAAGACATATGCCATTTTGGAAAGATTTTTGAATCACAGCCATGACAAAATAACATGGTTAGTCATTGTGGATGATGATACATTAATAAGGTAAGGAGTCCTTCTCATGCTAGGGTGGCTTTAAATTCTACATGTAGTCATATTCAGAAACTATGATGTGTACTTCTGCTTCTGGCCAAGATGGAGTAACAGAGACTGGATTTATCCTCACATCTGAAACAACCCCCCAAAAGGACAAAATATATGAAAGGAGGGTTTTTAAGACACTAGAAATTGAGCAATAAAGGGCAATGATTCGTGAGTCACATGAAGCAAATGAGGTGAGTTCTATGACTGCCCCAGCTAACTGCCTTGAGAGAGTGTCCCAGTCACTGCTCAGGAAGAGGAACCCAGGTGGAACCTGGCTAACTCCTTGAGTTAAGGAGATGAAGTTGAGAGTCTGGGGAGACCCAGGCCATTAGAGGTTGCAGGACAGAGCACTGGAGAGGAGAGAGCTGCACAGAAAGAGAACACTGGAGATCTGTGGAAGCTCCCCTTAAGTATTCAGTAGAGTATTGATTGGTGCGTATTTGTGAGGAAATGAGTGGAGGCTGCGGAAAGAACCAATCAAAATGATTTGAAGGAATGGTCCCCAGCACTCACACAGAGCTGAGTATAGTACCTGTTACCACCAGCCAGACTGGAAAACCCTTGATTCACAGGGTATTGGGTAGAATATGTAGAAGGGTCTTGCTTTAATAGTGGGAAATAGCTAACCCTGGACTAAGCACTGTCCAGTCCTGCCTAACAAATCTTAAAAGCAAGACCCCAAAGGATCAAACTGTTTCCAAATAATTAGCCTGCATCTGAGAACAAAGCTCAAGAAGATGGATAGAAATACCAAAATATCCAGCACCCAACAGGGTAAAGTTCACAATGCCTGGCGTCCATTCAAAAGTTACCAGGCATGCAGGAGCAGGAAATTTCACCTATAATGAGGAGAAAAATCAGTTGATTGAAATTGTTCCTGAAATGATACAGTGTTAGAATTAGCACTTATTAAGTTGTTACTAATAAATAGTTATTATAACTCTATTCCATATATTCAAAAAAGAGACATGGAAGGTATAAATAAGACTGATCCAACTTCTAGGGATGAAAACTACATTGAGGTGAAAAATCCACTGAATGGGATTAACAGCAAATTAGACATTGCACAAGAAACTATCAGTGAGCTTGAGGACCTTGTGATAGTAACTATCCAATTGAAACACAAAGGTAAAAATTAATTTTAAAAAAATGAGCAGAGCGTCACTGAGCTGTGGAACTATTTCAGGTGGCCTTGTATATGCAGTTGGAGTTCCCAAAAGAGAAGGGACACATGACAAATATTTAAAGAAATATTTTCCAAATTTGATAAAAACTATAAACCCACAGATCCAAGAAGCTTCATGAACCCCAAGCACAAGTGTGAGCATCAAAGCAGAGCACAGCCACCTCCAAGTATGATGTCCTCTTCAGCAACAGTCATGCAGCATTTACTGCATCTGTAACTGCATCACTTGTGCCATCAATCTTCAGTACACTCTGCCTGAAAGTTTTGCCAGATGTTCGTTCAGTTTTTCCTTTTTTCATATTTACTTTTTTCATAATTACATTTATTTACATATTTTCATATTTAACAATATGTAACTGCTCAATGATGTCTTAAATGTGTTTTTCAATTTGAGCCTTGCCACGTTTTCCTTTCAAGATTCTGACATTATCCTTGATCACAATGAACTCTCTAACTTTTTAGCCATGAGGCTGAATAATTGCAAGATTTAGGGTCAATCTCTCTTCTCCATAAATAGCCACATCTTTACGTTGGTCTTTGTATTATCACCAAATCTTGGAGCTTTGGCTCCAACGCAAACAAGATCAACAGACATTTGGGGACAAGGAAAAATACCTTGAATCTAAAATTCAAAAACTGAAGAAGGAAGTGGACAAAAAAGGGAAGAAATGAAACTAGAATTTATTAGGCTCAAGAAAGAAATAGAAGAAAAAGACAAATTCATGTCTGAAGTTATGACTAAATTATGAAACAACCAAAAATAAACAAATTTAAATGAAAATTTAATAAGGGACATGGGTGAAAATTAGGAAAGCAACCAAGAAAATGAAAATGGGATAAAGAAGTTTAAAAGATTAGAAAAAAAGTAGTTGAAATGGAGGAGGCAACAAAGGCCAACACGTCTATAATTGGAGTCCCTGATTGAAGAAAATCAAAAGAACAGAAATAATATTTAAATTACCAGAAATAAAAAAAGACCTTTATGTATATATTAAAAGGGCCTACCTAATAGGTACCAGTGAAAATTGACCTGGGATCATCAACTTCTTCACATACCCTAGGGAAATGATTAGATTTTGATGATAAAGTCCTCTGAATCTCTAGGCATAATGATGAAATAACTTAAAGAGCAAGAAAATAAGGCTAGCATCAGACTTTTCAAAATAACATAAAAAGTATGGAAATAATAGAGGAACATTTTCAACAAACTTGAAGAAATTGTGAATCATGGATTTTGTATGTAGCTAAGATGTTCTTCAGTATCAAGGCTGTAGGAAAAGTTCTTAATGTACATGAACTCAGGAAATAGTGTACACGTGTCCTTCCTGAAGAATATATTAGAGAAAGAACTTCGTGCAACCCAGAGAGATGAAATTTTGGCAAATGACTGATGGTGAGCATTTCATATACAGTCACGCATTGCTTAACGATGGGGATACGTCTGAGAAATGTGTTGTTAGGCGATTTCGTCTTTATGTGAACCTCATAGTATACTCACACAAACCTAGATGGTATAGCCTACTACACACCTAGGCTATGTGGCACTAACCTTACGAGATCACTGTCGTATATGTGGTCCATCGTTGACTGAAACATCATTATGCAGCGCATGAGTGTATTTAACTATAGAACTAAAAGTAAAATGGGTGGAGACATGGGTAGGAGAATAGTTTGTAAATGTTATGTGTTCTGACAAAGTAGAAAGTATGCAACTTTAAAGAAATGGGAGGAAAAGGGAAAGTAGGATAAGATCATGGCTTGTTGTATTGGTAATAGGTGGGATTCAGAGGACACCAGGTACAACTGAGAAATTGAATAATAAAATGTTCAATAAGAAAAAAGGCATAGTAAAGCACAAAAAGTTAAATACAAGGTAAACATGAAGGAAAAAAACCTTTCTAAATATCAAAAATATTTTTTTAAAAAGCAAAAAGTAAAGAAACACAGTAAATATAATATATATAATAATTCAAACCTAAAATAATTTTAGCATTGATACCAAACATTATCAGTCATATCACTAAATGTCTGTGGGTTTAACTCACCTAATAAAAGAACAAAATTTTCACATTGGCTCAAAAAGCAAACCCCAACTCTCTGCTTTATGTGAGACACACATAAATGTAGTCATTCAAAAAGTCTAAAAATAAAGGGATGGATAAAGATTGCCAAACCAATGGGATCAATAAAAACAAAAAATTCAATTCCCAACTAAGAAAGCTAGAAAAAGAATCACAAAGTCAACCCAAAAAAGCACAAGGAAGGAAATAATAATAAAGATACATGCAGAAATACTGAGGTAGAGAACAAAAAAAGGAGAATCAAATTAATCAAAATTTTGGTTCCTTGGGGGAAAAAAACCCCAACAAATTGTATTGAATGATTTCCAGGATTGTTAAATGAAAAAAGCCAAGTGCACAAGAGTATATTTAGTATGCTACCCTGTGTGTAAGAATGAAGCGAAATAAAACATACCCACGTCTACTTATCTTTACAAAAACAAACGGAGGACAGATAAACCAGAAACCTGTGCAGCTGTTTTCTAGAAGGGCTCGGATGGGCCAAGAGGGTAGATGGAGTAAGGAGGCTCTGATACTTTTCTGAGTGTATCTCTTAATTTAGTTTGACTTTGGGAAGCATGCTAATATTTTACATTTTTAAAAATAGAACAGGAGAAAAATCAACAAGGATGGAGGCAAAACTGAGACAAATGAACCCAACTATATTTTGAATGAAAACATAATCACACTGAAGGAAAAATATAACTAATGCAAGTAACTGTTGAAGACGCTGTTTAGATATATGCTTTCAGTCAGGTGTGGGGAGAGGGGAGGAATGTCAGACAAATCCTGAATTTTTGGTCAGTCTGATTTTTGTAGTGGTGTGGTTGAGGCAATTCTGAAATGATTTTAGGTACATCGTAGGATTGAGTGAATGGTAATATTGTTGGGAGCCAGGGTTCTCACTGTGGATGAAGGGAAATACGGATGTGGAATGAGGCAGGTCAAGGAAATGGCCTATGGGGGTAGATTGGAAGTGGAGAAATCTGTAAGAACTCATAATTTCTGTCAGACTCATGATTTCTAATATATGTGTGTGTACAGTGTACATATACATTTCCTAGTTCTTTCTTTTATTTATTCATTTATTTATTTATTTATTTATTTATTTATTTATTTTTCCCCCAAAGCCCCAGTAGGTAGTTGTCTGTCATAGCTGCACATCCTTCTAGTTGCTGCATGTGGGACGCAGCCTCAGCATGGCTGCAGAAGTGGTGCGTCAGTCCGCGCCCGGGATCCGAACCAGGGCCATCAGCAGTGGAGCGCGCACACTTAACCGCTAAGCCACGGGGCCGGCCCTCCTAGTTCTTTCTAATAAGAAGACTAGAAGCAAAGATATCCTAGTAGCGGTGAGCAACTAGTGACCAGAACTAGTATTGCTGCTTTCCCCACTAAAAGGAACTAGGCTTTCTCAGAGAAATAGCTGATTCTAAGGCTAAGGCAAGGAAGAGACAAGAAGACATTTGGAACATTCTTTTTTTATACTAGAAAGTAAGGAAGTCTTAAAAAGAAGATAGGAAAGAAAAGTGCATGTCAAGAGGACACAGAAGCGAGCTTGAATAGGTTCCCATTAGCCAAATCTGGGACTAATTAAGTGTCAGTATAATTAAGGACAATAATGAATTATGAACCATTAAAATTAGGAATCAGTGAGTTCA
This sequence comes from Ceratotherium simum simum, assembly GCF_057802395.1. Classification (NCBI taxonomy): domain Eukaryota; kingdom Metazoa; phylum Chordata; class Mammalia; order Perissodactyla; family Rhinocerotidae; genus Ceratotherium; species Ceratotherium simum. The sequence goes on along the minus strand of NC_141909.1, from coordinate 72,894,103 downwards.
TGCTTATAATAAATAAATAGATGAGTAAGTAAATAAATGGGGCAGAAGGGTGATGTATTAGTCAGATTGGGCACTGTAACAAAATACCACAGACTGGGGGACTTAAACAGAAATTTGTTGCTCACAGTTGTGGAGGCTGGGAAGTCCAAGATCAAGGTGCTGGCTAAGTAGGTTTCTGAGGCCGCTATATTGGCTTGAAGATGGCCACCATCTCCCTGTGTCCTCACATGACCTCTTCTCTGTGCTCTATGGAGGGAGAGCTCTCTGGTGTCTCTTTTATAAAGACACTAATTCTATCAGATCAGGGTCCTACCCTTATGACCTTTTGACCTAACTTAATTACCTCCTGATAGGCCCCATCTCCAGACACAATCACACTGGGGGTTAGGGCTTCAACATAATGAATTTTGGAGTGGGGGATGCAATTCAGTCCATAGCAGCTGGGCTCTTGCAGGATAATGAGGAGTTCTGAATGATAAATGTGGAGGGAGTGATGGAGTTGGAAAAGTCATCACTTTGTAACTATCATAGTGAAGATTGATTAAGGCAGAAATCATTAATGGCTGCTAAACTGGGGGTAAATTTTGATGAGACCAGGGTATTTGCTGGTGTTAAAGTATCTGCCCAGAGACTCTTAGAAATAGCAAGCGAAAAATAGTAACTGCCCAGTGGAGAACCCAGACAACACTTTGGGCGATCAAAATGAATATTACAAATGAAGGACAGATGGACATCGTGTGCCAGACACAGCATCGCTTATATAATACTGCCACTGGGAATGGGTCACCTGGACTTTATCACGAGGAGACATCAGACAAACTCAACATGAGGAGCATTCACAGGGAGGGCATTTATTATTAAAAAATACCAATGTCATGAAAGACAGAGAGAAACTGGGGAACTATTCCAGGTTAAAGGAGAATAAAGTGATGATAAATAAATGCAATGAGGGATCCTGGGCTGCATCCTGTACTGGAGGGAGAAAAATGCTGCAAAGGACATTATTGGGTCAATTGATAAAATTGGAATATGGTGGTAGCTTAGATATAAGCACTGTGTTTCCAGTTTTGGGTTATTATAATTAAGCTGCTCTGAAACTTCGTGTACATGTCTTTGTATAGACATCTGCTTTCATTTATCTTGGCTAAATACCTAGGAGTGGAATGGCTGGGACATACTGTAGGTATATGTTTAAGTTTTTAAGAAACTTATCAATGTTAAAGTTCCTGAAGTTGCTAACTATTTCTCTGCTTAGGAAACACACATTGATGTATTTAGGGGGAAAGGGGCGTAATGTATGCAACTTATTCTCAAATATTTCAGAAAAGAGAACAAAAGTGTATATAGATCTATAGATATATATATAGATCTATATTATCTACATAAGTACAGACACATACATATATATGTATATGTATGTATACAAACATATGTATGTATCCATATATCTCTATCTGTCTAGAGAGAAGAAGAGAGATTGAGAGAGAATGATAAAACAAATGGGGTCAAAGTTAACAATTGGTGAATCTGGATAAAGGGTATATGAGAGTTCTTCATACTACTCTAGCAACTTCTCTATAATCTTAAAATTATTTCCAAATAAAAAGTTAAAAAATAAAAGCTATAATAGGTTAGATTGGAACTTCATCTGGATTTTAAAAATCAGTATTATGCTGTTAAAATCTGTATGCAACACTAAGATGTATTAATATAATTTTGATAGCACTTAATCTAAAGTGTTGCTATACTGTTTTTCTTCATTTCTGTGCCTCAAAATTGCCTGAAATGGTACCAGATTGTTAAATGAAGTTCTTTTCCTGAGTCAGTAGCCAGTGTACTTGGATAGAATTGTAGATCTGTCTGCTTCAGCTGCATTTCCAGTTTTTAGCAAATATGAAGTGTGTGATAGTTGTCAGACTCAGTTTATGATTCTTCAGCTTCAAAATGATATTTTGAATATGGAAACGGTTAATGTTATAAGGAAAAGAAATCTAGAGAAGGTGTTAAATCCTACTTATTTTAACCTCAGAAATTGAAGGTTGAGGGTTGAATTGATAATTTTACGATATGCAGAAGGAAGAGAAATACTTTTCATTTCTTCTGTGGTCAAGAGGTAGACATAAATTTGCCCCAGAGGGCTTTGAGTTTTTACAGAGCCTTTTACCAAGCAAAGGCTGCGATTGCCTTAGAGATCTTTAAGAGTGTATTCTCCGTAACTGAATGATGTTTTACTAGGTATCTGCACACTCACTGGCCCTCCCCTGCAGGGTTATTTATTAGACGATTTCCTCAAGACTGATTCCGAACTAGATGCCTAGACTGTTTAACTTGTGTGCCTGAAACAGGATAGTTTCCAAAGATAACATTTGCTAGCCACCCGGAAACTGTCAACATTATGAGAGGCCTTGACCTTCAGACAGATACAAACCTGGTCAGCAAACTTGTAGACACTTTTAGCACCCACTTGTAAGCGATTGTTGTCATCCATTGTTTTCTTCACTTTCAGCTTTAGCTTTATTAGCTAGGGTATTTTTGTAAGATGCCTGAACTTGGGTGGAAAATGTGATCTCTTCTTGTATGTTTCTACCTTGTTTTCTTATGACGCCACCCCTCCCCCCAAAAAGAGAGCAAAATGAGACTCCAGAACACTGGTGTTCTAGGTGTTAATGTTGCTTTGTGAGAAAAGAATTTGTGATTAATAATTTAGAAAAATGCTTCATATTATATCTACCTCTTGGAGGTGTGTCATGCTTGTGAATCACAGGCTTGAGAGACGTTGAAGTTGATTTAGCCCATTAAAAATATTCAATCCACAGTTATTGATCTTGGAAAAACTTTTTTCAAGGAACGCTGAGTAATATCAGGAGGGAACCTAGGATTTGGTGCTGTGTGACCTGGAAAGCTCTGATTTACAAGAAACAGTGGAAGGATTTTATAAGGCATTTGTACATGGTATAAGTTTTTAAAATATGGAAAAACTAGGCTTTCTTAACATCAACCTTTGTCTCCACTTTAAAAAGTTATTTCTGGATTTTATTCTCCTATGAAATCTTTTTTTTTCATCCTTACAGCAGCCACAGTTGCAGGCATTTTTCTGACCAACTCGTGGATGTTCTCACTGCCCTTTGTAAGCTGTCATTGTTGACACTTGACAAAGAAGGCTAGGGGCCAGAAGGTGTAAACAAATAGACGTGAGAAGACCACAGTCTAGGGTGGCCTTACTTGAGGAAAGCTGAAGCGTATTTGCGCATCGTAATTGGAAAGTTTCCCTGAGCGCCTCACTGCCCACCTGCCAGCCACATGCCTGACACGGACCTCATTGGTAGCCCCAAACCTCCTTTGTTGGCCACCAGGAATTTAAAAAGATACCAAGTACATCTGAAAAGATGTGAGGATTAGTTCACACTCACTGGGGCGCAGGACTGTAGAAGTGAACTAGTACACCAACCACCTTTACTTCATTAACCTGCTGTCCTACCCACCCAAACTTGGCAGCCACTTCTGGCAGGGGCTTAATTAAAACTGGGGAGTCTCTTTTTTCTCAATTTCTCTCCTGTTTCTAGCAATGTACAGTGTTCATTAATTTTTTTTTTTTTTTGTCTTTTAAAAAAAATCCAGTTCTGGGGGCCAACCTGGTGGCACAGCAGTTAAGTGCTCGAGCTCCACTGTGGTGGTCCGAGGGTTCTCTGGTTAGGATCCCGGGGGCACACTGACGCACCGCTTGTGAAGCCATGCTGTGGTGGCGTCCTGTATAAAGTGGAGGAACATGGGCACGGATCTTAGCTCAGGGCCAGTCTTCGGCAAAAAGAGGAGGATTGGCATCAGACGTTAGCTCAGGGCTGATCTTCCTCTCACACACACACACAAACACAAATCCAGTTCTATAAGTCGCTTGAATTCCCTCTGTAAGTGATTTCAGTATAGTATTGCATAATATAACCAGTGGGACGTAAGAACCATAAAATATTTACTCTGGAAACATATTAGAGTTAAATAACTATTGCTTATGCTTCCTTTGGAATCTCAGCATCTCCAGGCTCCAGCACTTGCTCAGCTGTTACGACTCCAGTGAACCTGTGTTTCTGGGAGAGCGCTATGGCTACGGCTTGGGCACTGGCGGCTACAGCTACGTCACGGGTGGAGGAGGGTAACTATGAGCATGGCTTTCTGCAAATATTCCCAACATTAACTTTCTGTTCCCATGATGCAGAGGTGGGTCTGGGGCAGTGGGATCTATGCTGATACTAAGTGCTCTGTAAATGGTAACTATGACCGTAATAGGAAAGTGAACATTAAGTTTGCTAAATGTGAAGAGAACCCACAGTAGAGAATATTTTACGCCTCGAAGAGACAATATAAAAATGTATGTCAAAGTCCTTGGTAGAAATGTCCATATTGTAATGATTGCTTCTAGGCAGCCAGTTAGTTGTGATTGTCTGTTTGAATGAAAATGAAATTGGATAGAGATTTTAATTTCAGAAAATAAGTCATGAGACTTTTAAATTATCCAGTGCTTATAAATCACATTTGGGAAAAGAGTGGTAAAGAAGGTTAGACTTAAACAATTAAGTGTTATTTGTGTAGGATTTATAGGTTTTAAATAACAGTTAAAAATCAATGTTTTTAAATGAAGCATCTGCCCAATCTCTTATGGACAAAGATTTTAATTTCGTTCATATAGAGCAGTTAGTCTTTTCTGTTATTTCTATAGTCTCTGCTATTGGGGTATTTAGGGAGAATATTAACTTGTTATCAACTATAATAATTTAAATTCATTCAACAAGGGTTTGTTTAATGTCTACTCTTTGCTGGGCAACCTTCTAGGTGCTGGATGATAAATTTCTGAAGGGCTAGGACTTTATATTCTTAGTTTGCAATCCCCTAGGTTAGAGCAGTTCCTACTGCAGGACCTCAAGAATCATATTCCAGGTGTTCTGGTTTGTTCTAGCCGATTCAGTGGTGAATGTAACATGGTTATGAAAGTGGCTCTCTCATAGTGATAACCAGACCTCAGCAGGAGTACTCATCTTTGTTGAGCAGTGGCATGTATCCACCTGAAGTTGTTAGCAACAGGAGATGCGAGTCCAGGTAGGCCTTTGAAAAGACACTAAAGCGCAAGGCCAAGGGGTATTGACCTCTTCATTAAAAAAAGGTTCAAGCTATTTGCAGCCTTATGGTAATACAGTTGGTTTTCTGGGTGAGGTGTTGCCACCAATTAAGGATCAAAGCATGGCAGAACTTTCTACTTTTGAAAGGGGCCCTGTCATTTGTATATGGGTTTGTAGATTTTGTATTACAAGTGTTCATATACTTTTAACACAGAAGTGACTGTTTGTGTGCTTTCTGCAAGAAAACTATTTTGTTCTCTTCCTTGCCTATAGGATTTAGCTGTTATTTCTGAGACTGGCACTTAAGTCCTTCTGAAACCTCAGTTTACCTTACCTAAAGGTAAGCTAGGCCTTGCCTTTCATTGTTTCAGTTGGTCATTCATTCATTCAACAAGCCTAGTGTATGCCTGGCACTGGTCTAGCACTGGAAATGCAAATGAAAGCCACAGTTCCTTCCCTGCAGGAGCTCACGGGCTGGTGCTGGATTGGCAGACACATTGCATAAGTGTCACTGCTCCCCCTTCCCAGGCCTGGCAGGCACAGCTAAACCACCAAGGTGGCTCCTTTAACCTCTTATCTGTTCACCCTCTACCTTGCTACTGGATATTTCCCACCATCTCCAGTTTTCCCATCTTAAAACTTTTTCCTGCCACCGTACCATCTCTTCTCCCCTTAAAGACATCTTAAGAATTCACTGTTCACTACTCTCACTATCTCCGCTTCTCAGCTCCCACTTCCGTCTGACCTCTGTGCTTGGCCTCCTACTGAACTACTTTGCTGAGGTCTCCAGTGATCTCCATGTAGCCACATCAGATGGATCGCTTCCAATCATGGCAGCCTTTGACAACGTTGACTGTTTACTCCTTGAAACACTCTTTTCTCTTGCTTTCCAGAACACCATCCTATCCTTGTTTATGCCTATCTTTCTGATCATACCTTCTCAGTTCCTTTTTCTATCCCTTAAATATCTGTGTCTTCCAGGCATCTTTTCTGGTCTCTCTTCTCTTCTCACTCTGTCTTTTCCATGGGAGACCTTATCCACCCCCCTGGCTTTGTGCTGAGTGCACCTAAATCTCTATCCCCAGCCTAGAACTCTCTCCTGACCTCCTGATTCATGTATCTCCCTACCAAGGGACGTCTCCACTGCGATGATTCACAGGCACATCAAACTCAGCACCTCCCATGCTGACCTCCTCCTTTCTGACTTGAGCCCCTGTTTTGGTCAGTCCTCTCTCAGGGAAACATCAGCATAGGTGCATTCCTACCACAGAAATCTGAGAGTCAGCTCTCACCCTTTTCCTTCCTCATTCCCTGCTCTCCTGCAGTCGACTCAATCACTAAGTCATGTCAGTTTTGTCTCCTAAATATCTCTTCCATCAGTACTTCTCTCCGTGTCCACCTCCACAATTCTAGTCTAGCTCACCATCATCTCTCGTCTGTGTTCCTGCCCCAGCCTTCTGGTCTCCTTGCTTCTCGTCTTGCTCCACTCCATGCTGTATCCATGCTGTATCAGTGGTCAGAGAGGCCTTTCTTTTTTTTTTTTTTTTTTAATTTTTATTTATTTATTTATTTATTTTCCCCCAAAGCCCCAGTAGATAGTTGTATGTCATAGCTGCACATCCTTCTAGTTGCTGTATGTGGGACGCGGCCTCAGCATGGCCGGAGAAGCGGTGCGTCGGTACGCGCCCGGGATCCGAACCCGGGCCGCCAGCAGCGGAGCATGCACACTTAACTGCTAAGCCACGGGGCCAGACCCAGAGAGGCCTTTCTAAAAGTATGTCTGATCCTGTCACTCCTCTGCTTACAGGCCTTCAGTAGCTTCCTGTTGCTTTTATTTTCCCCAGAGACTGTGAACCCTTTCGTACTTTTGGCACCTAAGACTAAGAGATAATCCATTCAGATTTCAACAGGAGTCAGGTTGATCAGGGATTAGACCTCGATTTTAATCACCTCAGTTTGTGTGATCCACAACTGCCCTGGGAGCTCCTGAGGCCACTGCCTTGGAGCCAAAGTCTCTAGCAGATCTTTTCTTCCACCTTCCTGCCTTGAAAGCTGCCACAGCTGCTACTCACCCACAAAGGATTCCTCTCTCTAAAAATTAGTTCATCTAGGCTTCATTACATCCACCTCTCCATAGCAATTCCATAGATTAATATGATTTTTATTTTATTTGAATTTTTCTTTGTATTACCACAGGAGTAGAAGTCTTTTGCATCCTCTTATAACCTCTCATTGCCTTTAGGATAAAATCTCAGTTCCTCATCAAGGCTTACCAGGCCTCCATGATCTTGGCAGATGCTGTTTTATCTTTCTAGCCTCGTTCATCTGCACCCTCATCTTCAAGAATTCATGGCGAACTTATTTCAGTTCCTCAGAGGCACTGTTCTTTTTTTTCTCTTCTCCCAAGGTATTGGCGTCTGCTGGTCTCTGCATAGCATCATTTTTCTACCCCAACTGTCTGCCTCTGTCATTTGGCTAATCCTCCTCATTCTTTTGGACTCGGTATAGCCATCATTTATGTATTCCTGGAAGCCATCAGCCTAGTCTAGCGTCTCCAATCTGGATTTGATGCCTTTCTAATGTACTTTCATAGCATATTATGCAAACCGTTATCATTTAATTGACTATTTACTATTCTGCTTTCCACCTAAATTATGAATTTTTTGAAGGCAGCACCTGAGTCTCATTTTCATTATGTCCTCACTTCCTAGCGTAGGGACTCATTTTTTACAAGATACAATGAGTAAATGGATAAACAAATGCATGAACACTAAGCATTGATCTTTGCATAATTAACATTAACCAGTGTAATATTCTGTTTTTAATAGCACTTTTACAAAGACGCAGAAACATTCTTCATGTGATTATCTCTTATTTCAACCTTTGATAAAAGCTGCAGACCTAATGTTAAAGTTTCTCTAGTATTACAGTAGACTTTTCTGATGATCCAGCTTAAGAATCAGCATGCTTTTTAAAACAGCAAGTCGGATTGAATTAATGGCTTGTAAAACCAATTAATGGATCATAACCATCATTTTAAAATAATAAAATATAGAATAAAATAGAAATATTATAACGCATCATCACATGTAGTAAGGGTACGTACTGTTATGTGATATTTTTGTTTCAATTTTATACACACATACACACACACACAACACGTAATGGTTACAATATGAAGTGTGTTTTTGTTTTCTCACTGTGGTTTACAATCAATAAGTTTTTGAAAACCATTGCCTTAAACCACTCTCTTAAGCCCTACTTATCAGAGCTAAATCAGGGGTGTGGCTTCCGTGATTGTTGGGTCGGTGTTCTGTATTTGGAAAATGAGACCTTGGCACTATTCCAATCCAAGTGTCTGTTTTTCACTTTGTTGCTTACTCCTTGAGAGTTTGGGTATTTGGAGACAATTAGTTCAATAACTGTTTTCTTTTTTGAAAATACTTATTTATATATGCTTGGGTAGGAAGCTGTGATCATGATGTCATTAGTCTCAGTGGCAGCCTCCTTGGAGGAGGCAGCAGGGAATGTTACCCAAAGAGATAGCCATGACCTGTTTGTTTGCTGGAAGACTAGGAGGGGGTGGGCGTGTTTCCGATGCACTTTATCTTCTGAATGTGTTCTCGATTTGCAGGTATGCCCTTCGGCAAGTCCCTGCCTCCCATTTCACTTTTTCTTATTTTTAAAATTTGTATATTGTATATTAAAAGAAATCACAGTTTTATTCTTATAGCCTCTCAACATCTTTTTAATATTTAAAAGTTGGCAGACATACCATGATATGACTGGTAATTTTCCATTTTTGGAAGCAACTTCATTTTGAAAGAAGCCATCAGCATACTAATAAATGAGTGTTATTAAAGGCCCATGTGTACTTAGTTTATGTGAATAATTAATGTAAGACTGTTCTGTTTGAGTAGGCAAAAAAAGAAAAAAATTACTAATAACAATTTCATGCTTAAATTTTATCTTCCTGTAAAGTAAATTTTTAAAGCACAGGCCAAAATAGAGGGCCTTCCTTTTCTTTTTTGTTCTACTAGATGCTAGTAAAAGAGAAAAAGAAAGCATGTTTATTTAAATAAGGTTTAAGAGAACAAGACAGCTCTGATTGGGTACAATTAGTATACTTATGAAATCTTCCTTGATGTGGTATCAGATGGACATCTTTAAGAGAGATGTCTATTTATAATTGACATGTGTCCCCTCACATAGGCCCTTTTCCTGGTGTCAGTCACTTGAGCAGGAGTTTGACTCAGCCATGTAGATGTGAGGCCCAGACTGACTGGTGGACACTAGACTTTCTCAGAGAAGGCAGGTAGTGTGTGTTTTCAAACTGGCAGTTTTCCTTTTTGTATAGTTTGCAAGAAATTTTTTTTTTTGCAATTTTCTTGATTATTAGATATATCCCAAAGGGATGCAGTTTTAAAGGCACTTGAATTAATTCCTTTTTCTATGATTATGCCACTAACTCAATACAAAATTGGGTTTATTTGTTTTCTTTTGTTTTCAGTTTTTTTTTCTAATGCATGTAGGTTTTTTTTGTTGATGTTGTAATAGTATATAACATTGTGCAGTTTCAGTTGTACATTATTATTTGTCAGTCATCATATAAATGTGCCCCTTCACCCCTGTGCCCACGCTGCAACTCTCTTCCCCCTGGTAACCACCAAACTGTTCTCTCTGTCCATGTGTTAGTTTATCTTCCGCATATGAGTGAAATTATACGGCGTTTGTCTTGCTCTGTCTGGCTTGTTTCACTTAACGTAATACCCTCAAAGTCCATCTGTCTTGTTGCAAATGGGATGATTTTGTCTTTTTTTATGGCTAAGTAGTATTCCATTGTATATATATACCACATCTTTATCCAGTCATCTGTCAATGGACACTTGGGTTGCTTCCACTTCTTGGCTATAGTGAATAATGCTGCAATGAACATAGGGATGCATAAGCTTCTTGGATTGTTGATTTCAAGTTCTTTGGATAAATACCCAGAGTGGGATAGCTGCATCGTAAGGTATTTCTGTTTTTAGTTTTTTGAGGAATCTCCATACTGTTTTCAATAGAGGCTGCACCAGTTTGCCTTCCTACCAGCAGAGAATGAGGGTTCCCTTTTCTCCACAACCTCTCCAACATCTGTTATTTTTTGTCTTGGTGATTATTGCCATTCTAACAGGTGTAAGGTGATATCTTAGTGTGGTTTTGATTTGCATTTCCCTGATGATTAGTGATGTTGAACATCTTTTCATGTGCCTATTGGCCATCTGTATATCTCCCTTCAAAAAATGTTCATATCTTCTGCCCATTTTTTGATCAGGTTGTTAGTTTTTTTGTTGTTCAGTTGTGTGAGTTCTTTATATATTATGGAGATTAACCCCTTGTTGGATATATGATTTGCAAATATTTTCTCCCAGCTGGTGGGTTGTCTTTTCATTTTGATCCTGGTTTCTTTTGCCTTGCAGAAGCTCTTTAGTCTGATGAAGTCCCACATGTTTATTTTTTCTTTTGTTTCCCTTGTCCGAGTAGATGTGGAACTCGAAAAGATCCCTCTAAGAACGATGTCAAAGAGTGTACTGCCTATATTTTCTTCTAGGAGTTTTATAGTTTCAGGTCTTACCTTTAGGTCTTTGATCCATTTTGAGTTAATTTTTGTGTACGGCGAAAGATAATGGTCTACTTTTATTCTTTTGCATATGGCTGTCCAGTTTTCCCAGCACCATTTATTGAAGAGACTTTCCTTTCTCCATTGTACGTTCATACCTCCTTTGTCAAAGATTAGCTGTCTGTAGATGTGTGGTTTTATTTCTGGGCTTTCAGTTCTGTTCCATTAATCTGTGTGTCTGTTTTTGTACCAGTACCATGCTGTTTTGATTCTTATAGCTAGGTAATATATTTTGAAGTCAGGGATTGTGATGCCTCTAGCTTTGTTTTTTTTTTCCTCAGGATTGCTTTAGCTATTCAGGGTCTTTTATTTGTCCCATATGAATTTTAGGATTCTTTGTTCTATTTCTTTGAAGAATGTCCTTGGGATTCTGATTGGGATTGCATTGAATCTTTAGATTGCTTTAGGTAGTATGGGCATTTTAACTATGTTTATTCTTCCAATCCGTGTGCATGGGCTGTCTTTCCATTTCTTTATATCATCATCGATTTCTTTCAATAATGTCGTATAGTTTTCATTGTATAGGTCTTTCACCTCTTTGTTTAAATTTATTCCTAGATATTTTGTTCTTTTCGTTGCAATTGTAAATGAGATTATGTAGTCTTAAGTTCTTTTTCTTAGTTTGTTATTAGGGTATAGAAATGCAACTGATTTTTGTAAGTTGATTTTGTACCCTGCAACTTTGCTGTAGTTGCTATTTCTAATAGTTTTCCGATGGATTCTTTAGGGTTTTCTATATATAAAATCATGTTGTCTGCAAACAGCAAGAGTTTCACGTCTTCATTGCTTATTTGGATTCCTTTTATTCCTTTTTCTTGCCTAATTGCTCTGACTACAACCTTCAGTACTATGTTGAATGAAAGTGGTGAGAGTAGGCACCCTTGTCTTGTTCCTGTTCTCAGACAGATGGCTTTCAGTTTTTCCTCATTGAGTATGTTGTTGGCTGTGAGTTTGTCATATATTGTCTTTTATTATGTTGAGGTACTTTCCTTCTATACCCATTTTGTTGAGAGTTTTTATCATAAATGGATGTTGGATCTTGTCAAATGCTTTCTCTGCCTCTATTGAGATGATCATGTGGGTTTTTCCCTCATTTTGTTAACGTGGTGTATTACATTGATTAATTTGCGGATGTTGAACCATCCTCGTGTCCCTGGTATAAATCCCACATGTTCATAGTGTATAGTCCTTTTAAGGTGTTGCTGTATTTGGTTTGCCAATATTTTGTTGAGGATTTTTGCATCTATGTTCATCAGTGATATTGGCCTGTAATTTTCCTTCTTTGTATTGTCCTTGTGTGGCTTTGGTATCAGGGTGATGTTGGCCTTGTAGAATGTGTTAGGAAGTGTTCCATCTTCCTCTATTTTTTGGAATAGTTTGAGAAGGATAGGTATTAAATTTTCTTTGAATATTTGGTAAAATTCTCCAGGGAAGCCATCTGTTCCTGGACTTTTATTTTTTGGGAAGGTTTTGATTACTGTTTCAATCTCTACTTGTGATTGGTCTATTCAGGTTGTCTATTTCTTCTTGATTCGGTTTTGAGAGGTTGTATGAATCTCAGGATTTACTCATTTCTTCTAGATTGTTCAATTTGTTGGCATATAGTTTTTCATAGTATTCTTTTATAATCCTTTGTATTTCTGTGGTATCCGTTGTAATTTCTCCTCTTTCATTTCTAATTTTATTTATTTGAGCTCTCTCTCTTTTTTTCTTTGTGAGTCTAGCTAAGGGTTTGTCAATTTTGTTTATCTTCTCAAAGAACCAGCTGTTTGTTTCATTGATCCTTTCTACTGTTTTTTTGGTTTCAATTTCATTTATTTCTGCTCTAATTTTTATTCTTTCCCTCCTTCTGCTGACTTTGGACTTTGTTTGTTCTTCTTTTTCTAATTCTGTTAGGTGTAGTTTAAGATTGCTTATTTGGGCTTTTTCTTGTTTGTTAAGGTGTGTCTGTACTGCTATGAATTTCCCTGTCAGGACCGCCCTTGCTGCATCCCACGTGAGTTGGTATGGTGTGTTTTCATTTTCATTTGTGGCCAGATATTCTTTGATTTCTCCTTTAATTTCTTCAGTGATCCATTGGTTGTTCAGTAACATGGTGTTTAGTCTCCACATCTTTGTCACTTTCCCAAGTTTTCCCTTGTTGTTGATTTCTAGTTTCATAGCATTATGGTCAGAAAAGATGCTTGTTATGATTTCAGTCTTCTTAAATTTATACAGTCTTGCCTTGTTTCCCAACATATGGTCTATCCTTGAGAATGTTCCATGCGTGCTTGAGAAGATTGTGTATTCTGTGTTTGGATAGAGTGCTCTCTATGTATTTAAGTCCATCTGGTCTAGTTTTTCGTTGAAGTCTACTATTTCCTTATTGACTTTCTCTCTGGATGATCTATCCATTGTTGTTAGTATCTCCTTTTAGGTTTGTTAATAGTTACTTTATGTACTTGGTGCTCCTGTGTTGGGTGCATATATATTTATAAGTGATATGTCTTCTTGGTGGAGTCTCCCTTGTATCATTATATATTGCCCCTCTTTGTCTCTCATTACCTGTTTTATCTTGAGGTCTACTCTGTCAGATATAAGTACAGCAACACCTGCTTTCTTTTATTTGCCGTTAGCTTGGAGTATCATCTTCCATCACTTCACTCTAAGCCTGTTTTTGTCTTTAGAGCTGAGATGTGTTTCCTGGAGGCAGCAAATGTTGGGTCTTGTTTTTTAATCCATCCAGCCACTCTTTTGATTGGGGAATTCAATCCATTTTCATTTAGAGTGATTATTGATATATGAGGGCTTAATGCTGCCATTTTATCACTTATTTTTCACTTATGTATTTCCCTTGTTTCTCATGTGTATTTTGGACTGCCAGTTCAGTTTGGTGACTCTCTATGATGGTTTTCTCAATTTTCTCTTCATTTATTATTAGTGTCCTTGTTCTGATTTTTTGTTTAGTGGTTACTGTGAGGTTTCTATAAAAGATCTCGTAGATGAGATAGTCCATTCCCTGATAGCCTCTTGTTCCCCTAGTCTAAGCAAGTTTCATCCCTTTCCTCTTCTCCTTCTAAGTTGTTGTTGTCACAACTTAGTCTGTTACGTGTTGCAGATTTGTGGTTAAAATGAAGTGATAATATTTATTTTCGATGTTTTCCTTCCCTTTATCTTTAGAGTTATAATTAAGTATTTGCTAATCTGTTCTGATAGAGAGTTGCAATTTTCTGATTTTGTCTGCCTATTTAACTCCTTGCTCAAGGCTTTGTAAACCCTTTCTTATTTTTTTTCAGCTATGAGAGCCTTCTTGATCAAATCCTGTAGGGGGTCTTGTGGCAATGAAGTCCCTCAGCTTTTGTTTATCTGGGAAAGTTTTTATTTCTCTATCATATCTGAAGGATATTTTCACTGGATGTAGTATTCTTGGCTGATAGTTTTTTGTCTTTCTAAATTTAGAATATATCATTCCACTCTCTCCTAGCCTTTAGATTTTCTGCTAAGAAATCCGCTGAAAGCCTGATAGAGATTCCTTTGTAGGTTATTTTATTTTGTCTTGCTGCCCTTAATATGTTTTCTTTGTCATTGACTTTTGTCAGCTTTACTAATATATGCCTTAGAGAAGATCTTTTTACACTGATGTAATTAGGAGTTCTCTTGGCTTCTTTTACATGTAATTCCAGTCCTCCTCCAGTTTTGGGAAGTTCTCAGTTATTATTTCTTTGAACAAGCTCTCGGTTCCTTTTTCCCTCACTTCTCCCTCTGGAATAACTGTAATCCTTATGTTGCATTTCCTAATTGAGTCAGATATTTCTCAGAGAATTTCTTCCTTTCTTTTTAGTCTAAGTTCTCTCTCCTCCTCCATCTGCAGTATTTCTGTTTTCCTATCCTCTAGGTTGCTAATTATTTCCTCCATATTGTCAGCTCTGTTGTTTAAGGACTCCAGATTTTTCTTTATTTCACCCATTGTGTTTTTCATCTCCAGCATTTATGATTGGTTTTTCTTTATAGTTTCTATCTCTTTTGTGAAGAATTCCCTCTGTGCAGTAATTTGATTCCTGATTTCAGAATTCTCTTGTAACTCATTGAGTTTTCTTATGATGGCTATTTTGAATTCTCTGTCATTTAGATTGTAGATTTCCATTCCTTCAGGATTGATTTCTGGGTGTTTGTCTTTTTCCTTCTGGTCTGGAGTATTAATATATTTCTTTATACCATTTGATGGAGTGGACTTGTGCTGGCACATAGTGATAGTTTCTGGATGCAGTTCCACCTCCTGCCACTTGGGCAGGTGGGTGGGGGCTGTGTAATTTGAGCCTGCTGCCGCGATCTTTGTCAGCTGTGCCTATCCAAGCCTGGACCACTCCCTGGGCTCGCAGCGGCCCTGTGGGGTCTCCCACCAAATGCGAAAGTAGTCACATGGGGGGCTCAGGTCTGCTGCCACCTGCTCCCACAGTCCTGTGGAATTATGCTCCCCCCTTTGGGGCCACAGTGGTACTATGGGCATTCACGGCAGTCAGGAGCTCATTCCGTTTGTGCCACACTCTGCTCCTAGGTCACACCAGCCTTTGTGCTTGGTGGGTGGGGCTTCCTCCCTGAGTCCAAGCCTGTGCCGCTCTCTGTGGCCACATGGCCCTGAGGACTCTCACACTAGATGGGGAAGCGATCACATGGGCTGAGGGCTGCCATCACCTGTTTTCAGTGTTGTGCTGAGGCAGGCTCTCCCTCTGGGCCACAGCGGTGCTATGTTCGCTCCAGCCAGGAAAGCAGTTGCACGTGTGCGCTGGGCTGCCTGGGGGCCAGAGGGTGCTCACCTATCTCTACCACCTCCTTGGGGGGTAGTCCATCCCCCTTCAGATGTATAGCTGCTTGGGTCTCTCAGGTGTCCTGGTGTGCTGTGTGGGTATCCTCTGCAGATCAATAAATGTCCTTTTAGTTGTAGTTCGAAGGGGGAGAGACACAGGGAACATCTCACTCTGCCATGTTGCTGATGTCACCTCCAAAAGAACTTTCTTTCTTCATGTCGTACAGTCATATTTCCTTGTATCATCTTACATAGGAGCTTCTTCTTCCTCTTGTTGTATTTCATCATGTCCTCTGACATCTTAGCAGGGTCCAGAAGTCTGTCTTCCACGTTGTTGTGTTGCCAGCGCTTGGTGACTAGTGTTGTTAAGCTACACTGTACTGAGCCCAGCTGAGCTGCAGTCAACATCTTTGAATCAGGTTATGTTCAAGCAATTTGTCCTTTTTCCCTTCCTACGCGAGTGATTCATAGAACTCTTCCTCCCCTGTGAAGAAGATCTTTGCAAAGGCAGCTTCATTTTCACTTGTTTGATGCATCCAGCTTTTACTGAGTGCATACTGTGTGCGAGGTCCTGTGTTTGGCTATGGGAATATACGGGTACATTTTAGATAGTTTTGCCTTCAAAAAGGTCTTTGCTGGTTGAGAATGTGCTTGTAAACCATATTCCTTCCTTCAGCCCAACCAGATATTGAGTTATTCCTTATGTGAGAAGATTCATTACTAACTACCCTAGGACCAGAATGGAAACTACCCTAGGACCAGAAACCAATCTATATTTTAAAAAGAGGAGAATTTATTGCAGGAACTTGGTACAAAAGTGTTGGAAAGGACCAGAGGAATAAAAGGGAGCAAATGGTCTTACCTAGAGCTCAGTAACTATAGAAAGCTGCTCTTACCCCTAAGGCTGGAGGAGCAACGCATGTGCTGTTCACTGGAGTCCATTCATGCAGGTTGTTGTTGGTTCACAACACTGCATCTGAGCCAGACCCAGGACTGGCTCCCCACTGCTGCTGTGGGGCCTCCACTGATGCTCTGCTGCCCCATGCCAGCTCTCCTGGAGCCTATGATTGCCCACTGTCACCTGCCTCTGCCACAGAGACTGCCAGAGCCAGAAGCAGACGGCCTCCCCCAGTATTGCACCCTTCTTTGTCAAAACGAAGCCAAGACTTAGCTGGCAAGAAAGTCTGGAAAATATTGTTTTAAAGTTTCTAGCCTCCTGCAATGCTAAGGAGAGCACAGAAAGGCAGGAATGGACGTGAGTCCCACCAGAAAGTACCCAACATATCAGGCCAAGTAGCGTCACAGCACTATTTGAAGCAAATCAGCCTCTCTTTCTCCCTCTCTTTTTCTGTTCTTTCTCTTTCCCAAAATCACCCTACAGAAGCTTCTGTAGGCTGCAATCCCTTAAACGATGCATGGTTTCTTCAGTTAGATGTGATCTCATGTCAGTCATCACCTGTATGAGTGAGGTGCCTCTTATTTCTGGGCCCATCCACCTGCTGGGAATGCAGCAGATTTTGTTATTGATCTCACTGAGAGTGTTGAAACTAAAGAATTGTTTTAATTTTCCAATGACATGTTATAAAAAGAACATCGCATAGTGTTAGTTTGCAAGAGAAATGTAAAGAAATAAAATTTCCTATGATTTAGGTAATTATCTCTTAAAAATGATTTTCCTTTCGTAGAAAGCACAAAAACATTTTCCCCAGAATAACTTTTAACTATAAAACACTGCTGATGTCAGTGTCTTTTATCTTTATCAGAAAGTTGGCCTCTGAGCTGTATTTCTTTATTCTGATTAATGCTCTCGAGGAGCTGTTCTAACCCCTTTCTCTGTTTTCTCTGGCTTCCCTACTAGGATGGTCTTTAGCAGAGAGGCCATCAGGAGACTTCTTGCCAGTAAGTGTCGCTGCTACAGCAATGATGCTCCCGACGATATGGTCCTGGGAATGTGCTTCAGTGGGTTGGGAGTCCCTGTGACGCACAGCCCTCTCTTCCATCAGGTGAGAAAAATGTGTTTATTCCTGCCTCAGGAAGAGAGGGGGATTCTCCTCTCAGTTAAGGATCTGACTTCTTTCCCTTCACATTTTCTTCTGGAAACAATCTTAAGAACTATGTGGACGGGCTCTGGTGGGCCAATCCTTTATAGACTTCTTTGTCCAGAGGGTCGATGCTGTACCATGTACAGCATGAAGGTGGAAAGCAGAGACATTTAGAAAACAAAATGGTGTTTGACCAGTATCCTTGCATGTAGGGATGCACAGGGAAAAGCTGTTCTTTTTCTTTCTTTCTTTTGAGTTAAAAAAGTGATGGTATTTAAAAATTATTAGATGCTATAGAATTATACAGGACTGACCCAGTGCTGTCCTGCTGGCCACTACGTGTATCTGATTCTGCACTGTCCTCAGTTTCTCTGTCCTTGGCTGCCTTTTTATTGGACTTTCTCCCCTTAGGTTGCTATTAAATTGAATGGCTAAACTTCATTAAATTTCAGTATAGTATCTCAATAAGCATATATTCTGGGGATTATAGAAAAGAAAATATGATGTTCACTGAGGGTGGTTGGTGCTAATAGCTTCACCACACTCTAGTTAGGGATTGGACAAGGGAATCCTGCATTATTTTTAGCAGTTTTTTAAGAATCAGGTCAGTGAATGTTCTGATATTGTAAGAATAATAGCAGATATGCTTGCACTAAAAATAACCTTAGCCCACACCCATTTAATACTCTCCTTCAAGAAATGCAAAACATTTTGAAATTTGAAGTCTATGAATGTATGTGTATTTTAAGTGCTCTCCCTTATACTGAAAATATAGTCTTCATGCTTTATTTAGTAAACAGTAGCAAATACTATCATAGCAATATAAAAAATTGAGCATGACAGAAATAACACTGTAGAAAATAACTTGAACAAGGCAAAGAAATTGTCTGCATTATCAAGAAAGGCAGAACCCATTTCTACATTCTCGAGGACCACAAGGGAGGATAAAAATAGAACTTTAATAATAAGAAATGTATGACAGACCTCCTTCCTGGTACCAGTCAGAAGGTACTTAAAACCATCTTTTAAAACTTTGAGAGGGCTTATCCACGTTGAGCCTATGTGTTGTGTTATGGTGACTTACAAAAGCAAGTTATTCTTTGTCTCTCTCTCTCTTGCTCTATTTCACGTTTCACTCGTAGAAAAGGAAGGGTAGTTAAAACTGTTGGTATATAAGGGAAATAATTTATCATTGTTAATATGATAGTCTTAGATTTTTATAGCAGCCTTTTTTACTTAGGGAAGAATATGTTAGTAAATAAAATGTTAAGGAGAAAAGAAAGAAGGAAAATAATCTTGAAACATAAGTCCTTGAAGATAATTTTAAAAAAAATTTGTTGTTACCCACACTTTAAAACTCTTGGTTTCTCTAATTCACATAATAAATTTTAAACCTTTCCAAAATCATAAAATATGCTTAAAACTTATCCTCCCCAACAGATGCTGCTGTATCTTCCAATTTGTAAGCTTCGTTTAGAGAGTTTTTATGATTTGGACACTATTTTCCATTTGTAATGTTTGAACACCAATCCAAACAGTATATTTGTTCATGTTGAGAAAGAGATATGAGGCAAAGAGATAAAATCTAAGGTTCCTGATGAGTTAGAGATAGAGTGGGCATTTGGAAACTGTCTCAGATACAGAGTTGCCTGGGCCACTTTCCTTCTCTTTCAAGTCAGAGAAGGTTATTGTGAGATCATAAGTTTAGAGGAGGGCTTCAAGGAATGTCTAGTATATCCCTTTGTTAAAAAAAACTGTCTAGGGTATGTGGCTTTCTGTTCTTCCAAACTTATATGCCACTAATGGGTATGGCATTATGCAATGGCTAGTGAATCTTCTGCACAAAATTGTCAGAATAACCATTTCAGGACTCTAGAAATCAACCAAAAGCACTAAGAAACATTTATTCCTGAAAAACTGTTATAATTTCGGGTGACAACCACAGAGTGTGAGGCCCTCTGAGGCCTTTCTGCCTGAAGCTCCAGCTTGGTTGGAGAGAGCAGCAGCAGTTTCACCAGTATGGACCTGGCTGGAAAAAACAACTTTGCTGTGTGAGGGGGTGGACTTGATATAGGGAGGGAGACATAAAAACCCACAGATTTGTCAGCTAAAATTGTCAAACTTGGTAGGAAATAAACAAGAAAAACCTGTACCTTTACTGGCCTGAGATTGCAGTCTCAGATACAGTGAAGGGTAACTTAGGCAGAAATTTAATACCTGATACCTGGACATAAGAGAGCAGTAGTAGGGCTAGGAAAGCTCTCCACTGGGAAACTATGTGCATGCACATAGGACAGTGGATGAGCCTAGCAGAAAGTAAAAGCTAAGGCATATTTGAAAACCCACTGAAACTTTGAATGTATTTTCCAACCTACACAAGAGTGGAAGCCTCATTGGTGTGAGGTGTTTGAGCACGACCTCTGCCTATATCATAAGTTGACCACTAAGCTGTTTAGGCACAGGGGTGATTTCTAGCAAGCCAAGCTAAAAAATAAAAATAAGAACTAAAACTTGAGTGGAGATATCAGCAGCCACACACTGTAGGGAGAAAGATTCCACAATGTAAGTCCAGGTAAGTTACTTTAAAAAAAAAAAGTAATAAAGATAAACAGATTTGTGAATTGCTATAATACATTATCTAAAATAACCAGTTTCCAACAAATTATTGTGAGACAAGCAAAGAGACGTACTCAGGGAAAAGTGTAGTCAATAGAAACTGACTCTGAGTGGGACCAGATGTTGGAGTTGATAAAGACTTCAAAGCAGCTAATAAAACTATAGTCACAGGATTAAAGGAAACTGTGTTCATAGAATTGAAGGAAAATATGATGACAATGACTCAACAAATAGTAAATCTTAATAGAAAAATAGAATCTATAGTTGTAAAACGCAATAACCGAAATGAGAAATTATCTAGATACATTAAACAGTAGATTTGAGATGACAGAAGAAAAAATCAGTGAATTTGAAATCAGATCAATAGAAATTACCCAGTCCAAACAACAGAGAGAAAGAAGACTGAAGAAAAATGAATAGAGTCTCCTCAGAGATATGGAGTAAAACATAAAGTGTACCAACATACATTTAATGGGAGTCCTAGAAAGAGAAGGGAGAGAGAATTAGACAAAAAAAAATGTATTTTGAATAAGGGTTGATACTTCCCAAATGTGATGAAAAACAATCTATAGATCCAAGAAGCTCAACAAAGCTCCAGTAGGATAATCATTAAAAGAATCACATGTAGACATGTTATAATCAAATCACGGAAAGACAATGAAGAAGTGAAAAATCTTAAAAACAACAAAAACCTAATGAAAAGGGAAACAAAAAATGGTTATTGGCTGATTTCCTATTGGAAATAATAGAAGCCTGAAGGCAGAAAGAAAAAACAGAAACTAATCAACCAATGATTCTTTATCCAGCAAAACTACCCTTCCAAAATAGAGGTGGAATAAAGACATTCCCAGATAAACAAAAAGTGAGAGAATTATTTGCTAATAGACGTTTCCTACAAGAAAAGCTAAAGGAAATCCTTCAGATTGAAAGGAAATAACACCACATGGTAACTGGAATATATAGGAAGGAATGAAGAATACTGGAAAGGGTTAATATGAGGGAAAATATAAAAGACTATGTATATGTTTGTGTGTATATATACATATATGTATATATGTGTATATATATATAAATTTAAGAAAAATAAATGGGTGTATGTAAACACACATAAACACATACGTATTTTTTTTCTCTTAATTTCTTTAGCAAATATGAGATTGTGTAAAACAATAATTATAACCCTATATTGTTGGGTTTATGACATAGTTAAATGCAGTATATATGATGACAGTAGCACAAAGGCAGGGGAAAGAAGTGGAACTATATTATAGCAAAGTTGATTTTGTTGGAATTAAGTCAATATTAATCTAAGTTAAAGATGCATATTGTTATTCCTAGAGCAATCTCTAAGAAAATAACTTTAAAAATATAGCTTAAAATATCAATAAAGGGATTTAAATGTACACTAAAAGATTTTGTTTAACAAGAAAAATGTCAATAAAGGAGGAACAGAGGGACAAAAACCATATGAGACATATAGAAAAACAAATGGCAAAATGGCTGATGAAAATACAACTATATCAATTATTACATTAAATATGAGTGGACTAAACACTCTAGTCAAAAGGCAGAGACTGCCAGACTGTCTAAAAAGCAAGATTTGACTATATGGTCTCTATCAGAGTCACGTACACTTTAGATTTATAGATGAAAATAGGTTGAATGTAAAAGGATGGGAAAAGATATACCAGACAAACAGTTAATCATAAGAGAGCTTGAGTGGCTGTATTTATATTAAACACAGTAGACTTTTAAGAACAGAAATATTACTAGAGAAGAAAGAGGAACATTTCATGATGAAAGATCAATATATCAAGAAGATATGAAAATTATAAATGTATGTATATACCTAACAGCAGATCTTCAAAGTACATGAAACATAAATATATAGAATTGAAAAGAGAACTAGACAGACATTAACTACTTGACCTAACTGACATATATAGAACATTTCACCTCACAACAGCAGAATGCACATTTGTTTCAAGTGTACATGGAATATTCTACAGGATAGACCATATGCTAGGTCATAAAACAAGTCTCAATAAATTTAAAAGGATTGAAAATATGCAAAATTTATCTTTCCAGCAACGGAATGAAATTAGAAATCAACAGAAGAAAAATTGAAGGAATCCCCAAATATTCAGAAACTAAACAACGCAGTTTTAAATAACCCATAGGTCAAAAAGGAAATCCTAAGGAAAATTAGAAAACATCTTGAATGGAATGAAAATGAAAATACAACATCAGAATTTTTGAGTGTAGCTATGTAGTGATTAGAGGGAAATTTATAGTTTTAAACACTTACTAGAAAGTAATAAACATGTCATTAATCTAAACATATACATTGAGAAGCAAAAGAATAATATCAAATCAAACCTGAACTTAGTGGAATAAAAGAAATATTAAAGGTTAGAGAACAAATCAACGTAGAAAAGCGACAAACAGTGGAGAAAAATCAGTTAAGCCAAAAATTAGTTCTTTTAGACAGATCAACCAATTTGGTAAACCTCTAGCTAGGTTGACCAAGAGAAAAAGAGAGAAGACACAAATTGCAAAATTAGGAATTAAAAAGGGGACATCATTACAAACCCTACCAAAATCATGCTAACAAGTTAAATGATTTAAATGAAATGAAGAAATTCCTAGAATCACACTCATTAGCAAAACGGTCTCAGAAAGCAATAGAAAATGTATTTAAACCTATATACATTGATGAAATTGGATTGGAGGAGTGAGAATGCTTCCCAATTCGTTTTATGAGGCCAGTATTAACCTAATGTGTCATAGATGCATATTGTTATCCCTAGAGCAAGCACTAAGAAGATCACTCGAAAAATATAGCTAAAAAATTAACAAAGAGATTAAAATGGTACATCACAAAAGTAAACTACAGGCCGGTATTACTCTTGAACATAGATGCAAAAATCCTTAACAAAATATTAGAAACCTGAATCCAGCACTATCTAAAAAGGATTATATGCAATGACCAAGTGGGATTTATCACAGGAATGCAAAGTTAGTTTAATATCCAAAATCAATTATTGTTATATACCATATGAGTAGAATAATGAATAAAAAACCACATGATCCTCTCAATAGACACAGGAAAATTATTTGATAAAATCTGACACTCCTTCATGATAAGAAACAAACAAATAGAAAAACAGGAAACAACTCTCAACGAAATAGAAGAGAACTTCCTCAACCTGGTAAAGTGAATCTACAAAATAGCAAGATTGGGAACAAGGCATGCATGTCCAGTCTCACCACTTTTATTCCACATTGTATTCAGAGATTCTAACCTGTGTAATAAGGCAAAAAAAGAAATATAAGGATATAGCTCGTAAAGGAGGAAATAAAATGGTCTTCATCCACAGACAACATGATCTTGTATGTAGAAAATCCTAAGAATCTACCAAAGGAAAAAAAAACTACCAAAACTAATAGGCAGGATTGCAGGCTACAAGGTCATGTATAAAAGCAATTTGTATTTTTTAGCAACAAGAAATCTGAAAATGAAATGAAGAAAATTTCATTCAAAGTAGCATCAGAATGAATAAAATACTTAGGAATAAATCTCAAAAAGAGATTACACTACACTTAAAGTATAAAATGTTGCTAAGAGAAATTAAGATCTAAATAAATGAAGAGATGTATACCATATTTATGGATTGGAAGACTCAATATTGCTATGATGGCAGTTTTCTCTGTTGATTTTTTTTATATTCGTGTTAAATGAATTTTATTAATTCTTTTTATTCATTTAAAATTAACTTTATTAATTTTATTCTGAATGTCCACATGAAGTGTTCTGGGTCAGAGAGAGATTTTTAAATTAAATACTTCAGTAAATAATAAGCACATCTTGCCCCCACCCCCTACTCCCACTGCCCCTTTGACCTAGTTTTCACCTCCAGGGCACTATGATGAGAGCCAGGTCAATTGGCCTACACACGTGGCCAGATACACTCTAGGCAAGGGACAAGGAAAAATTGTTTTCTCTGCTTATAAAGGTGAAGGAGGCAGCCGTCTCTTTCCCCTTTTTACTCCAGCCCTTTGGTATGCCAATCAAATCTCTCCAGGGACCTCATTTGTCCTTGAAATGTAATTGTAACCTTAGAGTGATAGTGTTCAGGTCTTCTGGCAACTTGGAACTTAACCTAGGGGCCTAGTTCAGGGATGTAACCACTGATCTTCTCCAAGAGATAAGGGAAGTTTTACTCGCATTTTGGATCAGAGCAATTAACTGGACAAATGGCTACAGATCTAATTCTCATGGAATGTGAGATGTTTCTAGTAGGTTAAGGCTCAGGAACACAAAAATTCAGGGAACTTTTATTTCCCCACACTCCCCAAATTGATCTATAGATTTAGTGCAATCTATATGAAAATCATAACAGGCTTCTTTATAAAAATTGACAAGCTGATCCTAAAATTTATATGGAAGTACGAAACAATTTTTTAAACAGAGATCAAAATTGGAGGATTTACGCTTTCATGATTTCAAAACTCACTATAAAGCTATGATAATCAAGACAATGTGAAATTACTATAAAGATAAACATATATATCAATGGAACAGAATAGAGATCCTAGAAATAAACCCTTCTATTTATGGTAAACTGATTTTTGACAGAGTTGCCAAGGCAATTCTGTGGGGAAATAGAACAGATGGTGCTGGAACAATTATATCTATATTCACATGCAAAAAGTGAACTTAGAACCTTACCTCACACCATACACAAAAATTCACATTAAACAGATCATAGTGTAAAAATAAGAGCTAAAGCTATAAACTTCTGGAAGAAAACAGGGATAATTTTTTTTTTGTGAGGAAGATCAGCCCTGAGCTAACATCCATGCTAATCCTCCTCTTTTTGCTGAGAAAGACCAGCTCCGAGCTAACATCTATTGCCAATCCTCCTCCTTTTTTTCCCCAAAGCCCCAGTAGATAGTTGTATGTCATAGTTGCACATCCTTCTAGTTGCTGTATGTGGGACACGGCCTCAGCATGGCCGGAGAAGCGGTGCGTCGGTGCACGCCCGGGATCCGAACCCGGGCCGCCAGTAGCGGAGCGCGCGCACTTAACCACTAAGCCATGGGGCTGGCCCGGGGATAATTTTTTGTGACCTTAATTTAGGCAAAGATTTCTTATGGCATCAAAAGCATGATCCATAAAAGGAAAAATTAATATATTAAACTTCATAACAATTTAAAAACCTTTGCTCCTCAAAAGATATAGGGGCTGGCCCCGTGGCATAGCGGTTAAGTGCGTGCGCTCCACGGCTGGCAGCCCAGGTTCGGATCCCGGGCGTGCACCGACACACCACTTGTCAGGCCATGCTGTGGCAGCGTCTCACATAAAGTGGAGGAAGATGGGCACAGATGTTAGCCCAGGGCCAGTCTTCCTCAGCAAAAAGAGGAGGATTAGCATAGATGTTAGCTCAGGGCTGATCTTCCTCACAAAAAAAAAAAAAAGATATCATTAGTAAAATGAAACAAAACAAGTCATAGACCGGGTGAAATATTTGCAAATCATGTATCTGATAGAGGGCTTGTGTCCAGAATATTTAACAATCTTTTACAGCTTAATAAGAAAATAAACTGCTCAGTTTAAAAAGGGCAAAAGACTTGAGTAGACATTGCATTAAAGAAGATATATGAAAGTATATCTAATAAGTAAGCTAATAAGCACATGAAAAGATGCTCCACGTTATTAGTCATTAAGAGAATGTAAAATAACTATGAGGTGCCACTGTACATCAACTAGAATGGCTGTAAGCCAAAGGGCAGACCATACCAAGTGTTGATGAGGATGTGGAAAAACTGGATCTCTCATACATTGCTAGTGGAAATATAAAATACAGTCACTTTGGAAACATTTTGGCAGTTTTTAAAAAGCTAAACATAACATGTGGTAGGCAGTTTATGACATGGATCTCAGCGGTCCCTCCTGATGGTATTCGTACCTTGTGTAAGCCTCTCCTCTTGAGTGTGGGTCAGCAGAATATGGCAGAGGTGATGGGATGTCTCCTCTGGAATTAGGTTACAAAGGATGTGACTTCCATCTCCCTCACTGCCTCTCCCTGTTGCCTCCTCGGCTTGCTCCTTTTGATGATGCAAGCTGCCACGGCGGTGGGGGGTGGGGGAGGGCAGGGAGTGAGGCCCTCAGTCCAGTAGCCTACAAGGACCTGAATGCTACCAGCAACCACCAAGTGCGCTGAGAAGTGAATCTTTTCCTAGTTGAGCCTTCAGATGAGACCACAGAGCCTGGGCTGACATCTTGATTGCAACTTTGTGAGCGACTGTGAAGCAGAGGTCCCAGTTCAGCTGTGCCCAGACTCCTGACCCGTGCAGGCTGTGCGATAATAAATGTGTGTTGTTTATATGGTATATCCATACAACGCAGTATTGCTCAGCAATAAAAGGAGTGAACTACTGATATATGCAACGGTGCTAAGTGAAGGAAGCCAGGCACGAAATACTCATATGATTCCACTGATAAGAAATTTCTGGAAAAGGCAGTACTATAGAGAAAAAGCAGATCAGTGGTTTCCTGGGTCTGCCAGTGAGGGTGGGGATTGACCTCAAACGCATGCAAGGGAACTTTAGGGAATTATTCTAAATAGTATTCTAATATTATAAACTGGTAGTTTTCTAATACTAGTATTAGTATTAGAAAACTGGGTTTGTGGTTGCCAACTCTGGAAATTTACTAAAAATTTTTAAACTACCATTACGGTGCATGAATTGTAGGTAAATGATACTTCAATCCAGGTGTAAAAAAAGTATGTCTAAGGAAATACAATTTTAATCTCCGTTTGTTGCACTGTTCAATGTGCTCTAATCTTGACAGATAAGGTTTTATTTGGCCCACTTTATGTGTTTCTCACAGTTTAAGCCATCTCTCTTCCTGTGCACAGCTTCCCACCGTGTTCCACATCTGGTCCTACATCCTCCTTCCTCGCCCCTGACCTGCCTGTTTGGGATTTCCTTTTGGCATTTTGGGCACAGAGATGTGATTATTAGAGGCGATGTAGGCTTCCTGGTGGTACAGCTGCCTCTTTGGATGCAGTTCACTTTTCTAGTTTTGTCAGAAATGATTAGCATATCCTAATCCTTAATAAGCCAGCTCTTCACTTGCACACACAGCTCCCGACATGCAGTGAATCACTTCTGGAATCTGCATTAACAGAGGGAAGCCGTTACGGATTTCTTGTTTTCCCATGAGGTGCATTTGTATCTCCAGCAGTTCATTTTCAAATGTGAGCAGCAAGCAAAGATTTATTTCCACTGCTTTCATTTCTTTCTTCTGGGACCATCGTGGAATTATCCGAGAACTGAATTGAGAGTATGTTTCTCCTAGGTTTTCTTCCCTGCCAGTAAACTCTCCGAGGGCCTTGCAAATAAACACCATATAATATATGCATCCCCTCAGCTAATACTCAAAACTTTCCCAACTCAATTATACTTTATTCCAGTATGTATTTTTGGTCTCTGTCTCACTGTCTTTCCCTTAAAAATTCCCTTCTTAGATTTTTAATTCCATCAGCAGTTAGAATTTTTAAAGGGCCATAAAATGTCCGTTATGAAAGCTCTCTCTACATTATTTTGAAGTCTTCCGCACAGATATTGTTGTTTGAGCACTCATCTGAGCAGGATATTTGTGCCACCACTGGATAGAGCCTCCCAGGGCGGCCAGGGTGGTCACAGCACAGTTGACGTGTGAGCCCGTGGGCTGAGGACCAGCTGCAGGTGTGCTGGCAGGACACGGTGCTGGGAACTGGGCACCTGCTCGTGCACTCCTGTTCCGACATTTGCTAGTCATGTTACCCCCGGCGAGTGATAACTTCTGTGAGCTCTGCTCTCCTCATCTATAGATTAGGATGAGTCATGGTACTCTGACCATCTTGCAAGGTTGTTTCTAGGACAGGATGAGATAAAATTTAATATAGGTATTCTGTAAACCATTTAAGAGAGTTTATTTTAGTATTCGTATCAAAAATTTAAGCAGAATGTAATAAAATATTAGCCTAGAGAAGACTTGTTTTTAAAATGTATCATATCTAGTTTTAATAAAGTTAAGACTGTTTTAGTATTGATAACCCAGTGAGTTACTTTGTAACACAGGAGGGCTATGTAAATTTATAAACAAGATAAGCAATGAGAGAAGATGGATGCTTTGTTTAGAGTGAATATAATAGTATCTGGTTTCAGTTTCCTTCCACACCCTAGAGGTTACTTCTTCAATCTTGTCATTCTAGGCTATATCTGATTCTGCTCAAATTTAATTTTTTTTTTTTATTGCAGTAACATTGGTTTATAACATTGTATAAATTTCAGGTGTACATCATTATACTTCTATTTCTGCATAGATTACATCATGTTCACCACCCAAATACTAATTACAACCCATCACCACACACATGTGCCGAATTATCCCTTTCGCCCTCCTCCCTCCCCCCTTCCCCTCTGGTAACCACCAATCCAATCTCTGTCTCTATGTGTTTGTTTATTGTTGTTATTATCTACTACTTAATGAAGGAAATCATATGGTATGCTCAAATTTAATTTTAAGTTCTAGAAAATTTTAAATGATGATGATGCAAAAACTTTTTAGGTCCTCTTGCAGACTGTTTTGGGTTACTCAAAATTTCCATTCACAGTTGTGGAACCAGACTAGATATTTGGGTCACAAGAGAGTGTGAGTGACTTTACCCCTCTCCCTGATGAACTCCATGTTCCCTGCTCTGAAAGACATACACCGAGTTGCACGTTAGAGCAGTGGGCAGGCAAAGGGAACCCCAAGAACACCTTGCCGCAATGCCCCCCTCCCCACACAACCCACGTATGGCCACAGTTTCTTTAGAGGACCTGGGAAATAACAATTTTTCTGCCTTTTTGTAGAAGTCATAGTAGTAACTTAAATGACTTACCAAGCAAAGCTTTTTATATTTATTACCATGATTGAGGCATTTCCCAGAGACATGACTATGGAACATAGAAGCAAAAGGCCATGCATTTGGAATGGTGCATTGGGATATTAAGGTAATTGGAGACGCAAAAGCAAAAAGCCTACAGTTAGAGGGAATATTTTAGTGGAAAAGATTTTCCTTCTTGTTTTTAGATTCCCATAACTAGTATGAAATATTGAAGGAAAGCAGTTGCTTCATGAATTCAAATGCTATTCTGAAGCAAAAGTGTTTTCCATGAATGAGAAAGCGTAATTCTCTTTTCTTCTTCCTGCAGGCTCGGCCCGTGGATTACCCTCAGGACTACCTTTCTCACCAGGTTCCCATATCATTCCACAAACACTGGAACATTGATCCAGTAAAGGTATATTTCACATGGTTGGAACCCCGTGAGGAAGACAAAGCCAGACAGGAGACACAGAAGGGCTTTAAAGACGAGCTGTAAAGCATGGTGGCCTATGAGCACAGTTCAGGTAGGAAACAGAAGCAGAGACTGGCGTCGTCCTGCTGTATTGCCATCGTACTACTTATGTGTGCCACGTAGCATTGAAGCTTCCTGACTTTAGGGGGAAATGATGTATATAGTATTTTTTGAGGGGGGTAGAAATGGAGTCATAGGGGAAACATTTTTTTTGTGGGAAAAATCACTTGCTTTTGCGTTATGCAGTTATTGTAATACACAGTGATTACTGTGTATTTTTCAAGCCGTGATACAGCAGCTTTATTTCCATCACAGAAAAATAAATGGTACCAGAGGTCTCCTTCCTGTCTCTCTCTTCATTATAATGAAAGGTTCAGTTGGGCATGAGACTGGAGAGACGTGACTATCATTCTATGTATATATAAAGAAAAGGGAAAGTCTGTTGACATGGATATTACAGTGGTGTAAACTTTTTAACCATATTATTGATGATGAAAATTATTTCCTGGTAACTTGGTAGGAATAATGCTATATTCAGGATCATTCATAAAACATCATAAAACTCAAGCAATGAAATCCCCTGTAATCTATAACCAGGGTTATGTTTTATCTGTTTTTCTCTTTGTGCCTCATAAAAAGAATAAGAAATCTTCTGCTAGAGCTTTCTCTTTCTTTAGAGGTTCATCTGTGTTCTGTTTCTCCCTGAAGCCCTATCTTTGTGACCTGCTTGTAACACGGAAGTGTACTGGCTGCTGCCAGAAAGTAGTGTCCTCAGTATTTAAAAACAATGTTGTGTTTTATTCAAGTCAGTGAGCTCTGTGTAAGTCTCAGGAAGTGAATTAAATTAATTTGTCCCTGATGTTTTACTCTTATTTTTCTTGAGTGTTACTTAATGACTCTCTCCTGATGCAGAATAGACTCCACAGTGTGTATCATGAAACCCTAATGGAAGGACAGCATGGTGATTTGACAATTTCCCTGGGGTTTTTTTTCTGTGTGTGTGAGGAAGAACAGCCCTGAGCTAACATCTGCCAATCCTCCTCTTTTTGCTGAGGAAGACTGGCCCCGGGCTAACATCTGTGCCCGTCTTCCTCCACTTTATAGGGGACACTGCCACAGCATGGCCTGACAAGTGGGCCTCTGTGCGCACCCGGGATCCGAACCTGGGCCGCCAGCAGCAGAGCTCAAGCACTTAACCACTACGCCACGGGGCCAGCCCCCCCTGGGTTCTTAAAGAATGAAATTTGAACATAGTATTCTGAAAGAGCTCTAATTTTCAAATAGTATCTTTAATATATGGTAATTTAACACAGTATTAATTTGTACAGAGGTCTCTGTATTTTAATGTTTTAATTATATAATTCAGTTTTCTAAAGGTATTAGTGTAAAATTTGACTTTGATATGTCTTAAACTAATTTTGGTATAGTCAAATACTTTCTTCTTTTCTTTTTAAATAAAAATTGTTATTCATTAATTTTACTTGTAATGCTTTTATAGCCAAGCACAGAGTTTTAAAGCCATACCATCAAAAGTACCCACATGTATGTTTTTTAACAATATATTTTTCTTGTAGCTTAGATTTGACTCATTTCTAAAATGATGCAATAGTATTTACCATTTTTCCAAATCAGCAATACCAGGACTTGTGTGTTTCAATGCTAAGTGAATGCGTTGGATTCATTTGTGTCAAAGTGGATTTTGTGGCCCCTCCGAGGAATGGATCAGGGACCATCAGCTGGGTGAGAAGCACCCTAAGGATTTATAGATCCCATCAAGCTGTTGGTGATGACATCAGCATTGTTGTCATAACTGGGATTATTGTCATTGCTACCATCATAGTCACCCTCATGTCGTCTGTAATGATACTCCTGAAGGGCCTGGCTGCCTAACCCACCTGGTGGAGAAGAGTCTTCTGTTCTTCCTACTCCTGCCTACCAATTGTCACACTCAGAAAATAGCATATTCGTGTGACAGGATTGAGCCGGCCTCTGTACATGATGACCCACATCAAGCTTTCTCTGTGTTATGATCAGTGCCTTCTACTGACCCCGGAGCACCTCCTCTGGTACTTTTGGGTGTTTTGTTAATTATGTTTACTTTTTGGAACTATGTAAGCCTAACCATAAATAAAAGATCTTTGCCTATGTTTCTGATTTCCCAAAGTATTTATTAGTCCAACCTACAGTGGGAGGGGGAGGGTCGTGGGGAAAAGGAATTAATCAGAGAAAAAAGCTGGCAGCTCAGTAAATACAATTTTCAGAGAGAAAAATTAATAAAAAGCTATCCTTTTAAGAGAAAACCATCAGATGTTGATGCCTTTGTACAAGGCCTATAAAACCATTATCAATTTTATTAAATAATGAATTGGAGCTGTTATTTTGGAACCGACTCCCATACAGTTCACATCTTAAAAACTAAGTTTTGAATCTGAACTTTCCAGGACAGATACAGTCCTAGTCATATTTCCTTTGCCTTCTTAATAGGAGTTTACTTCCAAATGGGTATTTTTATCGTAGGGATGTCAACATCAAGGAGTTGTGTGTGGAATAACTGGAATGCCATTTTTGCTTTTAAGCCACTTTTGCTGATTTAAAAAAGCCAAAGCAAGTTGTCTGAATGTATAGGTTTTTACATCTTACAGCTAAATCAGAGATGCAGACACAAACACAGCCTTTATCAAATGCTTGGGAACATGAAACATGAAACACCTGCTAGGCTGCAAGTGATGCTGTGCACAGGAGTGTAAATATCATTATTCTCTGAATTTCCTGATTTGCTGAATACCTTTAGTGCTTCCATATCCATATCCGTTGTAGTTGTTTATATATTTTTCCTCAAAAGTTAATAGTCGAGCAGACGTTTGTAAGAATGTTTCTGTTGTCTTCTGTTCATAATCAGAGATGTAATTTCTGTGGACTGAAATGAATCAATCAATAGATTCATTTAGCAATTGTTTATTAAGCCCTGACTGTGTGCCTGAAATTCCAGGATGCCCCTCGTCTGTCCTATTCACCACTCTACCCTTGGCATCTTTGAATGCCTGGCGCATAGTAGGTGCTATTGTTCCATGTTCCCATGCATTCTATAAACATGTCACCTGCAAAATGTGTTTTCCTCCTGTCTATAGAAACTGAAGGCTTTGTTTCTGACACTAAGTCTTTTAGCATGTTTTCCCTTTAAAGGCACTTAAATTCCTGGAGGGAGGAGGGCTCGGTGCAAGAAGAAGGGACATAAAATAAACCTGTAAACAGTAAACAATGAACAAGATGGTTTCTAATAATGGTAAATGCTATAAAGACACTCAGAACAGGGCACTGTGATAGAACTGGGTGGGCGTTGGGGACTATGGAGTGGTCGGAGAGGGCCTCTCTGAGGAGGTAATGACGAGCGAAGACCCAAATGAATAGGAAGAGTCAGGAACGCAAAAATATCTGCGCAGGGTGTTCTAGGCAGAGGGAACAGCAAATGTGAGGGCTCTAAGGTGGGAACACATTTGGCATGTCCGGGAAAAGAAAGCAAGCCTGTGTGACTATTGCTTAGCTATCATCATTGCTATTACTCGACATCCAGGTGCTGTCAACTCAGCAGTCGATATGGAAGTCTGGAGCTCAGTGGAGAAATCAGGGACTCATAGAATTGTGGGACTCATCAGCATTTTAAAGGTTTTTGAAAGCCACAAGCCTGGACAAGATTGTGTAGGGACAGAAGAAAACAGAGTCAGCCTTAGCAAGAGGACAGTCAGTGAGGTGAGAGGACAACGGGGGTAGTGTGTGAGGGAAGCCAAGGAGAGTGTTTCAAGAAGCAAATGATCTTGTGTCGCATGTTGCCAAGCAGTCCATTAAGAGAGGGCGGAGAAGTGACTGTGTGGTTCAGCAGCATGGCAGTCACCTTGACAAGACTGCTCCCAGTAAGTGGAGCAGAAGGGAAGAAGAATGGGAGTTGAGATTGCAGAGAGCAATTATAAACATTTTGTTGTTGTTGTTAATTCTTTTTAATGGTTAGTTTAACGACAAGGGAAGGTAGCTTGAGAGGAAACATGGGGTCGAGGGAGTTTGTATTTTAAGATGGAAGATTCTAGGGAATGTCTCTATGTGGTGAGAATGATCAAGTAGCGAGGGAGGATGATGGATCGTTGCAGTGGCAGTCTTGGTGAAATGGGATGGAATCCAGAGCTCAGTGGAGGAATCTACTTTGATAGGAGGATCCACTGTCAAATGGGGGGAGAGTATACGCACGGAAAGATTTTTAGATTTGCAGACATGAAGATGTGGGTATTTGCTTCTGATCACTTCTGTTAAGTGCCAGACAATGTTATCTGCTGAGAGTGTTTGGCTTTATACATGTGCTTGTTCTTATGGAGAACTGCAACCTTATTAATAATGACGACGACAACCGACAACTGCTTGTATGATGCTTACTGTGCTTGGTCCTGTTATAATTTATTTAATCCTCACAATAACCCTTTGAAGTGAGTACTATTGTTTTCCCCAGTTTACATTGAGGGTAACTGAGGCACAGAGAGATTAAGTAACCAGCTCAAGGTCACACAGCTGGGAAGTCACAGAGCTGGGTTTTGAACCCAGACATTTTGGCTCCAGAGTTTATTCATTTATCCCTGTGCTCTTTCACCTCTCACAAGAAGAACATATAGTCGCTTCCCAGACTGAATGTGTGTCTAGTTCTAAAATGCTAGCATAGGTAAAGATAACCAAGAATCCAAGAGTTAATCATGAAGTAACTCTATATTAGAGAGATTAAAGGCAAATAGGATTATACATCAAATAAATTATAGAGGCAGTATATGCTAGGAGGTTAAAAAAGGGAGAAACTGGCTATTTGAATTTAAGCTTTTGTATTAGCACTTTGGAAAACAATACGTCTAGAAAGGGTGAAGATCCTCATACACTATGACCCAGCCGTTCCACTCGGAGGCATATTCTAGTGAAACTCTTCCATCCAAGCACCAAGAGGCGTATGCAGGAGTGTTCACAGCAGCATACATGCTTCAGGAGAGCCGAAAGCTGGAGGCGACCTTCATGTCCATTGCTTGAAGAACTGATAAATAAGTTGTGGTAT
This sequence comes from Ceratotherium simum simum, assembly GCF_057802395.1. Taxonomy (NCBI): domain Eukaryota; kingdom Metazoa; phylum Chordata; class Mammalia; order Perissodactyla; family Rhinocerotidae; genus Ceratotherium; species Ceratotherium simum. The sequence goes on along the minus strand of NC_141909.1, from coordinate 72,859,422 downwards.
ATCTTTACAATATCATATTATGCAGCAGTTAGTATGAATGAATGATAGCTGCATGAGACATCTCAATGTTAAGCAAATAAGAAAAGTCACATAACAGGGGCCAGCCCCGTGGCCTAGTGGTTAAGTTCGGCGTGCTTTGCTTCTGTGGCCCAGGTTTGCAGGTTCAGATCCCGGGTGTGGACCTACAACATTTGTCAGCCATGCTGTGGCGGCATCCCACATATAAAATAGAGGAAGATTGGCACAGATGTTAGCTCAAGGCGAATCTTCCTCAAGCAAAAAAAGAGGGAAGACTGGCAACAGATGTTAGCTCAGGGCAAATCTTCCTCAGCAAAAAAAAAAAAAGTCACAGAACAGAACTTACAGTAGGCTTTCCTTTATATAATTTAAAGCCATGCAAAAGAAAAAAATAAACACAAGGAAGTACTTGCATATCTAAAAAAAGAAACATAAGAGAATGATAAATGTAAAATTCAAGATAGTAGTTCCCTCTAGGGGACTGTGCTCTCAGAGAGACACATGGGGACTCAAAGGTAATGATAAATTCTGTTTCTTAGACAGGTTGGTGGGCATGTGGATGATCGTTTTGTAAGTACTCTTTATACCTGATGTGTATCATGTTATGAAGAGTATTCCCTGTTCAACATTTAACTTTGATGTAATTAATGTTAGTTGTGACTTGATTTAATTTAAAAACAAAAATGTCTTGTTCAGCACTGAATGTGTGAGTGGCTGCTGCAACAATCTATCACAAACTGGGTGGCTTTCAAAAAAGAAATTATCATCCTGTGTCCTGCCCATAGAATTTTGGGAGTCTATGAGCCTTCTTGCATTTTGTCCTGTTTCTGTGCCTTTTGGTCCAAACTGGCAGTATTTCAGCTTATATAATAATCTCAAAAACCTCGTGAGTCGTGTGTGTGTGTCAAGGGTCTTCATGCCATTAGACAAAGGGCTCCTCCACAGGCCTTTCCTGATATCTCATCTCCATTCCTGGCCTCTGCTGAGAGGATCGAGGGGCTCCGGTAGTCATCTCTTCAAGGAACCTTTGTGGGAAGGAATACTCCAACCTTGCGATCCTCTCAAGGCACTCGCCAATGAATGTCCGCCTACAGCCTTGGGTTTCTCTTCGGACTGTGCTTTCCTAGTAGTGAATCTCCTAATTTTAGCATCTTTTACAATGTAGATTGGCTGAGAATTTCCCAAATCATCAAGTCCAGGTTCCTTTTTGCTTAACAGTTCTCTCAATTTATCTGTTTCCTCTCAAATTTTTCTGTAACCTACAAGAAGAAACCAGGTTGCACATTCAATACTTGGCTTGGAAATCTCAGCAAAATATCTAGGTTCACTGCTTACGTGTTCTGATTTCCATGGAGCTATAGGACATAATTCAGCTAGACTTTCTGCCACTATATAACAAGGATCCCCTTCCCTCCAGTTTCCAAAAGCCCTCACCAGCAGGGCCGTAAGATTCAAATTCCTGTCAGCGTTCTGTTTATAATATGTATTCTCTAAGATGATGTAGACTTTCTCTCCCATGCTGCTTACTTCCTCCTGAGTCCTCACCAGCAGCACCTTTAACATCCATTTTTACCAACAGTCTGTTTAAAGCAAAGTAGCCTTTTTCTAGTATGCATGTCAAAAATTCCTCCAGCTTCTACCCATTATCCAATTCCAAAGCCACTTCCACACTTCTAGGCATTTGTGACAGCAGCGCCTCACTTCCCAGGACCAAAATTTGTACCTGTGGTTGCTGTAACAAATTGCCACAAAGTTGGTGGCTTGAAACAACCAGAACTCTTACAGTTCTGGAGGTCAGAAATCTGAAATCAGTATCATTGGGCCGAATCAGGTGTTGGAGGGCAGTGCTCCCTCCAGAAGCTCTAGGGGAGAATCCGTGCTTTGCCTCTTCCAGCTTTTAGTGGCAGCTGCATTCCTGGGTTTGTGGCCATATCACTCCGGTGTCTGCCCCTGGAGTCACATTGACTTCTCATCTTCTGGCTGTGTCAAATATCCCCCTACCTCCCTCTCATAAGGATACATAGGATAATCCAGGACAATCTCCCCATCTCTAGAACCTTTACTAATCACATCTGCAAAATCCTTTTTTGCCACATAGGGTAACGTTCACAGGTTCCAGGGATTAGGACATGGATATCTTTTTGGCAGAGGGAAGCATCATTCAGTCTGCCACAGTGTGCTACCCTTGATGAGCTATTTTCAGACATTGGTAAGCAAGTGGGTGAATTGGGGAAGTCCAAGGATGACATGCCCACTCTTTCATTCATTAACTCATTCATTCATTTGACAAATATATTCTGAGCGGCTACATTGTACCAGGCACTGTGCTAGACACTGGGTACTCCAGTGGTGCCATCTAGACCATCCCACATCAGGAAACACACACACACAAATTTCTATTTTTAAAAAGTTGTTCTTTAGGCAGAGATGAAGTTAAGCTAGAGACCTGCCCTGTAGCATTCTGGGCTTCTTTGCACACCAGTCTACTGGATATTTTCAGACATTCCTAAACCTAGAGTTTCTATTCACTATTTTACCTTCCTTTTTTATTCCTTCTCCAAGTCTCTCCTGATTCCACAGCAGGAATTGGGAGTCATTCTGCTCCTTCACGTTAAGGTGAAACGAGCGCTAGATCAAAGGTCCTAGTGCTGGCTTCACCATGCAACCTCGCGCGATTCACTTTGTTTCTCTGGGCTTCAGTTTTGTAATGAAATGAAGCAGTTTGAACTTTGAAATGTTATGATTCTACTATCTAAATCCAGGACCTTCATGACTAACTATTCCCTTACTAAATGTTTCCTAGAGGTACGATTTCCACATCTGTGCTCCATTATGAAAAGACCTTCATTTCAAGACTTCAGGGTTCTCTAATTACAGTGAATTATCTACTCTATCAATCTGGAAAATTTTGTCATATTGAGTTTAATCAATTTGAAATATATTTGACTTTAATTCATGGATTCAGAAGCATAGGAAAACTCTGTAATAAGACAGTTTTAAGATAATATTTTTTTCTTTGGCTCATTAACTTTGGCTCATTCAATAAATATTTAGTTTCTATTATGTTCTAGGTTCTGGAAATGCATGGGTGAGCAAATTCTCTGTCCTTGTAGACTTTGTAAACTAGGGCACAGATAGTAATTAAAAACTACTGCTATTAAAACATAATTAGAAACCTTAGTAAATGCTGAGGGAGTTGGGCTTTGATTTCAGATATAAAAATAAAAAGCAGTTAACCAGGTGAAGGGGTCAGAAGGAGAACATTTGAGGAAGTAGAAACAGCATATGTAAAGGCTCTGTGGTGGAGGGATTGTGCCTTCTTTAAGAACCTGAAACAAGCCAGTGCGGCTGGAATGCTCCAGGATCACATTTTACCCATTTGTGACTTGCTTTCTTCACTTAATTATCACAGACATCTTACATGCTGTTAAATATTCTATAACAAAATCCACACATAGTACTGACTGTATGTTTATACCATAATTTATCTAAAGAATTCTCTATTATCGGTTATTTTGGTTATTTGCTACTTTCACACTTTTGATTAATTTTTATGAGATTAAATTGAAGCAAGAGAAGCAGGATGACTTAGCTAAGATTAGACCTGAAAGCACTGATATTGAGTTAGGTTGGTTATGTTGGCTGTGTCAGGTAGGTGGGTGGTAGAACTTCAACTTTTTTTATTATAAAGGTGTTATTTTGAAGAAGGTGAAAGGAAAATAATAAAAACCGTCTCTAATGCAACTCCCAACTCTCTCTCTCCCTATCTGTCCCTATCAAAGAAGTCTTCTCTCCCTCCCTTCCTTCTGCCTTCATTCTCCTTTCTGTTTCCGTAGCATCTTATAAACAGTGCTGTGGTGCACATCCTAATAGCTGAAACTTTGTACATATTCAAGAGCTCAAGATTCCTTCTTTATGCTAAATTCCTACTTGTGAAACATTAGCTACAACAATAGAAATATTTGAATGCATTTACTTTGTCATATCAAGGAGCACTCCAGCAATGTGCCAAGTCACACTTCCACCAGTCCCATAGAACTTTCATATTTCATAATACTTTAATTCTTTATGGAAGCCTTCTATTTTCTCGTATGTTTCATTTTCAATTTGATTTAAATCTACTCTTTATTACAAGAGGATTCCCAAATGAAAGGACTCTAGTTTACTCATTCTTGTGTCCTTTACAGGGCCCAGCATAGATCTCATGCTCGATAAATACTTGTTGGACAGCATTAACCTGTAAGGCAGTCAAGAATGGTTAATACAGGATTGACCATCCCGGTCCTTCTGCTCAGAAGGTGCTCTCCCAACTCTGTGCTTTAACTTTGTTTTTTAATTGAGGTATAGTTGACATAATATTATAGTAGTTTCAGGTGTACTATGTAATAATTCGATATTTGTATACTTTCCAAAATGATAACCACTGTAAGTCCAGTTAACATCCATCACCATATATACTTACAAATCTTTTTTTCTTGTGATGAAAACTTTCAAGATGCACTCTCCTAGCTACTTGCAAATATGTAATATAGTGTTGTTAACTGTAGTCACCATGCTGTGCCTTACATCCCCAAGACTTATTCATTTTATAAGTGGAAATTTGTACCTTTTGACCCCCACCCAACTCCCCATCCCCAACCTCAGGCAACCACCAATCTGTTCTCTATGTCTATAGCTTGTTTTTTTGTTTTATTTTGTTTTGCTTTTTATATTCCACATATAAGTGAAATCATACAGTATTTATCTTTTTCTGTCTGACTTATTTCACTTAGCATAATGCCCTCAAAGTCCATCTATATTGTTGCAAATGGCAAGATTTCATTCTTTTTTTATGGCCGAATAATATTCATTTTCTTTATCCATTCATCCATCAATGAACACTTAGGTTGTTTCCATGTCTCGGCTGCTGTAAATAATGCTGCAGTGAACGTGGGAGTGCAGATATGTTTTTGAATTAGTCTTTTTGTTTTCTTCTGATAAATACCCATAAGTAGAATTTCTGGATCATGTGGTAGTTCTATTTTTAATTTTTTGAGGAACCTCCATAGTGTTTTACACAGCAGCTGCACCAATTTCCATTCCCACCAACAGTGCACAAGGGTTCCCTTTACCCCACATCCTCACCAACACTTGTTATCTCTTGTCTTTTTGGTGATAGCCATTCTAACAAGTGTGCTTTAACTTTTAAGGTGATGTAAGTCTTATTTCACATATTCTTGCAATATATGATCTAAGGACTTTCTGATTTCCACATCCTAAAGGCATTATGAATATACTGAATTTAAAAGGGCAGTTTATGACCTACTTTCCAAAAGTAAGTGGAGAAAAATTTGCTTTTTTATTGTTCTTTGGAACAAAGGGAGCTTGACCTGGCGTATTGTGGGCGTAATTCACCGGCCATGGCCCAGCAGGGAAGATGGGCACGGGAGGATCCAGCTCTCTAATGTCTGCTGTCATTACCTACCCTGGGCAGACCAGCTGCTCCGTCTTTTGTCAACTATTAGGCTCCTTTCAGGTTTTATTACTTGTGGTGTGCAGAAATAAGCAAATAGGGCAGAGGAGATGGTTTGCTGCCCATTGATCACCTTCAAAGCTGCTGCCCATTGTGACAGCTTTGGTCTCCCTTTGCAGGTGGGCCCTGGCCTCCCTCTCTCTGCAGCTCTTCACAGAGCCTGTGGCACCTGGCACCTGAACACACTGCAGGCTTGCCTGGTACTTTTACATATAGCTTTTTCCCTTTGGTCCTTACTCACTCTGGATGCCTTAGTTTTCAGGAGGTGAATTATCTGTTTTAATCTAGAAAGAGTCCTGCCTTTAATCTCCTGGCAACATTATTTTGCCTTAGATTAGATAAGATTTGTGCATGTTCATTATCACCATTGTTTGTCGTGATATCCCAGCCCACAGAACAGGGCCTGTCCCTAATCCAGGCTCAGTAAATACTTTTGAAGAGGGGATATGAGGACTGAGTCTCTGGGGCTCTTACTTCACATTTCAGCTCAGCAAAAAGGGAGACAAAGAGAGTCTTGAGTCCTCTACTGTCAAAGTCAAACGCCCATTTGACTTTCCCAGACCAAAGCAGTGTGGGTGCAGCAGCAAGTGGAGGGAACGTATCATCGCCATACAAAACAGACACAGAAGGAGCTCCTTGGGAAGCTGGCTCCCTTTCTATCTTCTCAAGCCCATGTTCCTGGTGTCTTTAAGGTACAAATGTCCATAGTGGTCAGGAACCTACCACCAGATTCCTTAACCTAGTTTACAGATCCCTGGACATATTCTTGGGATTTTGAGAGTTCTCTATGATTTTAATTCTGAGCTTTCTTTTAGATTATATGATGAAAATTAATCTGAGCATGTAGATGACCAGTTATAACTATAATCTTTGTGTCTACGATTGCATTACCACCAAGCAGTCACCAATGTCAAAATGACAACCATCATCACATTCTCTTACTGACTCTGAAGTAAAACTCTCCTTTTTCGGAGATAGTTAACTAATGAAAGTCATTTTCACAAAAAGTTATTCAATAGAGTAACAGTTTGATATGATGTGAAAACAACAGTTTGGGGCGAATAATGTGCTACTTTGTCATTGTTTAGTCAGAAAAGGATGGGGACAGACCTGGTTCACAAATGGTGCTGTTGTGTATAACAAATGCCAAATGATGTCATGGCACCCTATGAAAATAGACTTTGCGTGTGTTTATATAATCTGCATTGAAGGCAAAGTGGAAGCAATAACAATCAACCTAGATTTATTATTCAAAATGGGGTGAATAAGCCATTTCCCTTATTACTGTTTTCCTTTCAGAGTCTGAATTTTTTTCATTATCTGCAAGATTGCAAATGAGCTTCAGATATTCTTCAGATCCTAATTCCAGCAATAATTGGATTAGATATCCATTTAAAGTAGGTTTCAATAATGCCACAATACTAATCTTGTTTTCAAAAGACCAACTTGATGCAAGAGTGTTGCTGTATTATACTATTAGCAGTGTTTTGGTTACCTATTTGATTTAATTATCATGAACCAGCAAACAGTTTGTGGAAAGACAAATGGGATTGTCAGCAAAATGACCCCAGTGCTTTCTTCAGGTTGCTGGATACACTGGGTATTCTCTGTCTGCCCCGCTGGTCTATTCTTCACCCTTCTTTGTGTCCTGGGAGGCTCACTGGCCCTCTGGCTTCCAGTTTGGTTTAGCCAATGGGAGATACCTGCAGGAGATTGGGAAATGGTGGAGAGAGAGGTATTTTACCTCTGGCTCCCACCTTGCTGGGCCACCAAGGTTGGCGAAGCCCCTCTAACAAAGCCTTCTGCTCCTATTGGAGAGCCTTTCCCAGGCAGCTCCTCTGTATGTGGTCCCAGGCACAGCTCCCTCCCTTGCCCCCATAGGCATGGGAGTGGTAATAGCTCCTCACAGTTGCTAGTGTTGAGGTACTGCAGGATTTCTGTTGATTTCCCTAACATCTGCCCACTCCTTTGCAGGTAGTCCTTTTCTCAAACTCTTCTCAGTTACCCAACTCGAGTGTGAGATCTGTTTCCTGTCAGGGCTCTGACACCCCTGGCAGAGTTGGCAGTAAGTTAGCTGGGATCAGGTGCTCCCTCCCCTCAGCAGGAGGGGCTGTATATATTTTTGTCCACACAAATAATCCATAATCAATCTATAAATCAAAATTGCGGTGAGTTTATTATGAGCCAACTTTTGAGGACCATATAGCCTAGGGCCTTCCTTCCCCAAGGAAGGAAGGGCACCAAAGACGTGGGGTGTACAGAGTGGTTATATAGGGTCAAAGAGCATGTATCACATGATTGCAATGTCACAATGACAATAGTCACAAGATTGCCCTGTCAGATTGCCCTGCCAGCATAGCTATTGATGGACACAGCAGATAGCAGGTCTGCTGTCTCGATGGGCATGGCAGGTAACAGGTCTGTTGTTTCAAGCTGGGTGGTCACAGGATGAGCACAGCAATCTAATCCTAGCCTAGGGAGAAATGCTTATCCTTAACGAAATGCCAGTGTGGGGGAAGTTGCATCCTTATCTTAAGGGCATTTACTCTTCTCTTTGGGATGTGGTAAAGCAGATACACAATGCATGTTCAAAGGTGACAGGCCCTTTTGGAAAAACAAACTCAGGCCAGGCCGAATTAGTTTTACACCAGATGGCTTCCTCATATGCTCCAATATATCCTATTGCTTGCCATTTATCATTCTCAAGCTTTAACAAGATGCTCTTGGTGTTTTTCCCAGCATGCAACTCCCTTGAGCAGCAGGCACCCAAGTGCAGGCTGCCCCTGCTGACAAGGCAGCTCTCATGAATGCCTAAAAGGGAGAGCAACTGTGGGCAGGGCTGCCTCCCTCTCGTGCAGCACAGCCTCACGGTGCTAAAGCACCCAGCTGTGTCTCGCCTGAGCACATGACCCGTGTGTGCCAAGAGAGCAAGGAAAGACTTATGGATCTGTGACGCTGCCTGTGATTTCCAGCTAGCACCATGGAACAGCCATTGGTGTCTGCCTGAGCCCCTTTGATCAAAGTCTTGAGGTTATTAATAACATTTGTACTATACACTTTAGTGAACCTGAGTCTTAGGCAGTAGGGTTATTGAAGTCAGAATGCAGATAAAGTCAAAATAGAACCAGATCTGAGGGTCCATTTTTCTACTTTTAAACCTAATAACAGCAATTTAGTTTTAGGGGGAAAAAAAAGTCCATCACACTAAATTAATGTAATTAGTTTTATTGGATTGGGCATGTTGTTTGTATTTACTTGGTAATTAGTTTTGCTTTTATAGCTGTATAAGAGCTATAAGATGAGAAATTGTTATGGACTGAATTGTGTCCCCAACAAATTCATATGTTGAAGCCCTAAACCCTATGTGACTGTATTTGGAGATGGGGTCTTTAGGGAGGTAATTAAAGTTAAATGAGGTCCTAAGGGTGGGACCCTGATCCAATAAGACTGATGTATCATAAGAAGAGGAAGGGACTCTAGAGATCTTCACTCTGCACACACACATGAAAGGCCCTGTGGGGACGCGCTGAGAAGACAGCTGTTTACAAGCCAGGAGAGGCCTCACCAGAAACAGAATTTGCTGGCACCTTGATCATGAACTTCTAGCCTCCAGAACTGTGATAAAATAAATTTCTGTTGTTTAAGCCATTCAGTCTGTGGTATTTTGTTATGGCAGTACAAGCAGACTAATGCAGAAATGTACAATCAGCCTTATGTACATGCTTAAGTAATATTGCAATGAAAATGATTTAAGCTGATGGCCAGACTCCATGAGAACCGTTACCTGGAAAAGGGCCTAACATTATTCAAATTTGGCAAACAGGGCTTTGTAGTTAAAATATGAGAGTGCTGGAGTCATAATACCTGGATTTTAATCCTGACTCTACAATTTACTATATGATGCTGGACAAGTTAATTAACCTCTCTCTACCTCAGTGTTCTCCTCTGTAAAGTAGATATAATAATAGTACCTAACTTTTAGGGTTGTTGTGAGGAATGAATGAGTTAGATCACATAATGAATCAAAATACCTAGCATCGTATATACAAATCTACATTAAAGCTATGTCTTGTGTTTAAAAATTATTCATGCCATATATACAATGGAATACTACTCAGCCATAAGAAGAGACAAAACCATCCCATTTGCAACAACATGGATGGACCTGGAGGGTATTATGTTAAGTGAAATAAGCCAGAGAAAGAAAGACAAACACCACGTGATCTCACGCGTGTGGAATATAAACCAACACATGGACAGAGAAAACTGTGTGGTTACCAGGGACAAGGGTTGGGGGGTGGGCACAAGGGGTGAAGGGAGACGTGTATATGGTGATTGGCAAACAATAATGTGCAACCAAAATTTCACAATGTTAAACTATTAAGATATCAAAAAAATTATTCATAACATTTTGCTCCTAATCTTCATAATTCTGATAAATTTCCCCAAACAAAAAATTATTAATAGAGCCACATATCTAAACTTATAATCTTTGTGTGCTATTAGTAAACAGCTCTTATTATTGAAAAAATTTTAGACAGAAATAAAGGATAGAGGACATTCTAAAATTCCCAAAGGGGATTTAGTAAAGTTACCGATAAGAAATCCTGAAAAAAAGGGAGCATGAGATACCCTGGGCAAGATTTAGTTTGGGCTGCTGGTTCTAAAAAAGGTGCAAATTATTTGCTTATAAAGTTTCATGCTCCTTTGGTTTAGAAGAGGTGTACTGGACATTGCTTAACTGATGACTTTTCCAAGGATCCAAAGGATTAATTTAAAAATTAAATTTTTCACATTAAGCAATGGAATCATAAATCTCTGAAAACACAGCATTATAAAAGGTATATACGCAAAGTTGCAACTTCCAATTGGGAAGAACATGAGACAGAACATGGAAACTTTTAAGGCAGCCAGGGATTTCCATATGCCATCTGTATTAATTTCCTATTGCTGCTGTAACAAATTACCACGACTTAGTGCTGTAATACAACATAAATTTATTATCTTATAGTTCCGGAGATCAGAAGTCTGAAATAGGTCACACCAGGCTAATAATCAAAGTGTTGGCAGGGCTGCTTTCCTTCTGGAGTCTTTAGGGGAGAATCTGTTTCCTTTCCTTTAAGCAAGAAATCTGTTTCCTTGCAACTTCTGGAGGCCACTTGCATTTCTTGGCTCCTGTTTCTTTCCATCTTCAAAGACAGTATCCTGTCATCTTCAAACCTTTATCTACCTCTAACTCTCCTGCCTCCCTCTTATAAGGACCCTTGTGATTACATTGGACCAACCTGAATGATCCAGGATAATCTCCCAATCTCAAAATATTTAACTTAATTATATCTGCATACCTTTTGCCATGTAAGGTAACATATTCACAGGTTCTAAGGATTAAGACATGGACATCTCTAGTGGCCATTATTCTGCCTAACACATCCTAGGCTCTGTTTTACATGACTGCAAGTCAAATTTACCTGGTGTGCTTCTGTTAAGTGCTACTTTGGGTTAGATGTGTGATTATGCTAAATGTGTGACTACTATTTTCTCTGCCAGGTCAATTCCTCATGCATTTATGTACAACTTGAACGCATTGTCCTGTCCACTAAAACTCTGTTTTTAGTGACAGCTATGAACATTTCTCCCTGTCATCACACAGAAGATTTAGAACCTACGGACTGGAGGCCCACTGACATTTCTGTAACAGCTTATCAACATGTCTATTTACACATGATTATCACTTCTTGGTGTTCTCACACTTTATCATGGAAGGCAGAGCAACTCAGAGAAATGTGCAACAATTCAAGGTAAGGATCAGTTGATGATGGAGTTGAAAGCCAGCCTCTTTCATCCCGTGAGTGCTTCTTATTACTTTCAAATGATAAGATCTTTGGATTGATACTTAAGGTGCTCTGCATCTGCTAATTTAGAAAATTTCTGCAGTAGCTCTTTAGGAACCAAAGGTAAGGGAAAATAACCTTAGAGATGAAGTCATAGCTAAATTTAAACAAAGTTCCAACAAACAATTTTAGAAGCCTTTACAAAAACTGAGTTTATTGCTGCTTTCAAGGGGGATTCTATTCCAAGAGATGAATCCAACTGCAAATCTCCCAGATAGTGAAAAATGGATTATGATTTAAACAGGAATGTTCTGCAAAGCACAAATTAATATAGTTCTGCTTTTGTATTGTGTGCCATGAATCACACATGCCCTCACTATAAGACTGATGAATGCGTTTCCCTGGGAGGAAAATGTGGAGTTCAGAAGAGGAAGATAATGTAACTGTTTTCAAATGATCCCATGTTAAGTTCTGTTATTTGCACTTTGAGGCAGCAGAGAACCAAATACATCACTGAAGAAACTGACAAGCCTATGTGGGCCATATGGTATCTAACATCAGATAAAATAGGACTACAGAGATGTGGGAAGGTCAGATCCATTGCAATGGACAGATCAGAAAAACACTGTAACAACTCAGAACGATTCCCCGGAGGTACCACTTCTTTATAAAATTGAGGAGCTGGAATCTTACAAGGACTGTGCGGAAAGAAGGGAGTGGATCGAGGTGGCTAGTTGTGGTTGAACACAAAAAAAACCACCCTTGAAAGACAGAATCCCATACCAAGTGGGGAAATACTAAGAACAGTCCTGATGCCTGCTATATCAAAGTGCTGACTACTGAGGAATCAAAAAAATTGTTGGTATTTTTCCTGGGATCATATCAAATGTTTTCCACTTCTACCCTATGCCAAGGTATGAGACAGGCAGTTTTCCTTATAGTCCCTGGGGTGGGATGGACGAGTGTCTACTTCACACTTACGCTGAGGGTATAGCCCTTTGTGGCCCCAGCTTTATTAGAGGGTCTCTTATTAGATCTCCCAAGCTAGGCCCTGGGATTTGTCTTCTGTGCCCTTCACCCAGGATACATGACAACTAACTTCAAGTTTATTCCGTTTGGCCAATACCCTCAACAATGAAAGCAGCCCCAGGCCGGCCCAGTGGCACAAGCGGTTAAATGCGCACGCTCTGCTTTGGCAGCCCGGGGTTCACAGGTTCGGATCCCCAGTGCACACTGACACCCTGCTTGTCAAGCCATGCTGTGGCGGCGTCTCGTGTAAAGTAGAGGAAGATGGGCACGGATGTTAGCTCACGGCTGATCTTCCTCAGCAAAAAGAGGAGGATTGGCAACGGATGTTAGCTCAGGGCTGATCTTCCTCACACACACACACAAAAAGGCGGCCTCTACCTACTTTTTTGGTACTATCTTAATTTAGTTTTTGCCTTGTGTATTCTTTACTCATTTCTAGTTCAGCTTTTTTTTTTTTTCTTTTTCGCTGAGGAAGAGTTGCCCTGAGCTAACAGCTGGTGCCAATCTTCCTCTATTTTGTATGTGAGCCGCTGCCACAGCATGGCCACTGATAGATGAGTGGTGTAGGTCTGCGCCCTGGAACCGAACCTGGGCCGCTGAAGTGGAGCATGCCGCACTTAACCACTAGGCTGCAGGGGCTGGCCCCAGTTCAGCTTTTTTGTTTGTTTTGTTTTTTGATTTTTGGGGGTTTTTTTTGGTGAGGAAGATTTGCCGTGAGCTAACATCTCTGCCAATCTTCCTCTGTTTTGTATGTGGGTCACTGCCTTTGCATGGCTGATGAGTGGTGTAGGTCTGCGCCCAGGATCCGAACCTGTGAACCCCGGCCACTGAAGCAGAATGCACTGAACTTAACCACTATGCCATGGGGCCAGCATCCCCAGTTCAGCTTTCTGTTTAAGGATATTTAAAAAAGATTTTATCCATTCTTTTGTTGTTTTTTGTTGTTTTCAGCAGTAGGGTTGATACCAGTCTACCATACTTCTGGGAGCAGAAGGCCTGATTTTCTTAAATATTTTAAAGACCTTAAATAATAAACACAAATAGATTTACATAATGATTCTAAAATATAAAACCAAAGTATTCACATTATGGCTTTCATTTGCTTTGTATTTTTGTAATTATTAGTATACCTTCTGGGTGTGACAGTACCATTTTACAGAACCAAAGGGAGCAGATTGCCATCATGGGCTGGCTGAACTTACTGTATTAGAGGTTTAGGACTGAGAGCTGATACTTATCTGTCACAAATTCAAGATTGAGACACAAGAATTCTGTGAGCCACAGGTGAATATTCTGAGTACCTGGTCAGTTATGTCTTCTGTGTCAATGGTGAACCGAAAATAGACACATGTCTTTCTGCTTGGTTAAGTTCCGGCCCCAGTGATTAAGCTTTTGTGAGTTTCAGCCTCATTCAGTTTTACCTTAACCTCTTTCAACTTTTTTTTACCTCCTGATTTGGGTAGATAAAATTCTGTAGTCTGCACCTAGATTTTACCTCCTCTCTTTGATATGTAGTTAGAAGAAATTGACTTCTGTATATCCTATTAAGTATTATCCCTCTTCATATTTTATTTCATTATTTTTCCAAGACAAATGGAGAGAAAATATTTGTAATACATGTATCTGACAAATGACTTATATCCAGAATATATTAAAATTCCTACAAATCAATAAGAACACAATTCAATTTATGAATGAACAAAAGATGTGAACAGACCCTTCCCAAAGAATACATCTGAATAGCCAATAAGCACATAAAAAGATGTTCAACATAACTAGGCATCAGTGTTAACCTCTCAAGTCAGGGACTGTGAAAGCTCTGAGATTTTATTCTCTTTGCAAGCTAACAGGTTAGCCAGTCACAGTTGAATGGATACTGGCAGAAAAACATGAGGCATCGGAGTCAGACCAATAAGTAATTTATTACTCTTAGCAATAGTAGCAGCCAGAGTAACATTTTGTCTCCATTCCCTGAGCCTCAACTCTCACAGGAATATGTGCTGAAGGACAGGTGTTTCTGGCACGTAGCGTGGGAGGCATTCCTGGAGAAGAACGAGGGAACAGGAAACCCTGATCTTATGTAGGTGCTCCTGGCAACCTGCTCATCCTCTCCTCCAGAGAGAAACATTAGCATGATCGTGGTACCCTGGATTGTAAGCAGATCTGCTTGGGGAGAAGAGGGAGACATCTCTGTCTTTACTGTACTGTACCAGTAATATAATGTATGTAAGGAATGTAAATAAATCTGCTCTAGAAGGAGTCACTATCTCTGGTTTTCCAAGGCCCTTTGCTCATACAAATATTCTTGCAAAATTTGTTCAAAGCAAATTGGCTGTTAATGCCTAGATGTTTAGAAATGTAAAATTTGAGAATTGTCTCACAAGAATCATTTTGGGTCACTCATTAAAGAGGTTGGAGTAGTACATCCAAATGTGCCTCTTTTTTGTTGGTAGGAGGAGCCAGATGCAATAATTAATCTTCACCTTAGAAGGTATATCTTGACATGCCCCACACTGCTGGACCCCTGGAAACTTCACTGAGGTGGAAGGCTCCTGAAAATGGATTTTCCACCCTCTGACACGAAAATGTCTTACTGATATATCTAGTATAGTCGCTACTTCCTGATCACCAGGCCCGTCTGCATAACATCATCAGTGTAATGGGCCAGCACAATATCTTGTGGAAGGGAAAGGTGATCAAGGCCCCTGGGGTACCACTTTATGACACAGAGATGGAGAGTTAATATATCCCTGAGGTAGGACAGAGAAAGTGTGTTGCTCGCCTTGCCAGCTGAAAGCAAACCGCTTCTGAGAGTCTTTACTAACAGGTATGGAGAGAAAGCATTTGCCAGAGCAGTAGTTGCCTACTAGTTACCAGGGTATGTGTTAATTAGCTCAAGCAATATGATCACATCTGGAACAGCAGTTATAATTGGAGTCATCATTGTCATCCTCCAAGATCCATCTGTCTTCTACATGGGCCAAATAGGCAAGTTGAATGGGGATGTGGTGGGAATCACCACCCCTGCATCTTTCCAGTGTGATGGCATTAATGTTTATAATCCCTCCAGAAATGTAGTATTGTTTTTGGTTTACTCTTTTCATAGGTAGAGGCAGTTCTGGTTACTTCCATTTGGTCTTTCCTACCTTAATATCCCTCACTCTGTGGGTCAGGCAATAAGCGCGTAGATTTTGTCAGTTACTGAGTAGGTCTACCCCAATTATGCCTTCTTGAACGAGATGGGTTTGGGCACACAGTGGGTCCACCATCAGACTCATCTGAACTAAATCTACATTGATCACCTGACCTCCAGAAGCTGCTGTGCTGATTGCTGGGCCACAGTGACATTTTTTTTTTTCGTGAGGAAGATCAGCCCTGAGCTAACATCCATGCTAATCCTCCTCTTTTTGCTGAGGAAGACCGGCTCTGAGCTAACATCTATTGCCAATCCTCCTCCTTTTTTTCCCCAAAGCCCCAGTAGATAGTTGTATGTCATAGTTGCACATCCTTCTGGTTGCTGTATGTGGGACGCGGCCTCAGCATGGCCGGAGAAGTGGTGCGTCGGTGCGGCCCGGGATCCGAACCCAGGCCGCCAGTAGCGGAGCACGTGCACTTAACCGCTAAGCCACGTGGCCGGCCCCCACAGTGACATTTTGAGTCCCCCAGAATTAGCGTCAGTCCAGAGCTAGTGTTGATTAATCTCTGAAAAGTCTAGTTACTTCCATTTCCCCAGTTCACAGTCACAGTAGGTCCCTTTGGAGAAGGCTGAGAAAAAGATAAAGTGTAAATTTTTGGCAGTTTAGTGTGTAGTTTCCTCAAGGAGAGTCATTTGCCTACCCTCGTCCAAGGTTCTGGGTCTGAACACACTGGGAATTAAATGAGGGGCTCTGACTGTTTTGGTGATTCAAGTCAGACTTCTACTTACTAGACCTAGAGCTCTTTCACTTATACAGATCAAGAAAGAATTTAGTAGGCTGCCTGTAGATTTCTTTTCTAGAGACATCGAGATCAACTGGCCAATGCCATAGGTCTTGGCCAGTTGGACTGTTTTGATTACTGCTTTGGTCCCACTGCCCATTACAGTAACCATGCCCACATTGTCTTTGGCAATTAAGTGTCACCTCTTGGCCCCTGCCATCCTGGGATCCCATAATCCACATTGCATTTAAACATCTAGGTTTGGTGGGAGCAGTTTCCACTGTGATTTCTGACCACAGAGAAGAGCAACCACAGAGCTCTTCAAGGACGTTGGGGCTCCCCTCTCAAATCAGTTTCTCACCATCATGGTAACAAGTATGTTCTCTGGTCCCTCCCAAGGTGGATGAGCAGGATTTATATGATAAATCCACTTTAACATTCCAATATCCCTAACCTTTGAATTCTTTCCTCTGCAGTACAGCACGGCAGTTCTGGCATTTGGCCACCTGTGGTCCATACGGAGCTCTTCCTAACCCCTCAAGCTAAAACAGTGAATCCAGAGTTTTGCTCAGTGAGCCCGTCTTAATTTCAGCCTGATCCAACTTTACATTCCTTCCACCTTTATCCCAAACTCTTAGATCCATTTCCACATATATTCCCCAGTTTTCTGTCTATGTAAATCGAAAAGATCACACGGTTCTTTTGGTATGTATCACACCTCCTTACGTATTGGACCCCAGATAGGAGGAAAATAGCTATAAAGGACTTCATTGGAATAATTGATGAATTTTGAATTTGAACCATGGATTAGCAAAGAGAATTCAATCTACGTTCAATTTTCTAAGTTTGACCTTTAGTCCTGCACTTATTTATATTCCTGTTCTTAGAAAATACATACAAATATGGGCAAAAATAGCCTACTAATCCTTTCAGAAATAACTAAAAGTGAATTTCATACTTACACTTCAATCATAGCATTACTGTTCCTGTAGCCCCTAAAAGAATTTTGAAAAACTGTGTTTCTCTTCTTACCTTTTTAAGTTGACATTTAAAATGTTTCATCATAAGTTTTACTGAGAAGAATTATCCAAAACTTGTAAATAAGATAAGAAGATGATTATGTGAAATTATAATGTCTTGCTAAGAGCATTTTCTAACAAGCTGGTTTTAGGATAATCTGACTCTTTCAGGGAATGTAAATTTGTCTTAGTTTTGTAGGGCCCAGTCATTTTACAATTCTGTAAAGTTAGAGGTTAGTTTGTAGAAAAATGGTAGGGTGTGTTGACTTCTCTTCTCTGTCTGCCTTGGCAGATAACCTTGAGGGTTATGATTTTGTTGCCCCATGATGCATTAACCAGTTTTGTATCCAATTCAGCAATCTTGTTTTAACATTCCTTCTTTCACTGACTACATACAGTCCCAGTTTCCCATATCCTTTTTAAAACAGCTTTATTTCATGCTGATTCCTTCTTTAATGGGTTAACTAAAACTTTGACTCATCTATTTGTATAATATTTAACTTCTATTTGTCTGATAATTATGTTTTTTAACATTTTGTGAGTTATGCTTTGAGAGTTCAAATAGTCATAGAACATATAATTATAGTATATTGTAAAAAATTTAAAATAAAACTGCTAAATCACTCTTTTGATCTATCTGGATGAATCCAAATACCATGGTGACTTAATACCTACCATCATTCATTTAAATAATACAGAGATGAGCTTTTCTTTAACAATCAGAAGCTTTAAATCACTGCTTTTTCTCCTTAAACTCATGCCCAGAATTCTCAAAAGTCATTTATTAATAATCCATCATACTTCTTGGCCTAAAGTGTATATATAAGTACATGTGTATATATGTGTGTGTATATATATATATAAATTATTGTTTAAAAAAATTTCCCCTGACACTGAGGCTTTAAATGTTAAAAAATTCTGGGTTAATTTATCATTATAATCATTATGAAGACACAGTTGATCCAAACAACGGTTATATATTAGATATTCTGATAATTGTTAAATATAAGAAAGTATTTTATTAGAAATGTAGCTCTTAATGAGATTAATGAAGTTTTATATAATTTTTATATATTCATGGATGAATAGTATTTATTACTATTTTAATTTTTATTGATGTAAGCACATAGATAAGTAGATGGAAATGGAAACAATACTACTATACTATTGTCATTTAATTCTTTGAAATCCTCTGAGTTATATGCCAAAAATGACATAGTAATTTATTTATCCAAATGATGTTTAGTGCTCTAATAGCTAGTAACTCCATTATGTTATCCTTCAATTTGGTTGACAGTGAAGGATTGGAAACCGCCTGACTTATGTAAGGATTTTTACTTAGTCGTTTCCTGTTGCTGATGGGAAGATTTTAAATGGATCCTGTGTTTTGCACCCAGAGGTTTGTCTACCCAGAGCAATATATCATAGTGAGATGAGGAATGGGAGAGTGACAGGCCTTTCTTTTATGGCGTGAGAAGGGAGACTGTGAAAGGGGAGATGGGGAGGAGAGCCTGTACCTGCAGTAGAAAGCTCAGACTACGTATGCAGGTGCAGGTCTGGAAACTGATCCTGTCAAATATCCATAACTACTCAGCTAGCTGGGAGGCGGCTTCTCTAGAGAATTTGGCTCATGACTTTGTGATGCTGCGAAGTAGGATTCCTTTAGCTGCCAGTGCAACCTTTCAATGGGTTTAAATGACTTCCCAGTACAGGTGCCCTAAACCCACCATATCAGCTGTATAATTAACCCAAACATATCTGCCAAGATAATTCCAAAGAGAAATTCACAAAATGAAGAAAATACAACCTAGAAATTTAAATCAGCATTGACAGACATTTTTTGAGGTTAAAGCACTTTAAGAAAGATGAAAAATATTCCCATATCATCAGAAGCTAAAGATAATATTTTGTTCTCACATATCAATGCAGAAAGTTGCACTGACTCGCTTGGAATTAAGATGCAGAAACATCATATCGTGTCCCTAATGATATGAAGAAAGGCAGTCAACCAAAGGAAGTTAGCAGAACACACCAATGTTTAAATAGTCTAATCAGAGACATCATCAATTACTGGATAATCAGTTCAAATAACACAAAAGGGGAAAAATATGCTTTCTCCTGCCTCTCCTTCTTCTTCTCCCAATAAGCTTTCAAGGAGTTTATACTTAAATTTCAGTAAGTGATCAATTTATAATCCCTTCTTCAAAAATGTAGAAGAAATAGAGTTTTATATGCTCTTGTCACAATTCATTTCCAAATAATTTCATTCTATAACCTCACTTGGAAATCAGGGCTAATTTAATTAATTGGAAAAAAGCAAATACATATAAAGAACATATAAAGCTCCCTAAACTCATCCTAAGGCATACTATGTTAACTTGTAGACTAGTCCTTGCTAATGAGGTAATGTATATATTCCAGTATTTCAGATTATAAGATTTATCTGCCCACTGATTTTATGAAGTTGATTTTTTTTTTTTTTTCTGTCTCAGCTTTTTTTTTTTTTTTTTTAAAGATTTTATTTATTTATTTTTTCCCCCCAAAGCCCAGTAGATAGTTGTATGTCATAGCTGCACATTCTTCTAGTTGCTGTATGTGGGACGCGGCCTCAGCATGACCAGAGAAGCG
The DNA here is from genome assembly GCF_057802395.1 of Ceratotherium simum simum. Taxonomy (NCBI): domain Eukaryota; kingdom Metazoa; phylum Chordata; class Mammalia; order Perissodactyla; family Rhinocerotidae; genus Ceratotherium; species Ceratotherium simum. The sequence continues at coordinate 72,839,467 of NC_141909.1, read as the reverse complement.
GTGTGTCGGTGCGCAGCCGGGATCCGAACCCGGGCCGCCAGCAGCAGAGCGCACGCACCCAACCACTAAGCCACGGGGCCGGCCCCTATGAAGGTGATTTTAATGCAAAAAGATTAAGAGGTTTCCCCAGCATGGAATAGGGTTCCCTGCCACTTACATAGAGCAGGCTCCATCTCTGAGGGATTAGTGGTCAATATACTCTCACTCATTTCCTTCTCCTATTGTGACTCCCTGGTCATCACATCAGCCCAGCTGAGAAAGAAAGGAGGCGATAATCCCCCGCTGTCTCTGTGATGGGAACTTGTGAGTGGCGAAGATGCAGGGGGCCTAGGGATGGCTTTGTGTGTCCTGTGGCAGAGTTGAGGAGAGCCATCATCATGGCTGGGAGTCCATAGCAAAATACCTCACTCATCCACACCTCTGACCTAGGGAGCAAGGGAGGGAGGCAAGTGTTTAACTTCTCAAGTGTGTAGAAGTGGTTTCAGAGGGAGAGGAGAACTTGTTCTCATAGTTCTTGTCTTTCACCACTTTCAGCTGGACTGTTAAGGCAAATGATCCTTTATACCCAACCTTTCATTCCCCCAACTAAGCAAATGGCTTGGCCTGGGAAGAGGGTGGAAGATAAAAAAAGGAAAACCATAACCAAACAATTCACCCCAAAATATTTTCCCAAATGCTTTGGAAATTCAAAGTCAATGTTTAAGAGAAGAGTTCAAGTGAGGAAAGGGAAGGTTTCTCTCTTTTTTTTTTTGTTTCATCTAGCACTCTGACTCAGACACCTCAGAAGAGGTGATATGAGAAGAGCAGAAGCAGTTGGCCAAGTATAGTTTCAGCTTGAAGAATACCTTCCCCTATTTAGTTAGATTCTTTTTTCATGCTTCTTCAGTTTACAACTTCATGTCCTCAACTCTCAATGATTGTAAGGGTTTCCTTAGTGGCTTTGAAAAAATATAGATGCCCAGGCTCCATCCTTGGAGAATCTAAGACAGTAGGAGTGGGATGGGTTCTGGGCCACTGTTGCAAGGGGGATTCTCTCTAGCACAGCTAAGACTGAATTCTACAGATATATTAAGTCCTTTTGGTACTTTCCCAGATATGACTTGGATGGCAAGTGGGGGTACCTGCTGTCTGGTCCTGGAAAGTTGGGTCCCTGGCCTGATATCATATCAGGTGTCCAATTTGTTTTGGGGATTTTTGTCAAACTTAGTAGTAAGAACACCTTTCTCCTTCTCTTCTGGAGTAGCTCCCAGTTATGCTGGCAATAGCAATTATTTCTCCTAAGGTCATAACTTAGGAAATACTTTGCTTTCTGTTTTTCATAAATAAGAAATATCTTGTATTTTTTTCTGATTATACAAGTACATGTTCATTATTAAAAATTCAGAGAACACAGAATATATAAAGAAGGAAAAAAATGTATGAAAAAGATAAAAATCATGTCATACTTCTACCTGGAGAAACTATAGTTCATATGTGTTGCGCAAGACATTGTGTCTGATGAAAAATCAGGATCATATGGTACACAGTACAACACTGGTTATTACTTGATTGCTTCACCTAATAAAATATCCGGGGTATGTTTAAGGTCAGCAAATGCATACATACACACGTGTGTGTGTGTGTGTGTGTGTTTGCTTTAGTGATGGCATAATATTCCACTATATGCATAACTATAATTTATTCAACCCACATCCTGTTGGACGTTTTGATTATTTCCAGTGATTAACATCCTTGCACAAATAGTTTTGCACAGCTTTCTGATTATTTTCCCAGGGTAAATTTATAGTTGTTAGGGAGGCTTGTGATATATATGGCTAAATTGACCTCAAGAAAATATACCAATTGGGACCTCTAGTAGCATTTTATAAGTGAACTCATTTCCCCAGAGATCACCTGATTTGAGTATTGATTGGTGAAATTGGTGATTCTGTTTATTCACTGATTATTTATATTTCTTGTTTGGAAATTGCCTATGCATGTCCTTTGCCATTTTTCAATTGGAGTATATATTCTTATTAATTTGTGATTAATAACATCTCTTAGTATGTTCTGGATATGAATTCAGTGTGATATATGTTGTAAGTATTTTTAGCAATTTATTGTTTAACTTTAGTTATGGGATTCCAATTTTATAACAAAATTTTCTATCTTTTCACCTATCTTCTGGATCATCTGTTTTTGTTGCTTGTTTTATCTTTTGGCAATCAGTTATTTTTCTTGTTTCCTACCATGCCTGATATTTTTTGATTAAATGCTAGACATTTGTATGAAATATTATATAGTCTGTGGGTGATTTTGTTTTTCCCAGAGATGATTTAACTTCCTTTAGACAGTAGTTAGACTAGGGGCAAAAAATTTGGTCCAGTCAGGGTTTAAGATGATTCAGGGGGGACTTGAGGCTTTCCGAGGGCTGGTCTTTCCACTCTGTTTGTGCATCTAGGACTTGGCACTTCAGGGTTTTATGCTAAAAACCTGAAATATTTACCAGGGTCCCTCGTCTCATCCTGAACTGTAATTTTACTTCCCCTAGCTCTGTTGGATTGTGTAAACTCTGTTCCATCATATAGCCACATAGTAACTATTTGTGCTTAATTTCTTGGCCTCTTTACCCAGAGTAGTTTATGATGTGGCGAATTCCTTGAGGACAAACGGAATACAGGGTACTGCAGAATGTTGGGTTCGCTTCTCTGTGGTTTCCTTTACTTTAGGATCTTGGTACCTCAAGTCCTGGCTGCCTTATTAGCCCTGTGTTCATTTTTGCCTTCCAACTGGAAAGATCTCTAGGCAGCTATTTTGTGCTCAGCCTCAATCTTTTGCACTGAAAATGAGCAATTTCCTGAGGGAAAGGGGGACAAAGGTGGCCCAGCTCACCCCATTGCATTGTCCTTCACTCTGGGCTCTTGGTGTTTTGTATTAGTTATCCATTGCTGTGTAACAAATTATCATAAACTTAGAGGCTTAAAACAACACACATTTATTATTTCACAGGTTCCTGGGGTCAGGAATCCAGACAAGGCCTAGCTGGGTCCCCTGCTTCCAGCTCTCTCGTGAGACTACATTCAAGGAGTCGGCTAGAGCTGGGGTCTCGTGTCAAGGTTAGACCAGGGAAGGCTCCCCCAAGCTTGCTCAGTGGTTGTTGGCAGGATTAAGTTCCTTTGGGCTGTTGGACTGAGGGCCTCACTTTCTAGCCAGCTTTTGGCCATAGGCTGTCCTCAGTTCCTCGCCACATGGGCTACTCCAACATGGCTGCTTGCTTCATCAAAAGCATACAAACTGAGAAGGCAAGAGAGAGAGTCTGCTAGCAAGATGGAAGTTACAATCTTACATAATGGAATCAAAGAGGGACAGCCCATCACCTTTGTGATATGTTGGTTAGAAGCAAGTCACAGGTCACACCTACACTCAGGATGAGGGGATTACACAAAGGCCTGAATACCACGGGAGAAGGACTGGAGACCATGTGAAAGTCCGATTATCACACCCTTCATGTCCTGCTTCCTTGGCCAATTTTTGATGATCATATTCGAAAGCTTTTCTTTTTTTCTAAATTTTATTCTGTTTTTATAGTTTCTCTTGGTGGAAAATTTGATCTAATACAAGCTACACCAACAGTGCTGCAAGGGGAAAAACAGTATGCATGTACTGTTTTTTTATTATGGTAAAAATATACATAACATAAAATTTACCATTTTAACTATTTTAAAGTGTACAATTCAGTGGCATTTAGTACATTCACAGTATTGTGCAACCATCACCACTATCCGATTCCAGAACATTTTCATCACCCCACACAGAAACCCCATACCCATTAATCAGTCACTACCATTCTCTTCTCCCCTAGGCCCTGGAAACCACAAATCTGCTTTCTGTCTTTATGAATTTCCCTGTTCTGAATATTACACATAAATTGAATCATACAATATGTGGCCCTTTGCATCTGGCTTCTTTCACTGAGCATAACTGAAAACAAGGCTAATCCACGTTGTAGCATGTGTCAGTATTTCTTTCCTATTTATGGCTGAATAATAATCAATTGTATGGATATGCTGCAATTACTTATAATTTACACAAATATATTCTACTATAGATCTCATTATGCTTCTTACTGTTTTGATTCAGCTCTTTTTTAAAGTTATTTTCCTTGAGGTATAATGTACATCCAATAAAATTTTCCAATATTAAGTGTACAATTGGATGAGCTTTGACAAACGTATGCATTTATGAAACTACCACCGTGATAATACAGAATATTTTTGCCTCTCAAAATGTTCCCTCATGTCCCCTTATAGTCAACCCCATCTGCCCACCAGAAGCCCTCCATAGCCACTGATGTGCTTTCTGTCCTGACAGTTTTGCTTTTCCTAGAATTTCATATAAATGAAATCATCGAGTACAACATCCAATGAATGGGGTTTTCCACGGATAGTATAGAAATTGGAGAGGAGAAATGATCAAAGAAATAATTTTTAAAAATTTCCCTGGGCTAAAAAGAGACTCGAATCTTCCAATTAAAATGTCCTATTCTATGCCATCCTTGGTGGCCTAGTGGTTAAGGTTTGGTGCTCTCACCACCGTGGCCTGGGTTTGTTTCTCAGTTAGGGAACCACACTACCCATCTGTTGGTTGTCATACTGTGGCGGCTGCGTGTTGCTGTGATGCGGAAAGCAATGCCACCCGTATTTCATATATCAGCAGGTCACCCAGGGTGGACAGGTTCCAGCAGAGCTTCCAGACTACACAGACTAGGAAGAGGGACCTGACCACTTCTGAAAAAATTGGCCATGAAAACTCTATGAATAGTGTCAGAGCATTTCCTGTATAGCTAGGGAAGATGAAAGGATGGAGCAAAAAAGACTGGGCAGGGTTCTGCTCTGCTGTACACAGGGACTAGAAGTCAGAATTGACTTGACAGCACTAACAACAAATTCTATGTCTAGCACAATAAATAATAAACAAAACATAACAAAGCAAAACATAAAAACGTCCCACACTTAGACACACCAAAGATAAAGGAAAGATCGAAAAGATCCAAGAGGAAAATCACAGGATTCTTATGTTGAAGAGAGTGTCAACTTAGAAAAAAGAGGCAACTGCAAACAAAAGGAGAGTGTTTATTTTGGGTCTTAGAATCACAATTCAGGGAACACAGTTTCTGGCAGCAGCCAGAAAAGTGTCCCCATGAGAAGTAAAAGTCAGGAATTTTTATTAGCAAAAAGGAGATCCCAGAATAATTACCTCAGTTGTTAGGGAAGATAAATTTATGTTATAGTTCATCAGCTTACTCAAGGACATCTTGTTGCTGCTAGAAAAAGTATATTTTTGCACAGTCCTTCGAAAGTCCTTTCTCAGAAAATAACTCTCTTTTGGCAAGTCAGCAAGGTCAGCACAGTTTCATATTTTTTTAACAAGATGGAATTCAGGGCACAAAATGGAGTCACTGTTGTCAACTTGTTTCACATTTTCCCCTTTTGCTCATGATTTTTCTGGAAGAAAACATCAAGAGAGCAACATTAGTTTCTTGAGGTCAGATAGCTTGATTACCTGCTCTGGTTCCACCCAGCCCTTTGGTGGCAGTCTTGTGAAAGAATCAACAGCAATTTCCTCTAAGCCTTCTGATCCATAAAATCCATCTCAATGAAGAGCATCTAATGTGGTCATCTGGGCAAACATAAGCTGATAAACAGTCACCCAAATACTTCAATCCAACAATCCTCCATGTCCAGCTTCCCAAAGGATCTGCGGGATGCTTTCTAGGGTAAGATGCCAAGCATAAACCCACTGTTGGAGTTCTCCACTTTGTGTAAAGGGGTCCACAAGAGGGAGTACAAAGATGCAAATTACAAATGGACACCATGTGCTTTCAGTATGTAGAAGAATAGACAACAGAGCTCTCCCAATAGGATGAGTAAGATTAAAGAATGAAAAGAATAACAAATTGTTGGTGAGAAAGAACACAAAAAATATACAGGCCTGGTCCAGATTCTTGGGAAAGCTGCCTGCTCAGCTTTCGTCTGCTTCGATTCCTAGAAATCTTACTTTCAGGTCATCAGTTGGTGTGCAGGTTCAGTCAGGGTTTGGTGCTTTTTTTAGATGTAACATGTGAATCTGAGTCTATTTTTTGGAGTTTAGCAACGCAAGGGTTGGTTAACAGTACCTGGTAAGGTCTCCTCCAGTGAGGTTGGAGGGAGTCTTTCTAAAGGTGTCTTTTCTAATAGATGAAAGCTCTGGGCTGCAGATTATGATGTCTGGTGTTTTTGTCTCCCGAGTGCACACTGTGGAAGGATTGTTCTGCTAAAGTGTGATTATTCTCTATGGATTTGATTATGCCTCTGCAAAATTGAAGTGTATCCTCTTTTATCAGCTGTGGATCAAAGGAAGCAGGGGCTAGGTGCTTTGGGAATCCCATTATAAGGAGAACAGATTCTCATTGAATTTATGCAAATACATATATTGTCATAAAAATAAGAATATTTAATAAGAGTTGCATAATTCTGGAAGGATCAGATAGGGAAAAAAAGATAAATGCGTCAACATTTGCTGCAAAGGTACAATTTACAACATTGCTGTAAGCTATAGATAGCTTAAAGGAGAGGAGCAAAAGAGGTCCTTTAAATGTGGAAAACAAAATGTTAAAGCAATCAGTTTCCCATAGGGATTTTAGAGATTCCCACCCAGTTCAGTGTTATGATCCTAAACCTGTGTTGTCAAAAACCTGTGTTCTAAAGTACTTGTCAAAGTCTTCTCTGTGAATGTCCTTGGAGGTGAAGCACTTTTATAGGCACAATTTTTGCCAAAGCATCAGAGTAAAACAATAACTGTCTACAAATGACAAAAGACTTAAAAATGCCCCTTATTCAAGATCTGATGAAAGTTTATTATAATACAACTGACAAGGGAATTTGGTTATTTTTGTGATGTACAACATTTTAAGATAATAATTGGAGTTATGATGGGTAACAATATATTAGGACATATCAGATTTACAGGAATTTTTTCATAATTTCTGAAACACATAACATATGCTATACAGATGCAATGTAAAGAAGGCTTGGTGTTACTTCTTGTTTGACAATGCTTCCCATGTAATTTAATGTATCAAATAAGCCTAATTAGTTTAATATCTTTCAGGTCAAAAAAACTTTATTTAGAATTTGATTTTGGGGAAATTTGTCAAAAATATCAAAAAGGTTTTAAAACATTTGATCAAAAAGGATCACAGATTTTTATGAAACAATACTTAGTTATCCATTTAACCAAAGTGACAAAAAGATTTTAAAGGCAAATACAGATGGTTGCATAGTTCTAAGTTAAATCCAGCTATTTTAATATATTTAATATTGAAAAAACTCAGCTTTTCTAAGTAATCAAAGACCTGATAAAGACAAAACACAGAATCTTTGTTTCCTAGGCAGATTACATTAAAGGTAAAAAAACTTTATTTATAATTTCTTAAGAGCAGAACAATAATCTGAGAAGACTTTGTCGTTTTACTAGAGAGAAAAACCAAATTCTAATTTTGCAGCAGTGTACTTTTGATATTAAAATTGGTTTTTAAATAAATTCATTGTAATCTTAGCCAGCTTGACCACTCATTAAAATTTCTTTTTAAAGATCCCTTTTTCACAAACCTTCTACAACTTTCTATGTCTATTTAGGTTTTGTCCTATCTTTTTCTTTCTTATTTTGGAACAATCATTTTGTTGTAGGACAAAATTACTTTCTTGTTTTCCTTTAACAAAAATGCATCTTCATTCTTCATTCCTTCTCTTACTGAAAACACATATCCTACTTTCCTTGTCTATTTTTCATATACAGTCGTTTTCTCAGTTTCAAAAACTTACAAAGTTTATCTAGAAAGGAAATGATGGAAGGCAGTTGTAGCCGAATAATTACACATTTACTCTTAGAGGATAGCATAATTGCCTATGCATTACATTAAATGAATATAACCTCCTTCTATATAACGTAGTTAAAACAAACCATATGCTTTTTGTAAATTGCAGTATGAAATTCATCCTGCCATTGCTCTGCCAAACCAGGGATGATAGAACAGACAGAGGCAAAAAGATCCCCATGTTATTGCTGAAGAGGTGGCTCTAAGTTGAGTAGGCAGAATAAAGATTGGAAAGATGGAACAACAACTTCTGAACTGATGGCAGAGCTATAAATATCTGGGAAGCCATCACAAGAATTCTCAGCCTTGCAGGTAGTTATAAGAAATGGGGGAAGTTTTTTTAAACAAAAACTGCTGCCTGGCTGTAAACCTGAAAAGAAAAGGCAATAAAATACAAGCCTATCAGAGAGTGATTACAGCCTGGCCTTGAGGAGTTATCATTGTGTGTGTACAGTTCTTATAGTGGCCTCTCCATCTGGCTGCATAGACCCTTCTGTTGCTCAGTTTACTGTGGCATAAGAGCAGTGGCTTTCAAAGCATTTTGGACCATTCCACAGCAAGATTTATAGTGTATATTATGGTCTAGCATATTCCTACATATATAAAACTGCATAAGTAACTGAAATAAAAATTTAATAAACTGATACATATTTTTTATTTTTAGTATATGCCAAACATGCATTCCATTTTGCATTTTATAAAATTATTTTCTTTTATTTGTATGTAATAAGTTTATCTATGAAGTATAGATAAAATTGAAGATATATATTATCCATTTATCTATATTGATAAGTATAGATACCACATACATTTTCTATTTAAATAAATGTTAATTATAATTTATCAATAGTCTGTGACCATAGTTTGAAAACTGAGACGTTACAGTAAGTCCTTCCATAGGAGGAGGAGGCTCTCATGAGAGCTCCATTGCTTCTCTTCTTTCAAAGGGGCACCTGCTGTTTGCCTGCATTCTCAGCATCACACACACAGTTTGAATAGAGTTAATTTACGTTTATTACTCTAAGTGTTCTAACATTTTCTCTTGGTTCATTTTGTGTTCTCAGCTCTTCTTTGAACTTTTTGAACTATTTGTAATCTTTGCTTTCCAATGAAAACTAGGAAGCAGGCAATTTTGAATTACCGTATATTAGCATCCTGTAGTAGATTAGCAAACCTATAAACACATTTTATCATTTCTAAAAGCATATTCATCTTTACAGTAAACTTTTCAATGTGGCACAAAACATGTCAAAGATTTTTTTTCATTTATTTGCCTGCTGTAAAAATCCTTTTTAGAGCTGTTTTTGAATCATTTTGTCTTTCAGAAGCTTCTGCATACCAATCAAAGAATGCATTCTGTTGTCCCTGAGAGGTTTGGAATCTCTCTTTTAAGGGTGCCCCTTAAGGTGGACTTATCTGAAACAGTTTTCTCAGAATAGCCATTACAATTCCAAATTATTCAAAAGTTCACCCATTCCACTTGTTTAGTTTTAGATCTATTTTCTAATCATGCTTGCAAATAAATTAATTTAGGTATTTCAAATGAGCCCCCTTGGAGCCAAGCAAGTTTTAAATCATCCTTGGTATACTAGTGCCATTTATCTAAAAATATACATCCAGAGAGCCCATAATTTTTAAGCACAATTCCAGCAGGAGCCCCAAATGGGGGGTTGAATTCCTGTAGCAGTCCTAGACCACGTACTTCCCACTACAAGTATGTACTCACCCAAAAATGAAGTAAATTCTCTTAAACTGGTTCCAAAAGACACCCAGAATAAAAGCCAGAACCTCAGCCAAGGTGGGAGGTTTGGAACCAAGAGGACTCACCACCGGGGCGCCGGGCTATTGGGGAGACGATAGAGCACAAGAGACTCACACAGATACACTGCTTAACACCAACAGTGGCACCGGAAATAGGCAGAAAGTTACTTTGAATCTCATGTCTCTGACACCAAATATGTCAACTTAGAAAAAAGAGGCGACTGCAAACAAAAGGAGAGTGTTTATCTGAGGTCTTAGAATTGCAATTCAGGGAACACGAGTTCCAGCAGCAGCCAGAAAAGTATCCCCCTCAGGAGCAAAAGTCAGGTGTTTTTATTAGCAAAAAAGAGAGCCCAGAACAACCACCTCAGTTGTTTGTTAGGGAGGGTAAACTTATTGTAACCACGGGCCCTTGAGCACCACTTCAAATGACCCCATCTTATCACCAGAAGGTTTTTCAGGGGCAACCGAAAAATTTGCAAGTCATGTAGCTAGAGCATGCACAGAGGATGTTACCGAAACAAGTGGGTTCACCTCCTGGCAAGTTAAATAACACTATACACCAGTGGAAGTTATCTCGCAAAGTAAAGTGTATTTGCAGCAAATAGGAGACCATGAGGAATCATTTCCAAAGTCATGGCATCCCCAAACAAAGGGAAGCAAGGACCTTTATTTTGGTTGGGGAATGAATATTCAAACAGGAGAGGCGGGTATATGGTTGTGCAGGCTCAGTAGGAAAACATGTTTCCATATACACTGCAGCTTATGGTGATAAGGCCTAAGCTCCTCCTGGAGAGATCTTAGCCTTAAAAATAAGGCAAACATCATGGGCGTAGCTCTTGTGGTGAGGCTTGGTCTGGTTCAGGCTGGTTGGTGGTTGCATCTCCTTAACATAACAAAAGGGGAAGAAAACAATTTGGAAAAACAGTTAAATGCTTCAAAGCCCACCCCTGAGTTCCTCGGGGCACCTAGTCGGTGACAGGAGAAAATCTTGACCTGAAGTGATCCCAAAACCAAAGATTCTCCCCACATGGAACCAAAGGACCGGGACACGACTGGAACTTGAAAGTTGGACTCTTACCAGGAGCGAGGGGTTCATTGTCTAAGAAGATCCGGGGTTAAAGCCCCTTCCACATCTCACCGTAAATGTTTAAAGCCCTCCAACTGAAACGTACCCCGGAGCATGTCTGTGTAGCAGCCTATCCACCCTAACCTCTTAAATTTTGCCCCAAACCCTGAATCGGGGAGACAGATCTGAGAACTTATGCCTCCTGTCTCCTTGCAGGTCCATCTTGCAATAAAGCCTTTTTTTTTTTTTCTCAAAAGCTGATGCTGTAATAATTGGCTCTATATGTGCATCGGGCAAGAGAAACCCCAATTTTGTGCAATAACATTATGTTACAATTCGTTAGCTTACTTAAGGATGTCTTGTTGCTACCAGAAAAAGTATATTTTTGCACAGTCCTTCAGAAAGTCCTTTCTTAGGAAACAACTCCCTTTTGACAAGTCAGCAAGGTCAGCACAGATTCATATGTTTTTAACAAGGGAGTTCATGGTACAAAATGGAGGCACTGTTGTCTACTCATTTCATAGGAGAATAAGATGGGCATTAAGCAATACTAGATGTTGGACTCAAATAGATCAATGCCTTTAATGTGCTGAGAGTAAGTGATTTAGAACTTGGAATGCCCTGCAAGCCAAGTTATCAATCAAGTGTGAAGAGCCAATAACTATACTATTAAATATGCCAAGATGCAGAACTTTTATTTCTCATGCACTATTCACTACTTCTTAGGAAGTTACTCATGTTCCAGCCAAAAGAGACAGTAAACAAAGAAAAGGATCCAGAAAACAATGCCTCCTGCTGAGGGGAGCAGTAAGAGTCCCAGAGTGACAGAATGCAGCAGGCCTAGAGAACAATCAGGCCAGCTTGCAGCAGGAAGATGGACAACGCCGGGGGAGCTCTCCTGGAGGAAAAGAGGATTCATAGACCTTATAGTGCCATTGAGATGCTGGATGGACTTAAGTATATGATAAAGGGACAGAATGCTAGAAAGAGGAAGGGCAATTAGACATTTCAGAAAACAAAAGCTGTAAAGGAAAGAAACATCAGCACAACATAAACTAGCTCTGCAGTGAATGATATTTACATAGGCATAATAATGTAAGTATGTTACTGATATTTAAAATTTCAAGAATCCACCTACTCACAAAGAACAGAAAAATTTATTGCTACAGAGTAGCTTATAAAGATTGTAAAAGTACAAGTGCATATGACAAAAGTTAGGAAGGGGAGTGAGTGGAGTGGGGAGGAGAGGTGAAGGAAAGGGTAGGAAGGCTATTATCCTCGTGTTACAATCTGAAGGGTTGAAAGATAATATCTAGAGTTGATGCAACAAGAAATGGAAATTTGACTATATTATTTGAAGTTAAAAATGGTAGCTAGTAGGAAGATAAATAGGTGATATAACTATATTGAGAGGAGGTGGAGAATGCAGGTAAGGGGATCTCTGTAGTTGTTAAGTAAAAAGTGATAATAAAAGCATATTATCTAGAAATACACTGGTAAACACCAGAAGAATTAGAAATGTGTGATGAAAAATGCTTTCCCTGGGGATCTGGACTGGAGGAAGAGGACTAGGAAAAAAAACTTTTGCTTTTAGTTATAGGTCCTCTATATTACTTGATTCTTAAAACTATATATATATATTATTTTGATAAAATATGAAAACACAAATATGTCAAAACTGATGAAATTAAGAAGATGGTACTGATTTGAGAACTAAAATCCAGATTTATAAAGAACTTGGTGGATTGTAAAAAGTAGTTAGATTTTGTCCTGGGTGATGGTAAGATCTTGAAGAATTTTTATCAAAGGAAGGGCTTATGTAATTTACATATTAGAAAAAGATTTTGAGGGATTGACTGATGTGGTTTAAGACCAGAGAGAGGTAACAGTAAGGATGTTATTGCCCTAGATCCAGTAAGAGGTGATGAGGGCCTAAGCCAGAGCAGTGGGAATAGGAGCTAAGGAAGAGGGTTGGCTTGGGCTATGGGAGTGTGGCGGACCATCCCCAGAGGTAACGAATAAAGGAAGGCAAGCTTATTTAGGGAGGAGGAAGATAAAGAGTTTAGTCATGTTGCATTTGAAGTCCTGAAGCACTTCAAGTGGAGACCTCTGGAACACCATTGGGCCACTTGGAAATATGGGTGTAGAGCTCTGGAGAGATGTTTGGGGCAAAAACACAAATCCACCTCATGTCTGTTGAAGCCATGACTGTGAGTTAAATCACCCAGAAAAAGACTACAGAAGGAGGAGCCATGGGCCAGGAGAGCAACCTCCTAAAATCAAAGTTAATGTGGTGGGCAGGGGAGCATCCTGAGAACATGGTGCCCTCAGAAGACACCTCGCCCGCCCTGATTCAGGCATACCTCTCCTCACCACTTTCAAGATTAAGGTTTGCTCTTTATTTCAGAACTGTTGGCTCAGACACTGTTTGAAACTCACTTTATTTTCACGTTCTCTGTCACAATTGTCTTGTTAAGTGGCACGAAATTACAATTATTTAGTGAGAAACAGAATATGCAGGCTGTGGAAAATAACAACCAGAAAAACAAATGAATTTTTCATCCTTCATTTAGTTGTTGTGTCGTGTGGAATTCTAGCTGGATAAGAGTCGTTGGCTCTCAGTCAGTACATTTGCTGGTGCTTGTTCTCCATGCAGTGCTTGCCCGTGTTGTCTTGGTTGTCTATCTCAATACAGGCAAGGTATCTCCTTCCTTCTTACATGATAACTTCAAAAGCAACTAGACATTTGGAAAAAGTAACAGCAGTCTAGTCATAAAATCCACCTGGTAAGTTTATTGATACCTTTATTGAACAATTTATTGATACATTTAAACATGAAAACAAGTAGAATTGAAGTGTTCATCCACACTACAACATGTGAAGAGTGATAGTATCTCCATGGAAAGCAATTGCCGCTTCACTTTCTTGTCCCACCGAGATTGGAAGACCTGGGAACATAAAAACCAAAGCAAACTTTGAGTTGACAGATGGGTCATAAATATCAAGTGTGTTCTTTCAGTGGAGGCATGAAGTCTCCTGAAAGGCAATCTATATCACAAACGCGTGGGCGCATGGCTTCCGTGTGTCAAATATGTTACAAGATGGCTCTACTCCTCTTAACCCAGACTCAGCGTCCAGCCTGATTACTGCAGACTAACAGTTTGATGAATGATGTTTCCTTCATTATTTCATAGCACTTGATTCATGTGTTTTTATATGTTTTCATCTTAAATGGGCCCACAGAGATAGTGGTTTAAATCATTTTATTGAGCTGAGGTTGAACGATATGTCATTCAAATCAAAACACACACACACATACACACGAACATAAACTGATAAACAGTAACATGAACATCAAAATCCATCCATAGCTAGCACAGCCATCAACAAAGAACCCTAGCAGAAGTTCATTTGGCATTAAATAAGCTAAATTTTCCTAGACAGGAACAACCATTTTCCAAATCGATACATATTGAAAAAAAAAACATTCTGACTTTGCGGTTTTGAGTGGCAAAACTAAATGAGAAGGCCCATCTAAGAGACAATGGAGGTACAATCTTGCTATAGAATTTTGGCCTTTTTCAGTGCTGATTCAGGAGTCTCTCTTGGGCTGACTGGGTTGCCAATAAATTTTTAAGACTGTAGAATATGTAGCATGAGGATGCTTTTAAGACTGAATTTTAAACACTGTAATTTCACAATTATAAGGGGACATTGGTCTGTGTCATGGTCTGGGATAATCAGTCACAACTTTGTTTAGACAGCAGAACAACTAGAAACCAAAGAACTCATTTTAGAAGTCCACAAATATCGAGTTTATTTCCTCATGAAACCAGGAACCATTTCAGACATGTGAAACAATGTGTTTGGAAAAAAAGATGCAATCAGATTCAGCAAGATCACTGGATTCTGAATTTTCTGTTAATATCGGTTTGCTATCGATTCATTAGATTTGATCACCTGGCTTTTGTTACCAGGTAAGTAGCGGCAGCTTCCACATGCATGAACACTATTAATGGGAGAACAACCTTAAAGTTAAGAAAATATTTCAGTTCATCTATTTCTTTCCAGGTAATTGGGAAAAGACTATTGTTAAAATATGAGCACTTGTACACATTAGCCCATCTCACTGGGAAACTATTCTGTAGGAGTACCTTTTTGGGAGTCACTGTTTTAGCCAACACAGAAAGCAATGCAAGGCATCAGAAGTGTGTAACTCACATTTGCCCTTCTTTACTGAAGTAAACATTTGCTTAACTCACTTCAAAAAAATTAGTGAGTCCTCAATTTGTCATGTTGACTCAAAAGCCAGCAAATTCTTTTGACCGTGTTAAATGGTTGAATTATTAGAACAGTACGCGACCTTACTCTAAAAACTCAAAACCTTTTGAACTATTGCTGCAACTTAAAGTAAATAAGTAAAAATTGCCATCGTTCTCCCCAAGCCTATTTGCAGTATCTAAAATTCAGGTAAGAAAAGAGATTGCAAATGTCAGCATATACAGAGTAATGCAGTGGATTTCAGGTGAAATCCCAAAGAGAGCTGTCAATGTGAGAGCAGAAGGAGAAGAAGATGAGAACAGGACTAACAGGGCAGGAGAGAGCAAAAATAAACAGGAGACCCCAAGTTTTAGAAAGAGATAATGGGAAATTAGAAAAATACGTATTTTCACATAGAGATGACCCTTTTTGTCTCCTCTCCAAATCTGGCAGGGCAAGGAAAGGTAGGTGCGTGATTTTGGATCTAAAAATTTTAGGAGTCACTGGATTGGAAATCAAATTTACAGAAAGTGCAGACTGAGAGAAGCTTGCAAAATCCATGGTAAGAGAGAGATGCAAATTAAAGATAAACTGTGTGCCCTGTCCTCCCCACCCCTCACCCCTGTGAAGCAGCGATACCCAGGCTTTCTCCTTGGTCTGTCAGGGTTGGCTTTGCAGTGCAAGGTGAGTGGCTCCAGCAAACTCAGCTTGGTCAGCCAAGATCTGTACCCATATCTGTCCATTCAGGGGGAAACCTTTAGCTCTCTTCAGGAGTGCAGTTTGGCATGGGAATAGGTCCAGTGTTCTTGTTCCTGATGGGAGAAAGATCTCTAAGTCTGGGTTGGCTCTCATTGGCTAACCTTTCCTGAAGGCTTAGCCATCCCTTTGGTCAACCCCTCTGAGTGCACTTGAACTCTGGAGCTGGACAGAAGTACTCAGACCAGCTGGGGGTTGGGAACACCCTCGTTTATTTTTTTCTTCCTCTCTTCCTTCAACGTAGCTATTTTGAGTGCCTGATATGTACCAGACCACTGTTCTTGGTACTGAAGATGGTGATGGGAGCTTTCAAGGAACTTACATTCAAGAGGAGGGAAATGGAAAATTAAGATAATTCATTTTTCAGATTTTTATAATTTCTGTGAAGGAAATAAGATGATGTGGTAGAGAATTACTTGTAGGGAAGTGGGTCAAGAAAGACCTTTCTGATGAAGTGACAAGAGTGAAAGTGGCCCCACTGTTATATAAGCCCCATGAGAGTGGGAACCTTCTTTGCCTCGAGACTTAGCCTGCTACAGTTTCATGGATGCTGGCAAAAGACACAAGATGCTAGGTCAGAGACAAAGGACTTTATTTCTCATGGCACAGAAAATATTCATGTCAGTTCCCCTTACCCCCAAATCTGACAGGGGTGATATGTGCATTTTGCATACACAGTGGGTTCGCATCACAGATGAGGAACTCGGAGGTTAGGGAACCCCAATCTTTTTAATGGGCTCCAAGCAAACTGGCCCATCTGTTACCTCAGAAAGACATTATCTCTGTTATATTGGACAGTAAACAAACCTGTCCCATGCTCCAGAATGGACCCTAGTTTCTATCTTCCAAGGCTCTTTGCTATACAGACGTCCTCGAAAAGATGGTCTGGAAATGAAAGCTGTCGGTGTATCTGCTTGTAAGACATGTGGAAATGGGAGAGACCTGTGGAGAGCTTCTCCCAACAACATGATTCTGAGTAGTGGCGTTCATCAGTGGAACTAAACTTCCTGGCTCCCCCAAGGTTGGATGGACTCTGTGACTACTTCCACCAATGAGTTGTGAGCAACCATTGCTGATATGGAACATTCCAGAGCTCTCTTTTCACTCTGGCACAGTTACTGTCATGTTTGAAATGGTGGTTGTTCAATAGGCCTGAGTCTTGTGTCACTACTATGAGTAGAACCCTCACCTAACCCGTGATTAACACACGTTAACAAGTATGTGTTAAACCTCTATTGTTTAAGCCGGGGATTGGCAACCTACAGCCCACAGGTCAAGTCTGGCCTGGAGTCTGTTTTTGTGTGGCCCATGAGCTAAGCATGGTTTTTTACATTTTTCAAGTGTTGTTAAAAAACAAAACATAGAAGAACAAGGGACAGAGTCCTATGTGGCCTGCAAAGCCTAAAAATATTTACTATTTGGCAGTTAACAGAAATGTTCCCCAATTCACAGTTTCCCTAGCCAATCTGCCTGATATAGAGAAAAACCAAGAAACCCAAGGTTATCAGGGAACCAAAGTACAAAAAGTGTCTGAAAAGGAAGTCAATATCAAAGGCCACCAAATTAATCAAATGAGGTAAGTTTCTGAGAAAAAGCCATTGGATTTGAAAACATGGAATTTACTGGGCACTTTCTAAGTCCAGTTTCATTTGGAGAGTCAGGGACAAAGGCCAACTCGTGCAGATGAGGAAGTTGAGTCACAAAATGAATACAACCATTTGAAGAAGAGTTGCTGTGGATGAGATCAGAGAAACGAGGAGATAGCTAGAATAGGCTGTGGGATCAAAGGGAGTCTCTTTTAAGATGGGAGATACTAGAGCCTATGAATATACTCATGGGATCAGTGAAGTGGAGAAAGAGCACTGATACAGAAGGGCAGCAAAGAGAGGAGATAACTGAAGGAGTGAACTCTTGGAAGAGCAGAGTGGAAGTGATCGAACTACAGTGGAAAGACTCGCCACTGTTAGATGGAAGGGCCTTTCTCCCATTGCAGCAGGAAAAAAATATGTCTGCAAATGCAGGAAGACCTGTGCATTCGATTGCAGGAAGATGAAAAAGTTCTTGTCTGATGACTTCTGTTTTCCAGTAAAATATAAGGCAAGTAAGGGAGGGAAAGGGCTGTCGAGAAGAGGTCATGGAAGGTTTGAGGGGAGAAGAGAAAATTGAAATGCCTGAGAGTGAGGCGAGTGAGCTTATGATGAGGGGAACTGTAGAGTCATTGGGGAAGGTTGAGCGTCCCTTTGAGATTAATGATCATGAGTTTAAACTCAGTATGACAGTCTGGCTTTGTGACATCTCTAGCAACTTTCAGTGTTTAGATGCCAAGTGGAGAGAGTGAATCTTTGGGTTCAAGCAGTTTTGGAGTGTAGCCATTTGAGTGTGATGGGAAACAGAGTGGCTGAGCTACTGTGGGAGTTTTTTTTTTTTTTTAAAGATTTTATTTATTCATTTTTTCCCCCCAAAGCCCCAGCAGATAGTTGTATGTCATAGGTTCACATCCTTCTAGTTGCTGTACGTGGGACTCGGCCTCGCGCTGGACGGAGAAGTGGTGCCTCGGGGCGCGCCCGGGATCCAAACCCGGGCCGCCAGCATCAGAGCGCGCGCACTTAACCGCTAAGCCACGGAGCCAGCCCATACTGTGGGAGTTTTTAAGCGCTGCCTTGAGGAATCCCTCCAAAGACACTCTAAGCTTGACCACCATATACTTGACTTTAGCACAGCAGTTAAGAGTGTGTATTCTGGAGCCAGAATACCAGGTTGAAATCCAAGCTCTGCCACTTGTAGAACTCAACCAAGTTATTTAACCTCATTTAGAACAAGGCTAATAGTTGGACTGACCTCTTATGGTGGTGGTGAGAATTAAATGAGCTTTATTCTAGTAAAGTCTTTAGAACAGTGCCTGATACATGGAAAGTGTTCCCAAATGGTCTTGTCATCTAGATGTATGCCAGAAGTTTCAGGTAACCTAAGAGCCAGACTAATATTTAATTTGCCAAGAACTGCCTAGGAGCATGTGCCACGCTGCTTTAATTTCTCCCAGCCTTTCTTCCTCTGGGGAATAAGAATAGTGCAAACGTGTTGAGAAATGTAGGTGTTCCCCTAGGCTCATCTCTGTTTATAAATTCTTAAACCATTTGCAGAATCTGTTGCAGGATGAAAATGTTCACAGTGAGTGCTGTAAGTTAGAAAATGAGTATTTGCTAGCATTTTATTGGAAAGCAGACTCTGAAGGTTTTAAGGGGAGTGAACTGGGGGAAGCCACCAGAGGCATTCTGCTGCACAGCTTCCTGAGGTGAGTGGGGGGGGAAGATGCCCACTGGAAGGTGCCACATGTTGCTGGCCCATCAGGCACAGCGGGAAAGACCATGTGCATGTAGCTGTCTAATGAGATGAACATATTGGAACCAGGAGGAAAAGGCCCTTCCTCCTACAATGTCCCTCCACAGCACTTTACTGCCAAAGCTTAACATCATGCTTGCTGCAAAGGGGAAATGCTTAAATGGTCCAGCTCCAGTATGGCAGAGCAGGTAATGAAGGGTGGATTGGAGCTGAAGGACAATCAGTTGATAACTGGCACTGTTGCCAAAGGTTTTTGGACACCAGAAAACACTGAGAACACCAGTACAGTTAAGGCCTAGAAATGACCCTTTAAGAACTATCTAGCTGCTTTTTCTGTTATATCTGCCCTGTAAGAGGAGAGATAGGAAATCAAACCTAAACAGCCTACTCTACAGTCCAACCATTAAGATCAGGGTGAAGGGCTGTTTGCAAGCAATAAGAAAGCACTGAGACAGCAGACAGGTGATCAGTGCTGAAGGGCTCAACATTCAGTCGTGAATGTTAGGCCTTGATATTCAATTTCATTTATTGTTCTAAGTGTTATCTAAAAGAAAGATATATAAAGGTTCAAAATTGGTCTTCTTTCCTCCTAAGATTGAGCAATATTCTAGCTGCCAGGATTTCCCCTTCTGGCAACCTGCCCACCATTAATTCTTGTCTGCTTTGACTCCTAATCTTTTTGCCAGATGTGGCTTCAGACAAAATGTAAAATAGGTATGCCTCTTTCTAGGGCTACCCCTAGGGTGCTTGGGGCTGTGGGAAAATCTTTTTGCAGGGCCTTCGTCTATACAAACAATTTGATTAAAAAATGTGTTACAAAATTCATGGAACCACATGAGTAACAGTGATTTATTGATGAAGACTTAGAATGATGGGTAGAGAAGAGGTTTATCTTCCAATCAGTGCATGTGAAGACCCTTTGTCCTGTGTCCTATGTGAGAGAGAGTCACCCCAAATCAGTGTCTCAGCACTATTCTGGTGGCCTGATCACATGGGATCCTGTGAAAGAACTACTGTGCTGGCCAGTGGGAGTAACTGCCTCCAGGCTGCTCTCCTGGGACTAGGTCCTCTATGGGGCTGAGGCTGACTCCGTAAGCGTGAGTTCTAGAGCTCCATAGGGCTTTTGGTCTATGCCACATGTGAGGTAGAGGGCTGGAGAGTGCTCCTGAGAGCGAAAATGAGGATTGGGACCCACGTAGGCCATGATCAGGGCTTGGGACACCAAGTGCAGATGGAATGGCTGGTGCCAGCAAGTGCTTCAGAGAGGGATTTCCTTCATGGAAAGCACTCCAGAGCACTGGGTCCTGAGCCATGGGACCAGCTCCCCTGATCTAGGGGCCGTACTGCCTCTTTCTACATCTGTCTCGTTATATTTTTGACTGTAGAGATCACCCATTCACTCTTTTCATTTTAACTGAAGATATGCAAAGCAGTTGAGCCATAGCCCATCATACAGTAAGTTGGTGGTAGGGCCTGCACCAGAACCCTGGTCCCCAAGCCAGTGGCCATTTCTTTATGCCGCATGCGTCTGTATGATTTTCTCTTGCTCCTTCTCCTCAGCATTCCAAACCTCACTGTGTTGCCTGGTGTTATGGGCTGAATGTTTGTGTTTCCCCTATATTCATATGTTGAAGCCCTGACCCCCCAGTGCGGCTGTTTTTGAAGATGGGGCCTCTAAGGAAGTAACTAAGGTTGAAAGCGCTCATTAAGGTGGGGTCCTGATCCTATAGGATTAGTGTCCTTATAAGAAGACACACTAGAGAACTCTCTCCTCCAATGCAGAGGCAGAAAGGAAGGGCCATGTGAGGACATAGTGAGAAGGCAGCCATCTACAAGCCAGGAAGAGAAGTCTCACCAAAAACTGAATTTACTGGCACTTTAATCATGGACTTCCAGACTCCAGAACCGTGTGCAAATAAATTTATGTTGTTTAAGCCACCCAATTTCTGGTATTTTCTTATGGCAGCCTGAATAGATAGATATACTTGGCTTCCCAGGAAATGTTCTTCCTCTTCTGAAACTACCTTCCAAATCTCTCTCTGCAAACCTACTTCCAATTCTACCTCTTTGTCATCTTAATCCTTCAGAGGCTTGCTTTCAGCTAGCACCATTGTACACAAACCTGTAATGATGGTTATTAATGTTACACCTTCTTGCTAAGATGCTTACTTTAATCAGGACCACTTTTGGATAATTTCCTAATTCCAAAGAATGATTTTAAGTGAGCTTTCAAAACACTAGGACAGGCAGGCTGAGGAATTCAACTTCGCTTCCACAGTCTTTAAGTGGTCCTTAAATCCCTCCATGAAAGCAGCAGTCTTCTCACTTGTGAATGGCATCAACCTTAATCTTCAGACTAAATCAGTCCTTTCACTTTCAATATCCGGGTAGGAAATACTTATTTTTCCACAGGGAATGGCAAAAATAGTTATATTTAGAAATATCAGTTGTTCATTATTGTATCATTTATTTGAAATGAGACTGTTATGCATCATGTGTTCATGTTTTAATATTTGCTGATATATTTCTCTACTTAGCTTGAAAGACAATTAGTTCTTCAGAGTAGAAATCACGTTGTAAACTCCTTTTAATACTTTGTTAAAGAAAAAGCTTAACAAAACCATTGTGATTACTACAGGTATTCAACAAATCTGTGTTGGCTTATTGAGTTACTGAAACTGAACTGAAGTAT
This sequence comes from Ceratotherium simum simum, assembly GCF_057802395.1. NCBI lineage: Eukaryota > Metazoa > Chordata > Mammalia > Perissodactyla > Rhinocerotidae > Ceratotherium > Ceratotherium simum. The sequence goes on along the minus strand of NC_141909.1, from coordinate 72,817,696 downwards.
CTGTTAAGGATGCATTGAGTTACAAGTAAAAAAAGGTTAAACCCGCAGAATCATAATGGGGGTTATTCTTCAAGTAGGTAATTATTGGCTTTAGTCTAGCTGCTCAAAAATGCCATCAGAGACTCATTCTCTTTATATATTTTTACCCTGTCATCCTTAGTCTGTTGGCTTTTGTTCTCGTGCTTGTGCTTCATAATCAAAAATGACTGCTGCAAACACAGATATCATGTCTGCATTCAAGGCAAGAAGGGAGGACACATCAGAACTGTGTCCAGTGACCGCTAGTTGCTAAGGAGGCTTGGAAAGTGGGTATTTAGTTTTCTAACCTAATAGTGGTGGTAAAAGTAGATGATGATTAGAAATAGGTGTTTGGTGAGCCACAATTGGAAGGAATTACATTGTGTTTAAAAATAGTGATGTTCTCAAAATTAATCTTTAATGCTAAAACGTGTGGAGTAATTTTTGTACATGATGTGTCTTGGAAGTTTTGCGTAAATTAATAATTTTGATTAAGAATTACTTCCTTTTCTCTGCTCATAAAACTAATGCATGTTTGACTTTTGCTTCTGATTAAGATATAGAAAGTAGCAGCAGACCATTGGTCCTACCACAACAAATAGAAGAAACTGGATGAATTATAAAATATCATATTTTAAAAATGACTATGGATACTGTGGATAAGAAAACACATAGAGGAATTGAATTCCAGAGTAAAAAGATCTCTTTCTATGTGAGTGTAGATCTGTAGCTGTTTTCCTCCTTGAGGCATTTGACAATGTGTACATGCGCTGGGAATTGGACTCATCGTTGCAGAGGAACTCTGTTAGGATAAAGAGAAACAGTAGAACTTTGGAGGGCTGGTGTGAAAGATTCAAAGCTAGGGGATTCCTAAATGCAAAGACAGTCTTCTCCTCATGGCAGTTTTAATGAGTGCATTAGTGATGAGCGGGGTGCAAGCTGGGCTTGAAAGGGAAAAGAAAGTGTCTTGTAGTCTCATGGAGCTTAGTAGCCAAGATCGTGCCAGAGAGAGAAGCCTGTAATAAACCAAGCACACATCTCACCTTTGAGACATTGAAACCAGAGGTGGATTGAGTCTAACAAAATCTACAGCCTTATCCCAGCTCAATTGTTCATTGGATCATGGTAATCAGCATCTTACCCTGTCTGCCTGATGAAGGAAAGGGCAAGTGATCTCTGGGGAAAAAAGCATCTACTGTTGTCTTTACACAACTTTTATACACAATTTCTGGCATACAAGAAAAAAATTACAATATGTTAAATAAAGCAGGAAAATGTGACCATAATTAAGAGAAAAGACCCCTAAAGAGGGATAAACAGATGGCCCGAATGTTGTATTTAACAGACAAGGTTTTACAATGACTATTATAAATATGTTAAAGAAAATAAAGGAAAAAGGTGAACCAATGAAAAGACAGAGAATTTCAGCAGAGAAATGGAATCTTTCTCTCTCCAAAATGGAATCTTTCTCTCTTCAAAATTGACATTCTAAACCTGAAAATTTTAAATAATTTATTGAATGAGTTTAATAGCACACTAAAAAAATGAGGAGGCAGGATTAGTGAACCAAAAATCAGATCAATAGTAATTTTTCAAATCTAATCCACAGAGAGACAAAGGGATTTAAAATAAAAAAACAATGTGTAAGAATTGTGAAGAATATTGTCAAATGATCTAACATATGTAGTTGAGGTCCTAGAGAAGAGAGAAAATGGGACAAAAGCAATATTTGAATTTTCTAAATCTGATGAAAGACATCAACCCACAGATTTAAGAACCTCAGTGCATCCCAAGCAGGAAAAATACAAGAAGTCAAATCTAAATACATCACAGTTCAAATGATGAAAACTAAAGAAAAGGAAAAAAACTTTAAAGTAGCCAGAGGAATAAAAAGAAGCATTAACTTCAATGGAACAACAGTTAGATTGATAGCAGACTTTTCAATAGAAACTCTGGAATCCAGATGACAATGAAGTATCTTTAAGGTTCTAAAGGGAAAGAAAGAAATAAAAAACCCTGCCAACCTAGAATTTTTAATCCAGTGAAAATATTCATTAGAAATAAAGGTAAAATAGACATCTGAAAACAAATAAAGATCTAGATAAATCATTGCTAGCAGACCTACAGTTAAGAAGTACTAAAGAAAATTCTTCTGGCTGAAAGGAACAATCTGTGAAGGAAATAGGACTGCAGAAAGGATGAGGAACACTGGAAAATGTGGCTGAATATATGAGAATTGATTATTTAAACCAACAACAACAAGAGTGTCTTGTAGGATTTAAAACCTATACGGAAATGAAACATGACAACAAAAGTACAAAGAGCAGAAGGGAGTAAATGAAGTTGTACTGTCATAAGTTTTTTGAATTATTCATGAAGAGGAAAAGTACTAATTTATGGTAGATGTAAATAAATTAAGAATGCATATTGTAATTGCTAGAGTAATCACTAAAAATAGAAAGTAAAACTAAAAATCTACTTGAAGAGATAAAATGGAGCGTTAAAATACTTGATTTACCCAAAAGGAACTTGAAAAGGAAGAAAACATGACAAAGAACAGATGTGGCCTAAATCCATCTGTATCAGTAATTATCTTATTATTATTATTTATATATATATATTTTGTGTGTGTGTGAGGAAGATCAGCCCTGAGCTAACATCCATGCCAATCCTCCTCTTTTTGCTGAGGAAGACCGGCCCTGAGCTAACATCTATTGCCAATCCTCCTCCTTTTTTTCCCTTTTTCTCCCCAAAGCCCCCCAGTAGATAGTTGTATATCATAGTTGCACATCCTTCTAGTTGCTGTATGTGGGACGCCGCCTCAGCCTGGCTGAACAAGCGGTGCATCGGTGTGCGTCCAGATCCGATCCCGGGCCACCAGTAGTGGAGCGTGCGCACTTAACTGCTAAGCCATGGGGCCGGCCCCTATCAGTAATTATCTTAAATGTACATTGACTAAAAACTTCCACTAAAAACCAAAGATTGTTTTACTGGGTTAAAAATTAACATCCAACTTTATACTGTTTAAAAGAAACCCACTTTATTAAATATAAGGAACCATAATCAACATAGTATCAACATAATATCAATATAATCAATTTGCTATTTTAATATCAAGAAAGTAAATTTTGAGGCAGAAATATTACTTGAATAATGGGAAACATTTCATAACTACAAAAGGGGAAATTTAACAGGAAGACATATCCATTCTTGATTTGAATGCATCTAATAGTATAGCTTCAAAATATATAAGGCAAAAATTGGCAGAAGTAAAATAGACAAATCCATAGTCATAGCTGACAATTTTAACACAACTCTTTCAATATTTTATAGTACTAGCAGATAAGAAAATCAGTAAAAAATTCTCAGAAAACTAGGAATAGAAGGCAAATTTCTCAATGTAATAAAGAATATCTACAAAATATCTACAGCTATCACAATACTTAATTTTGCCATATTGAATTATTTTCTCTCTAAGTTTGGGGAAAAGACTAGGATTTTAACTATCACTACCTTCTATTCAACATTGTTGAGGAGGTCCTAGCCAGGACAAGAAGACAAGGAATATAAATAGAATTGTATAAAGAATGGAAATAAAGAAGTTAAATTATATTTGCTGATGAAATAATTGTATACAGAGAAAATCCAAAGAAATTTACTAAGTATCTTATCTAATAAATGAATTTACCAAGATCACCAGAAATAAGGTTGATATAAAATTTTTTAATTTTTTCCACATACTAGTAACAAACAATGAAAAATAAAATTAGAAAAACAATGTCATTTACAATAATACCCAAAATATCAAACACCTAGAAATAAAGTTAATGAAATAGTTGCAAGACTTCTACACTGAAAACTATAAAATTTTGCTGAGAGATATTAAAAAGGAACTAAGTAAATGAGAGATTTATTATTTCATTTACTGCAGTATTCAATACTGTTAGGACTACAAGGATCTCAAGTTGATCTACAGATTCAGTTCCAATCAAAATCTCAGTAGATTTTTTTCTTTGTAAAAATTAAAAAGTTGATTCTAACTATATATGGAAATGCAAAGGACCTAGCATAGCCAAGCATATCTTGATGAGAAGCTTTGAAGATTTACATTACCAGATTTCAAGACTTACCCAAAAACTACTATTATGTGTTTTATTAGCATAAGGGTAGAAAATAGATAAATTGAACAGAATAGAGAGTCCAAAAATAGATTCATACATATATGGGCACTTCATTTAAGACAAAGGCAATAAATGCAATTCATGAGTAAAATAATGGTCTTTTCAATAAATGTCATAGGGAAATTAGATATCCACATAGAACAATATGAAACAGTCATACAAACTTTGATGGATAATAGACATAGTATTGAAAGCTTAAGCGATAAAGCATCTAAACAAGTAGTCATCACTTGGGGGCTTTTTGGCCCCAAGAGACATTTGGCAAGGTGTTTGGTTGTTGGGGAGGAGGTGCTGCTGAAATCTACAGGCCAGGATGCTGTTAAACATGTTACTATGCACAGGAGAGTCCTCCACAACAAAGAATTATCCAGCCCCAAATGTCAATACTGCTAAGGATGACAAACTCCTGTCTAGAAGAAAACGTGAGAGAATATCTTCATTATCTTAGGTAGGCAATGAATTGTTAAACAGATCATGAAAGCAACTGGAGGTTTGATTTTGTTTGAAATAAAATCATTTTTTCTATCAAAGAAAAGGAAAAGCAAGTTACAGACTGGGAGAAGATATGTATGATACATATGTCTGAAAAGAATTCTGGAGGGCAGACTCTAAAATAGTCCCCCTAATCCCTGACTCCTGGTATTCACACCATCGTGTAATCCTCTCCCCTTGAGTTTTGTTGGGACCTGTGGCTTGTTTCTAAGCAATGGAATATAGCAAAGGTGATGGGATGTATGTGATTCCGTGTATGTGATCCTGTTCCACAGTACTGTCACATACATCTTGAGGAGACACTCTCTTCACTTTAGGAGACAAGTGGTCATGTTGAGAAAGCCCATATGGCAAGGAAGTATGGGCAACCTCAAGGAAATAGCCAGCAAGAAGAAGCTGAGGCAGGCATGCTGACAACCCAGAAGAATCTGAATGCGACCAACCATGAGCTTGGAAGCAGATCCTTCCCCATTTGAGCCACAGATGAGACTGTAGCCCTGACCAACACTTTAACTGCAGCTTTGTGAGAGACTCTGAAGTGAAGGGTCCAGGGATACCAGCCTTGGACTCTTGATCCACAGAAACTGTGAGATAATGAATGTATGTTGTTTTATGCCACCAGGTTTGTAGTAATATTGCTATGCAGGAATAGATAATACAGATTCATAGCCAGGATATCTCCTACAAATCTGAGACAGGCACAACCCAATCAAAAATGTCCAAAATACTTGAACAAGTACTTGACAGAAATTCAAATGGCTAATATATATATATAAGTGCTCAATATCTTAATATCATGGAATCACAACTTACAACTACAATGGGATATACTACACGCCTACAACAATGGCTAAAACTAAAAAGACTGACAATTCTGAGTGTTGACAAGGATGAGACAACTATTGAATTCTTGTAAAGTATTGCTTAGAGTGTTAAATGACAGCCACTTTGGAAAACTGTTCAGCAGTTTTTACTAAAGCAAACCAAACTTCTGCACCAGGGTTCATCAAACTACAGCCATGGGCCAAATCCAGCCCATCATCTGCTTTTGTAAGTAAAATTTTGTTTCAGAACCATGCCCATTTGTTTATGTATTGTCTATGGCAAAGTTGACTAGTTATGACAGAATGTGTGGCTTGCAAAGCCTAAAGCATTTATTATTGACCCTTTACAGAAAAAGTTTGCTGACCACTGGTCTACACCACATCTCAACAACTCCTCTCCTAAGTGCATAGCTCCACAAAATGAAATATTCAAGAGAGTTCAAAGAACTTTTATTATAATAGCCCCAAACTGGAAAAACCTAAATTCCCACCAGGAAGAGAATGGATAAGTTGTGATATATTCATACAATGGAATACTTCACAGCAATTAAAAGGAGCAAACTATTGGTAGATGTAACATGAATGAGTCTCACACGTATATTGAGCAAAAGATGCCAGACACAAAAGAGAACATATTATGTGGTTCCATTTATATGAAATTCAAGAACTGGTAAAGGCAGTTGATAGAAGTTAGAATAATGGAAACTTCTGGTGGTAGAGTATAAATAGGGAAGCCACCTAAGGGAAGCTTCTATTGTGTTGAAAAGGTTCAATGTCTTGACCAGTGTCTATACACAAGAAATCGAGTTGTACACTTTATGTACTTTATTATGATGTCCCTCAATTAGAAAATGCATATTTATTGCAGAATATCTGGAAAGTATAGCAAAATTTAACAAAACATTTAAAAAATTAGGTATAATCCTGGTACTCAGAGGGCCACTACTCTTTATTTTCTCCCAGTCTTTTGTTTTGTTTTGTTTTTTAATGATTTCAAATCTACCAAAAAGTTGCAAGAACAAAACAATGAACTCCCTCATTCCTTTCCTTTTACCCATATTCCTTCTTACCACTAAATATTTGGGGATGTACTTCTCCCAAACAAGAATACTCTCCTACTTGCTACTGTGCAACCCTCTGAAAATCAGAAAACCCACATTGGTACAACATTACCATCCATTCTATAAACCCCATTCAGACTTCACCAACTGTCCCACCAGTGTCTTATTTTCCTTTCCAGTCCAGTATCCTATCTAGGAACATGTGTTCTATTTGGTGGTCATGTCACATCAATTTCCTTCAATCTGGAACTGTTCCTCAGTCTTTTCCTGTCCTCATATCCTTGCAAAGCTTAAAGAACACAGGCAGTCTGTAGCATGACCACCAATTTGGGTTGGTCTTATATTTCCTTCTGATCAGACTCAAGACACATATTTTTGGCAGAAAAAGCACAGAAATGATGCTGGGCTCTTAGCGCATCACGTCAGGGAGCACACAAGTTTGACTGGTCCCAATAAGATGCTAATCATGATCACCCAGGCAAGTTAGTGTCTGCCAGCCTTCTTCACATAAAGCTGCCATTTCCCACTTTGTATTTATCAGTGTTTTGTGGAGGGATGTTCTGAAATTATCCTATTGCTCAAACCTTCATCCACCAAACCTCACATCCGTTGACAACATCTGCCTGTATCACCTGCTGCTGTGATGGTTGCCAAGTGGTAATTATTTTCATCATTTCTTCTACACATGTTGGTTGGCATTATATTTTAAATAAAAGCTTTCCCTTATCCCTTTTGTATTTATTAAGTTATTTATATTAACATGGAGCCATGGGTTACTATTTTACTCAATGGGTTGTAATCAATAGTGTGCATATTTCAAAACAGCGCGGTAATTATGAACTCAATCCATTTGGATTATTCAAAAGGTGCAATACTTTTCTTCATTCATCAATGAAAGAAGTTATAAAATACCTTCAAAAACAGCAAATGGCAAACAAATTTCCTTGAAAGTCACAGTCACACTTTTGGTGCATTCTAGAGAAGAGGAGGGGCATAAAAGTTTCATCCACTTTCCTAAGTTTCATCAAATATGAACCCACTCAGGAGTGAAGAGAAAAAACAATTTTCAAAAAGAAAATATGTGTTACTAAATGAGACATTTTCTATATTGCTTCTTAATAGCACCGGATGGGGAATATGCTTTCCAAATTAGACTGAGGAAGTGGAATGAGCAATCAATCCAGCCTCCTCTGCCAAGGGCTGTCCACTGGTTAATTAATTAAAAAATAAGTCCAAATGAAAAATACTTCATACATTCCCTCAAAGGAAAAAGAAAAAACAAAAAAAGCCCATTAAGATGTCCCAAATTATTCTCCAGAGTGCAACCAGGAAGTATTTTCAACAATTTGAGCCAAGAATTTATCACAGAGTCATCACAAACACGCTTTTCTTTTAAACAACTAAAACTTTTGAACTAAAAACAAAAATTGGTACTGATCACTTTTCTTACAATGCACAATTACTCGACATTAACTAGTACTTAAATAGAGTTAGGAAGGGAGGGGGGCCATGCCTACGGGCCTTGTCTCACAAGAGTACGCTGGTTCCTTTTAGTGAAGGATGACATGTAGAAACCAAGTTTCATTTGAGCACTCAGTATGCTCATTGCTACTGCACTGTCATTCTAGGCCCCTTCAGCAGATGGAGCTGAAAATATTAGTATACATACATATACAACATCTATAACTATTTATATATCTATCTGTGTGTATATGTGTTAAAAATTCCCAAGTTAACACCAATACACTGAATTCTAGTTCAATACTAGTTATTTCAAGTCTTTCCCTTTTCCATGTTGGTAAATCCCTTCTCAGATCTGATCAGAAAGTTTTTTCAACTGAGATTTAAGTTGGAGGTAGAAAAGTCAAAATTGTAAGCCTGGATATCATAGATGTAGTAAATATCACATGGAAATAAATCATTATTGGCTTTCTGTAACTTGTTTATGTACAGGTCACCTTCTCTAAGTATAAGTACTTGCTGAGACCACAATGGCTCAGAGTTGCCTTGTTGCACAGAATAAAGTGGGGGATTCTAGAACCCGGATGTGGGGCAGAGCTTGGCAACAGCATGTTCAGATTCAGGAGGTAATGAGAGACAAAGATCCCCCTGAGGAAGAGATCCTTCATACTCAATCTCCAGCCTAACCTGGAATGATCTAGACTGCAGGCAGCTAGAAGGGGCATCTTGTTTTGGTACTTTTTGGGCATCATCCAGCATCTGGTAGCTTGTTTCAAGGTCAGGTTTATCAGAGGTGCTTCTTGAGATGCATTTCCCCCTACCCCAGTTTCCTTCCTCCTTACAATGCTGGCTGTTGAGGGAGTGCTGGAGACTGAGCTCCACTGATCTCCATGAACAGCATAGTGGTGAGAAGGTTAGAGTCCCTGGAGTCACATTACAGGATCCAAGCTAGAGATAGAAGATGGTTAGCCTTATTGGGTGAATTTGGCCCATAGATACTTTGTTTGAGTCAATTTAAAAAAAATTATGAGTTTTCAAATAAAAAATCCAGATTTCTGACTTTTCTTGAATAATGTGAAGACCTGGCAACAAGGGGCCCATATTCCTTTGCACTGATACTCAGCTAAAAGTTTAGGAGGGGCAAGTATTCTCCAGGGGTCCCACAGTTCTCTGCCTGCCCTACTCATTGACGTTTACTATGCAGTAGCCTTCCCTGGAATTGGAATTGTCAGTTCAGGGAAGCCTCATCAGAGGGCACGGGATTTTCTTTTTCTCTGTATTTATTTTGATCCCACAATTACTTGTTTTATTTCAGGGCCAGCTTAGGACCACCGGTCTCCTTGGAAGCAGAAGTCCAGCAGTGCAGGTAGAGGCCAACTCTGGGCCAGTCAGGGGAGATGAAGCAGGGGAGGATGGCAGCCAATACCAAGACTGGACTTCAAGTTTATTTTTTGAGACAAAAGTAGAAAAGAATCCGGAGTCTCTGAACCAAGCATCTGAATCTCTTCACTCTACCATATACCTAGTGAGCAAAGGAAGAACAAAGAGTCATGGCAGAGGGGCTCAGAAAGAAAGGCTAAAGATGTGTTGCTTGCTTTTCTTCCTGGGTGCACACATCAACCATATTTCCCAGATAGCCATCTGGTCAGTGTGGGGTCATGTGAATCTGTTACAGCCAGACACATGTGGCTGGAAGTGATGTACACTACTTTTAAACCTAGCCCTTACTCCTTCCTCCTCCCTCCCTCTCTCCATCTTCTACTCACAATCTCTTTCCATGCCTGAAGGGTCACAGATGCAGTAGAAGATTCTGAGGTCTTAGAAGATGTATGAGCCACAAGCTGGGAGGAGCCTTGGTGCCTGAGCGACTGTGTGGAGCAGAGTGCTTCTCCTCCACAAATCCTACTAGACTCTAATGAGAGTAAGAAATAAACTTCTATGGTTTTAAGCCACTGAGATTTTGGGGTTGTTAAAGCAACGAGTGTATCCTGACTAGTACACTGGCCTTGACCAGTAGACAGATTAAGGGTTTACTAAGGGACTTCCGGAAAGTTCAGTTTCCTTTGAGATCAAATTTCTCAAATAAATGCTACATATATAACTACTTCTAAGTTCTTTCCATCCAATCACTACCTCATTACCAATAATCTGGTTTCTGTTTCTACGACTCAACTCAAAGTTCACTTTCCAAAATTTTTAACTGTCAAATCCAAAATATTTCCCAATTCTCATTTTACTTGTGTTCTTCTGCTATTTGACAGTGTTAACTACATTCTTCTTCCTGAAGCTCTTCTCTCACTTTTGGTAGAAGAGCTTCCCCCACCTCTACACATGACTCGAGAGGTAGGCAGTTTCACATTGCAACTCCTCTACTTGCTAGCTGAGCAACCTTGGGCAATTTCCTAACTTCACTGAGCTCACTTAGGGGCACTTGTGAGGATTCAATAAGATAATGTCTCACTGAATGAATGCAATGAATAAATGCAAAAGCTCGCTTAATGTTAGCCACTGTTACTATTATTAATAATGCAGTGTCTTGATATTCTTCTTTCTTCTCTGGCTTCTCCTCTGTAATATTTTTTAAGCTCTTCTTTCTCTCTCTGCTTACTGATTATTGATTTTTCCAAAAGTTATTGTCTTGGAGCTTTTCACATCTTATTTCTCCTCTGTGACTAACAAACTTTTATGTCAGGTTCTGAAGGTTCTATCAAGCTTTATTTCCAATTTTTGTCCTCTCTCTCTTCCCTCACATGTAATCAAAGCAATCGTACATACAGAAGAGTAGATTGCCTGAGATCTTTCCTTTGGGGCTTTGGGGCAGACCCAGTCAGAGACTGGATCAACACGAAGTAATTCTTCACGGACATGAAATGTGTCATTTGTTCTGTTCACTAGAACTGAGTGACTAAGCCACAGCACATCCCAATGACAGTAGAGATTTCTTGAAGGGACTGTGACTGCTTACTAACTTCTGAGACCCTTATATAGTTTAAGATGAAAAACTATGGTTCTTCACTCATGGTTCTTCTTGTCTTCTCTCCTAAAAACAGCCCAATCTAGGGTTATTTCATGGGCTTAATTTTCTTTAGAAAGGGTGTCCCAGAGTGTAATCCAGAGAATATTTGACCTTTAGCATACTTCTCAAAAGGAGACTTTCAAGTTAAGTAACTTTTAAAAACTCTACTGGAAATTCTTAGAGCATGTTAGTATGCTAACGGCCCTGGGAAGCCCTGCCGTAAGGAAACACGGAACTTAGGTCAGCCTCGCATCTTCCAAGCTTATTTGGCCACAGAACCCTATTGACATTGCTCTTTGGGTTGAGCCCAGTTTATGGAGGTCCTTCAGCTGCCACCGGAGGGCTCAGCAGGGACGGAGGGCTCAGCAGGGACAGAGAGAGAAGAGCCTCAATTGCCTAGAAGCTGCCTGAGGGGTCATTGAGAGCAAATAGGCCAGAGAGGGAGGAGCCAGCATTGTGAGAAGCAAGGAGATAAGTGCAGTGTCCTAAAAGTCAAGGCATCTGAGAGATTAAAAGAAGATGGTATGGTCAACTACAGAAAATGACAAAATGTCAAAGAGAATTTGTTCGCTCCTACGTCAAATCGTTGTAATAAGAATTTTTTGGGTTACTGGCTCCTACCTAGGGATTTGTGTTGTTTGCTTGGCCAAGGTTAGTTTAGTAGCAGTGAAAAAGACAGACACGGTTCCAGTCTTGTGACAGAAGGGATTGGAGGGACTGTGGGTACCCACAGCAAACTGAGACCCAGGTAGGACAGCCAAGACTGAAGTGGGCTGACGCTGGGCTGAGTAGCACTTGGAGCTCCAGAGGTAGAGCATCATGGAGTAGAAGCTGGTGGGAAATTAGGTCGTTCTGAGTCTTTTATGATAGTGCTCAAAACAGAAGAAGAATGCCAGAGAAATTCGTGACGAAGGAGACCCAGGCACATTGGATGCCCTTGAACTAATTAGAGAAACCTCAGAGTAACCTTGCCTTTTGATTATTGGTTCAAGGGGGTGATTCTGGGAAACAGTTATGCAGTATACTATTTATTTCCTCTCAATCAGATTCCACAGTTAGAATAAATAAGGCTGGAATCTTTAAAGAAGCGCTTTCAAAATGTTTTGAAAGAAATTCCAGAGAAGAAAAAAAATATCTCTGTGTCCATTGCAGCTCAGCAGGAGCATGACTCACACATGGGTTGGAGCCCTTCATAGGCTTCTCAGTTTCTTATCAAGATTCCCCAGGCCGGCCCAGTGGTGCAAGCGGTTAAGTGCGTGCGCTCTGCTGCGGCGGCCCGGGGTTTGCCGGTTCGGAGCCCCGGCGCGCACCGACGCACCGCTTGTCAAGCCATGCTGTGGCGGCGTCCCATATAAAGTGGAGGAAGATGGGCACGGATGTTAGACCAGGGCTAGTCTTCCTCAGCAAAAAGAGGAGGATTGGCAGATGTTAGCTCAGGGCCGATCTTCCTCACCAAAAAAAAAAAAAGATTCCCCATGTGGCCCTGGTGCAAAGGCCATGGAGCAGAGATTGCCTAGCGGGTGCCCAAGATCCAAGAGAGACTAGCAGACTTGCTTTGTTTAACCTACATACTGTTATAAAATATTGAATTAGTTGCCAACATTTACAAATAGGGAGATTTAGCATAAAATATGGATTCTAGCTTCTCTTGAAAAAATGGCGAGTCTGAGCAAATTGGCTGGATCTGCCCCTTACGTGGGGCAGGCACTATATTTCTACACCAGGGTAGATCATCCCCTGATGTTACCTGCCTGGCCCTTGCAGAGGTCTGAGTTGGTGATCTTTGCTTTGAAGCACTGTTGGAATTGATACTAAAATCTTATTTTTAACCATGTTTTCAGGCAACATTATGAAATTTGGGTTTCTTAATCCCTAGAAACAGTAATATAAATGAATGGGCCAATCTAGCCCCTTAAAATTCTACCCAAATATACATGGGATCCCTTTGGATGTGTGTCTCATAGTTATATGGATTCATTGCATTCACTTTTTCTCTCATTTTTGTTCCGACCTGTAGGACCCAGGGTTATAGAAGCTACTAATGTGCAGTGAAAGGGATATATGGGTTTTGTGAAATGACTGAGAGTCCCTATCCAAAGGGAAGATTAATGTTCACTTCATAGAGTCATTATGAGAATTAAATGAGTAAATATTTGTAAAGTGCTTCAAACGGGGCCTGGTAAATAGTACATACTATATCTGTAGTTATTAAATAAAAAAATTTAAATGCTGTGAATATTTAATGAGGTTGCCAACTCATATTTACTTATTCTTGTTCTCTCTCTAGTCTGGGTTCAAGCTGAAAAATGTCCTATTTCTCAGGTCACTGTGTCTGTTCTTGGTCCTAGTAAGAAAAGGACCTGTCACTCTTGCATATTTTATTCTTTGTATTCGTGAGTTTCATAAGACTACACTCCTGAGTCCTCAATGCCTTATAGAGATTTTTAGTGTAAGAGATCTTTTAGTCTTTATTTGCTCTTGATTGTACCCTCTGCTTCTGCCTTACCTACCTAGACACGAGGACATGGTGCCTAGATAGAAAGAATCTAAATCTCAGAGATTGGGTGACATGCAAATTCGCATATCTTCTCCCCATGTATAAACTTTATGCCCCACCTTTTTCTTCCTATAGCAAGGGTTCCATGGATTTGCAGCTAGAACCTGTAGGCCAGCTCCCAGGGTGCTTCAGAAAGCCCAGCTCCTCAGAATCCAGTGATGAGCACAATTTAGGGACCCAGGCTGGCTCCAGGCCACAGCACTCTTGGTTCTCTTTCAAACTAGGAGTCCTCTTCCAGTGACTTCTGTGCCCTAGCCATCTTCACAGCCAAAGAGGCACATGTTCCTGATTTTCAGGGCAGAATTCTCTCCAGGGTAGTGGCCGGCTCTACCTTTGAGTGCCAGTAATCAAAGCTGGAAGAATCTTCAGTAAGGAAATTTAGTATAATCTCTATTTTCTGTCAAGCCCCTCCTTGCCATCCCCACTCCCAAATCACAGCTAATTAATGACCAAATACAAAAATAGACTTTTGTCAGCACTCATCAATGGTTGTCTGAAGAAGTGCTACTAGTGTTGAAAAGGCCATGCAAAACATGAATCACTCAAGCAGGTACCCCACTTTCAGGCCCTAAATAATTTTTTTTGCCAAGAATAAGAAGATTCTCTTTCTTGTCTCTTTTCTTTCTCTTTTTCACATTCTTGGTAGAATTTATTGAGAGATTATTTATTCATTGCTTTCCTCGAAGTATTGTTTGATTATGGCTTTAGACATCACCACAATGAAAGGATATATATGTACTATATAATAAAACATTATTTATATATAACAGTTTTGTGTAAAACAGAATGTATGTATAATGATTTTTAAAAAATGGTATGTGTAACCTTGTGCCCATGCACAGGTGGTGCTCGTGTCAGCACCAATCATCTTAAACACAGCCATAAGGAAATGGGTGCCCTCTAGGGACTTTATTTGATTGGGATACGTCACCCATGAGATGGATAACAATATTTCCCTTCTACAGATGAAGAAACTGTTCTTCAGCAAACTCAGTAACTTGCTCAATGTCATACTATTGGTCATTGGCAGAGCTCAGATCCAGCCCCTGGTCTGTCAGGTCCTAAGTCCTTGAGCTTCCCCACTAGTGTGTGGCTAGTTCTTTAGCTCTCAACTCTGAAAGGACAAAAGGCTCTGAGACTTAAGACACTGTTCACAAAAAACACTTGGGTTGACTCTTCATAAAACCCAGAGGTTTTATGGGCTGGGTCTCTGCCTTAACTCCAGACAATTATGGGTAAACTACATTGTCAGATTATGAGAAAGGTGTGCTGACAGCCATGCAATACTGCAGTTAATATCACAGGGAGAAAAATAAGCTTACTAGTTCTTTTGGTATTTGAGAAATGGATTTTTGTATAATTTTGTATAATCTAATAATAGATTAAAGCATTTTCCAAAAGGACCTGGAACCTGGGCCAGTGAGGTTCTCCTTTGAAAAATTCAGTTCTACAGATTGAGTTTCAGCACGTTGTTTGAGTGGTTTGTAGGGAAGCTGCCTGGGTGGGGTCAAGAAGACAGTTACAGACTCTCTGGGACAGGGTAGGCCAAGGTTCCCAGCCATGATAGAAAGGCAGTTGGATGGGTCCTGACCAGGGAAGAAACTTAGCCACATTTAGGGCATTATGGAGATCACGGTCTCCAAGATGTCCTAATGATGTTAGAACACACAGTTCCAAGTCAGATGTCAGGAGACTGCTCAGAAACCCTCAGAAATATGTTTCTGAAACAAAATGGCCCATGAACTTCTTGCCTACTTCAGTCTGTGGCATCTTTGGGCCATTTTGACTTTGATTTTCTACATAAGTCTTATATAGGGGACAACAAACTAATGCCCTTGGTATTAGTAAGGTGTACTTTCAATAACAAATATAGCAGTGGTGTTCATATCGTTGTTTCTTCTAATGATTGATAATAAAAAGTCATAACATTAAATGAATTCTTAATGAAGACAGTTTCGGGGGGGAGCTAATCTAAGATGGTATAAATATGTAAATTTCTGGAGGCCTCACTGGATTACATTTCAGCACGTTTATCATATTACTTTATCTCCTTTAAATCAAAGTAATTCTCACTCAGCCCTCTCCTGTAGGGCTGGCAGAAAATTTAAAGTTCATAATTATTGAGATTCCCTGCAGGATTGTGCCGGGGTTCTCCCACTCCCTTACATAGAACAGAATGCTCGGGGTGGGCCTCCATCCTTGTCCACACTGGTTCCTTGAGATATCCAGAGCCTCTGTTGCTTTCTGTGATGGCTTTGCCATGTGCCCACTTGGCCAGTCTGAACTACATTTCCCAGAATTCCCTTTTCTTGTGTGTTTCCTGTTAGTGTGAGCTAAGAGGAAACTCTCTCTCGACAGTTGGAGGATGGAAGGAAGGCGGCAGTCATTTTGTAGCACACATCTGTTAATTCATCTTATTGGTGTGAAGCAGCAACTTGGCCTGCAATTGCTCTCCCTTCCCCCTAGATCTTCTTTCAGTTTCTCTGACTCTTGGGTCAGATGTGTGTGCATTTAGGTGCTTGATAAAGGGACTTGGCCTCTGCAGGATACTCTTTATCAAGGTCAGAGGCAATGAGAACTGACTTGGGTCAGTCTGGCCTTGTGGGGTTCTAGCTCATGCTTGTGGGGTTCCAGCCTGCTCATGACCTTCCTTCCTGACTTCCAGCCTGTGGGTTCTGGGCTCTAGCATTAGATGTGAAGACAGCTTTGCGGACACTGCTTGGTGAACCCCCATGTATGCTGAAACCAATTCTCTTTAATAAATCCATATGTATCTGTCTCCTACTGGTTCTGCTTCTCTGAGTGATCCCTAATACACTTCCACACTGCTCTCTGAAGGTATAAGCCTTTGTCAAGGCTAGAATCCCAGGGTCTAGGATGGGGCCTGCCTACATATATACCTGCAGACTCTCTTCATTGAGGCACTGTCAGTCTTCCAGAGATATACCATACAGTTCAACCGAGTTCTCTGCCATGGTAGGACCTATGACTTCTGTCCCTTTCTTAGTCTAAGAGAAATCCCACTACATGACTCTGCTCCATCGTCTCCTCTCTAGAGTAGCTAATGACGTTCTCTCAGTGGGTTGAGGCTTTCACAAAAGACAGGAAGGGAGTTTGACTTCAGGCCACTTCTGCTTTCAACCCCAGTAGAAACTTACAGTGAGAGAAACCAGTACAACTCCTTACTTTCTTGGAGTTGGAGAGGTTGGGGTGGGAGAAAAAAATAAAGGGAAACAAACATAAACACTTCAGTCATTATCCTGCCATACAGGAACAGCTAAAGACGTGAAGAGCGATATGCTCCTTAGCCAGTGGTTCTAAAAGCAAGCTAAGTTGATCCCAATTTCTCTGCTTACCAAATCAGAAATCTCTAGGGTGGGATGCAGGGAATCTATGTTCTCTTAATTTTCTGAATTAAGAATAGCTATCTTATACCATCTTCTCTATATTGAATGGCAGTTCTCTGAGTGGGGCATTTGAGGGTAGTGGATAGCAAATAGTAATAAGCCTCCTATACAAAGATCTGGTGTGTTGGCTACTCCATATGGTTAAATATGCATTTGTGTGTTCTGGAAGCCAGAAGAGGCAGGAATAGGGTTGACATTCTATTATGAAAGTTAAAAAATTTTCTTCTCCAGTATTCTTATGCAGTTGGGAGACAACCCCATCTGTGGGACAACATGAGCAGTGGGGATTATAATCAAATAAAAACATGCATTTTGGGGTCAGGACTGGACAGTCACTGTGGCTACAGCTCATGGACTGGGGGATGCATGGGCCAGAGATGGGTGCAGCCTATACGTTTGCCTGAGTGTCCTTCTGAGGTAGATGGGCTGAGGCGTCCTCACAGCTATTGATCAGGCTGCCTCGAGCTGCCCTCACAACATTCTAGAGGCTAGAGGAGTTTCGGTTCACTGAGGAAAGAAACACAAGCAAAAGCATGATGATGGTGGAGATTGTGCAGTAAGAAAGCAAATCCTGATTGGAGCAGTGCTCTGTGCTGAGTTCCAATGGCAGCATTCTTGATGGACATCAGAATGTAAGGGCTCCGTGCACTGGTGGCCTTTCTGCGTTTGGCATGAGAGACCTTCTTTGTGAAGCAACGGATCAGGCGATTGGAGAATTGCCATGGGAGGCTGCCCAGAGGAGGCTGCAGGAGATTGAAGACAGAGTAATTGATGAAGGTGAAAAAGTTGAAGCTGACAGAAATATTAATACTCCCAGTCTTGCCCTAAAACAGATTTGAAGAGGGAATTTGGTGAAGTCTTTACAAAGGAAATGATTGAGTCTGTGAGCTGTTCTTCCACGGAGTTGTGTTTTGGGAACTTTTCCCTGAACTTCTTTTTGATAAGCCAGAGCTGTCACCTAGTGCTAAGAACTCCATAGGGGAGAGCCCAACGAACACACGGCTGCTGGAGCCTCAGCAAAGATGGATGCCTTCATGATGGTTCGGAGAGAACTGCTCACACAGAAGAGATGGAACTCAAGAAACTAGTTTCCAAACTAATGGTGTCAGATTTTAGAAGGCTCCTGTGGCCATGAGCCTACTAGCATGTAGAGGGACTTGAGAGCTTTATGAAATGGGTAGAATAATAGCTTGGCCTCTGAGGGCATCTCATTTTGGGTTGCCAATTTATTGAGTTCAACTTCTTGCCACAAAGCTTGTCTCAAAAGAAAAGCCATTTTCTCAGGGGCGTATTAAAGGCGTGTTAGATTACGGCCTCTGTAAAGGCAGGTGTAGAAACTGTATGTAAGGGTAACTTACATCACTGGCCACACTGTCTAAACCATTAAGACTCATGGAGAATGTTCTCTTTAAGATGAAAGAGATGCCTTGAGAAAGAAGGCTGCTTCTGCTCTAATGGTGGCCTGGCAGCTGAGTCACAGCATAGTTCATAGACGGGGGCTCTGTTTACAGTGGTGACCGTTAATATAATTGGTGAGAAGGTGGGAAGAAATCGAGAGTTTAATTCTACTGCTAAGAACTATAATGGAGGCCCTGGACCTTTATGTATTAGTTGTCAACTAATATAGCTCTGTTGACTAAATGGCCAGTAGCACATGGTTCACCTCTCTATCTCTGAAGATGCGGTGAAAATACAAAGAAAAGATTTTTTTCGCAGTGTTTTGCTTTATGCTAGTGTTGTCCCTTGATTTCCCTTGCATAATTGACAAGCCCAGCTCTTCAATGTGTTTACAAGTTAATGTTGAGTGACCCATACAAAGATTGGGAGGTGAATTGGGTGCAGATTGGCTGTGGGACAGCAGCCCAGTTAATCCTGAGGAAGTGCTTAGTCAGCCAAATGCGGCATTAACAACTTCAGTAGATCATGAAAAGCAACACCTCCGTTAGCAAATTGAGTTTTTGTTGAGGGTTAATTTAGAAAATGAGGAAGGAATTCTTAACTGAGAATGTATTGGCAAGTGGCATTGAGATTTACTGAAAAATGTCAACTTGTCTGGTGCTTAAAATATCATGCGGTAATTCTAAAGATTAGTGGAGAGTAGTTTCCTAACCCAGACTCTCAGGTGTCCTTTGTGGATACACAGGATGGAAGTTTTTGATTTCTCAGGAAGAGCTCTTTTGTGGGGAAAAAACTTGTAGTGAGAAGTGAAATGACAATCCTTTAACTGCTACAGAATATCCCTACAACTTTGAAAAGCATACATAGCTGGCCTTTGTATCACACAACAGAAGACCATCTCAGTTTTTTTGTTCTATTTTTTCTCCTTAGTGAGAATTGAGTATTTCTGCAGAAAAAAATGGTTTATGCCAAGTAGAGATGAATTTTTAGAAATCATCTCCCAGGCCTTTTTGAAATTCATGCTGAAATCTCTTCCCTTGTTGCAGACGGTCTAGATGAGGCACAAATATATTAATTCCCCTGGTTTCATGCCGTGCCCGACGTCCCTGCTCTATTTCTGTCTGCATAGTCAGGAAAACCTTTCGTCTTTAATATTTGAATACAATATTTAATGTCTACACAGTAAAACTATTTGAACTTCAAACCACTATTGAGACCAGGTGTAAAGTAGCTAATGGTTTCTTGATCTCAGAAATGGAGATGAATGTAGAGTGTATTTTTCTGAAGTGTTTGTAAAACTCCTGCCTCAAGATTATTATTTAATGAGATTAACTTTCAAAGTTGTTTCTGAGCTAAAACATTTATTCTAGTGCAAGACAAAAAAATGGAGAGCCTGTCCAGAGTTAGGGGAGAAGGTGTGATGCTGGCTTTCCAAAACATGACTAAAATTGTGTTTTATACGAGACTGTGTGATACCATTCCTGTAGCATCCATAGGAATTGCTGGGCAGGCCTCTAGACAAAGGCCTGTACAATGAAGAGGAACAAAGAAGGCCTCAAAACCAGGCTCTCAAATTGTTGGTAAAGATAGGGGAGAATTAAGAGTCTGTTAAGATCCATGGGGCCGGCTCCGTGGCTTAGCGGTTAAGTGTGCGCGCTCTGATGCTGGCGGCCCGGGTTCGGATCCCTGGAGCACCCCGAGGCACCACTTCTCCGTCCAACGTGAGGCCGAGTCCCACGTACAGCAACTAGAAGGATGTGAACCTATGACATACAACTATCTACTGGGGCTTTGGGGGGAAAAAACTGAATAAATAAAATCTTTAAAAAAAAAAAAAAAAAAAAAAAAAAAAGAGTCTGTTAAGATCCAAACAACTTGTTTCAGGAGTCTATCTGACATGATACTTATTTTCTTCAAAAAAATGAATATTTATACAAAAATTGTTTCCTTTATCCTTGTGATTCTTTATTATTTCTGTTTCATTTAGGGTGACTCCTGCAGCGTGGATTACATGTTAGGTCACTGTGCTAATGTGTGAAGAGAAAAACATCTAAAGTAGGTGAAATTTAATCAACAAATGTATATTTTCTTTAAGTTTTGGTGTAGAATTTTGTTTGGTGTCTTTTGGTTGTTGTTAATATGAAGAAAATGAGTTCAGTTCTCATAAATATTAAAGAAAAAACTGCTACCTATTCGTAAAATGGTACGGATGCAAACTTGAGAAAAATAACTAGGATGGGGCCAGAACTGTGAGAAGAAATGTATACTAGAGCGAGGTATATTTGTTAATTGGGATCTGGAATTTAGACTTTTTTTATTTGCTGTTTGTTTAATAGTGACAAGAATTGTGCAGTACTAGGGAAGTTTTGGAAGATGCTGTCAATTTTACCTTAAAATGACAATGTGGTGTTTCTGTATGTTATCTCTTTTTGATGTAACTTAGGTATCTTGGGAGAAAAAAATCTAGTTTCAGTTCCCATCATCTTTAACAACTGTTCTGGGCACACATGAGGGATAGCTGGGGTCATGGTCCAACTTTAAGTCAAGGTCAGAGTATTCTGGATTCAAGACACAGAGTTGTACAACAAATGAGATACCAGTCAGAGACACTGCCTGAACAGTATCTGAGCCACTCCTGCATCTTACAGTGACCTAGGATTTTTTATTTTTTGAGTATTATGATGGAGTATTGAGTATTATAGATTTATATATTCAATGTGTTTTAATCAATCCCAGTCATTCTTTTTGATGTTCACAGTGTCCCTATTTGACCAGTGGGGGCCCCTTAAATTGGCTGTTGTGTTCTTTTGACATGACCCATTAGTATCTGGGTACTTCTGTGCTTTCTAGAACAAAGCTCACCTTCATTCCCAGTCCCAGACCTGGAATCAGTCAAGTTTTGTTTAGCAGCGTGATAGTAGGATGGTATTTTGAAACCAAAATGTTGACGCTGATGGGATGCGATACGAGTGACATGGCATCACCAATGACATACGTGTTAAAATGTTAAACTCAAGGGACCAGCCTGGTGGCATAGTGATTAGGTTTGCACGCTCTGCTTTGGTGGGCTGGGGTTTGCAGTTTCAGATCCCGAGCATGGACCTATGCACCGCTTGTTGAGCCATGCTGTGGCAGGCATCCCACATATGGGGTGGAGGAGGATGGGCACGGATGTTGGCCAGGGCCAGTCTTCCTGGGCAAGAAGAGGAGGATTGGCAACAGATGTTAGCTTAGGGCTAATCTTCCTCACCCCCACCCCCCCAAAAAAGTTAAACTCAAATCTGGTCGAGCCTTTAGAACTTTCTTCCCATTTACTGGAAATGCAAGGACTAGAGGAACAAGTTAAATGTCATGGTGATAAAACTAGCAGGCAAATCCAGACTACGAGGCATTCTACCAGACATGTGGCTTAGTTTATTTAAGAAGTCAATGCCACAAAGAATGTGGGGAGGACTGTTG
This sequence comes from Ceratotherium simum simum, assembly GCF_057802395.1. NCBI lineage: Eukaryota > Metazoa > Chordata > Mammalia > Perissodactyla > Rhinocerotidae > Ceratotherium > Ceratotherium simum. Next base: position 72,795,822 of record NC_141909.1, on the reverse strand, counting down.
TGGATTTGAAGAGACTTAAAAGACATCACAAAAGCAATATGGGGTTATTACTTGAATCCTACTTTGGAAAAAACTTATAAAATAATTCTGGAAATTGTCAGAGAAATTTTAATATAGATTCATTAATAGATGATATTAGGTAATTATTAATTTTTGAGGTGTGACAATGGTATTGTGATTGTTGAGCTGAATTGTTTTGGTGATATGGGCTGAAGTGTTGAAGGGTAAATGTAATAATGTCTGTAGTTTACTTAAAATTATCTTACAGCAATAAAAATCAGAATAAAATATTTTATAACTATATAAAAACATACAAATACAATATATGTTATGTATATGTGAACCAGTTGTAGCAAACTCTTAACAATTGTTGAAGAATTGTTGAATCTTGGTGATGGGTATTTATTTTACTATTACTTCTCCTTATCTATATGTTTAAAGTTTTTTTTATTATAAAAGAAAGTTAAAAAAAGGGAATGGGGAACTCTCTGACTTTGGGACACAAGAAGCTGCTTGCTCCTGAGAGCTTTAAGCCAGTGTTTCTTCCTACATTTCCTGCCTGGGAGACGGTACCACTGTCCTCCCAGCTTCCAAGTCAGAATCTGAAAGTCTTCCTTGTTCTTCTTTCTCCTTCAGCTTTTTCATTCAACAAGCGCCACTTTTTCCCAGTTATATCTTCTAAGTATGTCATGAATCTGCCCCTATCTTTGGCCACTACCCTGGGGGACCCTGGCAGCAGCCTTCTGACTTCCTCGCTTTTCCATCATCATCTTCCTCATATCCATTCAGCCCCCAGAGTAATCTTTCTAAAGTGCAGTTCTGATCACACTGCTTCCTTGTGACTCCCCATTGCTCAGAGGATAAAGTCCAAGCCCCTAGCATGGTGTGCGATGCTGCGTGACCTGGGTCACCCATCCTCGCTCCAGCAACATGGAGCTCTACTCCTATTGTCTTCTCTGTGATGCTCTTTGCCTCCTCTTCCCTTAGCTGACTCCTCATGGGCATGTCTAAATTCCCAAACGCACGAGTCCCCCTCTCCAGGACAGTTCCTCCGCCACGCTGCTACCGTAGTGGACTGCAAGTCCCCTGTATTAGCACGTGCATGGCGCTGTTATTGCATTTGCCCATAGTTGTGCCAGGCAGTAGACTGGAGCCAAAGTGCCTGAGTTTGAATCCTCCTGTGACCTTGCATGACTAAGTAACTTTATCCTCCATGCCTGTAGTTCTCATCTATGGAGTCAGGATAACAATCATAGATCCTAACTCACAAAGTGCTGAGGGCGAAGTGAATCCACACCTGGCAAGTTTAGAATAGTGCCTGGCACCTTATAAGCACTCAGTAAGTGTTAACTATTAATATTGTCTGAATTGTATTCCTATTTTCTCTCTAGGTGGTGAGCTCCTTGAAATGAGGGGCAGTATTTATACACGTTACCATGTGCCAGGCACTGTGTTAAGTGCTTGTGTTTCACTTAATCCTCACTAACGAGGTAATTCTTCCTCCCTCCCTCTCTCCCTCTCAATTCCCTCTCTCCCCCTCCTCCCCTGTTGCCTCCTTCCCTTTGCTCTTCCTTCCTTCCACACATAGTTTAGTGCCAAGCCTGTGCTGCCATCCCTAGTTTACAGATGAGGATGCTGAGGCATGGAAAGGATAAGGAGTTTGTCCATATGCACATAGCTAGTTTAATGGAAGCCCCTGGTTCGAGCTCCCAATGCCTAACTCTAAAGTTGGTACATGCAACATTGTACTCTCCATTCTTTGTATCCACAACATGTAGCATCATGACTGCCTTTTAGTGTTCACTAAATGTTTGTGAAATGAATGAGTGAATGTAAGTTAAAATTAGGGAAAGAGGGACATATGGTGGGGTATGGTGAACTCAGGTTTGGACGTAGGCATAATATGCTCTGAACATCCCAGCGAGTAACCTGTCCAGGAGATATTTGGGAAGTGCAGGCTCAATGTCAAGCCATGGGCGTGCTGAGCGGACAGAGGGGAACCTGGAAAGCACGTGCATCAGTCCTTTGAAAGTCAGTCTTGCATTTTGCTGAGAATTCACGTTAAACTGAGCAATCTGGGCCAAAATCTTTATTTTCTTCCCTTGAGGTAAATAATCAACTTTTTTTTTTGGCTGCCCTCTTATCCTCCATAATTCCTCGAAGATCACTCAAGTTTCCAGGATTATGTTTACAAATTCCCTCATGATTTTAGCTCTTCTGAGCAGGGACTTAAAATAATTAGCTGCTAGGAGTTCTCTTATTACTTCCATAGTTGAATATCTTCTTTACTACTTTCTCTGGGGTTTTCCAGATTTTGAAATTCATTCTTCTTGTTCGTACTGCCTGGAGAAAGGCCAATTTCCGTTTTGGCAGTGGGCAGAAGGCCAATGTCACTTCATCAGGGAAGGCTTCCTTGACTGCCCTATCTGAATTAGTCATCCAATCCCCGTGACTGTCATACTATCCAACATTAATAGCATTTATTTTCATTGAAATTATCTTAAGCCATAAACACTGTGTGTCTCTAGTCCCTCCCCATGGGAATGTAGGCTCTGTGATGGCAAAGCCTGGCATATCCCACTCACTACTGGTGTGTGTGCTGCAGGTGCCCAATAAGTACTTGTTGAATGAATGAAATGGGGATGCAAGTGGCATGGAGAAAAGAAGAAGATTCTAGAAAGAAGGGTAAAAGCAGGGAAGAGCCCTGATGTGCCTCCAGCATGCTGCACTTACTGCTACAAAAGCACATTTCCTTCAGTGCTTTATTTTCTATTTCAGTAGAAAATAGAATAATTTCCTATTCTATTATATCATTGTTTTCTGTGCTATTCTGTCTCCACTTCTGGCCTGTGGGCTCTGAGAGCTTGGTAATGCTTGCTAACTTTTCCATTCAATTCAATTCATTCCTTGCATTCACTCATATACGATTTGTTGAGTGTGATTACAGGCTAGGCAGTATTCTGGGAGCTGGAGGTCCCTGGGTGACTCACAAAGGAAGAGAGACTGGATATTGCAAGACTCTTGACATCATAATTTTGCTTGTGGCTTATCCTGCAGCATCAAAGAAATATTTTCCTCCTCTTGTTGCCCAGGAAGTCTTTATTTAGAAACCGTTAGTTACTATAACCTGTAACCCAACCTCAGTTCCCCAGGAGACCTTAATCAACCTGCTTATGGGCTGACAGGATTAGGAGTTTTTACTTATTTAACCACTTTCAAAAAACATTACACTGATCAGGCTGACTTTTTTTTTTTTAAATGAGGCTAGTAGTTATATTCTTTTGCATTATAAGTAATTTATGTGTTTCAAACCTGAATATAAGTAATAGTATAAATTCAATTATGACAACAACACTCTTTCCATTTTTCGTATTTATTGGTAATAGTTTATTTAAAAGTTATTTTTGCTTAAAATAGTTATTATTTTTTGATTTATAAAGACCTGCCATGCTCAGGATATGTGAAATGTAGGAAAAAAAATTTACTTCTCCTAAGAGAGCAACTGTTAGTACAAAACAATACTCTCACTTATTAACCAGATACAAGAATATCAGCTGATTACTTCAAAGATGATATTCACGCACATTATTTAGAATGCTATATTTGAATTGCCTATCAAGAATATTCACATAATTTATGAGGTTCTTTTTAAAAAAAATTATCTTGTATATCCGCCATCACCTCCCTATGAAACTCCAAAATCCCCACTCCCACTGTCGCTCCTCTTCCCTCATAATCTCTCCTTCTGCCACACCCTCCCCTTCCTTGGAAATCCCATCCTTTCTCATCACTCTCCTGCATCTCTCCCCACTTCCCAAGCCACCTCTTTTCTTTCTCATCACCTACTTTCACCACCACTATCAAGTACCCTCCTACCCTCTCATCCCCCACCCCTCTTCCTCCCTCGCCTCTCCACCCCCCTCTTGCATTCCCTGCCTGTGGGCATTTCCTCAGCTGGTGAATCAGAGTCACTCAGCCTTCCTCCCCTGTCAGGCATGCTTCCTACTAACTCTTTGTAAATGGTGCATGGAATCTTCTGGCTAGTGCCACTACATGTACTAGTGATTGTCACGAGGAACACATAGATGGACCAGCAGAATAGTTGTCTTAGTTGGCAAAACTTAGGCTGGTAAATTCTTTCCATGTCATTTGTTTTTCCTTTTGCCCCCGTCCAAAGGACTGTACTGTCACATCTAATTGTTTCATTAATATCTGGAAAATGGGGTTCATTTTCTTAAAAAAAGAGAATCATCGATTTCTTCCGCTTGTTTCACCTATTTTGGATTCAGACAATTTTTTTTGCAATTGTTTTTCCAAATAGCATTCCTGGACTTCTGAGAGATAACTCTTTACCTTTGATTCCATGGGATTTAGCATAAGAGGAATGTCAGAAATGAGTAAAGTTGGTACACCAAAGATATCACGGATAGCTGGAATACTTTGTTGCATTTTATTATTTTTATCAAATTGAGAATTCTTGTTTCTTATTCTGTAACATCTGTAAGGGCTAAAGCTTTGTTCTTAAAAACAACAGAAGTTTGAAACGTCACTCTTTAGGAAAATGATCTTTCGTATCTTCTGATACGAGATCAGAATATGGACACGCCATTTCTTTTCAAAAGCCACTTAGCTTGAGCTTGGAGCTTTCTGTGTCATCTCTTCCAGCTGAAGCCATTCTTTTTTTTTTTTTTTTTTGTGAGGAGATCAGCCCTGAGCTAACATCTGCCAATCCTCCTCTTTTTTTGCTGAGGAAGACGGCCCTGGGCTAACATCTGTGCCCATCTTCCTCCACTTTATATGGGACGCCGCCACAGCATGGGTTGCCAAGCAGTGCGTCGGTGCGCACCCGGGATCCGAACCACCGAACCCCGGGCCGCCGCAGCGGAGCGCGCGCACTTAACCGCTTGCGCCACCGGGCCGGCCCCTGAAGCGATTCTTTTTCCACTTCACATGACAAGTTTGTTTGGGAGACTAACCAAGTGTGGGCTTTAACATGCAGAGGACAGTCCCCCTCTGCTGCTCTGACAAGGGCTTGCTCTTTGACAGTGGCCCCTTACACGCTGACACCTCTAGTATGTCCAGCATACCCCCATTCATCATAGGTTCAGCACCCCGCTCTGCCATCTCGTGGTCCTTTTGAGGGGTTATTTTTCATGAAAAAGAGATATGGTATGGGTGACTCAGGGGAGGGAGCTCCATTACCAAATAAGGGTTTATTCTAACCACGGCAAACATCCTCACATCCCTCCACCAATGCACGCAGCTGGAATTCAAGTTGAATTGAGGTTTCTGAATGTTCTTCTTTTCCTGGGTGCTGCCGCTGCCACAGTGTAAGATGGATTTATTCCAATCTATCTGAGGCCTGAGTCCAAGTCAAAAACTGGAAAATTTCAAAATAAGAAATTAATGACCATTAGAATTCCTTAATGAGGACATGCAGAGGGTTTCTCAAGTGATGCATATAAATGTTTCAAAATGAAGGGCAATGAACATGAAGTGACTAGTAAACATAAATCAGAACTCATTCCTTTTCCGACTAGGAGAATGAAAAGTAATTATTTTAATTTCAAGTCTAGCATCTGAAAGCTAATTCCTTCTAAATGTGCAGGTAAATTTCTTTTTAAAAGATGGAGTCGATGCCATGACATGATAGTGTGATGACACGACATGATGATTTGATAGTCCTCCTCCATGGCAGGCTGTTCCCTGCCCATGCCCCTGGACCAAAGCACATCAGGACCTGCTGAAGGTCTTTTAAGACAAAACTCATCCTCTTATTTCACTGACTAAAATCCTTCCCACAGTTCCTCATTGCCTACTGGACAAAGTCCAAGCTCCTTCTCCAGACAGGCCCAGCCTTGCACACCTCCCCCTGCTCGCTGCTCTGACCCTGTGGTACATTACATGACCCAGAACTCAGGCTCTTCTGATGGATCACACTGACTTCCTTGACCTGGTGCCTATTCCTTTTGGAATCCCCCTCCCTGCTTCCTCTCCCCCTTCCACCTTCCTCATTCTTCACTATTCAACTTAGACATCTTTCAGGAAACCTTTCTTGACTTCCAGTGCTAGGCTATGCACCTCTTCCAATACATGGTAGCATTGATCACAGCATCATTATGTCTAGTCTCTTGTCTGTCTGCATTGTGAGGCTGTGAGTCCCATGGGGGCTAGGACTATGTTTGAACTCATTATGTCCCAGTACCTGGCATGAAAATATTTGTTGAATGGATAAACCGTTAGATGCTATATAGGAGAGCCACTGGGCAATCTCACACATAGCATGACTTCAGCTACCATCTGTATGTTGATAACTCTCAAATATTTGTTCCTTTCTAGATCTCTGAATTCCTGGCTAGCAAAACTATCCAACTGAATGTGCCACAGGTGCCTCAAATCCAGCATCTCTTTTATGTCCTCTCATGTGCTCAAACTGCTGTCCTCTTAGCCTTTCCTGGTAAAACCAGTGAATGACACTCCCTTGCACTCAAATCCAAAGGAGCCGGCTATAAGTTACCCTGAATCCTTCACTCTCCACTGCCCTCTCCTTAGTCAATTATCAAACAGTAAGTTCTCTTGCTTTTACCTTCTAAATCTCTCTGAAATCCATCCTTTCTTCTCGACCTTGCTATCCCTATCTCCTGGTAAAAGTCAGCTTCCTTTCTGGTTTCCTACCTCCATTATTACCCTTTCTGCTCTGTATTGCTGCCTTTATGAATTTTCTAATGTAAAATGTATTTAATAATAAGTAGTTTTTTAGCCTAAGTACAATGTTTCCCTGCTATAAACCCCTCTTGTAGGACCACATCTCCTTGCCTATGGGCTTCTATGACTATAATTGCCTGCTGCTTTCCCACTTTTTGTTTTCTAGAATTCTCTGCAATACTATTTTTCTTGTACTTCCCTTGGCATGTACTGCAAGTCTATATCAGACTATCATGAACTTGAAGGTGAGCAAGCGTGACATTATTTTCAAATACTGAACTCAACTTTGCTTTTGAGAATGATAGCTCAATCTTTCCCATTTTGGCATATTCAATCTAATCCAGGGATTTTTTTTCAGCTACACTCAAATGTTATTTTCTCAATCACTGTCAAGTTCAAAGCTTATCATGGTGGGGCAAATGTTCTGTTTCCCAGGGTTGCTTTTCTCTCCACTTTCACCTGCCTTTCTTTTTGGAGGTGACATTAAGTGACTGAGGGGAAGGGGACTAATGTACTTTCTGGCACTGGGAAAGGGGTGTCTGGTCCCCAGTGGGCATGGCTCTCTGTCCCTGTGGTATCTGCTGAGCATGGCTCCGTGGCCTGGGCATCAGATGTCTGATACTGGGATCCATCAGGTTACGGCGCTGCTGCCTGCTGCTAATGACCAAAGTCCTTACCACTGTCCTCCATAACTTCCTCTTTCAAACCTTGGACCCCTCTAGGTCACTCTTCCTCTCAGAATTCCAAAATCTTTTCGAAGATCTGAGAACATTAGTCAACTTTCTCCACACCCCATGGGAGGCAGGGGGCCTTGTGAGCTGTCTCAGCTTGGCCGCAGCTGTGGCTGCTCCCCCTCTCCCACCGTGGTATGGGCAGTGCCACACCAAGCGTGGAATAAGCCCTCAGAATAATCAACCCTCAACAAATTCTACCTAGTTTCTGTAAGTTTACAAATCTTTCATTTGAAGAGATGTCTTCAGCAGTGATAACCCGGGCTCAAAGGTTTACACAATATTTTGTATCCTTTAGGATGCTTGTGTATCTAAATGGCCACATATCTCAGAAATATATCTTTCAATTTCGATTTGTCTTTGAAGCTGTCAGTCTCATAGGGCGATGGGAAAATAATTGCAGTCAAATTAGGGATTCTCATGCTTTTGACTCAGAGTCATGGCCAAGTCCCAGGGGCTTTGCAAAAGGGTCAGGAGGGCCAACCGGTCCTCTGTGTCACCTGTCTGCACATTGTCCACTGTGATGTCCATTGTTGCATTGGGCCTACAGTTGTCGGAGCACATGGGGTGCTGGAGGGATGTCCCTGGGTCCCATCTTCTGGTACCCTTTCGCTTCCACTGATACACCACATCTCAAGCACAAAGAAACCAGCTTCGGATTTTCAACTAGTCTGAGCTGCATGGAAGTTTTTGGAGGCCATGTAAGGCCTTATCTTTCAAGACATGCCCTTTATCCATTTATTTTTTGGAGTCTGGCCACTTCTCTAGTGATTTCCCTGGGAAATAGGGCACAGGTTCTCTCTTTATATGACCCCACAGACCTCCCAGGGCTTGTCCTGGAGAGTAGGCTCTCTTCCCAAGACCCACAAACATCAGCCCTCATATCCCTTCCTCTCTCTTCCACTCCAGCGAGAGAAGTCTTCTTCTATTGTTGGGGGTATAGTATGGAGGAGAGTGGGGTGTTGTGCTCTTACCCAATGCTTTCCTATTTCCATAAAGGTCTAGGCTTTTGAAACTCAAAAGGCAGGAAGACACTCTTCCCATCAGCTCTCCGTGGTCACTCCTCTTTGCCGATGGCTTTGGGTCACACCGAGTCTCACTACGGAGGTGATGGCCTCACTGCCTGAGGTGAGGGAGGGTCCCATGCTGCCAACAGGAAGCCCGAGTGAGCCAGTGTTGTCTGGCATCCCAGGCCTTTACTGCTTCTGTAGGTTTACACTGACATATGCAATGAGGAGTGTGCTTGAAAAGCACAGGTAAAATCATATTTTGGGAGGGAGGTATTTTCTACTCTTGCCCTTCAGTGTTTAGTTACACTGTTGAACCAGGACTGTGCAGCCTGCCGAGCATCTAGGGAAACCATTTCAAGATCCAATCAAAACGCTGGATCTGTTTCTCTCTCTCTCTTTTTTTTCTATTTACTCTTGAGAAGCCTCTGAGGTATAGATCTGGTTGAAAGAGAACATAGTGAAACTAGATCAAGTGGCCATCCTTTCCCCTTTCAACCTGATGTTTGCTCTCGTCACCCAGGAAAGACGACCATGGACGTCATGTGCTTCTATGAGGAGGAGAGAAGCGAAGCAATTATAACATCACATGGCGCAGGGGAGCCAATAAGCGTTTCTCTCAGGAAGGCCCCACAATTGCTCATGGATTTACAAACATGGATGCTAATGCTACAAACCACTGAAAGCAAACAGAGGGCAGATGAGAGAGGAGAACTTCCGACAAGAGAATGATTGGCCTCCCTGAGGACCAGGCTGCGATCTCTGGAAAGGATGGCTGCTTTTCCTCAACGACACTCCTCCTTCTCCTTCTTCTGCTCCTATCCCTCCTGCTGCTGTGACTAGCTAACATTTAGAGTGCTTACTGTGCGCCAGACACTTTCTAAGAGCCTCACACAAATTAACTTGTTTAATCTTCACAACAGCTCTGTGAGGTAGGTACTATCATCAACATCTTCATTTTCTCAGATGAGGAACATAAAATGCTGAGAAGCAATTTGCCTGAGATGGCACAGTAGGTGGCAGAGCTGGGACATAACCCCAGGCAGGGGGAACCTGTAGTTCCTGGCCTGAACAACATGACAGCACCATCAACGTCTTTTGCCCGTGTACGGCATTCTAGTCTACAAAGAGCTTGCCCCGATCATTTATTTCTGAGAATAAGCTTAGACTGGGGACATCTGCTCTTCAGCCTTTTGCACCAAAATGTTCCTAAGGGCAGAGGAGAATGAATTTATCCCATCCTGCCATTCCTGGTACCAACCACACTCTTCCAAATCTCACTCTAGGCCAGCCCGTAGCTGCCCCAAAGCATTGATTCTGTTTTTGAAATTTGTGTTTTGTCTTAAAATTCAGGCCATTTTGTAACACAGTATATCTGTGTTTATTTTTGTACTCTACCCATCTTGACAAATGACAATAGGTTCAGGTTGATAGACTGGGCATATCAAACAAGCTCTGCTTCTCTGAGGGATAAAGAAGTCTGGGCAAATGGGGGAAGATAGAGAGGACAGCTATATCCTCCAGTGACAGATGGAGGTCTGAGATTCCAGGGCCCCAAGGTAGGCTTGTAGCAGCAGATACACAGCACTTAAGCACTGTTCCCCTCAAGCCTGGCCTTGTAGCCTGGGAGCAAGTGCTGAGGACCCTCCTCTGTGCAAGGTGCAGGCCATGGCTCTCAGTGTTACACCAGATAATGTGAGGGGCCAGCACAGCACACTTGGACGTAAACATTCTCCTGACTTATCACCCTCAGCTTCTCCAGGCCAAACACTGCCTGAAATCTTTCCTGATCTTAGAGCTGTGAACTTGAACAAGGCTCAGACACCTAGAGGTCTCTTAGAATCAGGCTATAAGAACAATCCCTCAATTTAACAATGTTTAATTGAATACTTTAGGAAAATGTACACATAGTGACTTGGGTACCCCTAACCTTCTACTGCTTGTATCCAGACCTAAGCACCTCTCTTTTTGGGGGAGCGTGGGGATGGCATTATAGTACCAGGGTTATGAGCATACGGGTTTTTGGGAACCAAATGGGACACTTTGGAGTAACAAATTCTACAGGACCTGTGGACTTGGCTCAAGCACAGAGTCATTGGCAATCACCCACGTCCCCAAAGTCCTGGACCTCAGCCCCATGCACAGCTGTACTGCCCTTGTGTATGTATGTGGCAGCAGCCAGAGATTAGAGAAATGGTTCGATAGTCCTTGGTCCCCATGTGCGGAGTCATTTTTCCAGGTTGGGAGAAGCTGCAGTCTGCCAGCTGTGGCTCTCCAGGGTAACCAGAACTTAGAGACTGTCCCAGCTACCGCTCTTTAGGGGCAGAGGGACCGTTGTAGTGGGACTTGGGGAGTTGACTGATTACATAGAACCAGGGGCCAAACCAGGAACTGCAGGGGGAGTCAGTAATGTATTTCAGGCATTTTCCTTTGTACGACCCAGCAGAAATACTAATTACGTTGAATCAAAACACACTCTTACAAGCAATTAAAATCATCCATTTAATTATGCATGTCTTTCCAGCACATTCTTTAAAGTACGCTGTCAAGACCACATCTTCAGATTACAATCTTATAAAATGACCTGTTCTCTAAACTCATCTCCAGGGATAGCAAGACAGCATAGTTTTGCCTGAGTGGCCCTGCCAGCAGCTAGCTGGCCTTGGAGGGCATGTGCTCATGTTGCTGTAGGATGGCAGGCTCTGGGTAGACCTGAGAGGACCTATGTCCTAACTTGGCCCTGCCTCTCCATGGTGTGTGATTTTTGGGCCAACTCCTTCACTTTGCTAAGGCAGTTTCTTCGTCTGTAGAATGGGTACAATAATATCTAACCCATGAGACTGTTGTATAACACAAGTTTAGTACAGGGACACAACCGGCATTCAATAGCTTTTCTTATTTTTACTGCCTGAAGTCCTACAGTTACTAAGATGCAAGGAAGGGGCTTGCTTTTATGCTCTCATGCTCTATTCTTTTTAAATTTAATAATGTTTTATGTTGTAAAATAGAACAACACACAGAAAAGTGCAGAAATCCATGTGGTTTAACCAATATTTGTAAAACCAATCCTCCTGTAGCCACTACTGAGGTCAAGGAAGGGATATTAATGATATCCTAGGAGCACCTTATAGGTCCCACCCGTCCCTTTCCTTCCCTTCCGGCCCCTCCCCTGCCTGCTGGGAGCCCTTCCCCCCAGTGGTCAGCCTTGCTTTCACACAGCTCCCAAACGGAGCTGGTGTGATTCTTTAAAAATCAAACCTCCTCTGGCAGTGTGCAGCTCTCCTTGCAGCACGGTATACTGAGCTTTGGAGGATTCCTGAGGACCCAACCCATGAGCCTACCTGCTCTCCCATCCCCACGTCCCATACACTTGGGGGGTGAGGCGGCTCCCATAGGCTGCTGCTCCTTTTCAGGACCAAGGGACAGCTGCCCACACTGAGTGATGAGCATGCCTTGGAAGTCGTAGTCCAATTATCCATTTCTGTATCTTCCGCCCATCTTTCCTAGTCAGAGACCAAGTTCTGTTGATTCTTTTTCTCCTAATGTCTCTAGGCTCTTCCCCGTGGCCCCAGCACAGTACCTACAGAGAGGCACTGGTAACTCATTTCTCGGCAGATTGCCTAAGGTTTAGATATTAGTCAGGTAAGAAGTTTATTTCTATCAAATCTTAATGCTCTTGTTTACTCTTGTCCCCTAGTGTATTAATTCTTGAGTTTGGTTTAATCTTGTTTTCGACTTCCTTGTCAAGCTCTAAAAAGGACTGGTTTGATTAGGATAAATTTGTCTGTTTTGAAAAACTTCTCACTTTATTCTCTAATTCAATATTAATGGAGTGTGCCTCTGTGAACACGGGGCAGGATGGGAGGCGCAAGGCCCAGTCTCTGCCATTTGGATGTAAGATTTCCTAGGTGGGGCAGGGGCAGTGGGTGATCTATAAGGGCCACCCCAGCCCCTGGCCCAGAGCACTGCCCCCAGCAATCACTTATATGAATACTTGTTGAGCTCAACTACAGGAGTTCTTGGGCTACTGGAAACTGGGATCCTGGGTAACCTCTGGCTGGATAATAACCTTGGTTATACAAATCTTGATTTAGGGAATTCTTTAAGAAGTAATCTTGAGAATTCAATATCACAAATTCCTCATTTTCATGACCCGTCCTGGTAGTATTTCTATAAAAGCATTGTAAGGCAGATGATGTCGGCTTTCTGGGCACAACCGTGCAGACTCCGAGTGAAGCACCAGGAAGGAGTGCCAGCATTACACAAAGCATTAGGAGGTGTGGGGAAAGCTTGCCCTTTAGAACCCTGACCACCCAGGGGAGTCCTAGAATCAAGGTCAATGTTTGAGTGTTCCCTCCTCTATATGCTGGGCCACATCTAATAATCACTCAGATAGGTCCATATAAATAAGGACTTTTTTAAGGAGCAAAGCTTTGAAATACAGTAAATGTTTAGTAAAAGCTCACTGGATTAAAGTTGAGTTACATAAGACCATGCTTTCTTGGCATTAAAAAAAACTAAAAATTGAAGAATTCAGACTATTAACCAGATATTTTGGTAATAACCAATAACCAGCAAAAATTTTGAATTCTTTCTATATACGATCCTGAATTTAAATAGTTGAAAGCAAAAGCTTAGAGGTAGAGAGAGATAATGTGTCCAGATGCAAAATTATTTTCCTGTGGAACTACAGAAAGTACTGATACTTTTTCTAAGGATCTGTGGAAACTGTGAAAGCTATTAAAAATTGGGCAGGTGAATTGTATTTCATTATTCCCCTAGATTATCTTCCTGTTGCTTTAGCAAATGAGAAAGTTAAATGACCTCTTTGGTGAATTAAATATCTTGTTAATGTTACTGTGTAATCTTTTACGTAGTCAAGACCAAGCCAAATCAGATACAGACAAATGGAGCTATCACATCTAATTTCATTAGTGTACAATTAAAGACATCGAGAGAGATGGCCAGAACACTCTATGTGTTAGAGTTGCTTTCAATTTGAAACAGAACTTATTTCATGATATGTCAAACATTCAAACTGACTAGGTGGGGTAGGGGTGGTAATCAAGACAAAAAATGACGGTGTTTAGAATTACAAGTTACATGTTGTTCTGTAAAATCACTACAGAATTTGTAGTGTGAAATAGTTAACAGTTAAATCTTATTCTTCACACCACCCAATGCATTCATTCTTACATGTGTTTGTGCAAACATGTGTATATGAAGTCTAAATTAAAGGAGTAGCAGGAGTAGAAGGGAACAAAATGCAGTAGACGTGGAGACAAGAGGCCATAGAAGGTAAAGGGTTTTCAATGTAGTCGGAAAGGAGAGGAGGTGTGTAGTGATGGTAGGCAGTGATAGGTGGTAAAGACAGGAAATTGGAGAGAGATGCCAGGGCTGGATCCAGCAGGGTCTGTAAGCCAAGATAAGGAATTTGGACTTCATCCTAGAAGCAATGGAGGACCTTTGAGGGATTTTAAATAGGGAGGTGACATGATCAGATATGCATTTTAGAGAGATACTTTGGCCTGCATTGTGGAGAGTAGATTAGAGGGCAAGAGATAAGGAGTTAGGGAGAGCAGTTAGGAGAGCTTTACAGGTAAAAATAAGAAAATGTATGCTATCCTTCCATGTCCACATTTCTGGAAATCATATAATAAGGTGAAAAATCAGATGATACTATAAACTGATATCGCTTCATGTTAATTTAAATTTCACCCAGTGGAACTTGACTTTAGGATTAAAAACCCTCCATCAGGGACTATTTCTGCAATGCTGTTCAGTATGTGTCCAGAACAAAAGAGATTTAGGATGTGATTATCATGTGCATGACTACCTCTCAGTGTTTTTGAATCAAACAGGTTTTAATTATGTTTGGGATAACAAAAACTGATGTCCTTTGATATTTCTGGGAAACAAGTAATAGCCCAGGAGCCAGGAATCTTCATAATCCCCAGATCTCGATGAGTGGTTGAATTCATAGCTTATTTTTACTTTGGAAAAATTTGTATTTCTCATCAGGATGAACTTATCCTAACTAGGACAGTTTGGTTTTTTTGTCCAATCTTGAAAGCTTGAAGAATGCCATGAAAGGATATGAGTACAGCTTACCCCAGTACAGTGTTAATAATTTTGTAGAATTTTGTAGCTTGGGATCGAAGGTTTTCTTCAGTCAAGAAAAGTACAGCATTCATTTCAAGTCTGTTTTTTCCAATTTAAGGGCATACACCGCGTGTTTGTGTTTTGATGCACACTAATACCTATGTTACGTAAATATATGTTCTGGGAATAGTTGGTAAGGATGATCTAAATTGCTATCAGTAGCTTCCTTAATACTTTTAAAACCATTCTGCTTTCAATTCTTCAATTACCCTTCAATTACCCATAATAAATCTTTCTCATCTCTTATTCTTGAGGGAAATCACTGAGAGGGACTCAGTTGAATTTCTTCTGAGAAGGTAGATAAACCAAGACTTCCAAGACATAATTTGTCACTTAAAAGACATCCAGAAAAATAAGAGCTGTATTGAGCTATCTACTTTGTCAGTTTTCTCAAAAACTCTATTTTAAACTTTGAATAATACAATTTGTCTATCTAAAATAAGATTAACCAGATAGATTCTAACTCTTGACCTCATTCTCTATTATAGGCAGAGCTTCAGGCCACTCCTTGTGTTTTCCTTTCATGATGTTTTAGTCTAACCTCAGTGTGACACATTCAGGCATCCTAAAAACAATGTTCAGAAGATTTTTGCTCTCCTTAGTGTATGCCTGGAAAACTGGCTTCAGTTCACTCCTGCCTATGAGGTGGACATGCAATTACACCATCAATGTTGATCAACTGACTTCAATACTGAAGGCAGTGAGGACATGCAAGGATGGAAAAGTGCTTGGTCAAGATATAGATGTGGCAGGTTTAGAAAGAAAACTTAATGTTGGCATATCTTCAAAGGGATCGCTCAGTATGCTTTCTTTTCCTGTATTTCAATTCAACGTTTATTGAACAGCTACATGCGTGTTCTGTGTCAGGCAACATGAGGAGTATAAAAGAAATGTACGAACCATCTTTATTGCCCTAAAACTTTTAACAGTTGGAAAGACGAGACACACAGAAAAGTTAAATAAGACTATGGAAAATGAGAGTAAGTGAAGTAGACATCCGGGAGTATGGAGCAGGGAGGACAGGCACCTTTCAAGAAAGATAGAGGTAGGAGGGGTAGCAAGATAGTGTGGAAGAAATTATGGTAGAGGCATGCTTTATAGCAGAGGAGAGGGAAGAAACAGCAACATAAGCAAAAATACAGAGGCGTGAGAATGTTTCACATGTTCAAGGCTCTCTGAAGGAGCCAGAGTAATTAGAGTGGGAAAAAGTGACAGATTACACTAGAAAGGAGGGCTTGGGACAAGGAGTTTGATTTAACTTGTTGACAATGAGGCATCATCTAAGGTTTTAAGTGGGAGAGTGCCATTTACCTCATAAAGTATATATTTTTTAATTAAAAATGATTTTTAAGTTAAAAATAAAAATAATCAAAAGAGAGAAAAATAACAAAATGAGGCTGCTCTGGCATCAGACTTTAATATCATTTTTTTACAGCTGGGAAGCTTTCTACTTGCTAGAGGAGATGATGGTAAAGAAAACAGATATGGAGAAGTGCCCTTTGCTGGATCAAGTAATCTCAGGATTCTTTTAGGAGTCCTGAGAGTCTTGCAAGCAAGCAGCGTAATGAGCTTCAGAAGTCAGGAGACACAGGAAAACTTCGGCATCCAGAGCTGTCACAGGCCACACAGATGCGATAGGTTTAATAAAACAGAGCACAGAGCTCCTGCCCTCAGCCTGAGCCATCTCAGCACCTCCTGCTGGTCCCTCTCCCCCTTGCCTCTGGATCTTCAGACTCACAGGTCCCAGGGATCCCCCTCTCCAGCTTTTCTCTATCCTCCCTGAAATCTGGATAAAGAACCAAGGCTAGAAAGTCAGAGACCTGCCCAAATTCACCCAACCACTCCGGGAGAATAAGAATTGGAAGATGTATGCTTTTCTTAACATCATAGGGCCTTTGCCAAAGGTGTCAACTTCCACCCCAGGGGGCTCTATAGCTCCAGAAACCTGAATTTCCAAACTCTTCGTGTGTCTATGTAGACTTATGTTGTCTACTTTTCCCTCTTTCACCTACTTCTGGAGTTCAACATCTTGACTACACCATCTTCCAGAGCCTTCTTCCTGTGAAGCTAGACTCCTGTTATCTGGGTCCTGCTGGCCCTCTGAAGGGGACAACAAGGAGGAGCAGCAAGAGTCTAGACCAGGTAGGTAACCAGGTTACCTACAGGTTAGGTATCAGGGTACCAGGTGGCAAGGTAAGAGACTAAGAAGCAAAATGACCAGAAGCGGGCAGGGAAGTCTGAGGACCTGCTCTGTGGAAAATTTGCATTAATTACGGGCAAAAAAAGGGCAAAATATATTTGCCTTCAGTTACTATGGCAAGGGGTTGGGGTGGGATGCTAGAAAGAGCTTTCCTGCCGATGGCTGAACAAGGAATGGATTGGTAACCATGTTTTGGACTAGTGGGGAACACTTTTCACCTCATATTTCCAGCAGGAACTGAACTTTTATGTTAAAATTTTAACCCCATCTCCATTTTTTGTCCAATAGGAACTCTTTTAAGCTGATATTCAACTGCTGAGCTGGATTGCAAACTCCTCTCTGATTGCCACAGCAGGTAGGAAGAAGCCGGGCCCAAAGAGAGAATGCGATTGCCAAGAGAACACAGACACAGACACAGCCAACTTGGGCTGGAGAGGGAGGGCCCCCCACAGCCCTAGCAAACCTCACAGAGCACAGCGCAGGGAAGCAGAGCCTGCCATGAAATAAATGGGAAGGGCATTATACTTGAGGCTTTTCTGGGAGCAACTGCCTAAGCAAAGTCCAGGTCTCAGAAATAAGGGCACCAAAACAAGGAGATCCAGGGAGAATCTCATCCACAGAATATGGACACACGGGACATGAGGAGGCGGATCCAGCTTGGACCAGGATGGTTTCATTATCCACCCTGGCTAAGGGTTATCACCCCTGTCTCTGGATCTTCAGCCTCTCAGTTCCCAGGGATTCCCCTCTCCAGCTTTTCTCTATCCTCTCCGACATCTGGATAAAGAACCAAGGCTAGAAAGTCAGAGACCTGCCCAAATTCACCCGACCAATCCAGCAGAATAAGAACCCAAAGCTGTATGCTTTTCTTAACGTCATAAGGTCTTTGCCAAAGGTGTCGGCTTCTACCCCAGGGGGCTTCATAGCTCTAGAAACCTGAATTTCCAAACTCTTCACGTGTCTATGTAGACTTATGATGTCCACATGGGGAAGAGTTCCAGATTCATACTGCCACCCATTATATACCCTTCTTGATTTACAGCCACCCAGTGCACACACTCGCCACTAGTAGTGGCCCTACATTCTCTCTGATCTGGCCTCCCACTTCTTTTCCCAGTAAAAAAATTCTATTTTTCCCCCTTGATGATCCCTCTTCCAAAGTATTCTGCAGGATTTTAAGTGTGTTTTCATTTGTAATCTGAACATTCCTACTTTTAGGAAGGTACATTCACTTTTCTTCCAGAAGGACCTGGAAGGAGGCATAGTGACTTACATCACGAAAGCAGAGCCCACACGCTGTACAACCCCTCTGCCCCCATCTCCATGCTCTGTCTCCTTTCACAGATGCCACTCCCTTCAGTGCTGCCCGTCTCCTCTGGATCACCACTCCACTGGTACTGGAGTGCAAGTGACAAGGTTTGTTCCTGTGAACCACAGCCCTCCCCATCCTGGAGCCCACTCCTTTCCTGAGGAAGGGGAGAAGGTTGGGGGTAGGTGGGTAGAAATGCTGGCTCAGGGATGCAGAGGACATCCCTGCTGTCCGGTGGCTGTGTACTGCTGCTCTGTCAGATCCCATCAGCTAAATATCTTTCTTCACGGGGATTTTCTCTAAGGACTCCTGTACTTATTCCCTGCAGTCTGGTTTGCTTTGGGGACACTCAGTTCGGCAGAAATGCCTGAATGTCCCTACAGGGGTCCTGCTCCATTAGGGGCATCAAGAGATATGACTAGACAGTGCTGTTAGCAGCAGTTAAGAACTTTCCCAGTGTTCTATGACAGTTAAGAAGCACATCTGCCTGGGGCATCAGACCTGACCTCTGGGTCAGAGGTCAAGAGTTCTAAGGTTCCTCAGCTCTGGCCTGGATAAAAATGCCCTTTTACATGTGTATAACGAACTATGTAGTTTTCATTTCAAAGTATGTGTTCAATCATATTCAGTATATCATTTTTCTATTTTCACATAAAATCCTAAATGAAAGAATTCTATGTATTTCTCTATGCCCATACTTGGATTGGGTGGACCTCAAGACTAGGTTCCCAGAGGTTACAAGTCCAAGTGGGCAGCACTCTTGTGCTCATTAGAGGCTCATTTCTGCAGGGGGTGGGATGTTGATACAGGGCCAGGTGGGAGAGGTCATGAGCAAAGAGGGACGCTGACTGGACACAGATCAGGAACCTAGGCAAAGATTAGAGTTATGAAGGGATCAAGATTCATGACCTACTAACAGATATGAGCAAGAAAAGGATGTAATTTTATTTTATTTATTTTTTTCACAAGCGACATTGGTCTGTAGTTTTGTTTTTGTATTATTTTTGTCTGGTTTTGGTATCAGGTTAATATCAGTGTCATAAAATGAGTTGGGAAGTAGTCCCTCATTTTCTATTTTCTGGAAAAGATTGTGTAGAATTGGTGTTAATTCTTCAAGCATTTGTTTTAATTCCGCTGTGAAATCATCAAGGCTTAGAGATTTCTTTTTTTTCAGGAGTTGCTAATATTACAAATTCAATTTCTTTATTAGTTACAAGGCTATTCAAATTATCCATTCCATATTGGGCAAGATTTGGTAGTTTGTGCTTTTATTTATTTATGTTTTTATTAAGGTATAATTGACACATTATATCAGTTTCAAGTGTACAACATAATGATTTGATACTTGTGTATATTGCAAAATGATTATCAGAACAAACTGGTTAACATCCATCACCACACATAGTTACAATTTTTTTTCCTTGTGACGAGAAATTTTAAGATTCACTCTCCTAGCTACTTTCAAGTATGCAATACAATATTATTAACTACAGTCACTATGCTGTTCTCCTAGCTACTTTCAAGTATGCAATATAATATTATTAACTGCAGTCACCATGCTGTACATTACATCCCCAGGACTTACTTATTTTATAACTGGATGTTTGTACCTTTTTGTGTGTGTGTGTGTGTGTGTGTATGTGTGTGTGTGTAAGATCAGCCTGAGCTAACACCTGCCAATCCTCCTCGTTTTTGCTGAGGAAGACTGGCCCTGGGCTAACATCCATGCCCATCTTCCTCCACTTTATGTGGGACACCGTCACAGCATGGCTTGCCAAGCAGTGCGTCGGTGCGTGCCCAGGATTCGAACCGGTAGACTGCGCGGTGTGCGCCCAGGATCCGAACCGGCGGACTCCGGGCCACTGTAGCGGAGCGCGCTCACTTAACCGCTTGCGCCACCGGGCCAGCCCCTGGATGTTTGTACCTTTTGACCCCTTTCACTCATTTCACTCACTCCCCACCCCCCACCTCTGGTAACCACCAATCTGTTCTCTGTATCTACGAGGTTGGGATTTGTTTGTTTAAGGTTACACATATAAGTGAGAGCATACAGTGTTTGTCTTTCCCTATTTGACTCATTTCACTTAATATAATGCCCTCAAGGCCCATCCATGTTGTTGCAAAAGGCAGATTTCATTCTTTTTTATGGCTATATAATATTCCATTGTATGTATGTGTGTGTATATATATATATATATATATATACCACATTTTCTTTATCCATTCATCCATTGATGGACACTTAGGTTCTTTCTATATCTTGGCTATTATAAATAATGCTGCAATAAACACAGAGATGCATATATCTTTTTGAGTTAGTGTTTTTTGTTTTCTTTGGATAAATACCTGGAAGTGGAACTGCTAGATCATATGGTGATTCTATTTTTATTTTTTTTGAGGAACCTGCATACTGTTCTCCATAGCAGCTGCACCAATTTACAGTCCCCCCAACAGTGCACAAGGGTTTTCTTTTTTCCACATCCTCATCAGCACTTGTTATTTCTTGTCTTTTGGATGTCTTTCCAAAAGACATCTTTCTTGTCTTTTTGGATAGCCATTCTAGCAGGTGTGAGGTGATATCTCATTGCGGTTTTCATTGGCATTTCCCTGATGATTAGTGATGTTGAGCACCTTTTCATGTACCTGATGGCCATCTGTATATCTAAAAATGTCTACTCAGGTCCTCTGCCTAGTTTTTAATCAGACTGTTTGCTTTTTGCTATTGAGTTGTATGAATTATTTATAAATTTTGGATATTAACCCCTTATCAGGTATAGAATTTGCAAATATTTTCTCCCATTCAATAGATTGCCTTTTCATTTTGTTGAAGGAGGACCTAACTTTAAAAAATACTAAAAGTTAATTATTTTCCTCATCATCTCTTATTTTTACTTTTTTTAGAGATATAATGCAGAATACATAAAACTATCTGCATGGTTTAAAGAATAATTATTAACAAACACCTATGTAACCTAAATATGTGTTTTCTGTAAAGGGAGAATCTAGTCCTTGAACTTGACTGGTGTGGAGATTGCAGGGCAGCAGTGGAAAGGTTGCTAAAACATGTAAATGAGCAGTGGTGTTGGGTTAGAGTGGGCAGAAAGAAGGTGGTGGGGTGATGGCATGTGATTACTTTGGGGTGCATGTCTTCAAAGGCCTGGAAAGACATTCAGCAGCAAGGCATGCAGCCAAGAGCAGTGAGCCAGGAGCCGCAGACCTGGGCTTTTGTCCTGGCATCTTATCAGAAATGGAACTGAGGGCCAGCCCTGGTGGCCTAGTGGTTACATTTGGTGCACTCCGTTTCGGTGGCCTGGGCCCGGTTCCCGGGAGTGGACCTACACCACTCATATGTCAGTGGCCATGCTGTGGTGGTGGCTCACATTCAAAAAAAGGAAGATTTGCAACACATGTTAGTTCAGGGCAAATCTTCCTCAGTGAAGGAAAAAAAAAAAAAATGAAATGGGACTGAGCAAAGCACTTAATCCCATGGAGCCATGCTTTCTTCACCTGTAAAACAGAGTAACCACAGTACCTCTTCCTATTCTGTAGGAAAATGAGAATCAGTTTGCTTAAGCTCTTTGAAAACTGAAATAGTGTTAAATTTAAATTCTGTTGCTTATTCTTATTTTCTCCTTATGTAATGTTCTGTTGTTTAATACTGTATAAAGTTGACTTTTAGAATGTGATAGATCCTAATTCTCTTGGGGAATTAGGATAGGTTTTGGGAAATTTTGTCACTCTCTCAAAACATCTGGTGAGTATTAGCTGAGGAGTAGTCATGGTGATGATTTGTAAGAATCAGAACAGCTGTCAAGATGGAAGTCTGGCTTTGAACTTTTCAACATACTACAAACACACAGCTTGCTTCCTTTAAAAAGGCCTCCACTTACTCTTTAACGTTGGAGTTTCTTTTTTAAACACAGTCGTGAGACGCTTCTTGGTTGGTTTTGCTATTGAAGAGCTGTTGGTTCTTATTCCACCAGGCATCTTGGATTTGAGTCTCCCTGGTCTGCCTTCAGCGGAAGGGAGGGTGATCCCGGCCATTTTGTTAGAATCAACACTCCTCTTAATTATATACCCAGTTTCACAATTAAATAGGGTGTATCCATGAAGGAAAAAGAAGACATTGCAACTTGAGCTTGTTTTTTTACATTCTAGGAACAAGTTAGTGAAACGTATAGTTTTAGCGTGGCTTTCTGGACCAAGATTAGAGTAACTTCCATGGGCTTCCATCTCAGGCTCGCTGAGAGCAGCCACACCTGACAGTTTAGCAGAGTGGCTAAGACCTTGGGCTTTGGAGTCAGGTAAACTGGAGTAAAATGTTGGTATACATCCTTCTGGTTATTTTTCAGAGTGAAAACCCACATAGACAAAATTAATCATTTTTCTTTTTATAAAAGTAGGACTATATTTCATAATTTGTTTACTAATCTACACTTTTCACTTAATTTATAATGAATATTTCTATACTACTAAATATTAATTTGCAATTTATGATGCCTCCTAGTGTTTTATTGTATGTATTTAACCAGCTGTCTACTGTTTGTTTAGATTGCTTTCAATTGTTTGCTTTGATAAATACTGCTGCAATTAATAACCTCATAGATACCACTTAGTGCTTATTTCTGATTATTTCATTAGTATTAAGGACAGACATAGGAATCTTTCTCAAAATGTATGAATATTTTAAAGAGTTTTTCTTAAAACTGCAAAGTAACTTTCAGTAGGTTGTCAAGAAAGGAGAGAGAATGATATTTTTATAGTGATATAAAAGATCTAGGAGAGAGAAAAACTGATGTCTGGTAGAAAGGGCAGAATAGTGAGAGCAATGTCCTTGAGGAGGTGGGACGGTATGGGATCTTAGTGCCCAGACAGGCAAGGGGGCTGGTTTTAAATAGGAACAAGGAGAATCCATCTCTGGTAGTGAGCAGGAAAGTAGAGTATGTGGGAGAAGATGGTGGAAGGTTGGTAGGGTGGTGGTGGGAGTCGGAAGTTCTCTCCTGATTACTTCAATTTTCTTAGAGAAGTAGGAAACAAGGTCATGAGTTTGAGTGAGGGTAGAGGAGATGTTGAAGGTTTGAGAGGAGAAGATGTAAAATATAACTGATTCTCATTATTTGTGGATTTCATATTTGCAAATTCACCTACTTGCTAAGATTAATTTGTAACCCCCAAATCAATCCTCTCAGTGCTTTCACAGTCATTTGCAGACATGTGGATGCTTGGAGCTGTGAAAAATTTGAGTTGTCCAACCTGCACACTGCCAGCTGAGATGGAACTAGGTGACGCTCTGCTTTTTCGTTTCAGCTGTCATACTGTAGACAAGTACCTTTCTCGTGGTCTATTTAGTGGCACACTTTTAGCATTTTTGTGCTTTTTATTGGTGATTTTGCCATTTAAAATGCCCCCTGAGCATAGTGCTAAAGTGCCGTCTAGTGTTCCTACGTGCGAGAAGACTGACTTATGGGGAAAATATGTATGTTAGATAAGCTTCATTCAGGTATGAGTTATAATGCTATTGTCTGTGTGTTTAATGTTAATGAATCCATAATATATATTAAATAAGATGTCTTTAAACAAACACACATAAAACAAGGCTATATACTAATTAGTTGGTGAAAATACTGTGGCCAGAAGCTCATAGGAGCCTAACTCTGTATTTCCCCCAGGAGCACTGGTTCAGTAGTCATTGATTCACTGTTTGTGCTGACTTTATAAACCGTAACTGCAATGGATAACGAGAATCAGCTGTACGTATTAGAAGACTGGGAGAGTGAATGAACTAGGGAAGTATATTACCATCGTTGGGCAGTCATAAAATAAGGGTCCACTTGACTTTTAAGATCAGAAATTTAAAGTAAGATCCATCAGTGTAATTGTATGTCTTCCTCCAGCTGCATTAGCTGCACAGGTACAGGTATGGAGTATGCAGAGAGTTCTAACTAGGATTGTGGTTTTGCCAAGTGAGTATGGTGAAGCCAGGCAGAGACAGGGGGGTTGAGAGTGTATGCAAAGGAATGGTCATGATATTGTCCTTTATGGTTTATGTCTTAGTGTATTTGTATATCTATAAAATTTTTTTGTTAGTGTAGAGGGAGACAAGCATATCTTTTTTTTAATTTAAGTGAGTTTTTGAAAATACTTATTTCTCTGGCATCCCTCCATAAGCATAAGGACTGTTTCCTAAGACACATAAACTATAACCAATACCTTTGGTTAATAGAGCCTAGAATTTGATGGCATCTACTGATGGACAGCTAGCTTTCATTGCTTACTTTGTACTCACTTAGCACTTCCCAGAAAACCAGGCACTGTACAGATTTATGTCTTTTTCAGTGTGAGATTAA
This sequence comes from Ceratotherium simum simum, assembly GCF_057802395.1. Lineage (NCBI taxonomy): Eukaryota > Metazoa > Chordata > Mammalia > Perissodactyla > Rhinocerotidae > Ceratotherium > Ceratotherium simum. The sequence continues at coordinate 72,771,361 of NC_141909.1, read as the reverse complement.
AGATTTTAAGGCTTCTGTTGTCAGTTTGTCAGAATTAGAATCCATGTTCCACCAAACACTAGAGAGATAGCCTCTTTAAACCTCAGTTTTCTTATCTAGAGATAGTGTTAGTATTTGCCTCATTGGGTTGGATAAATTTAAAGGATGATATTTGTAAAGTGCTTTAAAAGTAGTGCCAAACACATAGTATGTACCCACAAAATACTAGTTGTTGTGATTATTATTATAACGTTAGGAGGCTGGTCAATATTTAGGAATGTAGGAATCGGTGGTTTTTACTTCAGACAATAGGGATTATATTATGACAGGAAAAGAATGAGTCTCGGTTCAGATTTTGGAAACATCTCACCAGGTTCACAAATGAGCCCACTCAGCATCTCAGTATCCGCAAAGGAACGAGATGCCAGAAAAAGGGATATCCTCATAGTGCATATACACGTGGCTGTTGGCCTAGGACACTAGGCCAGGTTTCAGGCTATTTGTTGGATCAGTCTGTGGAAGAGATACAGAAAAGGGAGAAAAGAGACTTCCAGCAGCTGGATGGAGAGGCCAGTCTCTGAAACAACTGTCCACAGAAATCTTTTTCTAGAAGGGAGGTGATAAATCACAAATTAAGGTAGGGCGGTTGAAGCTAGAGAACTAGGATGTCGCACATCATTAAACCAAGAAGCTAAACAGAAGTGAGTGGGTTGGGGAAAGAAAGATGATCAGTATGAGGCAGTAGAAATGCAGTAAGACGTGGATAAGGATAAGGACTCATTGCAATCAATCTCATGAGCCCTGAGCTTCGGTGGAGAAGGAATGCCCTTCTTCTCATGTAGGATTGGATAACATTACTACTGGACTGGAGGCAAGTGGTTAAAATGAAGGGGCCTAGTTGGGTACTAGCAACTACCTGTCCAAGACGTTAGGGGATTTAAAATCCACTCTCTCTTCTGCAGACTAACTTAGCAATACTTTATAGACTGTATCTCCCAAGTTTTGTTATTGAAAACAGTAGTGTTCTTAATATACCCTTGGGATGATTAGCAAAATTAAGGTGAAGAAATTTTAAATCTCCTTCTAGCTAGTCAGGAAGGAGAAAGTAAGAGGGGGAAAGAATTTACTAAAGAGAAGGGAGATAGATTGGTTTCTGAAAGAGAACTGTGTTCCAAGCGTGAAAAAAGGTCTGAGAGAGGATTGGGGACAAGAATTGAGGGAAGAGAATGAAGATGGAGCCAGGTGGTGCTCGGTGGCCCAACAGTTGTCAAATTGGGATTAGAAACTGCCGAGGATATAAGGAGGGGCTGGCAGCCCAAAGCTGGTGTTAAGAACTGAAATGCTAGGGTTGGATCTGCAAGGTGGAGGTAGAGAAAACTATCAGAGAGAGACAAATTTGACCCATGCCTTGGGCTAGTGTATGTGAGACTGTTAATCAATAGTATCTTTCTTAACCACATGAACAAATGAAGGCAGAGAGGAGTGGCTGTCCCAGCAGGGCCACCAGGAGTCTAGGTGAGGCCTGAGCCTCAGGGTGCAGCCAGGGAGTGTCTCTGACCTGTCCGGCAGAAACGATCTTCACTGTTAAGACACACATGTTCTACAGAATGTGGATTTGTAGAAGGCCAGAGAGAAAGCCCCTCATTTATTTTTTCATTAACTTTGCATTATACAATATTTGAAATGTACAAAACAATATATGTAAGTTATGAGGAAAAATCACAACTGAATAATGGTACAGTGGTAACTAGAAGATTACCAACACCGATTAAGTTGCCTAGGCTCTTCCTGGAGTCCATTCATCTTGTCACTGATGCATTGGCTCTGCTCCTCTCAACATGAGGCTTCTGTCATTGAGTCCAAAGCAGCTGCTCCAGTTGTTCTGTGTCCCAGCCATGGGGACAGGGCGAAGAGAATCTGAAGTCTTTTAAGAGGTGGCTTGGAAGTTGCATAAATCACTTTATCTCACATTCTGCTGCCAGAACTTAGTCATCTAGCCACACCTATCTGCAAAGACTGGGGAAATCTACTCTGTAGCTGGGTAGCTGTGTGTCCAACTAAAACTTGGGGGTGTTCTGTTAGTAAAAGGAAGAATAGGTGTAGGGACACTGGGGGACCATCCTCAGTCAATTACTGATGTATAGTGTATTCACATGTTCAGCTTTACAAGGCAATGCCAAATTGTTTTTCAGAGTGGTTAAATCAACCTACCAGCAGGGGATAAAATTTCCATTAATAAACAGTCTCAATAATCGTTGTTATTGTCAGATGTCTTATTTTTTAAATCCGTTTATCAGGTGTAAAATGGTATTTCATTGTAGTCTTAAGTTGCATTTCCTTGATTACTAATGAGGTTGAGCATCTAATGTCCATTAGTATTTTCTCTTCAGTGAAATAAACACCTGTTCAGATCTTTTGCCCATTTCCTCCTCTGTTAGATTGTTGATCTTTTTTTTTTTTTTTTTTTTTTAAGATTTTATTTATTCCCCCCAAAGCCCCAGTGGACAGTTGTATGCCGTAGCTGCACATCCTTCTAGTTGCTGTATGTGGGACTCGGCCCCAGGATGAACGGAGAAGCGGTGCCTCGGTGCGCGCCCGGGATCCGAACCCGGGCCGCCAGCATCGGAGCGCGTGCACTTAACCACCAAGCCACGGGGCCGGCCCATGTTGATCTTTTTTATTCATTTGCGGGAGGTTTTTAGATTTTTGAATAAAATTCTGAATACTGACCATTTGTCAATTATATGTGTTGTAAATATCTTTTTGCTTTCCTGGCTTGACTTTTCACTTTATGGTGTCTTTCGTTTAACACGAGTTATTAATTTTAACATCATAATTTTGAATCTTTTATGCTTAGAGCTTTATTGTCTTGTGTAAGATGGATTCTCCTACTATAAGGTTGTAAAAATCCTCTTTTGTTTTCTTCTAAAAGTTTTAAAGTTTTGTTTTATATAGTTACATTTTTAAAACACCTAGAATCAACTTCATGTATGGTGTGAGATAGGGATCCAATTTGGCCTGTCTTTTCCTATGGATGTGTAATGCCACCTCTGTTACTTAAGTTTCTATATAGGTGTGGGTCTTTTATGAGCTCTTCTTGGTTCCACTGAACAATCTATCAATCCTTACATCCAATTATAGAATGGTTTAATTACTATAGGCTTATAATAAGTTTTGAGATCTGATAGTTCAAATCCCCTCATCATCTTCTGCTGCCTATTTTTTTTTGCTTTTTTCTTTTCTACATAGATTTTTAACTAAATTGTCAAATTCCTCTAAGAAAATGTCAGTTTGGATTTTGACAAGCTTTGTAAATAATGTGTAGGTAAATTGGTGGAAATTGGTATCTTTACAATATTTACAAATTTACAAATTATAAATTATCTTTTCAGTAATAACCATATCTTTACAACATTGAGTCTTTCTACCCATTAACTATGGTATATCTTTTCATTTATATAAGTCACATTTAATGTCTTTCAATAACATTATAAAATGTTCTCTGAGAAGATCTTGCACATGGTTTGTAAAATTTATTCCTAGGTAACCTTTTTTTTGGCCATTAAATTGGTTTCTCTTTTAAAACTACAATTACTAACTTGTGTTATAGAAATTCTGTATCAAAATAGAATTGACTTTTTATTTATTTATTTATTTTGCAAGGAGGATCGGCCCCGAGCCAACATCCATGCCCACCTTCCTCCACTTTATGTGGGACGCCGCCACAGCATGGCCCACCAAGCAGTGCGTCTGTGCACACAGGGGATCTGAACTGGCGAACCCCAGGCCGCTGCAGCGGAGCCCACGCACCTAACCGCTTGCACCACCGGGCTGGCCCCAGAATTGACTTTTTAATAATAATCTTATATCTCTAACTTGGTTACCTCTATTATTGATTATTATAATTTGTAGGTTATTTTGGGTTTACTATGTAGAAAATCTGATGTGAATAATGACAATTTTATTTCCTCCTTTCTAATCCTTATATTTTTTATTTCTTTTTCTAGATTTACTGCTCTGTCCAGGACCACCAGAACAATGTGGGATGGATGTGGTGGTAGTGGGCAACATTCTCTTACTCTTGATTTTCAAGGGAATGCTTCTAATATTTCGCCATCATGATGTTTGGTGTAGGTATCAGATAGATAACCTTAATCATGTTAAGAGACTTCCCTTCTGTTTTTTACCATGCCTTTGCCAAGAGTTTTTTTTTTTTTTTAAATCCTGAATGAGTGTGGAATTTTATCAAATGCTCTCTGTGTCCCTATGAGGTGTTTGTACTTTTTTCTCCTACGTATATTAAATGCTATATTCAATTTTTAAAAATTGGGTGGTTTTAAGTAGCATAAACTGTTCCAGTCCTCCAACTTACTACTTTTTGATTGGGGAGGATTTTGTTTTTTAGAGCTCCAAATAAGGAAAGTGGTAGTAGTCCACTGGAGAAAATTCCAGTGAGTATGCTAAATGCAACATGATGAATTTTTTCTGGTTGCAGTGATGGTTTCTGTGCATATTTGTGTGCTTTAACAACATCCAGCTTGGGTCCAAATTGCTTTTGATTCTCGTACAATTTCTATTTTCTTTGTCACAGACTTTGATCCTTTCCAAAATGGGTCTCAGTTTTTGATCACCCATCAATTAGTGTGCTCACTTGTCCGATTTTTTCACCTTTTCTATTGTAGCCGTGTTCATATACTACTAATATACTTACTATCCTTAAGTTTGCTACAAATCTTTGAATTATTTGTGGGTTAGCTTTTAATTAATTGATTTTTATTTAAAACAAATTTGGATCTCTCTTGAGACAATTTTTTTGTTTAAGTTCAGTTTTTAAAAACGTTTTTTATTGTGGCAACATTGGTTTAAAACATTATATAAATTTTGGGCGTACATCATTATATTTCTGTGTAGATTACATCACGTTCACCACCTAAAGACTAATTACAATTCATCACCATACACATGTGCCTAGTCACCCCTTTCATGCTCCTCCCTCCCCTCTTCCCCTCTGGTAACCACCAATCTAATCTCTGTGTCTATGTGGTTGTTTGTTGTTGTTTCTATCTTCTACTTATGAGTGAGATCATATGGTATTTGACTTTCTCTCTCTGACTTATTTTGCTTAGCATACTACCCTCAAGGTCCATCCAAGTTGTCATAAATGGCTGGATTTCATCATTTCTTATGGCAGAATAGTATTCCATTGTGTATATATGTTTTTTGTTTTGCTCATTGTGGTAACATTGGTTTATAACATTGTATGAATTTCAGGTGTACATCATTATACTTCTGTTTCTGCGTGGATTACATCACATTCTCATGTTCACCACCCAAAGACTAATTATAATCCATCACCACACACATGTGTCTAATTATCGCTTTCGCCCTCCTCTCTCCCCACTTCCCCTCTGGTAACCACCAGTGTACATATACACATCTTCTTTATCTATTCATCCCTTGATGGGCACTTAGGTTGCTTCCAAGTCTTGACTATCATGAATAATGCCACAATGAACACAGGGGTGCATGTATCTTTATGCATTCGTGTTTTTATGTTCTTTGGATAAATACCCAACAGTGGAATAGCTGGATTGTATGGTAGTTCTAAATTTTTTGAGGAATCTCCATACTGTTTTCCATAGTGGCTGCACCAGTTTGTACTCCCACCAGCAGTATATGAGAATTCTCTTTTCTCCACATCCTCTCCAATACTTATTATTTCCTGTCTTGTTAAGTATGGCCATTCTGACAGGCGTGAGGTGATATCTCATTGTGGTTGTGATTTGCATTTCCCTGATAATTAGTCTTTTTGAACATCTTTTCATGTGCCTGTTGGCCATCTGTATATCTTCTTTGGAGAAATGTCTGTTCAGATCTTTTGCCCATTTTTCAATTGGGTTGTTAGTTTTTTGTTGTTGATTGAGACTCAATTTTGAAAATCGGATACCCAGAATGAAATTTTTGAACTATCATTCAATAGTCCTTTTACTAAAGATCTTTTCCACAGGCCAGATGATGCCTCTGTCTGCTTCAGATGTATGATGTTCCAATTTAAACTGATATAAAAAAACAATTTGCATTTCTTTCACAGACATCACATTGTTTACGTCTGTGGAAGAATAAAAACAAAAATCCACTCGATAACCAAACAAAATTAAGGAGCATAGTATCGTTGTAAATTCTCAATAGCACAAATGGAATCATATTTACATCAAATTTACAACTCATAGTCAATTTTCAACTGACCTAATATTGACATTTCATGTGGTACACTCTTAATATATGATTGGAATAATGTGTTTCTTAAAAGTTTGGTAGAACTTGCCCATAAAACCATATAGGTTACACACACACATACACACACAATGAGTGAAAATTGAATAAGGTCTGTAACCTAGTTAATAGTATTGTGCTGATGTCAATTTCCTGGTTTTGATATTGGACTACAGTTGTAAAATGTATCACCATTAGGGAAAAATGGATTCTATTCTATTCTATTTTTGCACCTTCTTGTTAAGTCTAAAATTATTTCAAAATAAAAAGTTAAAAAGGAAACATATGAGCCTGTTGTTTACTAGTTTTATTTATTTTGAAACTTTTTGTCAAACAGATAGAAAGCATGTAGCATTTACTTTTCAATCCATCTCATTGCTGCTCACATTAACTAGAAATGGAGTTCCTTATAAGGCCTGTGTCAAAGAAGTTTTCACATTTGTCTTTCTCCAGCTTTGCTCTACAGAATTGATCTCAGAGATAGTAAGAATCATGGGTATTAATGGCTGTTGGCTAAAAAAAACTCCCAGGGAGATTATCTACAGTTTTCTGTCATCCGTCTTAACTCTGTGTTAGTATAAATAATCTAGATTTGATTGTAATTAAGGAGACAGCAATGGATGGTATCATCTACTCAGTGATGTCTGGGGAACTTCATAAAGATGACAGTTTAACCCATCAACAAGAGGTAATAATTGGAGCATTATTGTAGTAAATCCTCTTACAAGCTTTGCATTCTTAGGTTTCTAAAACTAATTTAAAATCACTTTGATTCATCTGGCTTCATAGCTTCACAATTCCATTTCCAGTCCCTGGAGTTTCAAAGATTATTCTGTGCTTTTACTTGAAAGTTTTCCCTCTGTTCCCAGGTGTGGAGGCATCTTTGTAACTTACTGGAGGAAATCTTTGTCATCCCTCCTGTCAGTGTTGCACTAAGTGCACTCAGCCCGCCATGTGGCCCTTTGCTTGTCATTTTAATGGATCACTGGGCAGCTGTTATAAAGGGAGTCTATCCAGAAACACCATGATCAGAGACCACATTCAAGAGAAGCTCAAATAGGAGTGAATAATGTGAGGCTTTTAGCTCTTACTGAATGTCATCCTCTTTATAGTTGATAGTCAAAGGCTTTGAAAAAAAGTCACCTTGTGAAATGACACAGTTCTATCCACTCTATTTTTTTTTTTGGAGGGATGAAAGGTCCAGTTCCATTTATACAGTTTATTAGAAAAACTAAGAGCTAGATATTTAAAGTCATTGGGCTAGGTTCAATTTGAAAAGTCTATTTCTAATGTTCTAAAATGAAAATGGCAGAAATATTCTTACACGCTTTGTAATTTCCTTTTCTGCCATAGGTTTTCATGGATGGCTCAGGCTGGTCAACCACATGTATGTGCCTCAAATCTTTGCTCTGAAGAGATCCGCCACGATGAATGGAGAAGAAATCCAAGCAGCAGTGGAGTATTTCATGTTGCCAGAGGTGTCTGAGGTAGAGACAATGAGCATGATTTCCTGGGCCTTTGTGCAGGGGAACGGAGTAGGAGGAAGAGTAAATCACGATTTGGGGCCAGCACTGTATTCTAAGATAATCATTGCTCCTCTGGCCTCAAGCATTTTCTGTACATAACAGGGGCCGACCCAATCTTTCTTTCTTCAATCTTCCACCAAACTTATGATTTTTCCTTTTCTTCATATAGAGACTGTCTCCTTAGATTCCTAGGAAGCAGGCTACTTGGTGGAAGAAAATTGAGTAACTTCCTCCTGTAGGGAGCATTTCAAATAAATTATTTTTTCAGTGCTGTCATTTACTTAATTAAAAATTGACTTTGTCTAAGTTACTATTAGGAAAAAGAATTCTAATGTTTTCAAATATTCCCTATCTTTATCCCATTAATACATTATCTTATTTCCAGTGACTTATCCTTGAAAAATAGGTGACATTCCATAATAGGTAAACCAATGCTCGCAGAAGACCAGGATCCTTACTTTAACTTGTCAGAGCACGAGGTGCTCAGGTCCCATTGCCACCCTTGATTTGACCTGCATCATCTCCAGCCTCTCAACTCTGAGGTTAACGGGATTTCTAATGACCTCTGTTCCCCAATCTCTTATTTGAGAGGCCAGTCATTTGAAGTTGAGAAAATATAAAGAGTAGAATCCTGGCTGACTTTTAAGAGTAACAAGCAGAAATAAACTTTGCTGGCTCTTTTCTTTACTGGACTTCAGTTTAATAAAGTGAAGATGTCTTTCTCATCATTTGAGGATCCTCTAACAATGATGTTTGGATCCCTAACAATTATTATTGTACTTTGATGGTTGGACACACAGTAGGGAGTAAGGAGCTGGGCCATAGGGATGGAAATCAGTGTGACCCTGCTGCCATGCCTCCCCCAGTCCCCTGTAGGTGATGCTCCATATGATAAAGCCAGGAGCCAGCCTCAGGACTCTACTATCCTTTGCTCCAAGGGAGACACAATGGTCCAGAGTTGACACTCTAGAAGAAACCCACTAGCCACCCCTGAACTGACGAAGTCTATAGAACCTGGAGTGGACCCTGCTTTGGTTTCAAAGATCCTCCTGAATAAAGATGAGCTACAGACTCATAAAGGCTAAAAGAGTACAATGATTTCAGAACTATAGAAAATAACATTTCTAATGAGGGAAAGTTAGAGAAAACATACTGACATCTTGCAGAACGTCTGAGGGACAATTTAGTAAATGCGCTAGGGAAAGTACATTTAGGAAGGGGAATTGCAGACAAAACTTCTCTCCATCCTGCTCTGGCATATTGGATATTCACAGACCAAATATAAATGATTTGCTGTTACTTGCTTGATCTCTGTGTTTTGTCAGTTTGGCTGAGAATACACTGTCTGATGTCAGCTAATCAATATGTGTGTGTGTGGCTAGTGTGTGCTAGAAACTTTGGTAGGTAGTAAAAATAATTAAGCACAAGTATTATTTAATGTTGTATAATGCAAACTGTTGCTTCAACACAAGTGACTGTCATTTTTAGTGAGTTACATGAATTTTTTTTTCCTGTTAAAACTACTTTACATTTAATCCCAAATATAAGGCAGCAGTGCATAGTGGTTGAGAACACAGGCTCTGTAGCCAGACTGTGGTTTTTGGTTCGAATCCCAGTTCTGTCATATTACGGCTTTGTGACATTAGTTAAGTTATTCAACCTTTAAAAATGAGGAAAATAATACCTACGTCATATGATTGTTATTAAAATTAAATGAATTCATATTTGTACATTGCTGAGAACAATGGCTGGCAAATAGTACTATGCCCAAGTTTATCAAATAAACAAAAAAAATATCTTCTTAAAGTGTGTTCACATGGAATAACTGTAGACATTATCAAATCTGGTTGAATTGCAATAGATATGATTGTCTCTATCTTTCAGTTAAAGAAACTAAGACCCAGAAAAATAAAATATCTTGCCTAAGGATCCAATAATTGGCAAAACTGATACTCAAATCCATTTATATAGAACACTGCCTAGGAGGAACATGCAAATCTCTTCTATTCTCTCCCCTCCCCAATGTTAAAAAAAAAAAAAAGGAAATCACCAAAAGAACATAAAAGGGCAGGGAAATGAGTTGGGGGTTCCACCATTTATGTCCGGACAATGTGGATCAGTGCCTAGCTATGCAGTTGGATCAAAGTACTTGATACAGCCTCTCCCGTCTGCTGACTCTCTCTGCCTTATTAATGGCAACTACAGGTAAAAACGGACATGGGAGGATTCCCACTAGATAAAGGGCTGAGAGGGCTTGGAGGCTACTACATTAATATAAAAAGCATAACTGACATGATGGTGAAGCTAGAGTGGAGGACTACTGGTTCCTTTGTCCTGGATAATGGAACCCAACATTGCCAGTAATTGGATTATTTCTCTGTATGGTTTCCTTCCACTGACTTTGAATTTGATTATTTCATCTCTAAATTATTTTGTCTGCATGATGACATCACAATCATCACAATAAAAATAGCAAACATATCCATCACCTCCAAAAGTTTCCACATAACCCCTCACCTCAGGCCATCACTGATCTGCCTTCTAAAAAGAAAGTAAATAGTTTATAGATTAGTTTACGTTTTCTAGAATTTTATATAAATGGAACCATACAGTATGTACTATTTTTTGGGGCGGGTCTGGCTTCTTTCACTCATAAATATTTTCAGATTCATTCATGTTCTTGCTCTTTATTGCAGAACAGTAACCTGTTGTACAGTGTTATGGGTTGAATTGTGTCCCCTCAAAAAAGATATGTTGAAGTCCTAACCCCCAAGTGCTTCAGAATGTGACCTTATTTGGAATTAGGGTCATTACAGAGGTAATCAAGTTAAAATGAGGTCATTAGGAGGGTTCCTAATCCAATATGACTGATGTCTTTATAAAATGCGGAAATTTGGACGCAGAGAAATGCACAGAAGGAAGATGATGTAAAGACACAGGGAGACCATCACATACAAGTCAAGGAATGTCTGAGGCTGCCAGCAGCTAGGAGAGAGGCATGGACTAGATCTCCCTCACAGCCCTCGGAAGGAACCAGTCCGGATAACACCTTGATTTTGGATTTCTAGCCTCCAGACCTGTGAGACAATAAATATCTATTATTTAAGCCACCATTTTGTTATGGCAGCCCTAAGAAACTAGTACATATGTGTATATAAAACGTGTTTGTCCCTTCACCTATTGATGAACATTTGGGTTGTTTCCAGTTTTTGGCTATCACCGAAAGCTTCTATGATCATTTGTAGCAGCTTTGTATGGATATAGGCTTTCATTTCTCTTGGGTGAATATCTAGGAAAGAAAGAATGGATCACATAGTAGGTATACGCTTAGCTTTTGCAAGAAACTACCAAACTGTTTTTCGAAGTAGTGGTACATTTACAAATCTGACCAGCAGCCTATGAGAGTTCTGTTTCCTCCATATCTTTGCCAATATTTGGTTTGACCAGTCTTTTTAATTTTAGCCATTCTAACAGGTGAGTAGTGGTATTTCATTGTGGTTTTAATTTGCATTTTCCTAGTAACTAATAATGTTGAGCATCCTTTCATATGCTTATTTGCCATCTGTATATCTTCTTGGGTGAAGTATGTTTTCATTGTTTTTGCTTATGTCACTGGGTTGTGTGTTTTCTCATTATTGAGTTTAGAATATTCTGAAACTGTGAAACTTCTAGAAGAAAACATAGGCAGTACGCTCTTCGACATCGGTCTTAGCAACATCTTTTCAAACACCACATCTGACCGGGCAAGAGAAACAATAGAAAAAATAAACAAATGGGACTACATCAAACTAAAAAGCTTCTGCACAGCAAAGGAAACCATCAACAAAACGAAAAGACAACCTAACAATTGGGAGAAGATATTTGCAAACCATACTTATGATAAGGGCTTAATCTCCAAAATATATAAAGAACTCATGCATCTCAACAACAAAAAAACTACCAACCCAATTAAAAAATGGGCAAAAGACCTGAACAGACATTTCTCCAAAGAAGATATACAGATGGCCAACAGACACATGAAAAGATGTTCAAAATCACTAACTATCAGGGAAATGCAAATCAAAACTACAATGAGATATCACCTCACGCCCGTCAGAATGGCTATAATTAACAAGACAGGAAACAACATGTGTTGGAGAGGATGTGGAGAGAAGGGAACTCTCATACACTGCTGGTGGGAGTGCAAATTGGTGCAGCCACTATGGAAAACAGTATGGAGATTCCTCAAAAAATCAACGATAGAACTACCATATGATCCAGCTATTCCACTGTTGGGTGTTTATCCAAAGAACTTGAAAACACCAATTTGCAAAGGTACATGCACCCCTGTGTTCATTGCAGCCTTATTCACGATAGCCAAGACTTGGAAGCAACCTAAGTGCCCATCAAGGGACGAATGGATAAAGAAGCTGTGGTATATATACACAATGGAATACTACTCAGCCATAAGAAATCCACTTAAATCCAGCCATTTGTGACAACATGGATGGACATTGAGGGTATAATGCAAAGTGAAATAAGTCAGAGGGAGAAGGTCAAATACCGTATGATTTCCTTCATTAAGTAGTAGATAATAACAACAATAAACAAACATAGGGACAGAGATTGGATTGGTGGTTACCAGAGGGGAAGGGGGGAGGGAGGAGGGTGAAAGGGATAATTCGGCACATGTGTGTGGTGATGGGTTGTAATTAGTATTTTGGTGGTGAACATGATGTAGTCCATGCAGAAATAGAAGTACAATGATGTACACCTGAAATTTTTACAATGTTATAAACCAATGTTACTTCAATAAACAAAAAATTAAAAAAAAAAACAATCTCTAAAAAAAAAAAAAAAAAGAATATTCTTTATATATTCTGGATACAAATCCTTTATTGATTTATAAATATTTTCAAATTAAAAAAAATCTTTTTGACTTTGATTCATACCTTGCACTATATGGTAACTCAAAATGGATTATAATCCTAAATGTAAAACCTAGAACTATAAAACTTCTAGGAGAAAACATTTGTGGCCATGGGTTAGGCAAAGATTTCTTCACTATGATACCAAAAGCCTGATCCATAAATGAAGAAATTGATAAAATGGGCTTTATCAAAATTAAAAATGCATGATCTTTAAAAGACTCTGTTTAAAGAATAAGAAGACAAACAGCAAACTGAATGAAAATATTTCCAAAACATACATCTGATACAGGACTTGTATCTATAATACTCTTGAAACTCAATAATAAGGAAATCATCAGTTCAATATTAAGAATGGGCAAAGTATTTTCTCCCAGTCTGTAGCTTGTCTTTACATTTTCTTGTTTCCTTTCAGAAGTTTAATAGTTCTAGATTTTATATTTAAATCTATAATTCATTTTGAGTTAATTTTTATATATAGTATGAGATATGGATTGAAGTTGTCTTTTTTTTTTGCATGTGGATGTCCAATTTTTCCAGTACCATTTGTTGAAAAGAATATTCTTTTTCCACTGAACTGCCTTTGCACCTTTGTCAAAAATTAGTTGTGCATATGTGTTGGTCTGTCCATATATTTTCGGAATCTTTCTTCTGTTCTCTTGATCTATTTATCTATCTGTATGCCATTTCCACACTGTCTTGATTACTTTTGTTTTATAATAACCTTGAAGTCAGGAAGAGTTAATTCTCCACCTTTGTTTTTCTTTTTAAAGTTGTTTTGGCTAATTTAGATCTTTTGTATTTCAATATAAATTTTAGAATTAGCTTGTCAATTTCTACCAAAAAAGAGAAAAAAGCAAGCTAGGACTTTAATTGGGATTACGTTGGATATATAGGTCAATTTGGAAAGAACTCACGTTTTAACAGTATTGAGTCTTTAGAGCTATGGACATAGCATATCTCTCTATTTAGGTCTTTTTAAATTTCTCTCATTAATGTTTTATAGTTTTCAGTGTGCAGGTCTTGCATATTTTTTGTCAGATTTATCCCTAGATGTATCGTATTTTGGGATGCTATTGTATGGTATTGTTTGCATGGTATTGTCATCTGCAAATAAAGACAGTTTTACTTCTTTTCCAATCCAGATGACTTTTATTCCTTTTTCTTGGCTGATTGCACTGACTAGAACCTCGAGTACAATACTGACTAGAAATGGTGAGAACTGATATCCCTGTCTTGTTCCTGGCCTTAGGGAGAAGTATTTCGTCTTTCACCATTATGTATGATGTTTGCTATAGGTTTTAGTAGATATCCTTTCCAGGTTGGGGAGACTTTCTTCTATTCCTAGTTGTTGCAAGTTTTTATCAGGAATGGATGTTGGATTTTGTTAAATGTTTTTTCTCCATTGATTAAGATGATTATCTGGTTTTTTTATGTTTAGTTTGTTAATATGATGAATCACATTGATTGATTTTCTAATGTTAAACCAACTCTTTATTCCTGGAATAAATCCTTCATGGCTTTGTTGTATTTTCCTTTTAATATATTGTTGGATTCAGTTTGCTAAAAGTTTGTTTAGGATTTTTGTCTATATGTTCTACCAATTTTGTGTGTGTGTGTGTGAGGAGGACTAGCCCTGAGCTAACATCCATTGCCAATCCTCCCCTTTTTTCTTGAGGAAGACTGGCCCTGGGCTAACATCTGTGCCCATCTTCCTCTACTTTATATGGGACACCGCCACAGCATGGCTTAACAAGCGGTGCGTTGGTGCATGCCTGGGATCCGGACCAGTGAACCCTGGGCCGCTGCAGCGGAGTGTGTGCACTTAACTGCTGCACCACCAGTGGCCCTCTACCAATTTTTGATAAAAGAATATAGATATCTCTGAATATAATTTTGGGTTTGTCTATTTCTCCTTTCGGTTCTATTGATTTTTTGCTTCATATATTTTGAAGCTCTATTATTAGGTACATAAATAGGATTTTTATGTCCTCTTTATGAGTTGATCCCTTTATCATTATTAAACTTTTTTATCTCTGGTAATATTCTTTGCTCTGAAATATACTTTTTATGATATTAATATGATCAAAACAGATTTCTCATAACTAATACTAGCATGGTAGAAGTTTTTCTATTTTATATATATATATAGGTATAAATAAAAGTCACGCACACACATATATAGTCTTGAATGGCAATAGCATTTAGTTGGATCCTGCTTTCTTATCCAATACGTATACACAATTATCTTTTAAAGATATTCAAATCATAAAAGAAATCTTATGTATCTGATGCTCTCTATTCCTTTTTTTATGTGTATATTTCATCTGATAATCAGTTAACTTGTGCCTGGAGGACTTCCTTTAACATTCCTGTCATGCTGGTGACAATTATTTCAGCTTTTGTTTGTCTCAAAAATGATTCATTTTGCCATAATTTAAAAAAATATTTTCACTAGGTATATATTTATTGGTATGTATATATTTCTATATAACAATTTTTATTTTAGTACTTTTAGAATATTGTCTGCTGTCTTCTTGTTTGCCTTGTTTCCAAGAAGAAATCTGCTGTCATCCTTAGTTTTTCTATATATAACGAATCTTTTTTTCTGATTGATTGAAAATTTTTTCTCTTTATCATTGTTTTTGAGCAAGTTGATGTTCATTGGGCTTCTTGGTTGTGGGGGTTTACAGCATTCATCTAATATGAAAGATTTTTCTTTTTTACCATTTCAGATGTTTTAATTTTCTTCCTGCCTCCTCTAGTTTAGGGATTCCAATTACACTAATATTAGGCTCCTTGAAGTTGGCCCACAGTTAACTGATGCTGTCTTCTTTTTTGCATTCTTGTTTTCTCTGTGTTTCAGTTTGGATAGTTTCTAATACTCTGTCTTCAGGTTCATTAATCTTTATTTCTGTGATGTCTAATCTGTTATTAATCCCCTCCAATTTTTTTTTTTTTTAATCTCAGACATTGTAGTTTTCATCTCTAGAAGTTTGATTTGGATCTTTTTTATATCTTCTTCTGTCTCTACTTAACTTTTTGAACATATATAATATGATTATATTAACTTTAATGTCCTTATTTGCTAATTATAACATCTATGTCAGTTCTGGGTTGTTTCAACTGAGTGATTGTTATTCTCATTATGGGTCATATTTTCCTGCTTCTTTACATAGCTGGTGATTTTTTAATTGGATTCCAGGTATTGTGAATTTTACCTTGTTAGGTGCTGGACATTTTTTTGTTTTCCTGTAAACATTCTTAATCTTTTTTTCTGGGATGTAATTAAGATACTTGGAAACAGTTTGATCTTTTTGTGTCTTGCTTTTAAGATTTGTTTAAGCAAGATCAGAGCAGCATTAACCTAAGGCTAATTATTTCCCACTACTGAAGTAAGATATTCTGAGTACTCTACTAGATGCTTCATGGATTATGAGGTTTTCCACTCTGGCTGGTGGGAACAGGCCCTATTCTGGTCCTGTGCAAACTCCAAAGAATGTTTCCTCTCATCCTCTAGGGTGGTTACTTTCTAGCATCAGATAGTTTCCTCAAACACATGCACTGATCAGTACTCATCATCATACTCAATGGGGGTCTTCTGCAGATCTCCAGAATCCCCTCTTTGGGAAGTTCTCTCACCTCTGTTATTTGTATTGTAAATTCTAACCACTTTGGCATCTCTGGATGCTCAACTTAATCTCCTCAACTCAGGGAACCCACTGGACTCTGCTTTGGCTCTGGCTCCCACTCCCTGTATTGTGGCCTGATAACTCTCTCAAGGAATTAAAGGCAGCAATTGTAGGGCTCACCTCATTTGTTTCTTATCCCTCATGGATTGCCGTCCTTCACTGCCTAATATCCAGTGTCTTTAAAACCATTGTTGCATATATTTTGTCCATGTTTTAAATTGTTTCAAAGGAATGATGAAACTTGTCTCTGTTACTCCAACTTGGCTGGAACTGGAAGTCCCACTTCCCAGAGGATTTTAACAGGACCTGGAGTCTCATAATATTATATTCAAAACATCTAGGATACAATTTAAACTTACTTGATCTACAAAGAACAGGGAAAATCTCAGCAACTCATAAGGAAAAAGACACCCAACAGCTGCGTACCTTGTGGTGATCTTGGTGATCTAAATCCAACAGAACATCAAAGCAGCTACAATAACTATGTTCCATGAAGTAAGGTTGAATGCTGTTGAATCTTGGTGATCTAAATCCAACAGAACATCAAAGCAGCTACAATAACTATGTTCCATGAAGTAAGGTTGAATGCTGTTGAAACAAATGGAAAGATAGCAGTCTTCAGTTGAGAAAAAGAAGCTGTAAAAAAGAACAAAATGGACATTTTAGAACTAAAAAGTAAAGTAGGTAAAGATGACAGAGGAAAGAATCTATAAACTTGAATAGAGCAATAGAAATTATCTAATGTGAAAAACAGAGAAAAAATATATTGGGAAAAAAAGTTAACAGAGTCTCAGGGACCTGCAGAATAATGTAAAAAGGTACAACATTCATGTCAGTTGAGTCCTAGGAGAAGAGGATGTGATTGGTGCAGAATAAATGTTTGAAGAAATAATTGCTGAAAACTTCCCAAATTTGGTAAAAGACAAATTTAAAGACTCAAGAAGCTTAGAGAACCCCTAACTGGATAAACTCAAAGCAAACCATGCTTACATACATCTTAATCAAACTGCTGAAAACCAGTATTTAAAAAAATTCTTGAAAGCAACCATAGGAAAAACAATGACATGTTACATTTGAATGATTGTGGATTTCTCATGAGAAACAATGCAGGCCAGAAGGAAGTGGCACAGCATTTGAAAAGTATTAATAGAAAATCTGTCAATGCAGTGTTCTCTATCCAGTAAGAATACCTTTCAAGAATGAGGGAATAATAACAATAGTCTCAGATGAAATAAAACTAAGAGAATTAGTCAAAAGCAGGCCTTCTTTAAAAGAAATATTAAAGAAAGTACTGCAGGAAGAAAGAAAATTATACCACCAGGAAACTGGGAACTTTAGGCATGAAGGAAGAGAAATATAAATGGTAAATAACTAGGTAAATATGACAGATTATTTTCTCCTCTAATGTTCTTTGAAATATGTATGATGATGGAAAGCCAAAATTATAACATTGGTAGGGTTTTTAATGTATGTGGATGTAATATATATGAAAACTACAAATACAACAGAAAAGAAAGAGAATGAAGTTTCTACGTTTCACTTGAAGAGGTAAAATATTAATTTTCATAGACTGTAAAAAGTGAAATATGTACAGTAATGCCTAAAACAACCACTAAAAAACTACACAAAGAGATAAAGACAAAGAGCCAATATATAAATTAAAATAGAATACAAGTATATATTAAAATATGTCAAAAGAATGCACAAAAGGAGAAAAGAGGAATGCAAAATAGAGGGGACAAAAAGAAAACAAATAAAATAATGGTAGACCAAAATACCACCTTACCAATAATTACATTAAATATAAATATAAGCACATCAAATAAAAAATGGTGATCATTACACTGGGCAAAAAAAACTAAAAATCAAATATATACTGTTAAGAAACTCCCTTGAAATATCCTGCTATAAATAAGTTAAAAGTAAAAAGATGGAAAAATATATACCATTCAAACACTTATCAAAAGATAGCTGGATTATCTCTGTTAATATTAGACAAAGTAGACTTTAGAACAAGGAAAATTACAAGGAACGAAGAGGCATCATTATGTAATGATAAAAGGGTCAGTACACTAGGAAGACATAGAATCTTTAATACATATGCACACACAGAAAAAAAAAAAACAGAACCAAAAAAGGTGTTAAAATACAACTGGAATAAATGCAAGGAGAAATAAACAAATCCACAATTATAGTTGGAGGCTTTCAGTCTCCTCCTTCAGTAATAGAACAAGTAGACAAAAAATGAACAAGACCATAGAAGACCTGAATGCCACCACTCCACCAAAGAACAGCAGAATACACATTCTTTTCAAGTGCACATGGGACACTTATCAAGATAGACAGTATACTGGGTGATAAAACAACGTTAACACATCTAAAAGTATTGAAATCATGCAAAATGTATCCTCTGACCTTAATGGAATTAATCTAGAAATTGATAACAAAAAATTATCTGGAAAATCCCCCTAATTCTTAGAAATTAGATAATATTCTAAATAATCCATGGGCCAAAGAGCAAATCTCAAAGGAAATAAGAAAACATTTTGAACTGAGGGAAAGTGAAAATACAGCATATCAAAACTTGTGAGGTAGGGGCTGGCCCAGTGGCATAATGGTTAAGTCCACTCCAGTGGCCCAGAGTTCACCGTTTCAGATCCCGGGCACGGACTGAGGCACTGCTTGTCAAGCCATGCTGTGGCGGCGTCCCATATAAAGTAGAGGAAGATGGGCATGGATGTTAGCCCAGGGCCAGTCTTCCTCAGCAAAAAGAGGAGGATTGGCAATGGATGTTAGCTCAGGGCTAATCTTCCTCACAAGAAAAAAAAAAAAACAACTTGTGAGGTAAAGCTAAAGTAGTGCTTAGAGGAAATATGTCATTAAATGTATGTGTTAGGAAAGAAGAGAGGGCTCAATTTACTACTATGATTCCACCTTAGGGAACTAGAAACAGAAGAGCAAAATAGACCAAAGTTATCAGAAAGAAAGAAATAATAAAGTAAGAGCAGAAATCCATAAAATTCAAAACAGAAAAACAATAGAGAAATCAATAAAACCAGAAATTGGCTCTTTGAAGAGATAAACCTCTATACAGATTGACCAAGAAAATAAGAGAAGAGAAACAAATTACGATATCAGGAATAAAAAAGATGATATTATTACATACCCAACATACATTAAAAGTATAATAAAGGAATACTATGAAGAACTCTGTGCACGTACATTCAACAACTTAGATGAAATACAATAATTCCTCTGAAGATACAAACTACCAAAACTCACTGAAGAAGAAGTAGATAAGTTCTATATTTATTAAAGAAATTGAATTCATAGTTAAATGGCACAGGTCAGTATGGACAAAAATAACTAAGATTAACTTGCTGCTGTAGGGCACCTTATTTTGCCTCTGCTGAGGAATAGACTGGTCCTCAAATCTGAAATTTTGGTTGTGAATTTATTTGATGAAGGGTGTTGAGTAGTAGGTTGAGAACTATAGGTTTTGAGCAAATGTTTTGAAATAAGGAAATGATATGATAAGTAGTTGTTAAGGTCTTAATCTCTTTAAATTAAGGAGATTTTGGCAAATGTGTTTTGGAACAGATACCTACTTAGAATAGATAGCCTCTAGAGACAAGGATGCTAACTGGGAGGATGTTACTGAAATGTAATGCTAAAGATTAGATGTAGGCAGGTAGTTTTCAAAAATAACCGTAAGGGATAAATCTAAGGTTTGGTGTAGTTTATACATAACTACATGTTTATTTTATTTTTCTCCAAGTAAGATGTTTTTCTACATCAGATAATATATAGCTATGCTTTTTGGGTAAAAGGCAATACATATTAAGCATTTCTAAAGCATCTGGAAAAAGCTGCCTAGTTCAATATCCCTTTCCCCCATCTGTTCTAGACAGTTAAGCACGCTTTGGACCAGTTGCATTTTCCACAATAGTTTTTTTGGACATCAAAAGGACTGAATTCTCCAAGCGGAAAATGAAAACCCTGAAATAGAGGCAGAATAGCAAGTATTACTTCTGTTCAATCAAATATAGAATTTAAATCCACAATTAAGCTGACTCTGTTTATGTGCTTTAACATTTAAATCTTCTTACTCCACACAATAATTGAAATTACCCGAAGGAAAATAACCAATTTGAGACTGAATAAAACAAGCCTGGTGGTCTCAGGGACGAGCACATTTAGTCAAGCGGTGTTGGCAAAATCCATTTCCATGTGTAATTTTGAGAGTAAGCCTTTAGGTCAGCACTGAGTTTGTGCTTGTACTGAGAGCCAAAACAATGTGGCCCATGAGGACAGCACTAGCGTGATGCCCTCACTTGTTTCTAACTTTAGCCCCATCTGTTTGAAAATTTCTGCAAGGGTGCCCAGAACAGCTTATTGGTAACACTGAGGCATTTTCAAGGGGCAAATTTTTCTAAGGACCAAATAATCTTCAAAATATTTAAAAGAAAAAGAAAATGGTCTTCTAAGCTCATGCTATTTGTTCACAAATCAGCAGTAGTGATGTATCCTGGGTTTGTGCTAGAAATGCAGAATCTCGGGCCTCCCACTCTGACCTACTGAATCAGAATGTCATGTCATTTTATCAAGACCTCCAGGTGATTGATACGAAAATTCAAGACATTGTGTCTTAGGCTCTTTGAACGGAAGCTCTTTGTTGGAGGGTAGGTTGAGGGATGAGAGGGTTACATAGTTCAAGAGATAAGTGTTGATTCCTTAGGCAAAGGTGGTGGGGAGAGGTTGGCATTGCCCCTGTGCAACTGAACAGCACGCAGGGAAAATACAGAAAAGGAAAGGGTCTCTTTGAGAACTTTAGCCTCTGCTGACAACGATGCTCCAAGGACTAGCATCTACTGTAGCACAGCAGAGTTTCTGCAGACCTCTGGGATGCTTATCAAGTTCAAAGGCAAGAGTTTTGATGTCGGGCAGGTAGTATTAATGCTTTCTTCACATATACACAAATCCACCTGGTTTTATAAGTATGCTTTTATGAATTAATAGCCATCTTCAAGGGGCCAACCCTTCAGCACTTTATAGGATCATAAGAAAATGATTAACTCTGTAAACAATCTGACTTTTTTTATCACACAAAAGACATCTCCCTCCTACATGAGGGACACAGAGTGAAAAGATTCACTTCGTAATCCATGACCTGGAGAGATGCTAACTGAGTGACGTACCAGGGTCTAAATTTGATCTTTTTCCAATTTCCAAAGTGCGATCCTGGCCTAAACCTCTGGACACAGGTAGAACTCTGCCAGTACCACTCTGTGCGGGATGAGGAAATCCTTCCCATTTGAGCCTCTGGCAGGCAGGATCCCTCTATTTTGTTTCAAGATTAATTTTCTAGCTAAATCCTTGCACTCTTTGTTCCCAAAGGTCTTTATGGGGAGAACAGACAGATCTGGATGATCTAGATGAACTTAGCCAAGTGTTTCCACACTGCGGATGGAGCACTGCGCTGGGCTTGGGGAGGAGGGGAAGCTTCTCTCCCTCGTTTCTCTTCGTGGTTCTCTGTGCCTCCTCCCAACCCTTCATGCTGTCACTCCTGTAGCAGCTACTTTCATGACCTTTAGTTGGCTCATCAGTGACTCCATTTAGAAATGACTACAGTGATATCTATATGTCAAATAACAATGGTGGTTTAACCATCTGCTTTTATAGATTGCTCATCTTGTCATTTTAGGACTCTCTGATCATACTCTGCTTGGATATTTAAAGTGTTCTTCATTGAATCATCCTTAAAGCTTCTTAAAACTCTACCAATGAAGTACCACATGGAACCTTCATAGAAACTCTGGGCCCCCAACGTCCTGATAGTGGAGACAGCGAGGAGCAGTGGGAGGAATACTGGCTCTGAAGCAGGACACACTGGAGTTAGCATCTTAGCTCTGTCACTTCCAGCTGCACCATCTTTGGTAAGTTACTTAAGCCTCAATGAGCCTCGGTTCCTCACTGTAATAAGGGAAAAATAATACTGATTGAATAGTTCACTGGGAGGATTAAAAGACATAACAAATGTAAATCACTTAGCAAAAACACAGGCACTTAGTAGGGAATCGAGAGGATCGTGCTCCCTTTCCTTTTTATGGTGAATATTTTAGCCTGGTTCCCCTATAAAACTGAGCCTAAGTCAAAACTTATGTGCTAAAGCTTTGTTGAGGGGGTGCAGTCCAGAGAAGCAAAAGTGAAGGAACCAGGTAAGTGAGGTAGAGGAAGGAGAAAGCAAGCAGAAAGGAGTATATTCCAAGCTGTCCAGACTTGACCAGGAAACACTGGTTGCTCTGTCACATAGGACACCTCCAGGGAGGGCATATGGAAACACGGAAGACTCCTAGAGCAGTCTCTCATGGAGGAGGAAGGGCGAAGAACATCTGTTGGCTCCTTTCTGTCTCCTGTTGCTCACTGGCTGAAGCCTCCCCCTGTCTCCACCACTGGGGTGTTAAGTCCTCCACATTTCTGGGTTATTTTGCCACAAGAGCAGTGGCATTGAGCCAGTGAAAGGGCATGAGCTGGAAACATTTTGTGCCTGCCTCTGTACAACCTGCAGCCTCAAACACCCATCCTGGAAAACCAGTGGGGTGGGTGGGGGGCAGCTTATTAAGCCGCTGACACCTGCACTTTAGCAGCGACAGGAAAGCGCAAGGGCAGGAAGGGAGAGCACTGCAGTGTGAGGGTGGAGGCGTGAGATGAGGCACGGTTTGCTCCTGCCAATGGCAACGTGGGAGATTAGGAGCAGCTGCTTACAGCAGCAGGGCCAACTGCAGGGCAGCCCATGAAGGACAAACCAGTCTCCATCACGAGGGCAGGGACCGAGCTCAGTGAGCCTCTCTCTAATAAAGATGGACATCTCCTCTCTGTACCAACAGGAAGCCCTTGGTGCCGAGTGATCTTCCTGAAAGGGTCATCGTAGCACCAGGCAGAAAACCATGGCCAAGCAAATCTGAGAATTGCATCAACTGGAGATGGGCTTTCATCAGTTTATGAAAGTGGAGGGATGCAAAATGGGCTCACCACACAGTTATGACCTGGGTCAAGTTTATTTTTAGTGCCCTTCTGATTAAAGCTCAGAAGAAAGGTTGAGGTTAGAGACTTTGATTCACAGAGTTAGCTTGTCATCTGGTCCATGCTCAACCACATCCGTGCCCCTACTGCCTCAGCACAAAGATGGTGCTGAAGCCATGAGACTAATTACCGTCGCCCAGCATGAGCAGAGACGAACCTGCAATGACAGAACAAGAGGCTGTGAAAGACACTGAAAAAAAAAAGTTAACAACAGGAAGAGAACCAAGACAGAAATCAATAAATTACGAAAGAAGAGATTTGCAGGTTGAGTGGAGTGACCATCAGTGTTAGATGATGCTGAGAAGCCCACCTAGTAGAATAGGAATAAGAAACAAGATACTAATAGAGTTTTGTAATTGCTGCCCTGACCAGAAAAATTTCTATGGCAAGATGGGGACTGGAAATATTGCTTAAGATTGAGTAGTGCAATGGAAGTGAGGAAATAGAGCTAGTATTTTTTCCAAAAATATTTTTACTTAAAATTGGCAGATAGGAAAATAGAAAAGTTTTTTTTAATATTACAATTCATTTATTCAATCTGCCTTGATATCATTGGGTTGGTCCCAATTTTTGACAATTATAAATAGTACTGCTATTAAGAGTCTTGTAAATGTCTCTGGGTATATACGTGTGATAGGCCCATTTATTCATATGTCAGTTAGATCATGTTGATGAAACCATCTGAAATCTTACTATTTTTTGGTGTGCGCGCGCGTGTGTATGCTTGTTCTATAAGTTACTGTTACAGATGGAAGTGTGTTAAAACCCACATTACGTTATTATTATATAGTTCTTTTACTTTTGTCAAGTTTTTGCTATCTTAGAGGAATATACAAATTTAGAATTGTATATTTAAGCATATACAGGTTTAGAATTTTTTATATCTTCCCGGTAAATTGAAATTTTTATCACTATGCAACTTCCTTCATCTCTAGTAATATTATTTGTCTTAAAGTTTTCTTTATCTGATATTCACTATCTTTTGCTTAGAGTTTGGAAGGAATATCTTTTTTCTATCCTTTTACTTTCGATCTCTCCATATCCTTGTATTTAAGATATGTCTTTTGAAATAGAATATAGCTGTCGTTTTTAAATCCCATCTGCTCTGACCAAACTTTCCCATTTGTCAAGCATTTTAGTCCATTTATGTTTTTTATAATTATCTAGAAGTAAGGTATTTTTTAGAATGGTGGAAGCATTTATTCTACTTGTAGGCAGAGGGAAAAGGAAAAACTAAGAAGACTGAAAATATAAACAAGGGAAAGGAAAGTGCCGACTGATGGGGCAAGCTCTAGAGATGATGGTTGCCGGTGATATCCAGAGTCCAGAGCACAAGACAAGGGGTGGTCTTGCAGAGGAATCCGGGGGGCATTGGTACAGATCTATGTTTGGTGGTGGTGTAAAGAGATGTTTAGGAAGGTTATCTCTGCTGGCCTCTATTTTTCTCCTAAAGTGGGAACAAAGTCTTCTGCTAAAATATCTGCAAGCAGAGCTGACAGCTTTAGGGACATGGAAGAGTTTTGCAAGTGTCATCATGGAGTATGGCAAAGGGAAGTTGACAATGGTAGAGACACATTTGTTTGAGAGGTGAGGGAGGGGCCTCTGGCAACTATAAAATCTCACCCCAACTAGCTGTCAACCTACCTTCCCTGGAGTCCCCAAACCCATATCCTTCTATGTCCACATTGTCATGGCTATGTGGGGGCAGCTTTCCCATCTGCTGCTAATGCTGCCATTCTGGTTGAAGTGGAAATTTGGAAGGAGTCTATTTGGAATGGCAGAAAGAAGGACTTTTTCATTCATCCTTCTGATTTCTGTCTTAATGTGTAATCCAATTTGATCTGATTTTATTTTTCATATAAGCTAGTACTTCCCGTATCCACTGTGTTGTAACCTTCCCTCTATTTACAGAGTGGCTCACTTAATAAGTCATCAATTTGTGTTCATTGCATGGTGGGATGGCTGTGGAGCCTACAACAATGGAAAGCTTATGATTCTCCAATGCACAAGAGCTAACGCTGAGCTCCTCTTGGCTTTACCTCTTGCTGGCTTTTCCCTACTCAACTCCCAAATGAGAGCATCCTTATCAGAAAACCCTTGCTGCTTGGTGAGACAGAAGAACTCAGTGGCTAAATTCACAGGCTCTGAAGTCAAACTCCCTGGTTTCAAAGCATGGCTCCATCCTTACAAACTGTGATCTTGAACAAGTTCTTTACCTTCTTGAGCCTCTGTTTCTTTATGTGTAAAATGGGGATAATGGGTACTTTCCTCATAGATTTTTCATGAAGAAAAAGTGGCATATATGATGATTAGTTTTACCTGTCAACTTGGCTAGACTGTAGTACCCAGTTATTCAATCAAACACGAATCTAGGTGTTGCTCTGAAAGTGTTTTGTAGATGGGGTTAACATCTACAGTCAGTTGATGTTAAGTAAAGGATATTATCCTCTATAATCTGCATTAGTATTATCCAATCAGTTGGAAAGCCTCAAGAGCAAAACTGAGGTTTCTTGAAGAGGAAGAAATTCTCTGTCAAGATGGCAGCATCAGCTCCTGCCTGAGAGTTTTGAGCCTGCTGGTCTGTCCTATGGATTTTGAACTTGCCAGCCTCACCACTGTGTAAGGCAATTCCTTGCAGTAACTCTCAACGTTCTGTATGTGTATATCCCACTGGTTCTGCTGCTCTGGGGAATCTTGACTGATACATACATGCAAGGCCGTTAGCATAGTGCCTTGCCTATCATAGTCCTCAGGAAGTATTGACCTATCATTATCATTTAATCATATCCCTTTAATATAGAGATGCTTTCTGGAAACACAGGCTGCCAGAGGATAATCCCTGTGAAGAAGCAATCTTGACAGTCACATGTTCTTGTCATATCTCCTGAACTTGTGACATATCTCCGTGTTTTTGTTTTTTTGTGAGGAAGATTAGCCCTGAGCTAACGTCCATGCCAATCCTCCTCTTTTTGCTGAGGAAGACTGGCCCTGGGCTAACATCCGTGCCCATCTTCCTCCACTTTATGTGGGAGGCTGCCACAGCATGGCCTGACAAGTGGTGCGTCGGTGCGCGCCCGGGATCCGAACCCGGGCCACCAGCAGTGGGGTGCGCGCACTTAACCGCTACGCCGTGGGGCCAGCCCCTCTCCGTTTGTTTTATTCTTCCAGTGCAATGATGAGGCTTATGATGCTATTCATAATGTCTTAGGTCTTGCACCACTCCCTACATGGCAGCTGATTTTCACCCTGTGCTTCTTTGACCTTTTCTTGGGAGGGCCACTAGCCACCAAGCCTGCACTTCAGCATCACTCTCCACCTCTTCCATGATGCTTTGCAGCACCTGAGTCACTGTCACCTGTGCACCCTTTTTATTTGTGAGTCAATATTGAACCCCAAGAATATATGATGAGAGAGAGACCATACAGTGTTGAACTTCATTCTAATTGAGCAAAGCACCCTATGAGAAGTTGGTCCATTGGCTGAGAGCTTATGATAGCACTTTATTTACTGTATCCATTCTATATAAGAAAACATTTTTTTGTAGGTCACAAAGCTTGAATATTGGTAATTTCATATGCTTCACACTTACAATTTTACTCTTCCTCACTATTTTGGATTTATATAGTGTCTAAATATTTTTAGTAAAAAATATTTCTGATGAGAGTATTATAACAAGTCAGTGCCATACAGGGCAGTGCTAAGGAGCACATGTATATTATTTTTTAATTATATTTTTATTGAAATACAATTGACATGCAATATCATATTAATTTCAGGTGTACATCACAGTGTCACAGTGGTTCAATACTTATATACATTACGAAATGATTATCATGATAAGTCTAGTTACCATCTGTCACCTACAAAGTTATTACAGTATTATTGACTATATTCTCTATGCTGTACATTACATCCCCATGACCTATTTATTTTATAACTAGAAGTTTGTGTCTTTTAATCCTCTTTACTTATTTTGCCTGCCCCCCAACCATCCTTCCCTCTGGCAACTACCAGTTTGTTTTCTGTATCTATGAATCTGTTTCTGTTTTGTGTTGTTTGTTTGTTTTGTTTTTTAGATTCTACATATAAGTGAAGTCATACAGTAATTGTCTTTCTCTGTCTGACTTATTTCACTTAGCGTAATACCCTCTAGGGCCATCCATGTTGTCACCAATGGCACAATTTCATTCTTTTTTATGGCTGAATAATGTTCCATTGTGTGTGTGTGTATATATATATATATATACACACCACATCTTCTTTATCCATTCATCTATTGATGGACACTTAGGTTGCTTCTATATCCTAGATTATTATAAGACTTTAGTTATAGCAAAAGAGAATCCAAAGGCAACCCAGATGAGTCTCGGCCTTAACAGGGCACTTTTCTGGTGTTGGTCTCTTGGAGGTGGTGGAGTGCGCTAAGCGTGGCTGCTTGGGGAGCTCTCTCATTGTTGACATCACAGATGTGGTAGGCCTTGTAGCATAGGCCTCCTGTGCAGAGAGCTGCCCCTGAGCCATTTGTTTGCTCCATCTGATCCATACATTACCCTGGGGGTGGATGAGATTTAGGTGTCATATTATTAGCTCTTCTCTGCCAGTGAGCTATTTTCACTGCCTTGGGGATTTTCAGTAGAGATGGCACCAAAGGCTATGTGGCACACTGCTAGGTGTACACATGCATGGGCTTTTGGAAGGTAGAAAAATACTGAATATTATTTACTAAAAATTTAAAAAAATCCTATCTTATACTTCACATAATCTACAGAAACTAGCCAAGTGCCATGTCCATAATAGATCCTCAATAAAAATATAAGGTGCAGTGTGTGGTGTAGTAAGCTAAAGTTCTTGACTTTTTAGCTGGATTAACTGGGTTTGAATTTGAGTTCTGTCATTGAATAGTTGTATAACATTGGGCAAATTAACCTTTCTGTGACTCAGTTTTCTCTTCTGCAAAATGGGGATGAAAACAATCCCCTATCCTAAAGGGTTGTGGTGGGATAGCATCTGTCAATTACAATGCCTGATATATAAAAAGCATGCTATGTGTTGACTATTATTATTATTGTTAAATGAATGACTTTTAGTATTTGGGAGAAGTTTTAGAGTTCAACTCGTTTACAAAGCAGAAATAAAATCCCCAAAACCAACAATCCACAAAATGCCCAAACTCCAAAAGCTACACAATTTTTTCTTTTATTGGAGGAGTCTGGTATGGTTACTGTGTGCAGCTATGTAGATCATAGGCCAGTTTAGATCTCTTGGTCTCATGAGTACTTTTGTTGTAGTTGTTTCTGCTCTATCTCATTTCTGCCTCCTGGTATTTGATATGTCTTTGCCAAATGCCTGACATGGCTGGTGCAATCATTTCCCTCCCTAATTACTGATGGCCATGGTATTGATAACGATCATTAAGATCAGTCAATAAGATAACCTGTCTGGCACATCCAGGTCCACCTCCTTAGCCTGAAATGCATCTATGCATTTTGTCCACAGTGAGTTAAAAATGAATATATTTTGCTCTTATATTGCTACATTGCACTTTAGAATTCAACAGTATATAATCACAGGAAAGTGTTGTTCCAAACCACACCTTCTTTGAATGCCATACCTGACAAGACTTCAGAGGAACCCTAAGCTTCTTTATCAGTTATTTTCAAAAGATTTCTTGGAGGAAGCTTGGCATCTCAACACTGTATGATTTTTCTTGCTGCTCTGAAAACTGCATTCAGATTCACCCCAAAGCTACAGAACTTGCATCAAAGAATTCAGCTTTAAAGCAGAGAAATGGCCTTTTCAATAAAAGCAATAAAAATAACTTAAATTTCTAGGGTGCCTTTCTTCTGAAAAACTCATAAAGCCTTTACATGATTTGGTGAAGGGATTTTTTTTCCAGAAAGATTTCTTTTCATGGGTGGCATTTGATTGATAAAGTTTCTCAAAGTTTCTGTATTTCTGAATATCTTTCTCATCTTTTGTTGTGTTTTCAGATTCAACACAATTCAATTTAACTTATTATGGACACTTACTCCTTTTTTAAAAAAAATCAGCATGAGAGATGAGTCACTTTTCTTAGTTCTCTTACCATTCAGTTTCTCTGGGTGGAATTTTGTTCCCAAATCTTTTCTTCTTGTTCACTTGCTTGTTCACTTGCTCCTCACTTCATCCTTATATTTCATTTGGGATGTTCCCAGCTGGGCTGATGAGCTGACGCAGTGCTGATGCTCCACAGCCCTGGGCCTAATTAGCAGCCTTACTTTTTAGTTATAGTGCCATATTCCATTCCCTAGTGTTCAGACCTTTGGTCTTGGCTCTCCCAGGAAGTTCAATTGCTTGTTTCTTCTCATGATGTGATGGCTAATCCTATTATCTGTATTCCTGTGCCTCTGCCTGCCCTGCCTATATATTTGTTCATGATGTTATAGAATTGACTTATATTCCTATACCCTTGAGTTCTCAACTTCTTAATGTTTTTCAATATTTCTTTAATTTCATCCACATTATCCAAAACTTCCAACTCTGCTTTAATTGCATACTATATAAACAAGTATTTCTATTTTTCAGAATCTTTATTTTTTCCTATTTTAAGAGCAAGACATGTGCATTGTAAGTAAAAGTTAAACATTCCATATGTAATTCCATCTCAAGGAGATTATCAATGTCCTTTTTTACCCCAGTTTTCTTTTTGACTTTATAAAAAAATCAAAATTGGGATCATACCTAATTGGAATGAAGTTTAAGAAAAATCAGAACCAAAAGAACCAGTGCACTGGGCATGATGCATCAAGTATTTTTAGATTTTGTGTTGATTTAAAAAATTTTATATAATTTTGTGAACATTTTCCCAGGTCTTATTACTTTTTTCTTTAATAATCTCCAAACACTGCATGTGTTTATTGTTTGAAAGCACCTGAGGGTTTAGATACTCTTAAGTGCTTATCAAACTTTAGCTATTAAATGATGGGTTGTGTCACCTAGGATTTCAAAGGAAGGAAAATCATAACAGACCATGGTCTCTGGAGAGTAAGGGACCGTCGTAAATGAAGCCAACTTTGGGATATATGTATCAGTCAGGGTTCTCCACAATAGAACCAAGAGGATATATATGTATTTGTATTTTATATATATAAGGAGATTTATTTTAAGAAATTGGCTCATATAATTGTAGGGGCTGGCAAGTTTTAAATTTATAGGGCAGGCCAGCAGGCTGGAAACTCAGGCAAAGTTTGTGTGTTACAGTCTTGAGAAGAGGAAAATGGAGTTCTGTGCCCAAGTAAGTCACTCCGAAATCTCTTAAATAATTGTTTTCATGTATAGTCTGCAACCAGGCAATTCAATACCAAAGGCTCAGAAGATGCTGTCTTGACCAACAGTAAAGAGTTGAAGAACAGTCCAGAAATCAAAGACACACTCAAGATCAAGTGTTCCTTCCTAGTTCTCTTACTGAATCTGTGTCAATTTAAATAACTTCCATTTCTTAATGATTCTCATTTTCAAAGGACAAAACTCTACAGTAAAATCAATCAATATTAATCATTATCAAACTTTTAAGGGATGGGTTAATTCTCATGCTGTTAAAACTCTTCAACAACATGTAAAGAGAAAAATCTTCCCAATTTATTTTACAGACCTACAGCTGTAGTTTTAGTCTTCAAGAAGCCTATGGACATGTCAGTATCTTCACTGCTATCAGAGTTGGAGCAAATCAGACACTCTGTAAATACTTATTGCTTTGAATAATGTATCACTGAACGAAAACTTCAGAATAATCTATCTTATGAAATGCATGAAAAAACTCCTGTATAAACATTAGCAAGTTGAGTCTAGGGCTTACCTGCTCAGAGAAAGCAGAATTAGTACCATCCAGGGATGAGATTTGTCCAGGCAGATCAGAAAAAATGGAAGACGGACAAGAGAGTTTAGGTTTTGGGCAAGAGTGGGATGGAGACACTACACCATGAAATTTAAATTGCAGAGGGTGGGAAGTGAAAAGAAGTGGGGCTGGTGGATGGGGACAAGACAAAGAATCTCTGAGTCAGAGAGCCTTACTGGGTACCAAGCTATGGGCTGAGTATTGTGTATATCATATCTCATTTAACAAGGGAATGGGAAAGTGAGCAGCTTCCTGGGACAGTAGGAGAACTGGTGCCTTCAAGAGAGAGCTAGTGATGGTTAAGGTGGGGACAGGGGGAGGAGGTTCAAAGAGAGGTCTGAAGACAAAGGGAGTTCGTAGATAATGGAGAGAACAAGAGGGTAGAGTGTAGAGGTTTGGGAGGGAGGGGGCTGAGTGGGAGAGGTACAAAGCATTACAAGGATGACAATAGTGGAGAGGATGGATAACTAGAGGGACAACGTATCATGTATCCCATGCAGGGATGGAGGGAAAACAGACTTGTGGCGGGGGGGATTTGATCATTGCCGGAGCTGATGGATTCTAATGTGGAGGAAAACAGAAGACAGTGAAAGATCAAGGGTTAAATTGTTGACCTAGATAGGAAGTCTAGAGTAGGGAGTGGAAAGAGGGCAGAAGGC
Source organism: Ceratotherium simum simum (assembly GCF_057802395.1). Classification (NCBI taxonomy): domain Eukaryota; kingdom Metazoa; phylum Chordata; class Mammalia; order Perissodactyla; family Rhinocerotidae; genus Ceratotherium; species Ceratotherium simum. The sequence continues at coordinate 72,739,369 of NC_141909.1, read as the reverse complement.
AGAGCGGGGGCTGCTTAGAGAGTCTCTTAGCCTGGGGCTCTTTTAGGTGTGGTCAGAGGCCAAGGGGAGAAGAAGGGCTGGAGCCTGCAAATGACACTCACGCCATTAGGAGAGCTGGCTTTTTTCTGCTTCTCCAGAGAGTTGGCATCACTGAATACATATATATTTATTTTCAGTCTCTCATGAGGATAAGGCTTCTAAAAGTTCTTGAATTATTTTGTCCTTTTACGTTATCAACAAATATGTATTGAGTCCCTACTGTGAGCTGTGTTAGGGAACACAGGGATACAAAGATGTAGAAAACAGGGCCCGTGCTTTAAGAAACTTATGGTCTAGTTGAGAAGAAAGGTCATGACAAGTCAATAATATGAGAAGGTAATGATAAGACACAGCAAAGTTGTAATGAAGTACATGACATTTGGGAAATAAACAGTATGGATAAATAAGGATCTGAATTCAGAGAAGAGAGGTAAACCTAAGTGGTGTGGGAAGGTTTTAGAGGGGATGAGGAACAGCTTGCATGGGGGTGGAATGGCATTTGGACAAGTCAGGAGGAAGGTACACTCCAGGCACAGAGCAAGACATCGGCAAAGTCACAGAGCAGGCAGCAAAAAGCTCATCTTGGAGTGGTTATGGAAAGGGACTAGGGAGGCAGCAAGGCCTGAGTAGGAGGGCCTTGAATGCCAGGATAAAGAGCCAAAGAGGCAGGATGTGTCCTGTGGGCAGTGAGAAGCCATGATAGTGGGAGTCTTCACTCTCTGTAAATTGATTTCTCCTTAGAGAATGGTTCTTTAAAACAATTTCTTGTGATTAGCTCCAGGATGCTCACAAACATCCAATAAATAAGAGTCTTTGATTCAAGACCAGACCCTAGGCTTTTCAAGGCCAGAGTTTGGTAGTTCCTGGCAACTGCTGTCTTTGTAGGTTGGGATGCAAGGACAAAAAAAGTGTAGCCAAAGGAATGCCTAACTTGGCTGTGTTTGTTTTAGTATGTTAACTGAGTGGTTTTGGAATAGACTTAACAGGACAAAATGCAGTGTGCAAAGCCTGGAGTGTAGGGACCCATGAGAAGAAACTGAACAGGGCACATGCTGACAGCTGAATGGTTTAAACAAACGCAGGTGGCTTGGACATGTTTCACAGGTCTGGTCTTTACGAGTTCTTGTGGCTTGAGGACAGGCAGGCCTAGCATGTCTGGCTTCAAGCTCATCATGAGACCATACAAATACGTTAACCCAACCTGGGAGTGACTAAATCCTTCCTTCTCATGCCTCCAGTTTGCATTTATGGATACATGGCCATACAGATAAGGAATTGTTATGTGCATATGTGTGTGTTAAAACACATTACTTGACAATGGCTAATGCTCGAACTTACGTTGGACTGCACAAATAAAGGCAAATCGCTTGAGGAGCGAAGGAATGTTTGGTGAAAGTAAAATGAAATGCCCGTTTAAGGTGTGGACGGTTTAATTTGTAAGGTTAATTATAGGAAAAAGAATGTACATGGACACTCATGCATGCTTCTTAAATTTCCTGAAGTCTTTATGTTGTCACCATATTTCTATATCCATATTTTGGTCATGAACTTCTTAGTATTGTGATTTCTAAAGAATGGTGCAAATTACACATCCAGAGCAAAAGTCTTAGAATCCCGCCCCACTTCTACACACTGTCACAATGTTTAGAATCTCTCTTTGTTCTTCTATTACTTTTAGCACCAAAGTCAATATATCTTTTAATTAATTCTGAAATGTTTGACTGATAATCAGATCAGTCAATTGTATGGGAAGAAAAATATATGTATGCAAAATGAAGGACAATAATTCATAGAGATGGAAAAGGAGGGAAAATACACTGATCAAAGTTGCTTACTTATAAAGTCTTTTCTCCACCTACAGATGACATAGAAGTACATCTCAGTTCTGTGCCCTTCCAAAAGATTCTGAATTTTAAATCAATGGAGACTTTTTGAAAATTATTTCAGCTTTAATCAATAAGGTTTCCTGGCTATTTCAAACAGCTTCACAATACATTCTATGGAAATGGACACAGATAGAAGGGCCGTGTCTCTTCAGCGTTCTCATCTTTGCCCTGGGAACGCTGGATGATCACCAACCTGGAGAAAGCCATCTGTAATTGTCTCACTGATGTATCTTCAGTCCCTGTAGGAGAGACATCCAAAGAAGTAGCAAATTCTCATCTCGCCTAAAGTCTTGTCACTTGACTAGGGCCAGGGAATTAACAGCAAACCACCAATGAATGAATCCGTCACTGGGTGCCACATCTCAGATCTCTCCTGAGCTATTTCTCAAAAGTTTGTGAATTGAGGTTCAGATTTCTATCAGCATGTTAGGTTTTAACCATAAAAAGCATCTATCATGCACTTAATGGAGTACCAGGCTGGGCCTTGGAGTTGTTCCTGAGCTCTGTTTCCAGCCACACAGTAGCAGTGATCCCTGCTGTATGGAAAACCACAGTGCGCAGACCTCACTATCTGAGACAGGCAGCACTGTGGTGATGGAAACGGGCATAACCAATTCTTAATAATCACAGCTTAACACAAAGAATGAGCAAAATGTCTGATGGGGTGGAGGATGGGCAGTCTGGAGGCTTTGGGGAGAGTGGGAGGTGAGCTCTGAGAGACAGCCAGGGATGATATATTTAGTTATTAAAGGTGAAATTACTACCTCTCTTCTAGGAAGTGAGTCAAGGTTTGGAAGAAAAGGTGGCAGTTTTATGACGTGTTGGAGCAGAGGGAAAGAGCTTAATGGACTGTGGTGGGGGACATTAAGAGTCGTTCCAAGCAAACGTCAATGAAGCGAATCTCGCAGGACCCAGGTGCTCCATCCAGCACAAGTTTGCCCAGTGGAAATGTTACGGTTTAAACATTGCTCAATACTTGATGTGTCAGAACACATTGTACCCTTCGTTTGAGAAGGCTAGTTTCATTTGTCCCCTTTCTGAATCTCAGGAAGCCATGGGCTGACTGCCCCGTCCACCCTTTCCAGAATCCCATTTCTCCATTCTTCAGCCATGCTGGGCCATTCCACAAATCCAGACAGACTTTCAGTGCTTTCTCTGTACATGTTCTTGAGGGTGTTGATTCTTCTCTTGGAACACCCTTCTTTTTGATCATTTTTAATGCTTATTAAATGCCAACTCCTTTACAAAGATTCCCCAGATCCTTCTAATTTGATTGTAAACTCTTCCTCCTCTGGACACCTATAGCATTTTCTACTTATGATGAAATTCAACCTGTTTCATCATACATTAAGGTTATCTTGCCCTAATCTGTTCCCATTTCCAATAGATTATTAAACTTTATGAATATATGCATTTTTATTTTAATGTTCTTTGGATCCTTGCCTGTAACTAGCACAACTCTTGCACATAGAATGTGCATAATAAATACTTGGTGAATGAAATTGAATCAATTTGTAGAATAACGTTGAATCAATGCAGTGAAAATGGATCCCTTTCTGTGGGAACTGTTTTACTGAAAAGTGGGACTGGGGTTCCACACAGCATAGGATTCTGGGGTCTGGATTAGAAGTGGGGGTGGGGTGGATTTGGTGCTGCGGTTGTAGAATATGGTGCTAAGGGCATTCACGAGACAGTATCTCAGGGTAAAGCCAGAGTTTAGAATAAAACAGTTCAAAAGAAGTATCAGCTGAAGAGGCAGCAAACAACAGTTCACTAAGACAGAATAAGCTGGTTGGGCAGAAGAATGGCTAGGAGGTATGGTTGAAGACTCTTCCTACAGTTACTGGAGTAAAAATATTGGAACTTGGTTGAAGAAACGTTAAGTTGAGTAAGCTCTTTACGACACTTTCCTCCTCCTCACTTTTCCTCCAGTGCGATTTCAAACCAGTGTTTGCCACTGTCTTAGTTCAGATATCATCAATGTAGCTTGGTAGATGTTCTTACCAGCTAGTCTGTGGTGGGTCATCTTAACGACCTAGTTAGAATCAGTTTTTCTTAACTTTTCCTTTTTTCTCTTTTCTTTTTTTTTTGTTAGGAAGATCAGCCCTGAGCTAACATCCGTGCCAATCCTCCTCTTTTTGCTGAGGAAGACTGGCCCTGAGCTAACATCCGTGCCGATCTTTCTCCACTTTATGTGGGGTGCCACCACAGCATGGCCTGACAAGTGGTGCATCAGTGCATGTCCGGGATCCGAACCCGTGCCGCCAGCAGTGGAGTGTGTGCACTTAACCGCTTTGCCATGGGGCCGGCCCTTAACTTTTCCTTTTTAATAGTAAGCCTTCAAAGTGTTCTTCCAATATCTTGTTATCTTCAACTTGCTGAGACCCTGTAAACAGGGTGAGGTGAGTGGCTTTCTCTAACCCTGGTCAAGTTGAGTGAGCCAGACACACCATAGGTGACTCTTTCTGTCAGTGACAGGCGGCCTGAACTTACCCAGCTCCCTGGAATCTGACGGTCGGGTTGTATCTCTTTTGACTTCGAGTTTTTTGTGGGTTCTGGGTCTAGTAATTATGGTGAAAAGAGTTCTGAAAGTAAACACCTAGTCTAAGTCCCATTTTTTTCACTGAAAAACTTTGTGGTTTAAGGTTAGTCTCTCGGAGTTTCAGATATGTTGCTTTTAAAATGGGATAATAATGCCAAGGAGCCCTATTTGTAAAATCTTGAAGGTAGTGAACTTGATACAATAGGTTCTTTTCTTTACTTAGTTAATTAATAATTCTTGAGCACTTGTTTGCGAGGGGCCCAGGACCAAACAAAACAGGGCTGTTCCCTCTAAGTGTCTACACTCTGGCTTTGGGCTGCTTAACCCGTCAGACCAATTTGTCTTGAGGGTTCAGTTCTTTCCACCGTTCTAGCAATTCTCTGCAATCTAGAAAAATATGGATAGTGAAATCATTTGGCCTCTGTCTCATTTTATAAGTGCTTCTGTAAAGCAAAGATGATAAAAAGCACTACTTGATGAGGCTGTGCCAAGGATGAAATGAAATGTGATTTAGAAAGGTCTTGTGAACTGTGAAGGGCTGTGGAAATGTACATGGTCATTATTACCACTTATTCTGAAGACCTAGGAGTACCTCTTCCATTCCTGGTCTGAATAAGACCTAGAGAGGAGATGGGCAGGATGGAGTTCCTCATTGCGCTGGTGACTTTTCAGCCACGTCTGCCCTCTAGTGGCCGTGATCCGCAGCGCTTTATGGAAGGGCTGCCCAGAGAACCGTGGAGAAGGCTGGTCTGGGTGGACAAAGAAGTGTTCAGCAGGAAAGTCAGCCTTGTCCTCAGCCTTCTCCTCTGTAAGAGACATTGCCCGCATCCGTTTTACTTGTCGTCAGTACCTGATATAGTGGAAGGCACAATGCTTTGGGTGTGAATAGGCCTGCCGCTGTCATTTACCACCGACCTGAGCCAATTGACCAAATCTCTCTTAGCCTCAGTCCTCACATGTGCGTAATGGGAAGAATAATATCTAATTTGAGAGTTGTTGTGAATGTTAAATGAACTAATTTATGTAAAATCGTCTGCACAGCATCTGGTACATTTTTAGCACTTTAGAAAGGCTTTTATTGCCTTCAAACTTTATTCATATTTCTGGGTTCATATTGGCAGGTTATTTGGGGCTGGGAAGGTATGTTTAATCCTTCTTCAAATCATCTTAGATGCTTCCCCAAAAAGCAAATGTTCCCTCTCTAATCCTTTCAAAGGGAGAACAGTTGTCCTGGAATTGTAAGTTCTACAGTTACAGGGTTAGATAAATCTGCTCCTCTAACCCTGTTCTCATTTTCCTTTGCAGATTTGTGGGTCTACTGGCTGCTTTACCTGGGGACTGCCTTCTGCCAAGCAGGGCTTTTGAATGGAACAGCTTATGTGCATCTGAGGTAAAGGATTGTCTTGTTACCTAGGTATTTGCTCAGAACGGGCAGGTCTTCTTCAAGGTTACCCATTCTCTCCACTTTCCCTCTGTTTCACCCTGCGCATCCCAAACCAAAGGACTGTGTGACAAATCATGTCACCCTCTCTGTGCTTTGCTGGGAAGAAGTCCGTTGGAGGAAGGACACATAATTTGTTATTCCCATGGTGGATTTTTTAGTGCTATCAGAATCTTTTAGGCATTTGAAGGGATGGGTCCTTAAATCTCACAGAGGTAACAAATTGACTTCCGGCAAGCTACTCAGCCTCCCAGAGGTGTGCTGTAGTCTGCTGGTGCTGGTTCACAAGAGCCAATTGTGCCTCTCATCTCCATTTCCCATTTGAGTGGAGATCTGATGGAGGCAAAGGAGTGAGCTATTCAGCTATCTAGGAGAAAACTATTCCAGGAAGAAGGAACAAACAAGTGTCTGGTATGTTTGAGAAACATTAAGGAGGCTGGTATGACTGGAGAAGAGTGAGCAAGGAGAGGATCTGAGGTCTGAGAGGTAATCAGGCCTTGAAAGGTCACTGGCTTTTCTCTGAGTGAGATGGAAAGCAGGGTTTGAGTGGAAGAGTGATCTAACATGTTTAACATGGTCATCAGGTTTCTGTGTTAGGACAAGGCTGTAGGAAGGCAGGCATAGAAGCAGGGAGAATAGTTAGTTGCAATTGTCCAACTAAGAGATGGCCATGGCATGGACAGGTTTGGTAGTGGTGAAGGAGATGAGATCCTGGATATATTGTGACAACAAAGCGTAAAGATGTTCCTATCCATTGGTTGTGGGGTGTGAGAGAAAGGGGAGTCAAAGATCAGTCCAAGTGTTTTGGCCTCAGCAACTAGAAGGATCAAGTTGCCATTACTAAGATAAGACCATGGGAAGAGCTGGTTTTGGAGGGATAGTCAGGAGTTGGATTTTGGACACGTTAAGTTTGGCACGCCTAGTAGACATCCAAGAGGACATGTCAGTTTGCTATTTGGTTACATGACCTGGAGATTAGGAAAAAAGTTCAGGCTTGAGATAAAAATATAAAAGTCTTCAGCATACAGATGATATTTTAAAGCTGAGACAGATGAGATCACTGAGGAGATGAGTATGGATAAAGAAGAGGTCCAAGTACTAAGCTCTGAGGCACTCCCATGTTTAGAGGTTGTGGAGGTGAGGAAGAATCATCCAAAGAGATTACAGAGGAATAAGTGGTAAGGTAGAAGTCAAACCAAGAGCCAAGGGAAGAAAGTATTAGAAGAATAGGGAGTGATCAACTGTTTCAAATGTTATTGATAGGTCAATTAACATGAGGATGTAGAATTGACTATTTAGTTTGGCAACATGGAGGTCATTATTGACCTTGACAAAACAATTTTGATAGAGTGCTCTATATCCAGATTATAAAATCAATGTTGTAGCTTTATTTGTTTACATTTCTTTCTATACCATTGATATGGTAGGTATACCACTCTATCTCAAAAGCAGAGAGAATATGCTGTCTCGCTCATTTCTGTGTCCTGACATACAGTAGGTGTTCAATGAATGTTTGTGGAATGAATGTGTAAATACACAAAAAAGAATAATTTAGGTATTGGCTTAGGATGCCCATTGTAAGGCTGCCATCACCCCAGAACTATTGGACCAAAAAGTGATCCGTCACCAGACAAGACTGTACTTGAATTACCCAGGGATAGAGATGATGATTTATCCTATTCTTAATGGCACTATCATTCCATAAGTCTCATTTTTGCATATCATTGTCATCATCATCCAATAACCACATCCTGTCAATTCTTCCCTCATAGTTCATCTTAGAGCGATTATTCTACTCTGGCCAGCTTCTCATATATTCCATTATTACTAACTCCCTAATACCAGCTTCATATTGCTACAATATTAATTGTCTTCATACTAGACTTTCAAGGACCTTTGGTGGCTTCTGTCTGCTATATATTATACTTATTATCCTTTTTTGGCTGTGAAGGATGCCTATAATTTAATCATTCAACTGGAGATATTTATTGAGTGGAGTTGTATGTCAGATAGATATTACTCTTTGGAGATACAATGATGAGCAAGGTAGACATGCTCACTGCCCTCAGGGAGCTTGCAGTCTGATGGGGTTATTAAACAAGCACTTACAATGAAGAGTGATAAATGCCATGAGAAGGAAAGTGCAGTCTTCTCCATCCATATCTTCCAGAGTTCTGTCCTAGGTCTTCCTTTCCACACTTTATATGTGCTCCTGGGTGATCTCATTCACTCTGTTGGATTCAATTAGTGACTCCCAAATAGACACCTCCAGCTCAAATTTTTCTAAACATAGCCAACCGATATCTATCAGATCTCTCCTCTTGAGAGTCTCACAACCACTTCCAAACTCAATATTTTGAAAATAGAACCAGTCATTGCCCCCCCGCAACACACGCATACCCACAGCTTAGTTCTTTCCCTGTGTTCTGAGCCACCACCATCTGCAGGACTACTGAGTCAACTGCCCACCTAGACACCAGAGCCTTGGCTTCATGGTCTACCTCACCCCACTTTAGCAACCTGTCACTAGTCCTATTCATTCTTTCTCCTAAATATCTCTTAAATCCCGTCAGCTGTCTCCAGCCCTACTGAAATGACCATTAAATAACAACTGTCAACTTTTATTGGACTTTTATTATGTACCAGGCTCTGTACTAAGTGCTTTAAAGGTATCTCTTTATTTATCTTCAGAACAATACTACTGGGTAAGCTCCAGCGAGCTCTACTGTTACTTTCATTTTTACAGATAAGAAAAATGAGGTATAAAGAGGTTAAGCACTTTGCAGAGGTCAAATAGATCGTAGGTGGAGGAGCCTTGTAGTAAGAACCAATAAGGGTCATTAACCACCAAAGCCTCACTTTCGGCAGCTATATCATCTCTTCTCTGGATTTCATCAACAGCCTCTGACCGTGTCCTTTTCCAAGCTTCACACCAGAGTGAAATGATATTTCTACTCAAAGTTCTTTAGTTGCTCCCTGTTCCCCTTAGGATACATTCCAAAGTCCATAACACAGTTTTTGAGATTGTTCTCCGTGATCTGACCTCTGATTACTTTTTGGAGTATTCTCATGCCCTCTCTTTCCCACCACACAGCCCTAAAGCACTTTCTTCAGTTCCAAAAATATGTGCCCTTTACCTCTGGGTCTCCTCACATTTCCTCTGTTTGGGATATCCTCCTCTCTCTCTGACTGATCTGCCTACTTCACTTATCCCACCTTTTTTCCCCAGAAATATATCTTATCAGTTACATTTCAGTTGAGATAGCTCTTCTTCTAGGAAGGCTCCCTGATTCCTCAAGTCTGGGTGAGATGGTGTGGTAACAGGAAAATGGCCCCACAAACATGTCCATGTCTTACTGCCGAAACCTGTGACTATGTTACCTTACATAGCAAAAGGGACTTTGCAGCAGTTAAGAATAATGAGGCGGGGAGATGATATTATCCAGATGGTCCTGATTTAGTCACAAGGGTCCTTGTAAGAAGGTATCTGGAGAGTCAGAATCAGAGAAGGAGATGTGATGACGGAAGCGGAGGTTGGAGTGATGAAGCTATGAGCCAGGGAACACAGGGAGCCCCTAGAAGCTGGAAAAGGCAAGAAAGAAGATTCTTCCTTAGAGCTTCCGAAGGGACACAGCTCTCTGGAGACCATGATTTAGCCCTGTAAGACCCATTTTGGATTTCCAAACTCCAGAACTGTAATATAATAAATTTATGTTGTTTTAAACCACTAAATCTTTGGTAATGTGTTGCAACAGCCATAGGAAGCTAATACAGATGGCTTTCCATGTGCTTCCATATCTTCCTTTCCTTTCTGTCTTAACACTCCTCAGATTCTGTTTTAATAGCATGATTGCTTGTTTATCTTCCCAGTAGCCCATGAGATCTGTAAGAGAATATAGTGAATCAATCTTGTTCAACTTATATCCTCCAGGACCAACATGGATCTTGGGATTATAGCTGGTGCTAAAGTAATATTTGTTGGAGAATGCTTTGTCAAATGTATAGACATGCTGTAATTGATTTTCTGTGTTCCTCAGAAAAGGAATTGTGATGAGAGGGTAAGTGTAGTGCTTCTTTGTAGGCATGTCTCAACCTTACACATGTATGGAAGGAGCTACAGTTACTGATTTTTCTCCGTGGGACCATTCTTCGTTTGGGCTAGGTTTGCTTAACTTTGCACACTTGGAAATTCACTTTTTCATAAAGTACTTTCTTATCTTTGTACTCCTGTAGGCACAAGACCCCTTTTTATGAAAATCTTAAGATAAAGACCCTTCTCACCTACCAGCCTCTCCTCTCGGAACCCTCAGGTTAGTGATCTCTGACTACCTATGGCTGGCAGGTGGTTAACAGTCATTTTGGAGAGCTCTTAAATCGAGACCTGGTCTTGGCCAGGACCTGCAGTATCAGGTTCTTGAGGAGAGGGCTCTGGTTCTCCAGGTGGTTCTGATGCAGATTCAGGTTGGAAATTGCTGATACTAAACCCTGCAGCAAGATGTGGTGCAGCTGTCACTTTCACCACTAGATGTCAGGCTTTTACTCTTCACTTGATGGTTACAGCACAGAAAACTTGTTAGCCCTCCCCCTTCACCCTCCCCCAACCTCAAGAGAAATTCAGTATGTTTTGGGCCAAGCGCCACGATAAGTATTTTCATATGCGTTATCCCATTGAGCTTCACAACTACACTGTAAGTTGGGCATTATCCCCAATTTACAGATGAAAAAACTGAGGTCCAGTAGGATAACGCAGTAACTGGTTGAATTGGGAAAAGTCTGAAGGCCACATCCTTTCCATTTCACCATGCTGCCCGAACCTGGTTGGTTTAGACAATTAACTGTCTTGCATGTAGGAAGAGTTCAGTAAATATTTGTTTAATGCATTAACTTGACAAACAAAAAAACAAAATCTTAAGCCTAAGAGCAGATCCAGATGAAATTTCTAGGTTCTTTTCAAAGCAATTTCATTACAATAATTTACTTTTATTTCTGCTTTCATAAATAAGGAGAAATTTAAAATAATTAAATGTGGTGCTTTTTAAATTTCCTGGATTGTCTTTGGAGATGAATAGGCAAAAGTCTAATGTTGGACATGCCAAAAAGATAATCACATTCAGCGTAACCAATATGGCCACCTACACAGTGTGGTATTGTGAGGCTAGAAAGAATGAGGCCCATCAAGAACTACGGCTCTAAAATTGTGTCCCTCAGAAACTTCCATTCCTGGGAGGCACGTCAGGGGCCTCCTCGGTGCGTGATGTGTCTCTCATGAGTGTGGAGAGAGTATGCGGGGTGTGCATGTGTGAGAGGAGGGGAGCCAGGGAAAGATCAAAGGGAGAGGACATTTAGGCCTTCTAACCCCCTTTCAATGATAACAGCCAAATTTTATTGACTTGATGTGTTATTACTTCACATAAGATTCAGTTTTTAAAAATGACTTCCACCACCACTGAAAAGTAGAAACAGTTGACCTACGGTTATCCTGCAGACTGATAAGCAGTTTTAATTTTGTGCAGAATTTTCATCTGCTTTAGCAACATGTTAAATGAAGTACTTTGCATTTATTCTTAAGATTTTTCAGTTAAGGAAAAAACGTTTAAGTTTCTCAAGAAAAAAAGAAAATACGGCACCAAAACAATTACTTTAAAAATTTAAAAAGAAGAAAGGTCCAGATAGAAGTATTCTCTTACCTATTCTGTTTTTTTTCTTTCTGTTAAAAGCCAATAGAATGTATTAACACAAATGATGGGACTGAAAATGAGAACCTCCTGCTTTTTAGCAACTCTGCCCTGAATCAGGGACGCGATTATGTGACAGAGGACACATGGGGGTCTGTGAAATGCTCTGTACTGAGGGGAGTGGCGTGGCGGGCTTGTATGCTTGTTGTTGAGTATTTCCTAAATCTCCCTCCCTCTACTCTGACCAGATTTTGAAGACTGTTAGGAAGGAGATGTCATATAGACTGGGATCAGCACTTTAAGCTTGTGTGATTAGTACCATATTTCCCTTTCTGAGCTGCTTTACGATCAAAAAGGGAAAAAAAAAAAAGGTTAAAAAACAACCAATGTCAAATATAACATAAGATTGGAAACACAGCAATGGTTGGAACAAATAGGAACCACATTTCCATCATCAGGGTCCAATAACCAAAGGAAACCACCTTTCTCCTCTTGAGGACCTGTGTTTCTCTTTGGAGTTTTAGGAAGGCCAAGGGGAACATTCAGACCGTGTGGCCTCAGGCGAGGCTCTGACTAGATCCCGCCAAGTCTCTGAGAGCCCGTCTGCCACTTCTCTCCCCTTGAACCACACCCCATCTTGTTCCTTCACAGGGCGCCATGACTTTTAGGGGCAGAAGGTGATGGCAGCATTTCCTGGAGATTTTGCAAAGACAACAAACCTCCCCTGGTAAGTTTGCAGGGACCTTCTCGGCTCTTAGGGCAAAAGGGGCAGAACCCAGTCTCTTATGTTTTAAGGAACAGAGGCCATTTACAACACTGGTTTACAAAACTGGATAGTTCTGTTTAGAATAGTCATTCTTATTTTCCAGCTTTGTTATGTTCTCTGGTGTTTATATATTTCAAGTGTACATACTAGCTTATTCTTGCATAGTTGACTATTCTTTAAACAAGTTTTTCATTCCTTCTCATGGGAATGAAGACCTAGTTTCTGAGCTGTAGCTTCACAGAGAAAAGGCAGCTGACATGTAATATTAAATGGTCTTACGGGCCTTTCCTGACTGTCCCTTTGATACCCAACGAAGTCATTCTTTGTCTTTTACAACATATTATTATTATTATTATTTTTATTTTTTTGTGAGGAAGACTGGCCCTGAGCTAACATCTGTTGCCAATCCTCCTCTTTTTGTTTGAGGAAGATTGTCGCTGAGCTAACATCTGTGCCAATCTTCCTCTACTTTATATGTGAGACGCCGCGGCAGCATGGCTTGAGTGGTGCGTAGGTGTGTACCCCGGAACTGGGACTGTGTACTCCAGGCTGCCGAAGCGGAGCACGTGAGCTTAACCACTACACCACTGGGCCAGCCCCTATTATTTTTTTATTTGTAGCACTTAACTCTTGAGGCAACGAGATATTCTTGTTTTCACTCTCTCCCAATTAATTGGAATGTACTTTCCATGAAGGCAGGAAACTAAAAGAGTGCCCAGGACATAATAGGTGCTCAATAAATATTTATTGAAAATATTTTTCAACATTTTGAAAGAGGAAGGGGCTTATTCAGACAGTGAGGAGCTTGGAGTGGGGTGGCAGGCAGGTCAGAGGTAGGCAGGGTCTCATCTAGGATACAGGAGTCCCAACACCACGGCTTTAACATCTGAATGCTCCAGGAGCATTTGATAACTGGGTCACCTGTTCCTCCACTTCCCATCTAGCACCGAATCCAAGAAAATGAGTTGGTAGATTAATCAGCACCCTTCTTTCTCAGACATTGAAGCTGTTCAGAGTAACTGAAAACATTCAGTTTGTTACAGTTGTGGATGCAGAAGCTTAGATTAATGAAAACTGCTATTGGATTTTTACTTCAGACTCTAATTGTTAAATCCGGCTTTTTTCTTCCTCCCCTTCCTTTTTATAAGGCTTTAGGAAAAGAAAAGAAAATTTTAAGTACATTTAGGTAGGACGAAGAGGAGAGGCAAAGATTTAGTCTTTTGAAAGTGAAGTGGAGTTTTTGAGTGTTAACAAAACGGATGATAGATTTCCAGTTTGAAAGCACCAGTGCAAGGACAATTAAGCAAATAAAAGTCTCACTTTTTGAACTCAGAAAGTGATAGTTCATTGACTTAATAGATTTTCAACTCAACCAAATTGCCTTTTAAAAAACAACTGGTGCTGTCTTTCTCGTGACAAGTGGTTTTTTTCACCTCGGTTTTTTCATGGGCCCCAAAGTTTCTTTACATTTAGGCAGGCTTTTGTATGTGGATTTTGGTGTGAATGCAGATTGTTTTTAAATTTCTATCCATGTCCAAACTGCCATTCAGCATTTCTTTCATAAGCATGCTTTAAGCTAGACCACTGATTTTTGTTTGTAATATTTCATTAAGCTAAAGAAACTTCACTGACTCTTCAAGACTTGCCTTGTAATAGTGGGAATACTGAAGGTCGCCAAGTCACCAAAGGGCAAAGGGTGCAGAATGTGCTAGAAACAACTCTTACTGGTTACAATGTTGGCTGCAGCTGGCCCTGACTGGCATTACTTGTAAATTGCAAGGAGGTTGCTACCTGAGTAAGTGTGTTTCTGTTGTGAGGTATGAGGTCGTTCTGTGCAAACTTCAGAAGTTCCCTTGTACCAAAGTTTTACACAGATTGTGCTGGCACCTTCCCAGGAATGTTGAATTCTCACCAGGAGGTGGCGAGCTCCCAGTGACCACCAGGGAACACAGAAGGACACCTGGGAAAGTTGAGGCAGGACCCTTGAGATCTGGTTGACCAGGTAGATGTGCTGGTGTCATGGCTCATGGGACAGAAAAAGAAGAGCGTGTGCCCATCTATACATCTATACATTGTTTTGAACTGGAAGAAAACTCTATGGTAGACATCTTGTATGCACTATCTGAAAAAGAAATCCCACAGTATTTTGTTTACATGTTGACAACACTGTTGGAAATGTTCATAATCATAGCCACAGGGAGACTGAAGATGATGTTTAAATTCTGTCCCTTGCCAGTCTGAAGGTTCAGGAAAGAAAAGAAATTAGTTCTGAATGCATGTATTTCTGCTTTCCATAGTTCATATCTGGATGTTTACCATTTTGTGGTTAAGCAAACCATATCTGATTCTCATTAATGCTTTATGCTTATTTTGGGAGCTTTCCCCTTGAGGAATTAGAATTGTTATATTTGAAATATTCATGCAACCCTCATAATATTCCAGAATATGGACAAGCAGTATCTGTTCAGCTTCCCTCCCACCACCCGCTTCACTCCCCTCTTCCAAAACAAGCCCAAGTAGCTTTCAATGCACGTTACCATCAATAAGAAAAGGAAGTATGTGGGGGGATTTTACGCAGTGAGACAAGCACTGGACGGGAGCTGGGAGAGAGGATATGACATCTTATTGCCCCAGCCAACAGTGTAATGTGGAAAAAGTTAGTTAACGTCTCAGGGTCATGATTTCCTCAACTGTAAAATAAGAAGAGTAGGCCAGATGGTTCGTATGGTCTCTTCCAGTTCAGATTCTAGGGTGAGGGTTCAGAAGGCCCAGAGAGCTGCAGTGAGAGTGTAGCACAGCGCGGTAGCACAAAAGCTATGTTTGTGCATCAAAAGAAACACACGTGGTCTAAGGATAGCAGGTGAAGAGGTGAAGGACGATAAGCGATTTTTAAAAAGGAGACAATATTTACCTATAGCCCAAATCAGTATTTTATTTAAAGTATTCCACCATCCAGAGTGCTTAGGATATGAGAATTTCTGGATGGCCAAGTTTACTCAGATACCTTTAAACTTTTTAAATTTTATAATTCATTTTTAATGGGAAACTGTCTACAATGTACATTTCCATGTTTTATGAGACAGAGTAGACTAAACGGAATATGCAATTTTAATATAACTAATCCTTGGGAATATGAGTATCAGTCATTACTCAATTTGTGTTCAGTTTGTTCCCTGTGCTCATTTTGTAGCTGCAGACTCGGATTAGACGTAGGTTGTAGTAGATTGTGGGCTGAAGGAGTGTAGACACAATTGTGGTCCTGAAATGTGGGGGATTTTTTTTGTGGTTATTATTGCTTTAGAAAGTTCCTGGTATCAATTTGCATCATACTCATTTGTCCCTTTTTCATAAAGGTGGCCCAAGGCTGCGACAACTAAATGAATTCCTGAGGAGTTTAGCATAGGTCCCTGTCAGAGCATTAATGGTCTAATTAAGGCAACATTTCTAATCATTGCTACTAGGCCCTTTAACTTGTAAGCACTGTTCAATACACTGGCACATGCTGGCCCACAGGCTCCTTGTCAGCAGGGCCCACCCCTTCTCTCTCAGTGTCACTCGTAGCGCCTCTTTATAGTCACTTCTGCCAGGGCTGTTTGCTCTGGGGTACAAAACTGCACTAATATAACAGCCAGTCAGGGTCATCTTTTCCTTCTGGCCAGCAAATCAACCGATTGTACTGTGTTTGTATAATCTTCAGATATTTGACTCAAAAGTTTGGTTTATTGACAGCTGGGTGTTCAAGAGCTGGTGCCTTTTTGCTAAAGAGAAAATTAACATGATTAATAAAATACATCAATATATCAGCCATTACTACATTTACCCAAATATACTGAATTTGTTGGCTATGGCACATATGCCCAACCGCCTCCGAATATACAAGTTTTCCCTACATCCAATGAGCTCCTGTTCCAATTGTCCGGCCAGGCCCCTAAGGTTCAAGGGTGATGGACGACAGGACAACAGTGGGATGATTGCTCCTCATGGTGGAACCTGGCATCCAGGGGAGGTGGTTGTTTGTTAAATAAAAACCAACAAGCCTGAAGCCACACAACTGACAAAAAGTAGATTTAGGGTTATTTCACTAACATTTTAGATATATATTTGCCTCAAAATAAGCTATGACTTAAAACCAATAGAATCATTATAATAACAAGTTCAAGGTATTATCTATCAGAATTCGTCGGTTTCCCTTGTTTCCTGTTGTTTACTCACAGTGAGGGTAATATTTGGTTTTGTTGCATGCATAAGCATAATATTGGAATTCTTTCAAATATATTATGTAGTTTAAATCTATCAGTTATTATTAGTTTTTGTTTATGTGCCCTATGGCTCTATATCTATGAATTAATTTCAAATTTATTGTATCATGCCATTTGCTTTTTTCAATTTTGACTAACATATTTACTTTGTCCAGAGTGCTATAAAAAAATCCATTTTATGTTATGACTGACTTTGCAGGTACCAGCATTCCTTGAAAAGCGAAATTGTTATTTGCATTTATAGAATCACATAAAAGGTGTAGGATTTTATTCATCGGTAAATTTGTTGCATTTTATATTTATTGATGTCAATATACTTATTTTTACCCATACAATTTTATACCTTTTGTGTAGGATTGTTGGAATATTGCTGCATCTACAGATTATGATTTTTTGTGTTGGTTCTAATAAATGGTATATAATATTTTTATGAATAAAATAGTATTTCTCCTGCAAAACCACCGTAAAATCACTTTCAATACTTAAGCATGATAAAAAACACTCAATTTTCCCCAAAAGTTCTTCATAAAATCTAGAGGTATCTGGTAGTTAGGCATGTCTTGTGAGTGTCTATTCGGTTTGTATAGAGAGGAACGCTTCTACCTTGATTTTCATTTGTTGAACATTTAGTTAGTATCTTCTGGGTGATCATCTGTGAGAGACACCTCCGCTTCAAAAGCAGTATAGTCCAGATCTGCTTCTGGAACATCTTAAGAACTGACACTTGTAATACACGTTGGGGGGGGGTCTTCCAAGCCCACACGGGGCCACTCTTCATATTTTATCATCAGGGCTTCCATCATTGTTTTCTCTTTTTTTTGTGTGAGGAAGATTGGCCCTGAGCTAACATCTGCCAATCCTTCTCTTTTTGGTGAGGAAGACTGGCCCTGGGCTAACATCTGTGCCCATCTTCCTCCACTTTATATGGGACGCCGCCACAGCATGGCTTGCCAAGCGGTGCATCAGCGCGTGCCCAGGATCCGAACCGGCGAACCCTGGGCCGCCGCAGCAAGGCACGTGCACTTAACCGCTTGCGCCACCGGGCCGGCCCCCATCATTGTTTTCTCTTAACCAGTTATCTCACTACAGGACTGATACTGCTGCAACTTTAACATTTTAAGTAAATGTGTGTGTGTGAAATATTATCCAACAAAGTGGAAGAGGATCATTTATCCAGGAAATTTTTGTCATTGTGTGATTGGAATTCTTAAGTAGCTGCCATGTGTGATGATGACTTTCATTTAGTGATTTTTTTAAAAAAATTCCCAGTTTAAATTCACTTTCATTTAGCACATTTTTGTGTTTCTTTAAAACCATTTTTACTTCTGATTCAAATTCAGGCACACTCAGAGGGGAAAAACAGTGGTTTGTTTTTATTATGTTAGTATAACATAGTGCAGAAACGTCTTATTTATTTATAACTTGAAATTTATACCACTATCTAATTCCAAAAGAGATTTGAGGTGGTTCATGGAGATGTTGACTTTGCTCTTATCTGGGCGCCTTAAAATGTAATTTATGCTCGTTGTTTTGTCCCATATATTTGCCACTTCTTGGCATTTGGTGATTAATGTCTGTAAGTGGAACAAAACTTACGCTGAAGGTATAAAACATCCTGTCATCTGTGAGGTTTTGGCAAGCACTGAGAAAACTGCGAGTGGAAATAATTTGAAATTGTGCGTTAGGCACAAAAGAGCTGAATGGCTATTTTAATTTTAAAGAGGGACTCAGACTGAAAGATAAAATCACTTTTTAAAAGGCATTTCCACTAGAAAAACATTAATGCCTCCCCCTTGCACTCTCTGCATATGTAACATTCAACCATTGGCATCCCTTTGAGAAAAGGAAATGCAACAAACGCTAAGAAGGCCAGGCTGTGATGTCGCATCATTCCTTGTGGACTTTAGGAACCAGGCGACACCTTCACATATTTGCGTTTGCATGATGTCATATCTAAAAACTCTTGAGAAAAATAAGTCAAACGAGTTTGACATTGTGTAAACAATGCAACTTTTGTATTAATCTCTCTTTCCAACTTGGCATTTCATATTACACATAGGGAAGTAAAATCAGGAAGAAGAGGAGGAGGAGGAGGACGAAGAAGGAGGACGACGAGGCTGGAAGGAAGGGCTGCAGCAGACAACTGTGTCTCGTTAGGTGAGTGGCTGAGCACACATTCATTGGGTTGACAGATGGCTCAGGGCTGTTTTCCAACAGTGTGGACTGGACGTTTGGGCACAGTAATCTCCTTTGGCAAAGTGAAGAAGCAATTGCAGCTGTCCTCCTGACCCCTCCAATTCCCTTTCTGTGCACCGTCCCTCATAGCTTTGTGCTTTCCTCTTTCCCCCAGTAGTCTTCCAGGAGCACAGCCCACCTCTCATGGAGCCAGGGGAAGAGTCAGAGACACAAAAGAGAACCAAGGACCAAAGGTGGTGGACTCTGTGGGCCTGGCCCTCAGCTCCCTTATTTGCAGCATTGGGAGGTGTGCATATCAAGGGCTTCCAAACCAGAATGACTTGTGCTTATTAAAAAGTCGCTTTCTTGGGCTCCACCATAGACCACGTAAATCATAATGTCTGTGGGTAGGACCCAGGAATCTGGATTTTTAATAATCCCTCAAGATGATTCAGATGGATCATAAACCTGATACCACTTGGGCTCTCATCTAGATTATCTCTTACTTACATTTAGCACTAACATTCTATGGTTCTAAGGCCACTTGAGTTTGTCTTTCTTACTCCCCCTGCAGAGAAGCTGGGTCACAGATGTCCAGCAAGAACGTTCTGAGAGCCCCATCCTCATCAGCTCTACAATCTGCGGATCTCTCCCTCGGCACATCATGTCTTGGCAGGCAGAGAGTGCAGGTGCGGGTGGCTCATGGATCAATCTGTGGAGCTGGAAGCAGAGCTGGTCCCAAGGCAGCATAGCAACTGCTCCCAGCTCATGGTCACCAGGTGGCATCAAAAGACACTTAGGAGAGGCAAATACGGCAACACACTGCTAGACCAGCACACACATTCCACTGCAAGGAGATCGATACTAGACAGAGGCAATGAAATGGAGAATCAGGTCAGGCTGGAGGGAGAACATTCTGGATAACATCAGGATTGTCAGGAAGCTGGGGAAGGAACATGCAGGGCCAGACTATGCCAAGAGTCCAAAAGGGTCAGAGACAGAGTCAGCCTATTCCCAAGGCAGAGCAGATACTTTCATAATGACCTGTGTAGCTGGACTTCTGGGCTGTTCTGGGGGTTGCAGGAATAGTCTGCCACCCTGAGAAATTCTATTGACGTAAATTCTTGGAAATGTAGCCAGCTCTGTGAGAGGAGCCAGATTCTTCTTTGAGAATCCTTTTTTTCCATGGCTCACTAAGTAAAATATAACTTATATTCTCTGGGACTCAGTTTTCTCATCTGTAAGATATGGGTGTTGAACTAGATAATCCCTACAGTATCTTCAGGCTCTGTTTCTATGGAAACAAAACAAAATAAATAACAGAGACAGGAAAGAATGAAAAGAAATTGTTATTCAAGATAGTTATGAGAGGAGGTAGAACTTCCCGGAGAGGTAAAAGTTGCTAGAGGGCAGAAGGAAAGCTTGGCTGAAGGAAATGAGTGCAGCAGACCAGATGTGGGCAGGGATGGGAGAGATGCCTCCAGAGACCAGCGTGCACACTTCGGATCTGGTATTGCAGGGGAGCCAGCAGGAAGTGGGTGCTCAGCTTAAGACTGTCTAAGGCCAAGGTCTAAGCAAAACTACTCAATGCAAGCACCGCTAAGAGTATCCTCCACATAAAAGGACTCAAACTCCTCAATCTACTTGCAAGATGCCGTTGTTGTTTATGTAGCTCTGTGTGAAAGATGCCCGTGCATTAAAGTCTCCAGGGGATATTCACTTTGCTCAAATCTTCAATAATAGTGAGCATCAATCTTTCAAGTGGCAAGTATACTGTCTATAGTATTTTTTAAAGTCTGAATAAATTGAAAGAAGATTTAACATACATGTTCTATTCTGCAGCCTCAAGTCCCACAGTGCCCCTCAGCTTCCCAGCATGCTTCTAGTGTCCGGGCAGAGAGCTCCTTTCAGTGGGAGCCATTGTCACTGGCATGCACATCACCCTCAGCTACAAAGCCCTTCCAGTCAGGAGGATGGTGGTTTCTCTAGCAGGGGCTGAAGCTCTAGACTGTAGTACTTGATGAGGTGCCCTTTTTGATGCATCTTATCCCCCATGTACCTAGAGACTCAACCAGGAATGGGGCTCCTCACAGTCACATATACAACCTTTCTTTTGGAGCTTACTTTTGCCCTGGACTGCACAAAGTCCATCAGCACTATTTATCTCTTCTGACAAGGTAACCAGTACCTCTTCTAATTGCCAAACTCTCTCCTCTGCAACTCCTGGAAAAGAGATAGATGTTCCTTCCCTGAGGGATTTGTCCCTTTCCGTCTTGGGGTTGAAGGGACTTTCAGGTTGGGCCACTCACACTACGGACTCCTTTAGAGCGCAGGAGTTTGGTCGTTGAATGGAGCCCCCATCCCAGACACTTTGTCCCTGTCTCTGTCACCGAAATGAGCTTGAGGAGAGTGGAAGGGGCAAGTCATTTCTTCTCATTGCTTTAGAATCCTTATTCTAGCAAACTGGGGCTACATACCCTTTTACAGTGACTGGATATTCTTAATGTACAGAAACAAGATATATTGACTCTTAGAAAGCTTTCTTCAGAAATGGCTGCAAAACTAAGATTGAAAGAGCTTAAGTAGACTCAAAGCAACATCTCTCACAGATGTTAGATGGCTTTGGGAAGAAAAGGGCAAGACCAAGTAGATATTTTCTTTCTGATGTGAACTGAAAAGCAGACTTTTTCCTCTCTACCTATTGCCCAAATAACTCATCTTTCTTCAACTCTGTCCTGTCTGGAATTTATCCTATTTAATTTTTATTTTGATATTCAATTTTTCATTGCCAAGTTTACACTTGGTTCTTTTTCATTGCTACTTGTACCTATTTCATTTCTCCTTGTTTTTATTTTATGGAGTCTTTTTCTTGTTAAAAGAAGTTATGCCTCATTTATCTTTTTGAACACATTTAGCGCACTTATTTAAAGGTTTTGCCAAAAATATTCTATAAAATTGAGCTTATATAACATTCTATCAAAAATGTTTTGATTGTTGATTTTGTTGGCTGTCTTTTTTAACATTAGATTTCCTAGTGTGTTCTTCTTTCCCTCTCAGACTAGCAGGTTTTCAATTGCTTCCTCCTGACCTTTGAGCCTCTGAAATCAAGAAGAGTAAGAGCAGTTTCAGATGCCTTTTCTACTGTGATATTGGAGATAGCAGATCCCCTTGCAGAGCCAGAGGCAACTTGGCTTACTGTCTCATATTCAGATGAATTGATGTGCTGCTTTCTTAGATCCTCAGCTCTCTAAAAATTATAGCTCCAGGAAGAATTTGCCACATTATTTTTCCTTTGTTGTTTAGCCTCTTTTCGTGATGAGGGAGAGCCCCCCTCAGCCCCTGCCTTCACGCTGTGATCCTGGCTCCTGCCCCATGTGTGATGGAGAACTTTGAGTCCCCTTCACCCCGCAGGACCTTACCCCCTGGTAGCCGCCACCTACGTCATACCCAGAGCCTAGTGGGCTTTTGGTTTCAGCCAGCTCACCATTTTGCACCTCTATTCCATTTCTTTTTTTTTTTAAGGTTCTTTTTTTTTTTTTTGAGGAAGATTGGCCCTGCACTAACATCTGTTGCCAGTCTTCCTCTTTTTCTTTTTTCTCCCCAAAGTCCCAGGACATAGTTGTGTATCATAGGTGTAGAGATGTAGCTCTTCTGTATGGGACGCCACCTCAGCATGGCTTGATGAGCGATGAGTAGGTCCGAGCTGAGGGTCCAAACTGCTGAACCCTGGGCCACTGAAGCGGAGCACGTGAACTTAACCACTATGCCACTGGGCCGGCCCCTCTATTCCATTTCTGGTCCAGGGTGATCTTTATCTTGTTTTAAATTCTGGCTAAGGTCTTTCATTTTTCTTTTTAAATGTGTCCCCTGTCATTGCAATATTTCACTTCTTATTTCCCTATATGTAAGCTCACAGAGTGAACACTTAACTATAACTCCAAAAATGTAGTTATATTCCTGCATTATCCTATACAAATCCTGCTCTGCCTTCATGGTTTCACAAACATTTGTTAGTCACTAATGTGTGCAGGTCACTGTTCTAAGTTCTATGTGAGTGTGTGTGTGGGGGGGGGGCGGGGTATAAACCTTTCTGACTTCCAAGTCCTTTTAATTAAATCTAGGATTAACTCTTACACTCAAATAACTATAATGTGGACAGTGCACGTCATCTTCTGAACCAAAAATAAGGATGCATGGTCTAATTGTAAGCAAACAACTTAATCTTCCTAATCTGTTTCCTCAGCTACAATATTGTAACCTACTACTTTGAGTCTACTTCAAGATTAAATACTATACTCCAAGGAAAGCACTTAGCTCGGTATGTGGCACAACGAAAGCATTCAGTGATATCATCGACCATCATCTTGAGAGGCAGTGTGCCAACTTCACGCGCCATGACTTAAAAAGTACATATTAGTAGTAGTCTCCTGGGCAAAATATTTTCATTTTTAAAATTTTCTTCTCCCTAACTTCTTGTTATTCCTCTGTGGTAGAATGGACTTTTCTGTCCCCTTCACCACCTCTATTCCTGTACATCCTCATCTCTGCCCAGGAGGATTTTTCTAGCAGAATAACACATCCTTGTCATGCATGAGGGAGGTTTGTTTTGAAAGGCTTCTGCTCTGAAGATAGTGAGAACTCACCATTCCCTCTTTGGATAAAACCAGGGATGGGTTTCCCAGGGCTCAGACACAGGGTCAGTGACACAGGAGATCTTGGGGGTGGAGAGATGGTAGAAAAGGAAGGGAGAAAGGAAACCAGGGAGAAGAGACTTCCGGAGGCCTATCTGAGAAGCCCTCCACGTGGTCTGGAAAGTGACCTATTGGGAACAATGAGGAAATATTTTAGACCCTCTTTTCGACCCTGAGAATGTTTGTGATTGGCTATGAGTGTGACAGGATTCTTTCCGGTAGTAGCCTATCTATCCTTGGTTCCACTGTAGAAGCGGCTGGGTTATGTCACTTTTTACAAAGATAAAAGTGTGGTCCAAAGCTTGATGCCCTGGGATACCAGACCCTGGATCACTATAGGCAGAGCTAATTGTGAAGACTGGTGAGCAAGTAGTGCCTATACCAAACATTTCCATAAGTCATGTGTGGATATTTCAGTCCAAGAAGTGGCCTGGTGGTGGCCCCTTCACATCCAATGACAACAGAAGGACACAATATTTAAAACTGAGACTCTTCTGGAAAACCTAAGATAAGTGGACACCAGAGTAGGGTAGATGCCACACAAACCATTGGACATGAGAAAGGCGTAACGGCTATTCCTTCCTGACCAGAAACAGTCTATAGATGTTGTGCCTAAGGGAGCCTTTTGAGTGAATTCAGCAATATAAAATGGGAACAATCGTGCACTAAGTGCCGAGAGGAATGTTTTATTTTATTTTTCTTTTCTGTTTTATAACCACAAAGTCAGCTGATAAGGGAAGCATAATGTTGGCTGATGGCCTGTTTTGGTGATTAAAACGAGAAGGCTGTAAAGGAGGTAAATGATTTGCACACATGGCTAAGTGCCCCTGGGGTCATGCCTAACAAGTCAAGTTCATTTGGGTGAACACAGAAAAAAAAGTAAAGCTTGAACACAGTCCAAGATTTAGGATGGATTTAAAGAAAAATGTCAACCAGCCACACTCATTTTTCGTAACCTCAGTGTCATAGTCAGAATAGTTTTGATATACTGGAACTTCTATAAGTTAAAACAACCCTTTTGAGCAGAAACCAGCAGTGTCGAGTTTCATTTTCAAACTTGGATTTGGTGTGGGGTAGTTGGAAAGTGACAACAGCTTTGAGTTTTGCTGACTCCCTTTCTGAGAGTGTTGATGCAGCACGCTCAGTCCCCAGGTGCTGGGCCATGTCCCAAGACTTCCACAGGTGTGGAGAGGTTTCCTTGTTCCCCGAATGACAGATGCTGAGGTTGGAACTTCATTAATATTTTTGTATCAGGAGCTGGAAAACATTTTTGTTTCCTCCAAAATCTGTCTTCTCCTCCACACCACAAATTAGAAAATATGGAGAGAGTTTACTGCTTTCTGGGATTTTGAAGTAGTAATGCTTCCATGCCTGGGAAGACCTGGAACATGCCTCAGTTGCCAGGCTCCTC
Source organism: Ceratotherium simum simum (assembly GCF_057802395.1). Taxonomy (NCBI): domain Eukaryota; kingdom Metazoa; phylum Chordata; class Mammalia; order Perissodactyla; family Rhinocerotidae; genus Ceratotherium; species Ceratotherium simum. The sequence continues at coordinate 72,714,484 of NC_141909.1, read as the reverse complement.
AGGGCTCTGAGTGGCCCTCCATATGTGGCTTCAGTGTTTGGGTTCAGTGTTATGTTTCTCTCCAGGTGTTATATGTTAAGACCCACTCAAAATGAAGCATGGGCATTTTAGTCAGTCTAAAACAAAGGAGGGAAATTGGAATATCATTAACACTAGGGATCAGAGAAGCAGATCTAAGGTCACAAAATACCTGGCTCTGCCAAACCAAAACCCAAAGAACAACAACATCCAGATGCTTTTGGCTCAACTCAGGCCCAGAACATCTGCCCAGGATGTCTGGGATGGCTCAGAATTTATCTCAACTTTGATCTGCTTTTCTGTGTTACCTCAAATACTGATACAATGTCAAAATAGAACCAAGTTCTTTAATTGGATGACCCAGCTTCCTATTGGAAAGAAGGTCATTTTCCAGTTAATAATTTTAGCTGAATGGTCTTTCGTAGCATTTGGTTCAGGGTACAGAATTCATAGAATCAGTATTTAAAAACGGATTTCTTGTTGATTTTACTTTTCCTTATTTAAGTGCCACAATCCACTACAAACTGTAATTTGTTAATTTTCTTCAATTTTCCTCTTTACTGTTCCATTTTATATCCACTGTTCTCACTCTTATTTTTTATCACTGATGCCTCAATTTCTTACTGTTTGCCACTTTTTGAATGTTAGGGCGTTTTGATGATTTTGTTCCCGTTGGTTTGACGTATTTCCTTGCTCCTGTGTCTGGCCCCTCTATTCTTCTTCCATCATACGTCATTTTGGACAATTAGGCTTTCATAGTTTCCAACTCTTTTTTTTTTTCTTTAACGTTACTTGCTACCTTATATTTTTAGAATATTTTTACAAGTTCTCAAGTATTGCCAAAAGGAATCAATTAACATTTTCTTGAGACTTTACTTTGGAAATAAAAAAATAATAAATAAATTTCCCCACGCTAAAAAATGGAACAGTGTCCTTGTGTTCATCATGGTCAATTCAGATTTTGGATTTGAAAATATTGTCTAAACACAAAGGAAATTTATGGACAAAAGACTATTAAGAAAAAAATTTCGAAAATTACTTTTTATAATTAGTTAAATAATGCAGGAAAACAATCATGTGGTAGCCAGATTATTAGAGAAATACTTTTTTACTGGCTTAGACTGTATAAAAACTCTGACACTAAAATAATACTGTCTTGTCTGAATGGGTGAAAGCAGAATATTCCCGAATGTATTAAAACAAACATGCACTTTTTATTTGTTGTTAGTGCCTTCGAGGCAATTCCAACTGCTAGTGACTCTGTGTACAAGAGGCCGGAACCCTGCCCCCTGTCTTTTTGTGCCATCTTCTCACCTTCTAGCGCTACATCACACAATGCTCTGCTGCTATTCATAAGGTTTTCATGGCCAATTTTTCGGGAAGTGGGTGGCCAGGTCCTTTTTCTTAGTCTGTCTTAGTCTGGAAGCTCCACTGAAACTTGTCCACCAGTTGAAATACTGGTGGCGTAGCTTTCAGCATCTGAGCTGCCACAGCATGACAACTGACAGATGAGTCCTGTGGTTCCTTGGTCAGGAAAGCACTTTTTGTGCTTATATTTAAATATCCCATATCTGCTTGAAAATGTCAGCAAAAGTAATTATTAAACTATATATTGAAAAAACGAAATTCCCACGTCTTCCTCTGTGATAACATCTTCTTGGGTTTAGTGTCCTTAGAAAAGCCTTTGCAACTAACTCAGGTCTTGGAATAAATGCTGAGGTAAAACTCGACTACTGCAAAGTAACATTATTAATGAGACATAATCTGCTTATTTTTTCCTCTGAAGTGTCGTTATTTTAATACCAGAAGTTACAAATCAAATTCTTTTTCCATTGTGAATATCCAGAAGCTATAAAATCAGGTATTAGCAATGGGGAAGACTTATTACAAAAGTTATGTATTGAATTATCCATTCCAAGAGACTGGATAGAGTCAGACACTACAGTGAAGTTCTTGGACAATTATGTTGGAGATTTTTTTGTTTGTTTTGTATAAAATCAACACTATTTCATCTATCTAAATATGTTACAGTCTGGCAAAAAATTGACTTAGAAATATTCTCATTAATGAATACTCATATCTACTTGAAAATCCTTAGTATCTATGAGATCTCCCACTCCAGTCTTCTCTTTATATTTAATTAAAAAAATAATATTATCTCCTTTCAAATTGTATTTTTAAAGTAATATAGAATATATTCTCTTTGTGAAAAATTCAAACATTATGAATTAAGCTAGTCTTCCTCAACCTTCCACTTCTGATCCTGATTCCTTTCCTAGAGTAAACCACTGTCATCAGTTCATTTTATATAATTCAAGACTTTTTATTTCTTCTGTGCATTTCCATCTATATCTATATCTATGTCCATATCTATATCTGTATCTATAGCCACATAACCATTTCGTCCATTGGGCACTATAAGCATAATGACAAACGCCTACATACTTTTCAGGGACCTTTAAAATATTTAAGTCCTAAAATTTTTTATTGCCTCTAAAATGTAAAAACTACACAATTGAAAAATAATGTTTAAAATTCTACCAAATTTAATATTGCCAAGTTTAGTATTCATTAACAAGTCATTACATTTGAAAACAATAGGTAGATTAGATTTTGCTCACTTCAATGTTCCCAAGTATGAACGATAATTGTTGAAAAATCAGAGCTAATTGCAAATTAATTACTTGTAACAAAATCTTTTCAAAAGCAAAATCAGAAAAATTCTTTCTAAGTTTTGCAACAAAAACTTATATTTAATTGGAGAAATACATCCCAAATTAGGTGGAGCAGTGCCTTCAAAATTTAAGTTTGTCTACAGCCTACAAATTTCTTAAAACTGCCCTATAGAACTATATAGTGTAATTCAGTGTAAGTATTTTTTTAAACTTGCTTCATTCACTCAAATGGCTTAGAGATTTTCAATATGAGTAGATGTATATCCACCTCCTTGTTTTGTAGCTGAATACTAATATTTCACAGTGCCAGTTGGGAAGCAGAGTATAGTTATCAGTGGAAACCAGTGGAGAAAGTTGGTACTTAAAGACTATTGAGCATAAGCAAAATTAAGAACTATGTGTGATTACAAATAAAAGCTCTGAAAAAAGAGCCAGGTATCATAGCACACACCAGGCACCCTAGTGGGGGGAAAATAATGGCATGGGATATTAACTCGCTTGGTCACTCACCAACTCTATCAGTAAATGTTGAGATTCTAGTGTGTGCTCCTCACTGTGCTAGGCATGGGGGATATAGTGCTATATAAAGTGGACCCCATCTTCATGGAGCTTAGATTCTGGTGGGAGAACAGACATTACACAGTACTTCATAACCACTGTTATTACAGGGAAAGTAGAGGGCACTCTCACCTATTTTAGGGGTTCAGTAATGTCCCTTTGAAGAAGTGAAATTTAAGCTGGACCTGAGGGATGAATAGGATTTTTCCTAGTCATGTGGAGGTGTCAATCTGGGTTGGGGAAAAAATGGCATTACAGGCTGAGAGACTAGCACATGGGAAGGCCTCAAGGCAAGAGGGAATATGGCTGCACGTGTAAGATGATAAACAGCAAAGGAGGCAGGAGAGCTGGGCAGATGTGAGAGTCTGGATGGCTTTGAAAGCCAGGTAGGGAATTGAGTCTTACAACTACAGGCAATGGAAAGTCATTGAAGGGTTTTGAGCAGGGCTGTGGCCTGGTCAAATTTGTCTCTTAGAAAGAGAACTAGAGTGATTTTGTGGTGGATGAATTGGAGAGGAGAAAGCCTAGAGCAGGGAAATCTGTGTGGAGGTTGTTGCAATAATCCAAATGAGACATGAAGATCAGACTAGGGTGGTGGACAGTAGTTCACTGATTCAAGAGATAATAGGAGGCAGAATTGATGGGACTGGTTACTGGGAGTGAGAGATGATGTCTAAGTTTCTAACTTCAGACATGAGGACCAGAGTGGACCAGAAATCATCTTTTAGCCCTACTAGTTAAGGTCATCACCCATTCCTTAGTAGGAGTAAGTTAGAGAGTGACATCAGAACCCAGTTCTTTGTATATAATTACAAATGGTATATAGTATATACTTTCACTCCAGAGCAAATTTGGTCATTTTCAATAATATGTTTTTTGTTATTTTTATCATCTTAAAGAATGCCCTGCACTCTACAGTTAGATTTGGATCCCCCACCTTACAATCAACAATTCAGATCTTGGAGTGAGCAAAACCAGGTAAGTACTGATACGGAATTCTCAGGGAAGGAGGTTTATTTCTATTTGGATAAGTTGTATATGTAGTTTGACTTCACATGTTGGGTAAACTTCTGTGATTCTGATTATAGTCTTCTGAGCTTGGAAGGGCAGATATTATCTGCTTCATTTTACAGTACGGAAATCGAGTCCAAGAAAGGTTAAGTGACTTGCATAAAGTAATGTGGAACCAGTATATCTGACTCAAGTTTGGAGAATTCTTTCTAGTTTAATGCTCTGGTGTCCCCAGCTAACTCAAATATTGGAACTGGGCCTGCTGGGAAACAAATGGCTGCTGTTGGTGGCTAAAGCAGGTAGGCTAGGAGGAATAGCAGAAAACACCCAGCCAGGAGAGAGAAACTGAGAGACGGGGTCCCAGCTCAGCTGTTTTATCAAAAATGGTTGTTCCCTGTGTTTGTGCTGAGACTGCACATGTTTCGTTTGTCAAATGATACCCAAATGGGATCAGAGACAGCATTAATATGTTTGAAATGGTGACATGGTGACGTTTTTCACCCTGAGAAGCAGTGTACCTTAAGTGCCTAATCTTGAAAATGAGTGTCTCTGAGCACTTGGGGGCAGGGCTAGGGTGAGAGATGAGTCTTGGTGTCCACACAGTGCCTTGGCAGCACACAGCAGGAGTTCAAAGGGTTGTTGAGTGGGTGACATCAGCATGCTGCACCACCAGCTGAACATGAGATTGTTTCCAAGTTCCCTTCCATAGGATCCTACTTCTGACAGCCAGCGTTCTCCATTTCACAGTGGGCTGATCAGCCAACTTGCAATAGAATGAAGGTGATTCTAGGCCTATGGGCACACTTGCAAGGCAGTTTGTTGAAATTCTGCTTTTAACAAAAAATTCTATTCACGTAGCTCGGGGGTGTGTGTGTGTGTGTGTGTTAGCTGCTTGGGTTTTTTTTTGGTTGTTTTGATTTTTTAAAAAAAATATGGGTACCCATACAAGTAAGAGATTTGACTAACGTTTTCTAGTTGAAAACCGATGGTTTTGGCTTCTGAGGGCATGGCCTGGTGTATAAGAAATAGGTGATATATTGCATGTTCTAAGCTAAATCATAGTTATGAAAAAGCCCTTTCTCATGCACATGCTCTTCTGTATTATATACGAAAGCTCTCAAACAAATTACGTGCTACTATTTTCAGAATTGTCTCCAATATGTAGGCAAAGTAGAATCTGTAAGTTTAAGAAAAGTAGCTTTCCTCATCCCAGTCCTCCCCCGTCTGATTTCTTTGGGAAGACATTTCAGAGAGGCTTGGCGGTAATTTTGCTCAGAGAACATTTCATGGTCGATTTAGAGTGCATAAGTCTTCTTGCTTTTCCTATTTTAAAAATGTCAAGCCAGTTACTGGCTTCTGAAGCTGCAGAGCCTGCCAGCAGGACACATCTGTGCTATCTCTTCTTGGTCCCAGTAGGTCCTGATCAGAATAAAGGGCTTGGCCCATCTGGCTCTCATGGTGGCACCCTGTCGGGAGGCACAATGATGCTACCTACCAGAGGAGGTCCCATGATCGATAAACTAGGTTCCATTACCTGTACAGACCTGCCTAGACATGTTCTTTAGATTCTAGACCAGAAGTCTGGGAGCTAGTAGCCTCTGAGCTGCCCACAGAAAGATTTGTTTTGTCCACACAGTGTTTTTCTTTTAAAAAGGAACTAACTACCAGTATTTTAAGATTGTGATATTTTATATTAAAATCTGGATTTCAGCCTCTCTAGGAAAATCAGAAGGCCTGGTGACACTGGGTTTCCATTCCTACATGGCAACAACCGGTCTGTTTGGATGAGGCCTGTGTTTTTTTCCTTTGCCGCCTTCCTCACCATCATCAGTATCATCTTCTTGTCACCGTGCTTGCACAGTTGTGTTGTGTTCCTCACACCCAGCCTGGCTTTGCTCCTTTTTGTTCCCTGCTTATATCTAGAGGCATTTAAATTTGTGACTCCTGTTCTAGTATATTTTATTTAAAACGTTAAATTGGCTTTAATTGACTTGCTTTAAACTAAAAGAATAAGTTCTTGTCCTGTAGACTTTACATTTAAGCTGGAAAAAGGCATTACTATTCATTCATTCATTCATTCAACATTTCTTGAGTACCTGCTGTGTTCCAGGCATTGTGCCAGACACTCAGATACAATGATACAAAGCAACCCCCATCCCTGCCTTCATGATTTTACAGTCCAAATATAAGATCACTGTTATAATATGATCACTATATGATTATTATTATCATCATCATTATAATATGATAATGATTACAGTCCAATTCAGTTATAAAAATGGTAAATATTTGCTTTGCGAAAGTAAATGGTTGCTATGGGAAAGTGGAAGAGGAAACCTTAATCTATACAAAACAACCAAAGAAAATCTGCAAAGTATGACACGTGCTCCCTGCTCTTGGAGTGAGTGCATAAGGCGATGCTCTGAGCATACCTATGCTGCAGAACTGGAAGATGTCACATAAGAATTACCTGCAATACTTGTTTTCTGAGATTAGGATTCAGCTCTGAAGCTGTAATGAACGTAAATAAATCATCCTTTGATGATTGTGAAGTCATTTCATGATATCACTGGGCCGCAAGGCTGTCTTCAGGAGTGTCAGTCTTCACTCTACTGTTTTGTGTCAATGGGAAATTTTCTTAATCTCTCTGGGCCTCACCATTCCCTTCTGTAAGATCCCTAGAGTCCCTTCTAGGGACTTCCAGCTCTCCGGTCCTGTGATTTATGAATGAAATGGCAAAAAATGCATGACGAAGTATTTAGAGTATTAACAGCATACCAAAGTATTTTTGAGGAATGGGGTAAGTTTGGTAAGGTGAGCTTTCAAACTCTGAGTCTTGAAGGAATTTGAGCGTTTTGTTTAATAGAGAGAACTTAAGAGAGTATCCTAGGTTGGAGATGAGAAACAAAAGCAAAGATACAAAATATGGGCCAAGAATAATAAAGGAATAGGCAAACCATAGGTCACCAGCTAATGAGAAAGTTGGCACCAGGGTAGAGCAAGATAGAAGCTTGGAGGGATCAAGTGAGGCCTGTAAACTGAAGGGATTGGATCCGAAGGTAGAAAATTTAGTCTTGATCCAATAAGAAGGACTAAAGTGGTGTTTTAAGACAAGTATTTGGACAATTCTGTAGACCAGGCCACTGCCTTCCCACCACCCCCCAACATCACTGACTGACAATTTTCAAAGCCACTCACCCAGCTTCTAGGTAGAACCTCTTGTGTGCCTATGCAACAAAGGCCTAGTAGCCTTTGGGTCTTAAAGGAATTAGTCACAGCCTAAAGTCAATTGAGCTGTGATAAATAAAACTGTGACTGAAATGAAATTATGAATGCAAGCAGCCATACAGATAATATATTTTTTTAAAAGCCAACGGCTGAAAATTTTTCAGTAGTTTACAGTCTGAGTGAATCCTGGGTAATTTGCCATTGCCAGACACTCTTCCCCTCCTCCTTGGCTAAGAACATACAAGAATCTGTCAACAACAGATAAAAGAAGAAAGAAGAAGTAGGGTTAATCGATTTTCAGGCTCTCTGACCTGAAATACGACCTACCTGGTTACTTGTAAATGGCAGGCAGGGCATCATTTTCCTGGATTCTTTTGTTCAAGAAGTTTGAGACTGAGTTTTCTAAAGTCTCTCACCTCTTTTAAAAGCAAAAAAGGAAAAAAAGAATAGTAATCTGCTATGCTGGCAGAGTAGAATTGGGGTCATAAGTGCCAAAAGATGATTTCCGAATTAAGATGATTTAAAACACAAGGAGGAAGCTGCATGCCAGGATCCCTGTCTGTCGCAGCAAGTGTTCCAGAGAGCTAACCTGAGCAGTCACGGCTTTCATCAGTCCTTCACAGTATCTTCAGAAGCAATTTTGTGTGATTATTTTATGTCTTCTATATTTGAAAATCATTAACTCAGCAGGACGCTAGCCATCGGAAGCAAACTCTAAACCCACTTTAGAAATTCCTTGGAAAAATACTCAGGGCCTGTCATATGTATTGTTGCCCTCATTTTGAGAAATTTCCTTATCAGCTTTCCTTTGTTTATCGTAAGGAATGAAGTGAATCCCGCCCCAGCTTTGCAGAGAGCCCAGAGAGTACTGGATTCACGGCAGCATCTCAAAGCAAAGGAAAAGGCAAGTCACCTTAAGGTTTCAAAGAACCTGTAGAGACTTTTGGTGGGGAAATGGAAGATAAATGACAGGGACTTACACACCTGAGTCGTTTGGAGGCATTGTTTTGATACTTTGAAAATATTTATGATGTGGGTGGAGCAAGACCAATCCTAGTTTATCAGGTTTAAAGCTGCTCTAAGCAGAACTGCTTTGCGCCACTGAAAAATGGAGGCACAGGGCATTAAAACACGAAGAACACCTGTGCTTTATTGGACTGCACCTGCCCCAGCAGAGGTGTGCCCTGCTTGCTACAGGCCCTGGGTTAAGGGCTTGCTCTGTGCAAGCAGAACTTTCGTAAAAACAATCATATTGTAAATGTAATAAGGGAGCTTCTATTTAAAGAATTCTACCTTTCAATCCACCCTCTATATCATCTCTAAAATGTTCTTTTTTAAAAAAATTACAAATCAGAGCATGCCACTCCTGCTCTTGCTAAAAATGTCCAGTGATTTCCTATTGCCTATACCTAATCTCTCTGTCTCCAGAAACTTCAATTTCCCTGCTCCAATTATAACAACAAAGTTTTTGCTCCTATGATATAAAGTGAGGATTACTCTTAAACTCACATAAGCCCTTCGGTTATTATATCTAACTGGTCTTCTAGACTGGAACACCATGAATGCAGTGGCACCCGTGGCAACACGTTGATTTTTAAAATAACTTGCTTACTTTTCTATTTTGTCATCCTTTAGAAAAGCTCTCCCTTTTTGTCTAGTGAACACATTCATTTCCACTTGAAGCGTCACCTTCTTTTTGTAAACTTGCCCGATATCTGCAACAGCTAACTGTCCTGATCTCTGTATTCCTGAAGGGTTTGCAGTTCTGTTAAAACAATCGAGTGGGACTGTAATTATGCCGAACACCTTGAGCTCCTCCGGTATACTCTGAGATCGGCGAGGGCGGTAGATCCTGTTTTATTCAGTTTTGTGTCTACAGTGCCTGATATATAGTTGGTACCTAACGAATGTCTGTTGAAAAAATGAATTAATAAAACAATGGTGAATCCTTTTGTAAAATGAAGAGCTTTTTTGTGATGCAAATAACCATACCCTATGCATTAGGATTAAGAGTTTGGGTATTTGCTAGGTTTTTTGTTAACTGTGGTACAACATTATGTCATGGAGCTTTAAAGAGAACGATAGGAAAATTTTCTCAGGTATTCCCACACCTGATACAGTGATTTATCCACTGGAATGTCAAAAGTGACTAAGGAAAGTGGTGGAAAGGAAAATGAAAATCCCACGCTTCAATCTGTTTTGTTATTGATTTTCAACCTCTGTTCTTTACCAGTCTGGAAAAGGTGTAATAAAATTGTCTGGTTTGAATTTCCTCTCCCCATCCCTAGAGGAGGTACCATTATCTAGAGCCATGTCCAGGAGGCTGGAGGTACTCTGGGGAGGGAAGTCCTTGCTTAGCCATCCTGGCACACCGGGGATTGTATCCTCTCCTGTCCTCCGCAGCAGTTCAGGTTTAGCTGACACCTCCTGAAACATGCCTCAAAATTCCCTCTCTCCAGGAGGCCTCCTTTGATCAACCCCTAGCACTTAGGTTCCCAATTTGAACAAAATTGTGTTTTGTTTGTTGTTATTTTGCTTTGTAAACATTCTTAAGCATTTCATATATCTGTTCAGGATTCCTGATTATAATGAAGTCTTCCTCAGGCAAAAATGTACATGTTCCATTTATTTGATGTCCTCTTTCTACACCCAAAGGCAACCAACATAGGGTTCCTCTAATGTTGACAAAAGAAATATTTACATCTGTAGGAAATATTTACCATGTCTCCAACTTTCTTCTCACCACCCCTAACTTCTCAACAAAGTGATATGTGGATTATTTAATTCAAATTATTTCTTTTTTTTGTTTGTTTAGAAAATATTGTAGCATCTCTTAAAATTAATGGGAAGACCCAAATTGCCAAAAATAAAATCCTATGATGCTGTATCTCAAAACTGGGATAGAATAAATGTGGTAAGTCAGGAAACTTGGGTTTTAGCCCTGGTTCCACCCTGATAGGCATTACTTTGGATTATTAATGACTATGCATCATTGTTTCAGTTTGCAAATATGTAAAATAGGAATAATAATAATAATAATGAGTACTCTGCCACTGTCATAACATTGGTGGAAAGATTAATTAGATAAGATGGAAACACACTTTGGAAAGAATAAGCCACTGCCTTTGAAGTGCCCTCATTTCCTTCTGCATGTTGTACAGAACACATGTACTCAGTGTTCTGTACACTGGTACATTGGCTGTACACTGGTAAACTGGCTCTCTGGGGAGAAAAACAAGACCCCAATTTGTAGCATTTACTGATTTCTGTGGTATAAATACTCCCACCATGGTTGATTTCAAGCTATCAATGGTTTAACAACCAGTTTGCAAAATTCTTGACTATTGAACAATTGATACAGGCTGGCTTCACCCCACTACTGCATATACCTTGACTCTGAGGTCACGTATTAGATTAGGTCATTGTAAAATAACACACTAACCCCCAAATCAGCCATTTTCAACATGAGCAGGTGAGAGGTACTCTTGACTCTCACGTAAGTCCTTCTATTCTATCTGTGTGGTCTTCCAGATTTGGATACCATGAATGCAGGAGAAACATGGCAATAAAAATCAACATGTTGGTTTTTTAAAATACTTGCTTATCTTTCTATTTTGCAACAGCTAACAAAATAAGATTTACTGTGCCCACCCAGTTACAACTCAGTGCCTGCAGCAATCTCTTCTCAGTTAATTATTTTGCATCCTAGGTGAAATGCAATAAAGTAATAATTATTATTATAGCTAATGTTTAATAAATGCTTACGAGGTGCCAGGCACTCCATGTTTGTGAATTCATCTATTCCTCACAGCCGCCTGTGCAGAGGTGTAATTATTATGCCCCATATTACACAGCGGGAAATTGAAGCCCAAGTGCACAGAAAGCAGAGGGAGTGGGGATTCAATCCTAGGCAACTTGGTGTCAGCCAGGACTCTTCACCACCAAAGTTTAGTAGCTCCCGTTTCCCTGTGAACTACCTTTAGCATAGCATTGACAGAAATTCATTTTTCAACGTCTTTAACCCTGTTCTACCACGGGAATAGCTAGTTGCGTTTATCACAATGCAGTTACATTCTGCTTCCATCCTTGGCTTTACAGGAGGAAACTTCTTGAAAAATTCTGCTCATTAAGAGAGGAAGCTAATTGATTTCTATTAATGGCTCAGATATTCACATCATCTAACCTTAATTTAGGCTATTTTTTCCATATGGTAATTGCAGATTCCCCTGCACTGGTTATGTAGCAGGGTAGAATGTTTTCTCCAAAACCGTTGAAATAAACAGTATAATACAACCCTATTGCAAAAAGTGAACTCTTCATGCTTTTTACAATCAATACGATGCCTCCGTCTCTGGTCTAAACAAAGCTTTCTTATTTGGACTTTGATTTTCATATCCTTGTGGACTTCCTACAAATAGAACTTCACATTTTTTTCTCTAGCTACATGAAGACCAAGAAAAGAATAAAGTAAACATTAAGTGCTCATTAGATTGGGAAGAAGGGTCATGGTGGGGATTTGGGAGACAATTTGGGTTTTTATTGAATGATGGTTTACAGAGTAGAAGTACAGAGGAGTGTGAGTCGGAGATGATAATTTTTACAGCAGAGTGCAAGTTGTGAAAGGCTAGGCTGAAGTTCAGTTCTTCCAAGGAAACAGCTGAGAAAAACTGCATAAGCAGCCTATATAGAGATACTGTTCATTTTATTAACTGCTACAGGGGGAGAACTCTGTAGTGCGGAACTGTATATTGTCACAGTATCTTATGCCCTGTTTGGAACTTCTCTATGTAAAAATGGAAGGGATTGGGAAGGGTGGGGCATAAGGAAGCCTGTGGGAGGATCTGACCCATCTTCATTATGGGAGGATTCCCCAAACTTCTTTCTCAATGCATACCAGTGAAAATGTTTTCCTGCCAGTGCATGTCCTGGCTGTATACGTAAAGCATGTTGCACAGATCCGTTCTGCAAGTAGCCGTAGTTCACAAAGCTTGATTTGACCTGCGGCCTATCAGAGGCTGCATTGCAACAAGCATCCTTAACAGGGTTCTGTTCTATTGGTATTTTAAAAATTGCTTCTTCTAGATAATGATTTCTGCTCCCTCTCTCTTTCGTTTGACAATCTCATTTTGGAGTTGTAAAATTCCTTAAATTATTTTTAGAAGTAAGTGTTTGTATAGATAATCAATCAATACCCAATTCTGTCTATACAATAAGACTTTTCTCTCTTGATTTAGGCTCTGAGTTTCAGAAATACTTGATTAGTTGCAAGTGCTAAATGAACAATGAAAGTGAGAAGTAGCAAGAAGTATGGGTGAAAATGAATGCTCCAATTTGAGTTTTTCTGGTTGTTAGGGACAAAGGCAATTTAAGTAGTAATTCAGCTAGAATCAAAGTTATACATTATACAACTACATAAACACGAATTTTTTCAAAATTTCCAGTCATAGAAGAGGTTTTCATATGGCAAATGCTAAATTATAGTTGTCATTTATTTCCAGTTTTTATTTTATTTCACTTTTCCAATTTTTAAGGTTTCTTAATGTAATACATGCACAATGTTAAAATAAAATAATAATGAGGTTTGGCACATAGTTGGTACTCAATAAGGTTCCATTGAATGAATGCAGGAATTAAAGAATTTTAAGCCCTTCCTCAGTCCTAGCCCTAGTTCCAGTTCCCAAAGACAAGTACTTTAAAAAAAAACTGTTTTTTTAGGATTTTATTTTTTTAGAGAAGTTTTAGTTTCATAGCAAAATTGAGAAGGTACAGAGATTTCCCGTATATACTCTGCCTTCACCCATGCTTAGCCTCCCCACCGGAATGGTACATTTATTATAATTGATGAACCTACATTGACACATCATAATCACCCAAGATCATAGTTTACATTAGAGTTCATTCTTAGTGTTGTACATTCTGTGAGTTTGGACAAATGTATCATGACATGTGTCCATCATTATGGTATCATATAGAATATTTTCACTGCCCTAAAAATCCTCTATACTCCACCTATTCGTCCGCTCTCCTTCCCACCATCCATCCCCTCACCCCTGGCATCCGCTGATCTTTTTATTTTCTCCATAGTTTGTTTTGCCTTTTTCAGAATGTCGTATAGTTGAAATCATACGACATATAGCCTTTTCAGATTGACTTCTTTCATTTAGTAACATGCATTTCAATTTCCTCCATGTCTTTTCATGGCTTGGTAGCTCATTTCTTTTTAGTACTAATATTTCATTGTCTGGATGTACCACGGGTTATTTATCCATTCACTTACTGAAGGACAACTTGGTTGCTTTCAAGTTTTGGCAAATTATGAATAAAGCTGCTGTAAACATCCATATGCAGGTTTTTGTGTGGACATAAATTTTCAACTCCCTTGGGTAAATTCCAAGGAGTGTGATTGCTGAGTTGTATGGTAAGAGTATTAGTTCTGTAAGAAACTGCCAAACCATCTTCCAAACTGGCTGTACCATTTTGCTTTCCCACCAGCAACGAATCAGAGTTCCTGTTGCTCCACATCCTCACCAGCATTTGGTGGTGTCAATGTTCTGGATTTTGGCCATTCTAATAGGTGTGTAGTGGGGTCTCGTTGTTGTCTTAACTTGCATTTCCCTGATGACATATGATGTGCTGCATCTTTTTCTATGCTTATTTGCCATCTGTAATATCTACTTTGGTGAGGTGTCTGTTAAGGTTTTTGGCCCATTTTGTAATCGGATTTTTTGTTTACTTACTACTGAGTTTTAAGGATTCTTTGTATATTTTGGATAACAGTCCTTTATCTGATGTGTCTTTTGCAAATATTTCTGCCATTCTGTCTTGTATTCTCATTCTCTTGACATTGTCTTCTGCAGAGCCGAAGTTTTAAATTTTCATGAAGTCCAGCATATCAATTATTTCTTTTATGGATTGTGCCTTTGGTGTTGTGTCTAAAAAGTCATTGCCATACTCAAAGTCATCTAGGTTTTCTCCTATGTTATCTTCTAGGAGTCTTATAGTTTTGCCTTTTGCATTTAGGTTTATGATCCAGTTTGAGTTAATTTTTGTGAAGAGTGTAAGGTCTGTGTCTGGATTTATTTTTTTGCATGTGGATGTCCAGTTGTTACAGCACCATTTTTTGAAAAGACTATGTATGTTTGCTCCTTTGTATTGACTTTTCTCCTTTGTCAAAAATCAATTGAATATGTTTATGTGGGTTTATTTCTGGGCTCTCTATTGTGTCCATTGATCTATCGATCTATTCTTTCACCAGTAACGTATTGTCTTCATTACTGTAGCTATATAGTAAGTCTTGAAGTTGGGTAGTATCAGTCCTCCAACTTTGCTCATTTTCAATATTGTGTTGGCTACACTGGGTCTTTTGCTTCTTCCTATAAACTTTAGAATCAGTTTGTCAATATCTGCAAAATAACTTGCTGGGATTTCAATTGGGATCACATTGAATCAAGACAAACACTTTTAACAATTTTTGTTGGGGTAATTACCTCCTTATATTCTAAATAATATTTTTATATCATTATTTCCTGATTTCATGTTTGACATATAACTCGTCACTGTGCAAGATGAGGATTTACTTCCATAACTTTACGAAGTTTCTATCTCCTTGTTCCAATTTTTGATAGATATTATTTTAGTTCTTTTGCTTGTCTTTGTAACTTTAAGCGTCATGTTTAAACTTCTATTTCTTGTTGCACCAACTTTAGATATTATATCTCAGCTTTCAAAGAGGAAATTAGTAAGACTCCC
Source organism: Ceratotherium simum simum (assembly GCF_057802395.1). Classification (NCBI taxonomy): domain Eukaryota; kingdom Metazoa; phylum Chordata; class Mammalia; order Perissodactyla; family Rhinocerotidae; genus Ceratotherium; species Ceratotherium simum. The sequence continues at coordinate 72,699,245 of NC_141909.1, read as the reverse complement.
TTCCTCCTTTTCTGTACACTTTTCCTTTTATGTCAAGGTTAATGAGGTTTATATTCTGTTTCGTAACTACATTTAAGGTCTAAAGATTTTTTCAATGAAATATCTCTCAAAGTTGAAAAACAATAAATAATATTTACAAAAGTGTAATTATATGCAAAATAGAGTGCAAGGATTATATTTCATTCTCTATGGTGCAATGTTCTGTCTGCTGTGTCGCTGAAAAAGAGTCAATTCAAAGCACCCAAGCTAGTGGATTTTCTTTCCTTATACCTCTATTGTTCAAAATTATGCTGTAGTTTACTTTGCAATGTATTTGGACATGACTTTCTTATATACAGTTTTATAGCTTTTTTAGCTGTTTTAATTATCTTACCTCCCTCTTGTTGAGAGTAGAAACATATTTTTGTTTTCACCATTTTTTACTTATAGCTCTGCAGTCATTGTATATTGCTTAGAATCCATCCTATTCCCTTTTCTTCTTAGAGTCCCAGGCTTCCTATTTTAATTAGAACAAGTTACTGGCTAGATATTCTGTATAACTATCATGCTGGGAAACATTTTCATTGAGTGCCTCAGTAAACTTCATTATTTCTTATATCCCATGACTTCCCTTCTCTCTACCCTTGTTCTTCTCAGAAAGGATGTATGGGAGGTAATGTTCTGTGCCCTTTAATAGCTAAAAATGCTTTTGTTTGGCTTACCTTCATTGAAAATTTGGATAGGTACAATAATCTATGTTTGAAATAATTTTCTCTCAGAACTTAAATGCCGTTACTCCATTGTCTAATGGAATTTATTGTTTTTGATTAGACAGCCAATGCTTGTCTGACTCTCATTTTCTGTGTTTTACATTGTGGAAATTTTAAGGCCTTTCCCTTAGTATTTTGAAAGTTCATGGCAATATGTCTAGAGAGTTGTTTGTTTTTTTATTCCTTCTTCTTGGGTCTCTGTAGACTCTTAAAATATGAAGGACTTGTGCTTCTTTTCAGCCCTGGTAAAACTTTTGCTCTTATTTATTTTAAAATTTCCCCTGTCTGTTTTTTATTTCCCTCTCCATCTGGAACACCTGTTGGTCAGATGTCATAATTCCTGAATTACGTTCTTTTATCTTTTATGTTTCAGTCTTTCAGTTCCATATTCTAGGAAATTGCCTTGACTTCAATTTCTAACTTCTATTACATTTTTAATAATTATTTTCAAAATCATGTTTACTTTCTAAGAGTTCTTTCTTATTCCTATTGTTTCTACTTCATGGTGTCCTGTTCTTGGTTAATGAATGGAATATGTTCTTTCTTTTTTTTTTTTTTTGTGAGGAAGATCAGCTCTGAGCTAATATCCATGCCAATCCTCCTCTTTTTGCTGAGGTAGACTGGCCCTGGGCTAACATCTGTGCCCATCTTCCTCTACTTTATGTGGGATGCTGCCACAGCATGGCCTGACAAGCAGTGCATTGGCGCGTGCCCGGGATCTGAACCCCGGCCGCCAGCAACGGAGTGTGCGCACTTAACCACTACACCACGGGGCCGGCCCGGAATATGTTCTTTCTTTAAACAACTTTATTGATGTACAATTTACATGCTGTAAAATTCACTCAATTTAAGTATACAATTCAATGATTTTTAGTAAATTTATAGAGTTGTACAACTACCAGCACAATCTAGTTTTAGAGCATTGCCATCACTCGAGAGAGATCTCTTGTGCCTATTTTCAGTCAATCCCTGGTCTCATCCTCCTTTCTAGACAACAACTAATCTACTTTTTGTCTCTAAAGACTTGCATTTTATAGACATTTCATATAATGGAATCATACAATATGTAGTCTTTTGCATGAGGTCTCTTTTACTAGGATGTTTTTGAGGTTAATCCATGTTCTAGCAATTAACTCAATAATTCTCATTCATTCATCTCAACAAACACTTACTGACTGGTATCATACCGTTCCTCCTCAAGGAGAAACTCCTTGACCAAGAGAATAGGTTTTGTACTTTTTAAAATTAGGAGATTTGTACTCTAAGATTCTTTAGTGCGATAGTCAAAAGAGATGTGCCCTTGAATGGACTCTTTGTGTGCTTCAATACAGTAGGCATGGTTAAAGAAAAAAACTGAAGAAAAGAAATCTGGGCAAGACTGTAGATCCAAGAGTCATGACCAAGGTCTTCCTTGGCAGCCAAAGTGAATGTAAGTGAACATAACAGATGGACTTCTGCTTTAGAGGCTATTCTCAGCGTCACTCTGTTTTACCTTAAGTGACTCAGGCATAGATGAAATGTAGAATAAATATTCCAATTCCAAAGGGTACATGCGTTCTAGCTTCACAACCCACTTCAGGGTGAGTGACCTTAATTAGGACACATGCTTCTATGAGCCTCAGTTTACTTGTTTGTTAACAAAACAAAGTATGACTTGGTTATGAACATGAGCTTTGAGGTCAGACATAGTTAAGTCTGGCTTGGCCATATACTAATGATTTAAATATGCATACATTACTTAACCTAAGCCTTTTTAAGTGTTTGCTTTTATTTTTATTCTTAAGCTGTGAAATGAGAATTACAAAAATACATACTTCATAGAGTTGTGAGATTAAAAAAATTTAATCTGTTTAAAGCACTTAGCCTCAATGTGTACACAAAGTAAGTGCTCATAAATGTTATTGTTATTATTATGATCTCAATTAAAATTGGTTGTTGTAATAATAATAATAATTGTTATTACTATTATAATGTTACAAAAAATAAATGCTCATCAGAAGTGATCAATAAAAAGAACCTGGGAAATTACCCTTACTCATTTATAAAATGTTGGAGTCAAATGGTCTTAACCAAGTATCTTCAGTCTATATATGTTCATGCACTTAAAGAGAAGATGCAATTCGAGCACTTAAAGAGAAGAGCCCTTACTAGGGCTCACCAAAACCTAGTTCTTTACTTTTTAGACATATAGAAGACTTTATTTTCCAGCTACCTTGCAGTTAGGTGGGGGCTATGTGACTTGTTCTACTCAATGACAGGTGAGTAGAAATGAGGTGTCATTTATGGTTAGAGGCAGTGAAAAGCCCCTGGAGATTCCCTGAGTCTCTCTTCCTCATGATAAAATGGTGGAACCAGAGGATCAAAGCAGCTTGGATGACTGAATCACTGTTTGGAGAAAAGCTAATATGGAGAGTCAGCCGGACCCATGGTAGACTTTGTGTGAGTGAAAAATTTTTATTGTGTAAGGCACTGAGATAACAGGGTTGTTTGTTGCAGCTGCATGGCCTAGGTGGTCTTCATTAATATTCTGTTAAAACGCTCGAAGTTACTTTGCATTTTGCAGACCTTAAATTCAGAGAGCTAAGTGGTTATATACAACAGAGATCACCCAATTAGTGGCACAGTTTGGACTAAAATCCTGTTTCCAGGTTTCTTTCTACCACATTACTCTGTCTATTAATATTCTAGATTTTTTAGGACTTTACAGGACTACTTAGTAAAGAATGGAGACGAAATAAGTAAAGTGCCCAGCACAAGACCTATCTCGCAGTGGGTAATTAAAAAAGGATAACTAATGTTTTGATTCTCTATTTTTAAAAACCTATTATTATTGCTCCATACTTCTGCCTGTGCCAAACGTGCTGATTAATGACCTTTAATTCTGAACCACTATTAAACTAAGAATTGATAATTTATCTCAATTTGGGAGCAATTACATTTTTATAGCTTGGGTTGCTGGCGCGGATTCTATACTTCACTCTATTTACATCTGCTTAACACAAGGGAAATGCCTATCCATTTTTCAAACAATGACAGGAAATTCACTCACATTTTCTGCATTGAGAAACTTTGAGAATTTATAAAAGCAGAAGCTAAGCTCAGGAGAATTATTGTATCATCGTCCCCTCTCGGTCTTATGTCCTCTATCCGCACGTCTCCTTTAATCTTCCTAATCCTTGCCTGTGTCCTTATGTTGTTCCCTTGTCTTTTGAAAGAAGTATTATCACATCATTGTAAATTCCTATTGGCATACCTAAGATAACATCAGACTCCAGCATAATTCAAGGACATCAGAAGGCATAAACTATTAATAGAAATATAATACCTTCAGTTTAGAAGGGGCGTTAGAAGGCATCCAATTCAGAGTCATAAATTCATAAATTCTCATTCAAACAAATATCTCAATATTGCCTGGGATACTTCTTAAAAATGTTGATTCTTAGCCCCATCCTTAACCTACTGAATCATAATCCCCATGATTATAGCAGGATATAGTAATTTTTAATTTTTAAAACATCATTTTCCTTACATTATTCTACCTCTCCCAGGTTATTTCTCCAGCTAGGTTATTTCAATCCTTACAGTCAGTTTGGGAACTATTGATCAAGTTTCAGTTCCTACCCGATTCTGGAATCACCTCTACAAACCCCTTTGGCAGATTTTTTCCTACTATTATATATATTGTTCCCAATTTGATTCTGTTACCCACCATGTTAGCTATCTGATCCTTTATCCACAGCTTCATATCATTTATAGAGATGATAAATAAGAGTGCTTTGTTTTTATTTCTAAAATGTTGAACTGGGGAGAGACCCCATCCCTGACAGAATCAAGGACAGAGACATATATTATGCCATAGAGATCTCCCTTCAGATTGTTATTGCTTATATGCTTATTGAGTAAATACTACTTTTGTCTAGAAACACATTTTCCACTTTTAATAGTCACTAGGTCTGGGGGCCCCGTGGCTTGGCGGTTAAGTGCGCACGCTCCACTGCTGGCGGCCCAGGTTCAGATCCCAGGGGCGCACCGATGCACCGCTTCTCCGGCCATGCTGAGGCCGAGTCCCACATACAGCAACTAGAAGGATGTGCAGCTATGACATACAATTATCTACTGGGGCTTTGGGGGGAAAAATAAATTAAAAAAAAAATAGTCACTAGGTCCTACTTTTGAAATTGATAGTAGCAATGTTTGAAAATTAAGGTCAATGCTAAGGCATTTTGAACACTTTTATTCCATTTTTTTTTTTTTTTAAAGACTGAAAGAATCCTCCAGAGCTGAATTATAGGCAATTGTTCCTTAGAAATTCAACAGAAGCAAGTAGGCTAACTTGGAAATATTTGTCTCAGCCTCATTCATAACAGCCTGAAACTGGAAACAAATCAAATGTCATCAACAAGAAAATAGGTAAACAAATTGTGGTGTATTCAAACACTGGAATACTACTCAGCCACAAAAAGGAACAAACTAATGATACATGCAATGACATGGATAAATCTCAAAAGCATTATGCTGAGGGATGAAGGGAAGCCTAATTTCATTTGTACGACTTCTAAGAAGAGGTAAAATAATTTCTGGTGATAGAAGTCAAAATGTTTTTGCCTTGGCATGAGAGAAAGATTACATGGAAGGAGGCACAAGGGGATATTCTTGGATAATGGAAAAGTTCTGTGTATTGATTTTGGATAGTACTTACAACAATGTGAACTTTTCTTAGAACTCATTGAACTGAGCACTAAAGATCTGTGCATTATATGTAAATTATATCTCAACAATAAAAATAACTACAGTGAAACATGCAAATTTGGAAAAACCTGCATCAGACAGAAATTAAGGATAATATCATTGACATATCATAACCTTTATGGAATTTTTGTCCTAATAAAGAGTTTGGATGGGACAACATATAGATCATAAAGAACCTACACACCGTCCTCTTTTCCTAGAAAGAACGTATCTTTGCACAGGGTGGGGTGGGGATACTGGTGGGCCTCCACTGTTACTTGTTTACTACTAGAAATATTGAAAAGAACAAACTGTGAAACCTTCTTGGATTTACCATTTTCTTTACTAAGCTAAGCAGCTTCAGGGACATTGGAGTTAACTTCACCTATGGGAACCACATTTTGCAGACAATCAGGAAGGCCAGATCATGGGGAGGTAACATAGGACCAAGATAAAATATCTCTATGTTAACTACCTATACGGCCTTTCCCACTACCCACAGAAACTGGCTAGGCCTCAAGTTTCTTCTGTGAAGACCTTGATGGATATCTCAATTACTCTCTTACACAGTTTAGCTCAATTGCTATATAAATATGAGCCAATATTTAGGATATTCATTACATTGATGGTCTCCAATAGTGATCTCACTGTATATACACCCTTGTCCTATAACTCTATAGTCCTTTTTCTCTCTGACATTGGGCTTAGCTGTGTGATTTGCTTTGACTAATGAGAGAGTAGAAAACTTAAGGCAAATAGAGATTTGAAATGTGGCTATTGTTTTAAGTCAATAAGTTTGCAGTGGTTTGTTATGCAGCAATACCTAGCTGATACACAATAACAAATAAGCATTCACCTCCCTCTTTAAGGAAAAGAAGGGGAAAATCATGGTGTCACTAAAGAGATGCTATGGTTCAAAAGAATCACAAAGTCTACCTCCTTTTGAAATACACTTCACAAAAGGAGGGTAAAAAATCTTAGAAAACATTTGAGTTATATTTCTATTTTTCAACATGATTTGAAAGCCTTTTTTCTCAATGAAGTTGAAACCATCAGTCATAATTAAAGGATAATCCACAATTTGAAAGGACATGGAAAAAACAATTAACAAATTAAAAGCTGATTTAGAACATAAATAGTAGATTTGATGCTGAAAATATTAACCTTTTGAAGGATAGAAAAATCCTCCCAGAAACAGAGTAAGAATACAAATAGGTACAAAAGGAGGCTCAGTTGAAGATGTCTGAACTACAGATTATAAGAATTCCAAAGAGATGAAATACAACACATAGAAACAACAACTAAATAAATAGAAGCATGATTTACAGATCTAAATAAATAAAACTTAAAAAATTGAGACAGTACTTTCTGTTATGAGAAAAACAGTGATAAAAAGACACTCTGGTAGAATTTTGAAAGATTAAGCGAAGATTCTAAAAGCTAGTAGGAGAACATGTTCAGGCTACCCATAAACAGAAACCAACCAAGTTGGCCTCAGAGGGCTCCTCAAAAACAATATATGCTAGAAACAGTGGAGCAACACCCAGAGCTCCTGGCAGAAAAAGATTATGACTGATGTTTACCTATGAGGACTACAAAATGCTGTCCTCACTTGTTCCATGAAAGAAAATACACATTTAAAGAACAATTAAAGAACTTGAGAATGAAAAGCAAAAGTGACTGGAAAGGATTAGCAGAGAAATTTGAACTCAGTTGAAGATACAGAAGAAGGTACAGCAATTGTTTTATTTATTTATTTTCCTCTCAGTTTTATTGAGATGTAATTGACATATATCATTGTGTAAGTTTCCGATGTAAAAAGTGATGATTTGATATACATATATATTGCAAAATGATTACCACAATAAGGTTAGTTAACACATCCATCACCTCACATAGTTACTATTTCTCTGTGTGTTGTGAGAACTCTTAAGATTTACTCTTTTAGCAACTTTCAAGTATGCAATAGAGTGTAGTTAGCTTTACTCATTCAGAACTTACTCATCTTACACTTGGAAGTTTGCAGTCTTTGACCACCTTCACCCATCTCCCCTGTCTCCACCTTCCCCTCCAGCAACCACCAATCTTCTTTCAATTTCTGTGAATTCAGTTTTTTAGGTCCACATTTAAGTGATATCATACAGTATTTGTCTCTTTCTGTCTGGATAATTTTTTTTAGCATAATGCCCTCAAAATTCATCTAAGTTGTAGCAAATGGAAGGATTTCCTTATTTTTTATGACTGAATAATATTCCACTATATTCCATTGTACATACATATATATATATATATATATATATACACATTAATGCATCCCTTAATGATGGGGGTACATTCTGAGAAACGCGTTGCTAGGTGATTTTGTCATCGTGTGAACATCATAGAGTGTACTTACGCAAACCTAAATGGTATAGCATACTATGCCTCTAGGCTACATGGTACTAATCTTATGAGACCACTGCTGTATATGTATATGTAGTCTGTCATTGATCCAAATGTTATTACGCAGTGCATGACTGTATATCACATTTTCTTTATCCATTCATCTGTCTATGGACACAAGTGGTTTCCGTGTCTAGGCTATTGTAAATAATGCTGCAATGAACATGGGCATGCGTAAATCTTTTCAAGTTAGTGTTTTCATTTTCTTCAGATAAATACCCAGAAATGGAACTGTTGGATCACACTTGTAGTTCTATTTTTATTTTTTTGCAGAACCTCCATACTGTTTTCCATAGTGACTGTACCAACTTACATTTCCACCAACAGTGCATAAGGGTTCCCTTTTCCCCACATCCTCGCCAACACTTATCTTTTTTCTCCTAGTAACTTCTTTTGTCTTTTTGATAATAACCATTCTAACAGGTGTGAGGTGATATCTCATTATGGTTTTGATTTGCATTCCCCTGAAAATTAGTGCTGTTGAGCATCTTTCCATGTGCCTATTAGCCATCTGTATGTCTTTGGGAAAATGTCTATTCAGTTCTTCTGTCTATTTTTTAATAATATTTTTTGGTTTTTTGCTATTGAGTTGTATGTGTTTCTTATATATTTTGGATATTAACCCCTTATCAGATATATGATTTGCAAATATTTTCTCTCAGTCAGTAGGTTGCCTTTTCATTTTGCTGATGATCTTCTTTGCTGTGCAGAAGCTTTAGTTTGATGTAGCCCCACGTGTTTATTTTTTCTTTTGTTGACTGTCATATCCAAAAAATAGCATCACATCCAAAAAAACATTGCCAAGAGCAACGTCAAGGAGCTTTCTCTATGTTTTCTTCTAGGAGTTTTATAGTTTCAGGTCTTACCTTTAAGTCTTTAATCCATTTCAAGACAGAGAGAGGGTGCTGCTGGCTGTGCTCTGAGGTTGGGTAGGTCTGCTGGCATGTTCTGCAGTCGGACGGAGCCACTAGCTGGGCCCTGCAATCATCTCTGGTCAGGCAAGGGTCACAGGCTGTGTTCCCTAGCAGTTTGGTGCCACTGGTTGAATTCTACAATTCGACAGGTGTGTGGGCTGTGCTCCACAATTGCTCCTTTGAGGGTGGGGGGTGGGGCGAGGCCTCAGGATGTGCTCTGCAATCAAGTGGGGCTCCAAGCTGTGCCCCAGAGTGGGCAGGGCCACAGGCTTGGCTTTGCCATCCTGTAGGCCATTGGCTGTGCTCTGCTTTTGGGCAGGCTTTCTGGTTGGGAAGGGCTTCCAGCTATACCCCACAGTTGGGTGGAGCTGGAGACTGAGCTCTGCTGTTCCACAGGGTCTCTCTTCAGCCTCTTTGGTCCAATGGGGTCACAGTTCTGCTCTGCGATTGAGTGGGTTCACTGACTGGGCTGCCTGCCTAGGCGAGGCCTCAGGTTGTGTTCAGCAATCTGGAAGGGCCATGTGCTGGGCTCTGCAGCTGGGAAGCATTATAGGCTGGGTTCTGAGGCTGCTCAGGGTCACCGTTCAGGCTCCCTGGGTATGTGGGGCCAGATGCTGTGTTCAACAGTTGGGCTGGGCTACTGGCTTGGCTCCCTGCCCAGGGGGGCCATTGGATGTGCTCCATGACTACTGGATGTGAATAATGCTGCAATGAACATGGATGTGCAGCTATCTCTTCAAGATACTGATTTCAATTCCTTCCAATATATACCCAGGAGTGGGATTGCTGGGTCATGTGGTAGTTCTATTTTAACTTTTTGAGGAACCTCCATATTGTTTTCCACAGTGGCTATACTAATTTACATTCCCACGAACAGTGTATAAGGGTTCCCTTTTCTCTACATCCTTGCCAACATTTGTCATCTCTTATCTTTTTGATAATAGCCATCCTAACAGGTGTGAGGTGACATTTCATTGTGGTGTTGATTTGCATTTCTCTGATAATTAGTGATGCTGAGCATCTTTTCATGTACCTGTTGGCCAGTTCTTTGTCTTTTTGAAAAATGTCTATTCAGGTCCTTTGCCCATTTTTAATTGGATCATTTGGCTTTTTTGCTGTTGAGTTGTATGAGTTATTTATACATTTTGGATATTAACTTCTTACCAGATACATGGTTTGTGAATATTTTCTCCCATTCTATAGGCTGCCTTTTCAGTTTATTGATTATATCCTTTTCTGGGCAGAAGCTCTTTAGTTTGATATAGTTCCACTTGTTTGTTTTACCTTTTGTTGACTAGGTTTTTGGTGTCTTATCCAAGAAATGATTGTCAAGACGAATGTCAAGGATCTTATTCCCTATGTTTTCTCCTGGTTTTATAGTTTCATGTCCTATATTTAAGTCTTTAATCCATTTTGAGTTAATTTTTGTGAATGGTGTAAGATAGCAGTCCAGTTTCATTCTTTTGAATGTGTTTATCCAGTTTACCAACACCATTTATTGAAGAGACTGTTCCCCATTGTGTGTTCTTGGCACCCTTGTCAAAAATTGGTTGACCGTATATGTGTGGGTTTATGTTTGGCCTCTCTATTCTGTTCCACTGGTCTATGTGCCTGTTTTTATGCCAGTGCTATACTGTTTATTACTATAGCTTTGTAATATAGTTTTAAATCAGGAGTGTGATGTCTCAAGCTTTGTTCCTTCTCAGAATTGCTTTAACTATTTGGGGTCTTTTGCAGTTCCATACAAATTTTTGGATAGTTTTTTCTATCTTTGTGAAAAATGCCATTGGAATTTTGATAGGCATTGCATTGAATCTCTAGATCACTTTGGGTAGTATGAACATTTTCACAGTATTAATTCTTCCAATCTAAGAACACAGGATATCTTTCCATTTATTTGTGTCTTCTTCAATATCTTTCATCAATGTCTTATAGTCTTCAGTATACAAGTCTTTCACCACCTTGGTTAAATTTATTCCTAAGTATTTTATTGTTTTTGATGCTATTGTTTCTCTTTCAGATAGTTCATTGTTATTCTACAGAAATGCATTAGGAATTGACTCATATGATTGTGGAGGCTGAGAAGTCCCAAGATCTGCAACTGGCAAGCTGGAGACCCAGGAGAATTGATTATATTGTTCCAGTCTGGGTTTGTAGGCCTGGGAACCAGGAGAGCCCAGAGTGTAAGTTCCAGTCATAGTCTAAAGGCAAGAGAAGACCTACGTTTCAGCATGAAGAAAGTCAGGTAGAGTGAGCAAATTCTCCCTTACTCAGCCTGTTTATTCTATCCAGGCCTTCGATGGATTGGATGAGGTCCACCCACTTTGGGAAGGGCAACCTACTTTACCCAGTCTACAGATTCAAATGTTAATTTCATTTAGAAACACCCACAGAGACATATCCAGAATAACATTTAACCACAAATCTGGGTACCTCGTAGCCCAGTCAAGTTGACACATAAAATTAACCATTATAATATTTTTCTCTTCAAGATTGAAATCTAATTCCATATATGAATAACTTCCTTGATAAAATCTATGCTTAACGATAATAAACTTAAAAGCAAGATGCCCATGTTCCAAATGTATGCCAAAAATAATTTTAAGCAAAACATTCTATACAGCAAATCTGGAAAAAAATAAAGCAATATCAAATCAAGGAAAAAGTGTTGCATCTAATAAGGATACAGTTGTATATATACATACACAATAGGTAACCTCAAATCAATAGCTAATCAATTAGCAGCTAATTAAAAGCTACATGAAAGAAAAGGGTAATTTTCACAAAACAACCCCTAAACACTAAATTTATGAGAATAACTTAACAAGAACTGAATGGACCTTAATGTTACTGAAAGATATTTAAGAAGATATAAATAAATAAAGACATGCCATATTCTTGAGTGATGAATTCTAATCACAAACCTAATAAACTCTGACATCTTAATTCCAAAGTCCATTAGGAAGGATAAACAGAAAAGCTATGATATTTTGAAAGAGTAAGGGAATCTTTTTTTCCTGAAAGATATCAAACATAGTATAAAGCTACAGGTGGCATATGTTATATGTTGGCTCACTAAATGCTGACTTTAATCCCTTTTGTCTTGTCTTCTTATACTTACAGAGGCCGTAAAAGCAAAACTAGCAAGCAAAACCAGAAACCAAAAAAATCCTCTTGTAATTTCCTAGACTCTCTTGCAGCTAAAGATGACCCCGTAGCATAGATATTGCCTCTTTTGTTTTTCCTTCTTCGTGTAATTGAGCATGTAGTGGCTGGGGTTGCGGTAGCCATTGCTAAATAGAGAAGAGAGAAGAATTCTGAGTTCCTGTTGGTAACTTGAGCAGCTGTATCATCCCTGGGCTACCAACCCCTTGACTTCTTATTGAGTGAATAAAATAAATGATGCCTTCCTTGTAGTAGGGATTCTTATTACAGTTGAATACAATCCAAACTGATATACTACAACAGTTAAAATTGTCTACTACTGATATAAGAAAAGACATATAGATCTATTGGGCGGAAGTAAAATCCAGAAAATCCAGAAACATACCAGAGATTTAGCAAAGTATCATAAATCATTCAGAGGGGGATGAATTACATGCATGATTTCCTTTGGGTAAAAATAGAGCTTTATACAATATACATTAAGTTCCAGCTGGATCAAAAAGATGCACATAAAATATAAAACGGTAACAAAAATACATTTTAAAAACAAATACATTTTAAAATGAAATACATTAAAATTTTGTCTTATCTGATGTCAAAATGGAAAAAGAACTTCCCAAGTATAAAATCCTTGAAAAAAATCCTAGTGAAAAAATTGATTTATTTGACTTCTTGAACTTGTGTAAATAGTTTTATGCACACAGGAACATAAGTTTAACAGTCAAACAAGATATTAGGAATACATTTGCCTCAAATGTGATAAGCAAATGCTACTTTCCTTAATACATAAGAATGTTTGCACATTAAAAAATAAAAATGTTAAGGGAAAATCAACAGAGGGCATTTCCAGGACATTTCAAAGAGAAATGCCAATGACCAATAAGCATAAACCATGTTCAATTTCACTAATAATCAAAGACATTCAAGATAAAACAAGATAATGAGGTACTTTGGGTTTAGCTCATCAAAGAATGTGGCATAAAAATATCAGAAATCAGAATCAAAATTTACATACAGGGATGACTCATCTGATTTCCACCTCAGTTGAGTTATTTTTATTGGAGTAGTACAAGCAGTGTATTTTAACAGAACTTTGGATTGCAAATTATTGCTTTTAATGCCTTAAAATTATTCTAGATGCATACTTCAAACAAAAATTATTTTGTATGCGGAAGATTGCCTGCCATGCACTTTGTTGGTCACACATTAGGCAATGACATTAAAGTCTATAGAAATTGACCTTGGCCTTAAAATTTCAAAGCTAGGAGAGGTGGCATGACCAATTCCAGCGTGATGAAAGAATTTTACTGAGGCCAGGATATCTACATGTCGAAAGCTCTGACTGACAATCAAGAGAAACAAAGTATTCTAGTTAAGGAGAACCCTGGACCGACTTGAAAAGGAAATGCAGAAAAATCCTGATGTTTTTCAATATATCTCAAAATTATATTTTCAGTTCCATAAGGGATGAAGAAGCAATGATCACAGGCATGCATTATGAAAAGCAGCATGTCACTCTACTACCAGTGATAGCTGCCGGTGGCTCAAAGCAATTTATAATAATATTTAGGTTAAATAAAATAGAAGGCTTGGAAGAATGCATTATGTCTTTCATAAAAAATAACTTGTTTTCAATTAGTAAAAATAACAATGTGTACATTTTTCTATTCTCAGTAAAAATGTTATTAAATTAATAATGTATCTTAAAAGCAAAGCTTCTAAGATCAAGGAAATATGATACACACACACATACACAGAGATAGATTTCTAGAAGGACATACAATAAAATGTTACATATAGTAATCTCTGCATTATGGGATGATGACTACTTTGTGTTTTCTTTCTTCTACTTCCTCCCTTTCCCAGTTTTTCAAACTGAAAGTTTTTCTATCATAAAACCAGGGTAAAGAAAAAAATATATGTTTTTTTCGGTGAGGAAGATTGTTTCTGAGCTAACGCTTTTTGCCAAACTTCCTCTTTTTTTTTTTTTGCTTGAGGAAGATTGTCCCTGAGCTAACATCTGTACCAATCTTCCTCTATTTTGTATGTGGGACGCCACTACAGCATGGCTTGATGAGTGATGTGTAGATCCACACCCGGGATCCAAACCCGCAAATCCTGGGCTGCCAAAGTGGAGCACACAAACTTAACCACTACGTCACTGGGCCGGCCCCAAGAAAAATATTTTTTAAGTGAATGAAGTCATCTACAAATCCCTAACTCTTAATCTAAATATAGGAAAATTTCCACCTGACCTGTCATGTAGTTATTATATGACCTTATTTATTTTTAAAGGCTGAGTGTTTATCTCTGGTTTCTGTTTGTTGGTTTATAAATTGCAACTTCCCCACTCAGATTGGTTGCTTTACCTCTCTGCCACTCCCTAGATACTCTTTTAATGTAATCTGGCATTGATCTCCAGCCTGCTCCAAAATGTTATTTCTACTTCAACCAAACTACTTTTTACCTTCTTTAAATCACAATGCTAGTTGTCAGTTTCTCCAGTAGGATTTCCTTCATTAGTGTCATCCTTTCTTTAATTTACTTCTCCCTTCTTCATTTATACCAGTAGAAATATAGATACAGACATAGGTATAGTTATAGACAGATAGAGATGTGTATATATATATATATATACACACATTATTATATATGTATATATAATATATATTATATTATATATAATGGCACCGTGGTGTCATACCATTGGTGTGGTAGCATAATCCCCATGCAATGTGGGGGCTCAAGTCTCATTACCTAACTCAGTGGATCTGAGTTTAATTTAATTGGTTTGGGGTGGCGCCTGGGCCCCAGTATTTTTTAAAGGACCTTAAGTGATTCTGTTGTATCCAGAGTTGAGAACCACTGAACTGGTTAATTTCTATCAAAGTAGCCTCCATATTCTATAAGCAATTCTTGTCACATTCTAGTGTTCACAGAAATCACTGGAGATGTTAAAATACAGATTCTGATTCAGTCATGCTGAGGTCAGGCCTGAGATTATGCATTTCTAACAATATTCCAGGTGATGCTGATGATACTGGTCCAAAGACCACACTTTGCAAGGATGTAGACCATACCTCAGAAATGTAAAGAAATTATATGAGACAGAATGAAAATGGCCTGTAAAATTTTTGACAATGTAGAAATTACTCCACAATATGGACATTATTTATTCATGTCAAATATTGTTGGATGAGAGCTTATTTAGTCACTAGTTGAGTTATTCAAAAATTCTGATTGAGAATCTACCTTGAGCTCAACACTGTGCCAACTCATGTCTAATATAATTATTTGGAAGATCTTCTAAGCATTTACCATTTAGAACATATCAATAACATACTCTAAAACTCAAGTTATGAATGATGAGATGCATACATTTGCCTGTTATTATTTGTCTTTACTTATGTTTACCAAAGGCTCTTCACACTGGCTTCCATGGGAGTTTAATGTAAGAAGTGATGAGATATTTCATGTTAATCCGATATAAAAAGTAGTAGGCTTATAGAGCCCAGCACTGTCATTGATGCTCCTCAGCTCCATCCTTAGGCTTTCCAATTATAAACTTCCCTCCTTGTGTCTTAGTTCAGTTCTCTTAGAGAAGAATGTAGTTGATCCTGCTATCTTTTTGAGCCAGACTGTACGTGTCCTATGTGCTTGCCAGTCTATGGACAGGTTCACTTTGGGTCAGATGTCTACCTCTGTCCATAGTCAATCAGCTATGATCATAGAGAGTGGGGTCAAGCTGCCCACTCAATGGGTCCATGGGTGGGAGCAGAGAAGGGTGGTGAGGTCACCAAAATATCTGTAAAATTTAAAAATTGTGTATTTTCACAAGGTTGAGTTGCTTCAGTTTCTTTCAGCTAGACACAAAGAAAAAAAGCAGAATTACCAACGTTTTATTTGCAGCTATGCTTTATACAAAAAAGTGGTGTCTCAAAAGCATTTGATTTCCCAAGAGATTTTTCAAAAACTCTGGAGCCTGAAGACTTTGGGAATTCTAAAGTTCCTATTATTAGTAGTGTTTTAATATAATTAATTTCAAAGTTTTGAATGAAAATTAAATAATAATATAATGGGATAAATGTAGCTAATCAAAAAGTCTCTAACATATGAACCTGCTTAAATATAGAAAAGACTAGGAAAAGTCTTATTCTTAATTGAAAAAGTCTTGTAAACTCAATTTTAACGTATAATACAACTGAGAAAAGACCAACTTAAATATCTTTCAGGAAGACTTTAACAAAGACTCAGCTCTAAGCATTTTAAGAAGAAATCAACATAGGTTTAAATTCAACTCAGAAGTTGGGAAGATCCACTTCTTAGCTAAAAGTGCCATCTAACAAATCTTGGAGTAAAGAACTTCGAAAAAGTCAGGAACAAGGAAAATAAAGGGAGACAGATGGAAATGTGAAAAGATATGTGGTTAGAATCATAGGATAATAGAATCTCAGTTTTGGAAGGGATCTGCTGTCTGGATTTTCTCTGTGACATCTTAGCCAAATGGTCACACAGCTTTTTCTTAAGGACCTCAGAAGTATAGGAAAACCACTTTGGCAGTGGATTATGGATTGCAGTAGGAAGTGGAAAGACTAGAAGCGTGGAGGCAAGTTAGGAGTTGAAGGAATTGACTGTAGTAGTCCAGGTATCAGGCTAGGGCAGGAGGTGGGCAGTGAAAATGAAAGAAAAGGAAGAAGTATATGTGGCAGACATTAAAAAGTGAGAAATATTTGAGTTTGGCAACTGACTGCAGCTAGATTTCCCAGAAAAGGGCTGATTTTGAATTTATAATGTCAATGATTGGGAGACAGAAATAGCATTATCTTGGCTGTTTCTGGTCGGAGAAATAACAAGGTATTTTTGAAAAATACCGAGTTTGAGCTGGTGAGATATCTATGTGATAATGTCTACTGGTTATTTTCTATTTTCAATCCCAAGACCATCAGTTTTCTTCTGCAGTCATAGGTATGACTCACAGAAGCCCTTATTTTTAGAAATGGAGAACATTAAAGAGGTTATAAGATTTAACAATCTGACATCATAAGCTCAGAAATGGTAGAAAAATCACCAGAAATATCATTGACAAGAGGAAAAATATATCAGAGTCAAAAACATTGTTTTAATGTCCTTTATTTTTCTACTTAAGTGTTTAAACAGACTTGATTTGCTGTGTTTCAGTGGTTCAAGTAACTATCCACCCACCGCTAGTAAGCATACAGAAGCACAAATCTTATTGATGGTGAATTAACAGAGTTATCTCTATAGGTAAGAAAGAAAATGGTAATATAAGCAAATAAATGCTTTGTTATGGCCAAAGAGCATGCAAAAATCAATCATTTACATAAAATTAAGGTAAATTTTAAAAGAAAATAATCTTTAGAATTTAAACTGAATATTCTTAATTCTTAGAGGTGTAATTATTAACAAATAATGAATAACATGTTAAAATGAATTATAGTTTACAAAACAAGTTAATATCTATTATCTTATGTGAGCTGCATCTCAAGTCTGTGAAGGAAGCAGGGATTATTTTATTCTCATAAGGGCTTCCAAGTTAGTTGATATGTTTAAAGTTGACCAATGAATAAAAATGGGATCTTTAGTTAGAGTTTCTGATTTCTGAGTTCAACATTCTTTTCATTATAACTTTCTGCATGGCAAAAAAATTTTAAATATATATTTGGGGGAGATGGTATATCTTTCCTAACTTCTTTTAACCACTAAGATGGAAAGTCTGTCTTTTGAATGACTTAAATTTTTTGATTCACAATTTTAATACTGTATCAGTCAAAGTTCACTTAGGAAAACAGAAACTGTACAAGTTATTTTAACAAAGATAATTTAATATAGGGGATTGGAGAACCAAAAAGTAATGCAGAAATAGTAACTGCAGGAATCAATTACCATTCCTGGGCTGGGGGAATAAAGGGAAGTTGGAAATCGGGCTGGCATGCATGGAAATGGTAAGTGGCTGCTATGGACTGAATTGTGTCCTTCTAAAATCTATAGGTTGAAGCCCTAACCCCTAATGTGATGGGATTTGGAGATGAGGTCTTTGGGAGGTAATTAGGGTTGGAAGAGGTCATGAGGGTGGGGCCCTCATAATGAGATTAGTGTCCTTCTAAAAAGAGGCACCCGAGATCTCTTTTTCTTTTACCATGTGAGGACATGGCAAGAAGGTGGCTGTCTGTAAGCCAGAAAGAGAGTTCTCACCAGAACCTGACCAGCACCCTGATCTCAGACTTCCAGCTTCCAGGACTGTGAGAAAATAAATTTCTGTTGTTTAAGCGAGCCAGTCTATGATATTTTATTATGGCGGCCTGAGTAGACTAAGACACTGGCAAAGGGGATGTTGGCATGACACTGGCAATGTCTGCTAAGGGTATTTACAGAGAATAATTTATTTATTAGTTTCTTTTAGTTTATTTTATCAAATGCCTCTAAAAGTTAACCTCATCTTTCCAGGATTTTCAGCTGTGCAGAATACAGATATGTCAGTGACATACAAAGGGCGGGCTACTGGAAGTGGAGCTGCCTGGCGTAGATGTTAAGGAAATAATTAACTGTAGAGAATTTAAAAACAATAATAAAACTGATTAAAAGTCTGTCTGCTTTTATTATAATTTACTGGCAATTCTATACAATGTCAGTGATAAAATACTCTTTCCTCGTGGGCCAACCACTCTTCCCTCCCACCCCTATTTCTTGTGTATGCTGCTGAAACAAGTTGTTATAGTTTCTAGGAGAATAATTTAGGGTCAAATTGTTTTAGAAGCCATTTTTTCTTTGTCACAGCTTTGGATTCTGCAAGTAGTCTGATGAATGAAAAATGGCTGCACTTGAACATTTTAAGTCATTCACACAAGTAGCCCTGATATCAGATAGCCATACCGGAGCAAACTACTATAGTTACATTCAGGTGATCGTTCAGTGCCTGGGTAGACAGTTGTAATTGACCAAACAAGAGAATGCTTTCTACATCTTCTGTGATAGTCACTAGCCCTTGTACAAGGTGAAGCCCCTGCCTACTCTATCCTTGGAGAGAAACGGATATGCAAATATCAAACACTAGCGTCCATCAAAGATCCTTGCTATTTGAGTGACTCTGTTCCACATGGTCATTCATAGACCCAGGTTATTGCTTCCATCTTATTTTTACACCATCCTCAAGGGTATTGATCTCATCAGTCTGGGGGAGTTGGATCAAGGCCTTGTGCCTCAGTCCCTGGAATGTGGAGGGCCAGTGATTTTTCTTTTTTAAAGCAAGGGACACAGAAGAAGCATATATCACTTTCCCTTATATTCCACAATCTAAAATATCTAAGGGAATTGAACATAGTATATAATCTTACAACACTAGCTTAAAAGATATTATACACATGCTCTGGGGTCTGTCAAGTGAAAGGACACAGAAATGTCATTTCCACAGAGTCCTGTCCACTCTTTAAACACTATTGCCAAGGATGAGAAAACTACCTGCTTGAAGAATTCATCAGTGAGAAACCAGCCCTATAGAACTTAGTCACTTGCCACATCTAGCAGTAAGGGAAGATGAGAAATGTAGTCTCTAGGTAGGCAGCAATGGGCCCAGCTTAAGCTGAATTACTATGGGAAAAAGGACGAACAAATTTTGGGGAACAGTTAGCAGTCTGCGATAAACTGTATGTATTCATAGAGTTTTATAAATATGCCTTATCTCTCAGCTAAAAAGATAAGAAAGACTAAGCCCATAGCCAAGATAGCGTGTTTTAGTTCCAGCTTCTAGAGACTGTGAAATTGACAGATTAGTAAATATGTATTCACACAGACATAACGAGGTCAAAATGTTCTGATGAAATCAGAACTTGGTGTTTTCATTTTATTTCAGCATAACTTGTTTTCTTGCCAGATGGGGAAAGGCTCATTTATTCTTCCAGGTGTAAGAACAATGCAAACACCACAAATACAGCAACTTGCTTAACACTTGGAAAACTTACATTTAAACACATTGAACATAATTCCTTTAAACATTTAGGTTTCCTTGGAGACTTTTAACCCAAGGTCTACACGAATCAAGAAAACAACAGGGGCAAGTCTTCCTGTCCTAATGCTATTCAGTCAGATGTCCAGTGGTTGATAGAATTATGTACTGAGGGAAGCCACCCTCTACGGTGATAGCCAGCATTTCCTTCATTGAGGTCAAATCAGTAATTAATAACTCGACCTCATCTTGTCTACTTTATCTTACAACTAGGTACACAGTAGTTCACTAATAGGCATGATACTGAATATACTGCAAGATACAAGTTGTCAAAATTTACCATGGGCTTAATTCCTATTATTTTAGCATCTCTCTCTGTTGTTCACTATATTACACCCCAGAAGTGAAGGTGGTATTACAATCGTCTGCATATGCTAGTTCATAGAAGAATAAGGGACCTATTTCTTCCTAGTAAGAGAGATTATTAAAAAATAAAATTATAATATTTACTTCTATTTGAAAGTATTGATACAATAACATTTGCATAAAATAAAGATCACAGGCCAAACAAAAATATGAACTACGAACTACAAGTCTGATTACTTATTACAAGATCTCTTACTACTCAGCAGGGGTCCAGTTGACCACTTTACAAAGAGGGTTCAGTATTTGAAAGTATGGGTGGGAGATATGCAATCTATATATTACGTAACATTTGGAAATAAAATAATTTATTTTGCAGAAATGTCAGAAATGGATTTTTCTCATTAAAATGTGGCTGCTTCTGGGGGAAAGATTAACATACTAATCTTAGACTTACAGAATCATAACCGTTGGAATAAATCTTAGAGGGCATCTAGTTAAACATTCCTCTCTTTGTCATCCCTGATGGACTATCCTCCATTCACCTCTATTTGAATGCTTCTGGTGAGGCAGATGGAATTCCATTCCATCAATTCCATTGATGAGCAGCTCCGAACTCTCTCTTAAATGTCTTATTCTCAACAGCCTTCTCTGACACAACAGAGCATAAATCTCTTCTCACTCCTATGTGATTATCTATTAAATATTTAGGAATATTATGTTCCTTCTGAGGCTTTTCTAGGCTAAATATTCCCAAATGGTCCAGCCTTCCTTGATTGAAGTGGTTTCCTGTCCCATTACTATCCTGATGACTTTCCTCTGGACACACCTGTTTTTCAATGTCCTTCAATAAACTGTGTTTATTGAACTGTGTCCTTCAATAAATGTGTTGTGAGCAGTCCAGAGAACAGAGTCCAATAAATAACCT
Organism: Ceratotherium simum simum; assembly: GCF_057802395.1. Classification (NCBI taxonomy): domain Eukaryota; kingdom Metazoa; phylum Chordata; class Mammalia; order Perissodactyla; family Rhinocerotidae; genus Ceratotherium; species Ceratotherium simum. The sequence continues at coordinate 72,677,996 of NC_141909.1, read as the reverse complement.
TTTATGAACTGAGTATTAAGAATTTGTTTATGAAAAGAACATGACGTCAACTTTTTCACCAGCTGTATCACATTCTATGGTCTTATTTGCTGGTGTGGGGCAGGCTCCTCAACCACAGACATGGCCTTTCAAGAGGTCTATACTTCAGTCACTAAAGATTTTATTTATTCTTTCAATCGACAAAGATTTTTATTTATTTATGTTGAGGTGTAAAATTTTTTTTCTTCAAGACATTTCTAGAGTCCTCTAGTAAAATAGTCTAGTAAAAGTTACTTAGTGTAGGTAATACCTTAAATTTTTTCAATTGACACTATTCAGAATTAGTTTACAACTGGATTAGAGTAGGAGGGGAAGAAAAGCTGGGAGTGAGATAATTCATGAAACGAGAAGTATCAATAATACCATTCCCATGAAGACATTAATAGGGAATTGGGAAGATACCAAAGAATAAACTTTGCCTACTGCAAAACCTTCCTGGCCCTTAATGTATTATATTGTACTTACTGATCCTTATGTGATGTGTGCACTTGTAAGTTACTCTGTATCTCAAACACCAAATAAGACAAAGGGTCTAAAGGTAGGTGTAAAGAGCAGAGTATAGTGAAAACTATATAACCTTTGGTGTCACATCTGCGATATAGACCTGCCTCCATACTTTTTCCCCTCATTTATCCTGTCTTTACATTCAAGATTGGGTTCTTGCATACAGCATATAGTTGGGTTTTGCTTTTTATCCCATCTGACAATCTTTGCCTTTTAATCGGAATGTTTATACCAAAGCAGTCAGAAAGAAATATAATGTGAGCCACGTAGGTACTTTAAAATTTTCTAGTATTCATATTAAAAAAGTAAAAAGAAAGCAGTGAAATTAATTTTAAGTGTATTTTTAACTTAATCAAATATATTCAAAATATTTCAGTAAATAATTGAGATAAAATTTATTAATTAGATATTTAACATTCTTTTTTTGTACTAAGTCCTCAGAATCCAGTAATTCAGACTAGCTGTATCTCAAATGCTCAATAACTACATGTAGCTAGTGGCTACCACCTTGGATAGCACAGGTTTAAACAATTTACATTTAATTATCATTATGTTATATTTAATCAATCATCTTTCTAGTTATTTTTTAAATTTAAATCTATTTTTTCTTTCTTTTTCCCTCTTTTTTTGACTTACTTTTTATTAGTTGAGTGTTATTGGTTTTTTTTTTTTTTTTTATGATTCCATTTGTCTCCACTATTGGCGTATTAGCTATACCTCTTTGTTTTATTTTTTATTATTGCTCTAGGGTTAACAATATACATCTTTAATTTACCACTGTCTATCTTCAAATGATATTACACAACCTTTTGTATAGAACAAGGTATTTTTTCTCCTGCCTTTGAGCTATTGTTTTTGTACATTTTAATCTCTATATACTATGCATTCCACAGTACATTGCTAATATTTTTCTTTTAAACTATCCATTATCTTTAAAAAATATTAGCAAATGAGAAAAATACTTACCCAGATATTTATCATTTCTAATCATCTTTATTCTTTTGTGTAGTCCAAATTTCCATATGGTCATTATTTTCTTTCTTCTTGAAGAAATGTTTTTAACTTTTCTTGTAGTTCATTTCTCTGATGATGAATTCTTTCAATTTTGCCTGTTAAAAAAGTCTTTGTTTCCACCTTCATTCATGAAATGTACTTTTGTTAGCTATAGAGTTATAGCTTGACAGGTTTTTTTCTTTTTTTTTTTTTTTTTAGGTTTTTTTCTTTTTATTTCAACATTTTGAACATGTCATTCCATTGTCTTCTGGCCTGCCTAGTCTCTGAAGAGAGGTCTTTTGTCATTCTTATCTCTGTTCCTCTAAATGCAGTGTTTACTTTGACTGCTTTTAAGGTTTTACCTTTATCATGGATTTTCAGCAATTGGATTATAATGTGCCTTGGTGTGCTTTTCTTTTTCATTTTTCCTTTTTTTTCCCAACGTTTAATTTTAGTTAATTCAGACACTCACAGACATGCAGTAGTAGCTACACTTGATAAATTTCCTGATTTATAGAGCTAAGTTTCTGTAGTTATTTGTTAATGCGTTCCACACTTTTACTGAGGAAACAAAGCATGTAGGAGTTTAATTTCCATATATATATATATTTAAAAATTTTTTTTGAGCAAGATTGGCCCTGAACTAACATCTGTTGCCAATCTTCCTCTTTTTTCTCCCCAAAGCCCCAGTACATAGTTGTATATTCTAATTGTAGGTCCTTCTAGTTCTTCTATGTGGGACGCCACCTCAGCATGGCTTGATGAGTGGTGAGTAGGTCCACGCCTAGGATCCAAACTGGTGAACCCCTGGCTGCCAAAGTGGAACATGCGAACTCACCCGCTATGCCACCAGGCTGGCCCCAAATTTCCATATATTTTACTTTATTTTATTTTATTTCTAATTTTTTGTTTATTGCAGTAACATTGGTTTATGACATTGTATAAATTTCAGGTGTACATCATTATACTTCTATTTCTGCATAGATTACATCATGTTCACCAACCAAATACTAATTACAACCCATCACCACACACATGTGCCAAATTATCCATTTTGCCCTCCTCCCTCCCCCTTTCCCCTTTGGTAACCACCAATCCAATCTCTGTCTCTATGTGTTTGTTTGTTGTTGTTATTATCTACTACTTAATGAGTGAGATCATACGGTATTTGACGTTGTCCCTCTGTCTTATTTCACTTTGCATAATATGCTCAATGTCCATCCATGTTGTCACAAATGGCTGGATTTCATCGTTTCTTATGGCTGAGTAGTATTCCATTGTGTATGTATACCACAGCTTCTTTATCCATTCGTCCCTTGATGGGCACTTAGGTTGCTTCCAAGTCTTGGCTATTGTGAATAACGCTGCAATGAACACAGGGGTGCGTGTATCTTTATGCATTGGTGTTTTCAAGTTCTTTGGATAAATACCCAGCAGTGGAATAGCTGGATCGTATGGTAGTTCTATCCTTAGTTTTTTGAGAAATCTCCATGCTGTTTTCCGTAGTGGCTGCACCAGTTTGCACTCCCACCAGCAGTGTACGAGAGTTCCCTTCTCTTCACATCCTCTCCAACACTTGTTGTTTCCTGTCTTGTTAATTATAGCCATTCTGACGGGCGTGAGGTGATATCTCATTGTAGTTTTGATTTGCATTTCCCTGATAGTTAATGATGTTGAACATCTTTTCATGTGCCTGTTGGCCATCTGTATATCTTCTCTGGAAAAATGTCTGTTCAGGTCTTTTGCCCATTTTTTAATTGGGTTGGTAATTTTTTTGTTGTTGAGATGCATGAGTTCTTTATATATTTTGGAGATTAAGCCCTTATCAGATGTATGGTTTGCAAATATCTTCTCCCAATTGTTAGGTTGTCTTTTCGTTTTGTTGATGGTTTCCTTTGCTGTGCAGAAGCTTTTTAGTTTGATGTAGTCCCATTTGTTTATTTTTTCTATTGTTTCTCTTGCCCGGTCAGACGTGGTGCTTGAAAATATGTTGCTAAGACCAATGTCGAAGAGTGTACTGCCTGTGTTTTCTTCTAGAAGTTTCATAGTTTCAGGTCTTACATTCAAGTCTTTAATCCATTTTGAGTTAATTTTTGTGTATGGTGTAAGGTAAGGGTCAATTTTCATTTTTTTGCATGTGGCTGTCCAGTTTTCCCACCACCATTTGTTGAAGAGACATTCTTTTCTCCATTGTATGTTCTTGGCTCCTTTGTCGAAGATTAGCTGTCCATAGATGTGTGGGTTTATTTCTGGGCTTTTGATTCTATTCCATTGATCTGTGTGTCTGTTTTTGTGCCAGTACCATGCTGTTTTGGTTGCTATAGCTTTGTTATATATTTTGAAATCAAGGAGTGTGATAACTTCAGCTTTGTTCTTTTTTTCTCGGATTCCTTTAGCTATTCGGGGTCTTTTGTTCCATATAAATTTTAGGATTCTTTGTTCAATTTCTGTGAAAAATGTTGTTGGAACTTTGATAGGGATTGCATTGAATCAATAGATTGCTTTAGGAAGTATGGACATCTTAACTATGTTAATTCTTCCAATCCAAGAGCACGGAATATCTTTCCATTTCTTTGTGTCGTCTTCAATTTCTTTCAGCAATGTTTTATAGTTTTCGGTGTACAGATCTTTCACCTCTTTGGTTTAAGTTTATTCCTAGGTATTTTATTCTTTTTGTTGCAATTATAAATGGGATGGTATTCTTAATTTCTCTTTCTGCTACTTCGTTGTTAGTGTATAGAAATGCAACTGATTATTGTATGTTGATTTTGTATCCTGCAACTTTACCATATTCATTTATTACTTCTAAAAGTTTTTGGTGGATTCTTTAGGGTTTTCTATATATAAAATCATGTCATCTGCAAATACTGAGAGTTTCACTTCTTCCTTTCCAGTTTGGATCCCTTTTATTTCTTTTTCTTGCCTGATTGCTCTGGCTAGGACTTCCAGTACTGTGTTAAATAGGAGTGGTGACAGTGGGCATCCTTGTCTGGTTCCTGTTCTTAGAGGGATAGCTTTCAGTTTTTCACCATTGAGGATGATATTAGCTGTGGGTTTGTCATATATGGGCTTTATTATGTTGAGTTACTTTCCTTCTATACCCATTTTATTCAGAGTTTTTATCATAAATGGATGCTGTATCTTGTCAAATGCTTTCACTGCATCTGCTGAGGTGATCATGTGATTTTTATTCTTCATTTTATTAATGTGATGTATTATGTTGATTGATTTGTGAATGTTGAACCATCCCTGCATAACTGGAATAAATTTCACTTGATCATGGTGTATAATCTTTTTAATACATTGTTGTATGCTATTTGCTAGTATCTTGTTGAGGATTTTTGCATCGATGTTCATCAGTGATATTCGCCTGTAATTTTCTTCTTTTGTGTTGTCCTTGTCTGGTTTTGGTATCAGGGTAATGTCGGCTGCATAGAATGAGTTAGGGAGCTTCCCTCCCTCCTCAATTTTTTGGAAGAGTTTGAGAGGGATAGGTATTAAGTCTTCTTTGAATGTTTGATAGAATTCACCAGGGAAGCCGTCTGGTCCTGGACTTTACTGTTTCGATGTCCTTTCTGGTGATTGGTCTATTCAAATTCTCTACTTCTTCTTGATCCAGTTTTGGAAGGTTGTATGATTCTAAGAACTTATCCATTTCTTCCAGATTGTCAAATTTGTTGGCATATAGCTTTTCATAGTATTCTCTTATAATCTTTTGTATTTCTGAGGTGTCTGTTGTAATTTCTCCTCTTTCATTTCTGATCTTACTTATTTGAGCCTTCTCTCTTTTTTTTGTGGTGAGGCCAGCTAAAGGTTTGTCAATTTTACTTATCTTTTCAAAGAACCAGCTCTTGGTTTTATTAATTTTTTCTTTTTTTTTTTAGTCTCTCTTTCATTTATTTCTGCTCTGATTTTTATTATTTCCCTTCTTCTACTGATTTTGGGCTTTGTTTGTTCTTCTTTTTCCAGTTCCTTTAGGTGCATTGTTAGATTGTTTATTTGAGATTTTTCTTGTTTGTTGAGATAGGCCTGTATTGCTATAAACTTCCCTCTTAGAACCGCTTTTGCTGTATTCCATAAATTCTGGCATGTCTTATTTTCATTTTCATTTTTCTCCAGATATTTTTTGATTTCTCCTTTGATTTCTTCATTGACCCAATCGTTGTTCAATAGCATTTTGTTTAATCTCCACCTATTTGTGGCTTTTCTGATTTTCTTGCTATAGTTGATTTCTAGTTTCATACTGTTGTGGTCAGAAAAGATGCTTGGTATTATTTCAATCTTCTTAAATTTATGTAGACTTGTTTTGTAGCCTTATATGTGATCAATCCTGGAGAATGTTCCGTGTGCATTTGAAAACAACGTGTATTCTTTGGTTTTTGGATGGTATGCTCTGTATATATCCACTAGGTCCATCTGTTCAAGTGTGTCATTTAAGGCCAATGTTTCCTTATTGATCTTCTGTTTGGATGATCTATCCGTTGGTGTAAGTGGAGTGTTAATATCCCCTGCTATTATTGTGTTACTGTCTATTTCTCTTTTTATGTCTGTTAATAATTGCTTTATATATTTAGGTGCTCCTATGTTGGGTGTGTAGATATTTACAAGTGTTATGTCCTCTTGTTGGATTGTTCCCTTGATCATTATGTAATGCCCTTCTTTGTCTCTTTTTGCAGTTTTTGTTTTAAAGTCTATTTTGTCTGGTATGAGTACTGCTACCCCAGCTTTCTTTTCATTTCCATTTGCATGGAGTATCATTTTCCATCCCTTCACTTACAGTTTGTGAGTGTCTTTAAGTCTGAAGTGTGTCTATTGTATGCAGCATATATATGGGTCTTGTTTTTTTATCCAATCAGCCACCCTATGCCTTTTAATTGGACTCTCTGTCAGGTAGATTGCTCATTTCTGTTTCACTTAGTTCCTTTTCTCGGGTTTTCTCCTGTTCCCTTACTTGGGATGTATTCCTTTGCCTTCTCATTTTGCCTCTTTCCCTGAGCTTGTGTCTGTGTATTAGGGAGGTCAGCTACGTCTCCTGCTCTTGGATAGGTGACCTTATATAAGTGATGCCTTAGGAGGCCTGCAGTGTGCTTCCCTCAGTTCTCAATGTTCCAGGAGTGACTCCTATGTGGGCTACATGTGTCCTTCTGTTGTGGCCTGTTTGCTTTCCCTGTAGGCACCCAGGGAGGCTGAGTTATGCTCCTGGCCAGCTGTTGTAATGCTCAGCTGTTTGTAGTTGTTGTGGGCCCTTCGGTCTCTTTATCGGGTGTGGGGAGCCCCAGCACAGTTGGCCACAAGTTCTAATACCACATTTGTGTTGCTGTATTTCTTTTAAGTGAGTAGGCCCCCAGTGTGGCAGGTTGTTAGGCTCAGGGGCTTACAATTGCTATAAGCTTACAGCCTTTAGGTCTCTTGTCAGCTCTCTGAGGATTGCAGCTGGGTGGGGCTGGCCTCAGGCACAGGAGCACCCAATTGTTTCAGGCTTTGGAAGGTGGGGCAAACCCCCTATGTGGGTCTTTGAGAACCACAAGTCTTTTGCAGCTGACAAGCCCCACCGCCCACAGGTCCACACACACAATCAACACAGTCCTGCCCCGTGTGCGCGCCCTGACCTCCTGAAGTGGACCCAGTCTCTCCACGGCGGGAGCCCCACACACTCCACCACCACCCCACACTCTCCACCTGCTCCTTGTGCACTCCCTGCCACACTGAACTGGGCTCAGTCACCAGGCTGCAGAGAATCCAGTCACCGATCTGTGCAGGTCCACAAGTTGCCTGAGGGCTTGTTGTTGGGTGGGGCCAGTCCCTAGGTGGGCTTCCTGCCCTGGCTGAGCTGGATTAAATTGGTGCTCTAGTGGGTGGGGCAGACCTGGGCTAGCAGGTCCCAGGGAGAACTCCAATGGCGTCTGTGTCAGTACGCCCACACCAGGCCACAACAATCACCGCCACCACTGTCCCAGTCCCTGGAGAGGTCTCACCTCTCACTGCAATGCACTCAGGGCCTATCAGGTGAGTCTCTTTTCCCCAAAGCACTGTGCACCTTTCTTTCTGATGATTTTAGATAGCTTTCTGAAATGGGTGAGTTTGTGCATGGGCCCTTTAAGAGCCGGTTTTAATATCTTTGTGAAACAGCTTTTCTGGGGTTACTCCCCAATGTTTTAGTAGCAGGCAAAGTCAGATATTATGCCACTTGTCTTGATTGTGCTTGGTCCACAAAATGCCCAAAGTGGGGGCGCTCCCTGGCTCAGGGCCTTGCTCTTCCAGGGAGGGCTGTGGACCTTTGGGCTGCTCCCGAGTGGCCGTGAAGCTGGCGGCTTGTGAAGGTGACATTTTTTCTCTTCAGAAGAGAGTTTCTGCCTCTTCCACCTCAATTAGGATTGTCCTCTGCTGCAGGAGTTCCTCTTATCCAGTTTTCAGTTCTCTCTCAGGGGTAATTTTTCCATGAGTAGTTGTAAATTGGCTGTGTCCATGGGAGGAGGTGAGTTCAGAGTCTGCCTACACTGCCATCTTGACTTCTCTCTTGGTCTGCTTTTCTTTGTGGCTCTCCTTCTTGGGTTTATTCTAAACTCTTCACTGAGTTTATTGGATTTTTAGGTGTAGAGTGTTCATCAAATTTTGAAAATATTCAGACATTATTTCTTTAGTTTTCTCTCTCCCCCAAATAACTTACATTCATATCTGTTAGTAACTACTCATGCTAAAGTAGCTGAATGGACCTCTAAAAGTATCCAGGAGTCTGATTTAAACTGGCTCACCCTGTGTAAAATAAGGCATTGAGGAAGAAAGAAATGTGGTCTTTTAGTTTTTTTATATTGAAGACTTTTGGCTTTTGCCTTTAACTTATATAGAGAAGGGGACACAATTTTTATTTCTCCATGAGAATAAAATAATATAAGGGAATACATATTATGCAATTTTGAGACTTTTTATATTATTGACCTTATATTACTGTAGTATCTTTATTCTGTCATTTGAGCTTATTAAATGACTGAGAAAAATTTGAGTTGGAAAAAAAAGTGAATGTGTTTTCAGTCTAGATTATAGAATGGCCTTGGGGTTGAACCAATTCAGGACAAAAGTTGAACTGTCTGCCAGTGTTCCCAGGAAGATACACAAAACAGCAATGATTGGTATTGGGGGAATCATACTATTAAAGATGTTAGCATAACTGTACTAATAAATGACTGATCTTGCTCTTGAGGGTATAGCCACAACCCCTATTAACTTTAGACTTGATTGGTAAGCCCAAAGGTTTAAAAGACAAAAATGCTGGATCCCTATATGCTCTCAATTCTGAGGCCTGTCCTCAGAAAATACATCTTTCTTTCTCTTCTCTACTTTAAGTGGTCAGTGCCGTCCATGCTGGCCTGCTGATATCCAGCTCTGCTTCTGATAAAATTTACTAATGATGGTTGTAAGAGTGGGGATGGAGAAATATTGCAAAACACTTTGGCTGAAGAGTTAAGTCTTAAAGTTTGTCAGTAACAAAGATAATATTTTACTCTCAACATTTCTAACTATTATGTCTTGTGAAAATAAACTGGTTTAAAATATATGCAGGGATGTTGGAGTATAAATAATTGCCATCCCTAAAAACCTAGCAGCTGTCATTGATATGGCAGACAAACTCTTATTGGGAGCTCCCACTATCCTTGCCTTGTGTGATCCCTTCCCTTTGATCATGGGTGGGACCCATGACTTGTTTCTGACCAATGAACTATGGCAATATTGATAGGATGTATGTGATTTTGTGTATATGATTATGTTACATAAGATTTTAATGCCTATTTGCTGGAGTTTCCTTCACTCTATTCCTGTCTTTAATAGTGTGAACTGCCTATATTGGGTAAGCAAAAAACTGAAGTCCTTAGTTCTACAAAAGCAAGGAACTGAATTCTGCCAACAAAATTAGATCCTTCCCCAGTTAAGCCTCAGACGAGACTGTAGCCTTGGCCTATATCTTGATCACAGTGTTGTGAAACCATAAGCTGAGTACCCAGCTAAGCTGTGTCCAGACCCTGATCCCCAAAGTCTGTGAGATAATAAACACGTGCTGTTTTGTGGCAGAAACTGTCTAATGAAACTCTTTTGAAACTATGGAGTCTACTGAAGATTTGTAACTTTCAGAAGACGACTTGGATGGTCAACTATGATCAGTTTTAGCTCTTAGCACAGTAGCAGCTACCCATTCCTCACCATCAGACACATGGCAGGCAACTGTGCACATGTTCCTAAAGAAGCTTGCAGGAGCCAGGTTGGGCAGAAAGGACCCTGTCCTCCAAATATCAGGGATCTGTGCTCTGATTGCTGGTTGCTGCTGCTGATCACAGAGGTACAAATAAAGAGGTGGGCAGCCATTGTGGTTGCACTTCTCCCCATTTTTGCAAACCCCTCTCCATTTGGCTGAAGTGACTTCCAGAGGACTTAAAGGGCTAGTACCCTTTCCCTCCTTTCCTTTTTCTCATTTTCCCCTTTTGGGAGCCAGGTGTTAAAGATTAAGACATTAAAAAACAAATGCATGTATGGGGAAAATTAGAAAGTGACCACGTGTGTCCAGGGAAAGGCTCAGAAAAGACCTGAGAAAATCTTAGGTTCACATCTCAGGCTAATCCTCTGCATGGAGACAGCCTACAACAATTAAAAAACCCCCAAACCATTATAAAACCCAGAAAACCCTGGGAAGGGGACAAATATGATTTCTGGAGTTACCACATTATTAAATTCAAATGTCCAATTTTCAACAACAACAACAAAATCACAAGGCATACAAAGAAACAGAAAAGTATAGTTCATTTCAAGGAAGAGCATAAATCAACAGAAATGGTCCCTGAAAAAGATTTGATCGCAGACATAATAGAAAAAGACTTTGAACAACTGCCTGAAAGATATACAAAGAACTAAAAGAAAATGTGGGGAAAGTCAGGAAAATAATAAACAAAATGGAAATATCAATAAAGAGATAGAAAACCTAAAATGAAAAAAATAAAGAAATTCTAGAGCTGAAAAGTACAGTAACGGAAATGAAAAATTCACTAGAGGGATTCAAAGCCAGATTTGAGCAGGCAGAAGAATCAGTGAACTTAAAGATAGGACCATGGAAATTGTTGAGTCTGAGGAACAGAGAGAAAAAAGATTGAAGAAAAGCCAATAGAGCCTAAGGGACCTGTGAGACACCATCAAGTAGATTGACATATGCATGTGGGAATCTCAGAAGCAAAATAAAGAAAAAGGTAGAGAGAATATTTAAATACATAATGGCTGAAAAGATCCCCAAATTGAAAGACATGAACATAAACATCCAAGAACCTCAACAAACTCCAAGGAAGATGAACTCAAAGAGACCCATGCAGAGACACATTATAATCAAACTTTCAAAAGCCAAAAACAAAGAGAGAATCTTAAAGGTAGTAAGAGAGAAGCAAATTGTCACATACAAAGGATCCTGAATAATATTGCCAGCAGATTTTTTATCAGAAACTTTGATACATTCAAAATGCTCAAAGAAAAAACTATCAAGAATTCTATATACAGTAAAACTGTCCTTCAAGAATGAAGGAGAAATTACGACAAGCCCAGATAAAGAAGAGCTGAGGGGGTTCACTACCACTAGACCTGCCCTGCAAGAAACACTCAAGGGAGTGCTGCAGGGTGAAATGAAAGGACACTAGAAAGTAACTCAAAGTTGCATGAAGAAATAAAGATCTTAATAAAGCTAAATACACAGGCACTTCTAAAAGCTAGCATGAGGTCTCAATAGGTTTAAAAAGATAGATATCAGGCCGGCCCCGTGCCTTAGTGGTTAAATGCATGCACTCCGCTACTGGTGGCCCGGGTTCGGATCCTGGGCGCACACCGACGCACTGCTTCTCTGGCCATGCTGAGGCCGCGTCCCACATACAGCAACTAGAAGGATGTGCAGCTATGACATACAACTAACTACTGGGGCTTTGGGGAAGAAAAAAAAAAAAAGGAGGAGGATTGGCAATAGATGTTAGCTCAGAGCCGGTCTTCCTCAGCAAAAAGAGGAGGATTAGCATGAATGTTAGCTCAGGGCTGATCTTCCTCATGAAAAAAATAAAAAAAATAAAAAAAATAAAAAGACAGATATCATACAGAGCATCTTGTTCTACCACAGTGGAATGAAGTTAAAACCAATTAAATAAGGAAAACTGAAAAATTCACAAAATTGTGGAAATTAAACAACATACTCTTAAACAACTAATGAATCAAAGAAGAAATCACAAGGGAAATTAGAAAATACTTAGAGACAGGAGGAAGTCCAAGATGGTGGCATAGGAAGATCCTGAACTCACCTTCTCCAATGAACACATCAAATCTACAGCTATATATGGAACAATTTCCTCTGAAAAAGACCTAAAAACTAGCCGAACAGATGATAAAAGGGCCACATTTAGATGAGTAGGAGAAGCAGACATGTGGTCTTGCCAAAACCCCACCCCCAGTGTGGCAACCTACAATCGGGAAGGATCTCACAAATTCACAGCTTCTCCCTGAGGTATAGACGTTTGTGCCCCACATCAGGCATCCCGACCCTTGAGACCTATACCAGAGAGACAACCCTCACAAATGTCTGGCTTTAAAAACCAAGAGGGCTTAAGTCCAGGAGACCCAAAGGGCTGTAGGGAACTGAGATACTGCTCTTAAAGAGCTCACACACACACTCACTCACCCTAGGGCCCAGTGCAAAAGCAGCAGTTTGAAAAGCACCTAGATTATATGTGAAGGAGATTCATTTGCTAATCTTAAGGCATCTGCCAGAGGGGCAGGGGCCTGTTGGGACTCTGTCTGAAAACAGAGGTGCCAGTGGGCACCATTTTTACACTCTCCATCTATCTTGCTAGCTATGGTGGGTGTGCACAATCCCTGCAATCTTATGCTGCCCTGCTAAAGCCAGCAGGCATGCCCCACCCCTATGCTCTCCCAATGCCTTTCTAAAGCGGGTGAGCATGCCCCAGCCCTGCATTCCTCCTCTGCCTCACTAAAGCCAATGGGTGCACACAGTTTACGCAGGGGACACTCCTTGATCATCTGACTCTGGTGAAGACGAGGCTTGTATTCCTGGGTCCCATGAGACTATAACAATCAGAAAGACAGTTCTGGGCAGGCTACCAGCCTCAGGGCACAGCACAGACAGCAGACTGAAAAACACCCCCAGTCTTTCTGTGGAAAAGGCCTATTTACTTGTCCTGGAGCTTCAGCCTGAAGAACAGGCTTCAGGTTTGCCACACATCTAGAGGCTATGGAGGTGCTCTCAGGGAATATAGGCCTGGGGATGCCATCTTTGCACTCTCCTTCAACCTTGCTATAGTTCACTATGCTCCCAGAAAGGAGCTTATACACTCATCTAGAGTTCCAATTTTTGCAACTATTGCCCACGGGACACCTCTAAATTGCCTGGTCTGGAGGCCAGCAGGCTTTGCAATTGTGGTCCCACAGGACTGTATACATTTGCATGCTTTAAAAGCTGCTATCTGAGAGTCTGCCCTCCAATCAGCCTGAAACTAGATGCTGACTGAGATTCCCCACTTTGGGCATCTGACAGATCAAGACTGACAGGTCTTGGCACACCCTCAACAACTGGGACCTATCAATAATTAATCAGGCTGCTTAGACAATCACAAGGGTTCAAGAGACAACCAAGAGCTAGGGCAAGATTGAACAATAAAGTTCATCTCTTACACTAGGCCACTCTTTCAAGACTGGGAGAAGTAGCCGTTTTGCCTAATACATAGCAACAAACACAGAGAGTCAAGAAAAGTGAAGAAACAAAGGCATATGTTCCAAATGAAAGAACAAGATAAAACCTCAGGAAAAAAACTTAAAAAGTGGAGATAAGCAATACCTGATAAAGAGTTCAAACTAAGGGACATAAAGATGCTTCTTGAACTTGGGAGAAGAATAAGTGAACACAGTGAAAATTTCAACAAAGAGATAGAAAATATAAGAAAGTACCAAACAGAAGTCATGGAGCTGAAGAAAACAATAACTGAACTGAAAAGTACACTAGAGAGGTTCAAGAACAGATTTGATAAAGCAGAAGAAAGGATCAGTGATCTAGAAGACAGGGTAGTGGAACTTACCCAAATGGAGCAGCAAAAACGAATTGAAAAAAAAAGGATTTAAAAAATGGAAGATAGCTTAAGGAACCTATGGGACAACATCAAGTGGAATAACATTTGCGTTATAGGGGTCCCAGAAGGAGAAGAGGGAGAGAAAGGGACAGGAAACGTATTTGAAGAAATAATGACTGAAAACTTTCCTGACCTGAGGAAGGAAACAGACATCCAGATCCAGGAAGTCCAGAGAGTTCCAAATAAAAGGAACCCAAAGAGATCCACACCAAGACAGACTATAATTAAAATGTGAAAATTTAAAGATAAAAGAGAGAATCTTAAAAGTAGTAAGAGAAAAACAACTTGTTAGGTCCAAGGGAATCCACTTAAGATTATCAGCAGACATTTTAGCAGAAATTTGCAGGCCAGAAGGGAGTGACACAATATATTCAAAGTGCCAAAAGGAAAACACTTCCAACCTAGAATACTCTATCCGGCAAGGTTATCATTCAGAATTGAAAAAGAGATAAAGAATTTTCCAGACAAGCAAAAGCTAAAAGAGTTATCATGACTAAACCATCCTTACAAAAAATATTAAAGGACTTCTTTAAGCTGAAAAGAATAGGCACTTATTAGTAACAAGAAAACATATGAAGGTATAAATCTCCCTGGTAAAGGTAAACACAGTAATGACAGTGAATTACTTACTTATATAGCTAATATGAAGGTTAAAAGACAAAAGTAGTAAAAATAACTATAACTACAACAATTAGTTAATGGATACACAAAATAGAAAGATGTAAAATGTGACATAAAAAACATAAAATATAGGGTGGGGAAAGTAAAAATGTAGAGTTTTAGAATGTGTTCAAATTTAAGTTGCTATCAACTTAAAATAGGCTGTTATAAATATAGGCTGTTACATGTGAGCCTCATGGTAATCACAAAGCAAAAACCTACAGCAGATGTATAAAAGATAATGCAAAAGAAATCCAAGTGTAACACTAAAGAAAGTCATCAAACCACATGGGAAGAGAGTAAGAGAAGAAGAAAGGAACAGAGAAGAACTACAAAACAGTCAGAAAACAATGAACAAAATGGCAATAAGTACATACCTATCAATAATTACTTTAAATGTGAATTGACTAAATTCTCCAATCAAAAGACTAGACTAGCTGAATGAATAAAAGAAACAAGACCCATCTATATGTTGCCTACAAGAGACTCACTTTGGATGTAAGGACACATACAGACTGAAAGTGAAAGGATGGAAAAAGACATTCTAGGAAAATGTTAACCAAAAGAAAGCTGGGGTAGCTATACTTATATCAGACAAAATAGACTTTAAAACAAAGACTGTAATAAAAGACAGTTACATAACGATAAAGGAGTTAATCCAACAAGAGGATATAACATTTGTAAATATTTATGGACTCTACATAGGAGCACCTGAATATATAAAGCAAATGTTAACAGATCTAAAGAGAGAAATTGACAACAATACAATAACAGTAGGAGACTTTAATTCCACACTTACATCAACAGATAGATCATCCAGACAGAAATAGATACACACAGAACATTCCATTCAAAAGCAACAGATTATACATTATTCTCAAGTGCACATGGAACATTCTCCAGGATAAATCATATGTTAGGTCATAAAACAAGTCTTAATAAATTTAAGAAGATTGATATCATATCAAGCATCTTTTCCAAGTGCAACAGTATGAAACAATCAATTACAAGAAGAAAACTGGAAAATTCACAAATATGTGGAGATTAAACAACATGTTACTGAACAACCAATAGGTCAATGAAGAAATCAAAAGAGAAATCAAAAAATATCTTGAGACAGAAGAAAACGGAAATAGAACATACCAAAATCTATGGGATGCAGCAAAAGCAGTTCTAAGAAGGAAGTTCATAGCGATACAGGCCTACCTTCAGAAAACAAGAAAAATCTCAAATAAACAATCTAACTTTACACCTCTAGGAACTAGAAAAAGAAGAACAAATGAATCCCAAAGTTAGTAGAAGGAAAGAAATAACAAAGATCAAAATGGAAATAAATGAAAAAGACAATAGAACAAGTCAATGAAACTAAGAGCTGGTTCTTTGAAAAGATAAACAAAATTGACAAACCTTTAGCTGGACTCACTATGAAAAAAAAAGAGAGGACTCAAATAAATAAAATCAGAAATGAAAGAGGAGAAGTTACAACTGACATCACAAAACTGCAAAAGATCATAAGAGACTACTATGAACAATTATATGCCAATAAATTGGACAACCTAGAAGAAATGGATAAATTCCTAGAAGCATACAATCTTGCAAGACTGAATGATGAAGAAATAGAAAATCTGAATAGACCGGTTACTAGGAAGGAGATTGCATCAGTAATCAAAAAACCTCCCAACAAACAAAAACCAGGACCAGATGGTTTCACTGGTGAATTTTACCAAACATTCAAAGAAGATTTAATACCTATCCTTCTCAAACTCTTCCAGAAAATTGAAGAAGAGGGAACACTTCCAAACTCATTTTACAAGGCCAGCATTACCCTGATACCAAAACCAGACAAGGACACTACAAAAAAAGAAAATTACAGACCAATATCCTGATGAAGAACATAGATGCAAAAATCTTAGCAAACCAAATTCAGCAATACATTAAAAGTATCATGCACCATGATCAAGTGGGATTTATTCTAGGGAGGCAAAGATGGTTCAATATTTGCAAATCAATCAACATGATACACCGCATTAGCAAAATGACAGATAAAAATCATATGATCAACTCAATAGATACAGAAAAACTATTTGACAAAATTCCACATCCATTTATGATAAAAACTCTCAACAAAGTGGCTATAGAGTGAATTTACCTCAACATAATAAAGACCATATGAGATGAGCCCACACATAATATTATACTCAAAGATAAAATGCTGAAAGTTTTTCCTCTAAGATCAGAAACAAAACAAGGATGCCCATCCTCACCACTTTTGTTCAACATAGTATTGGAGGGTATTATGCTAAGTGAAATAAGTAATACAGATAAAGACAAATTCTGTATAATTTCACTTATATATAGAATCTAAAAAACAAAACAAATGAACAAGCAAAACAACAAAAAAATCATAGATATAGAGAATGGAATGGTGGTTGCCAGATGGAGGCAGTTTGGGGGGAAAAATGGGTGAAAGGGTTCAAGAGATACAAACTTTCAGTTATAAAATAAATAAGTCATGGGGATGTAATGTATAGCATGGTGACTATAGTTGATAATATTGTAGTGCATATTTGAAAGCTACAAAGAGAGTAAATCTTAAAAATTCTCATCACAAGAAAAAAACAATTTTGTAACTTTGTATGGTAATGGATTGTAACTAGACTTATCGTGGTGATCATTTCACAGTGCATACAAATATTGAATCACTATGTTGTACACCTGAAAGTAATATAATGTTACATGTCAATTATACTTCAATAGAAAAAAATTAAAAAATAAAATTAAAAAAATACTTAGAGACAAATGAAAATGAAAACACAACATACTAAAAGTTATGGGACACAATAAAAGCAGTGCTAAGGGGAAAATTTGTAGTTATGAACACTTACACTAAAAAACAAGAAGGATCTCAAATAAACAACCTAACTTTACAACTTAAGGAACTAAAAAAAGAAGAACAAACTAAACCCAAAGCTAGCAGAAGGAAAGAAATAATAAAGATTAGAACAAATTTAAAAGAAATAGAGAATAGAAAAACAACAGAAAAAATCAATGAAACTAAAAGTTGGTTCTTCAAAAAAATCAGTAAAATTGACAAAACTTAACCTAGATGGACTAAGAATAAAGGATAGAAGACTCAAATTACTAAAATCAGAAATGAAAGTGAGGATATTATTAATGATTCTACAGAAATAAAAAGGATTCTAAGAGAGTACTATGAACAATTGTACACCACTAAATAGGATAACCAAGAAAAAACAGACAAATTCCTAGAAATACAAAACCTACCAAGACTAAATCACAAGGAAATAGGAAATCTGAATAGATCTGTAACTAGGAAGGAGATTGAATCAGTAATCAAAAATCTCCCAACAAAGAAAAGCTCTAGACCCAATGGCTTCAAATCTACCAAACATTAAAAGAAGAACTAATACCAACCATTCTCAAACTTTTCCAAGAAGTTGAAGAGGGGGGAGCACTTCTTAACTCATTCTATGAGGTCTCCATTACCCTGATACCAAAACCAAATAAAGACACTACGAGAAAAGAAAACTACAGGCCAATATCCGTTATGAACATTGACGTAGAAATCCTCAACTATATACTAGCAAACTGAACTCAGCAGCATATTAAAAAAGATTATACACCATGAGTAAGTGGGATTTATTCCTGGAATGCAAGTATGGTTCAACGTACAAAAACCAATCAATGTAATATACCAACACAAACAGGACAAAAACACATTATCATCTCAATTAATATAGAAAAAGCATTTGACAAAATCCAACACCCTTTCATGATAAAAACACTCAAAAAACAAGAAATAGAAGAAAACTACCTTAACATAATAAAAGCCATATATGAAAATCCCATAGCAAACATCATAGTCAACAGTGAAAGACTGAAAGCTTTTCCTCTAAGATCAGGAATAAGGCAAGGATGCACACTTTAACTACATTATTCTACATAAACCTGGAAGTTCTAGCCAGAGTAGGAGGCGAGAAAAAGAAATAAAAGGCATCCAAATTGGAAATGAAGAATTAAATTTATCTCCGTTCACAGAAGATATGATCTTATATGTAGAAAACCATAAATATTCCATAAAAAAGTGTTAGAATTAATAAATGAATTTAGCAAAGTAGCAGGATACAAAGCCAACACACAAAAATCAATTGCATTTCTATACACTAACAATGAACAATCTGAAAAGGAAAATACGAAAACAGTCCCAATTATGATAGCATCAAAAAGAATAAAATACCTAGGAATTAACTTACCTGAGGAGGTGAAAGACTTGTACAATGAAAACTGCCAAACATTCCTGGAAGAAATTAAAGACATAAATAAATGGAACATGGAAATTCCATGTTTATGGATTGGAAGATAAGATTGTTAAAATGTCAATACTATCCAAAGCAATCTACATATTCAATGTAATCTCTATCAAAATCCCAATAACCTTTTTTTGCAGAAATAGAAAAACCCATCCTATAATTCATATAGAATCTCAAGGAACTCTGAATAACCAAAACAATCTTGAAAAATAAGAACAAAACTGGAAGACTCACTGATTTCAAAACTGACTACAAAACTATAGGAATCAATACAGTGTGGTACTGGCATAAAGACAGACATGTAGACCAAGAGAATAGAAGAGAGAGCCCAGAAGTAAACCCTTGCAGATATAGTCAAACGATTTTTGACAAATGTGCCAAGACCATTCAATGGAGAAAGGACAGTCTTTTCAACAAATGGTTCTGGGAAAACTGGATATCCATATGCAAAAGAATGAAGTTGGACCCTTACCTAACACCATGTACAAAAATTAACTCCAAATGGATCAAAGACCTAAATGTAAGACCTAAAACAATGAAACTCTTAGAAGAAAACATAGGACAAAGACTTCACCACGTTGGATCTGGCAATGATGTCTTGGATATGACACCATAAGCACAAGTAACAAAAGAAAATAGACAAATTGGACTTCATGAAAATTTAAAAAATTTGTGCATCTGAAAGACACAATCAACATATTAAAAAGGAAACCCAAAGAATGGGAAAAAATGTTTGTAAATCATATATCTGATAAAAAGGATTAATATCCAGAATATATACAGAACTCCTAAAACTCAACAACAAAAAAACAAATGATCTGGTTCAACAATGGATAAAGGACTAGAGTAAACATTTCTCCAAAGAAGATATACAAATGGCCAATAAGCACATGAAAAGATGCTCAGTATCACTAATGGTTAGGCAAATACAAATTAAAACCACAGTGAGATACTGCCTCACACCCATTAGGATGGCTACCATCAAAAAAACAGAACAACAAGTGTAGGCGAGGATATGGAAATATTGGAACCCTTGTGTACTTTTGGTGAGAATGTAAAACGGTATAGTTGCTGTGGAAAACAGTTCCTCAAAAAATTAAAAATAGAATTACCATATGATCCAGCAGTTCCACTTCTGAGTACATACCCAAAAGAATTGAAAACAGGGTCTCAAAGAGGTATTTGTACACCCAAGAGATATTTGTACACCCATGTTCATAGTAGCAATATTCACAATAGCTAAAGTGTGAGAGCAACCAAAGTGTCTGTCAGTGAATAAATGGATAAGCAAACTGTGGTATATATGTACCATGGAATACTATCCAGCCTTAAAGAGGCAGGAAATTCTGTAATATGCTACAACATGGATGGACCTTGAGGATATTATGCTAAGTGAAAGAAGCCACTCACAAAAAGACAAATACTGTATGATTCCACTTATATGAGGTACTTAGAGTAGTCAAAATCATAGAGACAGAAAGTAGAATGGTGGTTGCCAGGGAATCAGGGAATGGGGAGTTATTGTTTAATGAATATAGAGTTTCAGTTTTACAAGATGAAAAGAATTATGGTGATGGATGGTGCTGATGTTTGTACAACATTATGAATGCATTTAACACCACTGAACTGTACACTTAAAAACGGTTAAGAAGGTAAGTCTTATGTTATGTGTATTTTACCACAATAAAAAATTGAAAAAAAGGGCTGTTTTAAGCTATTAATTTTGTGATAATTTTTTATGCAGTAAAAGAAACACAATTACTAACTTCATTTTCTTAGATGAATAAACTGCTGCTTAAAGAATTTAAATAACTTATTCAAGTTTATATGGCTATGAGTAACAGAGATGGGTTTAGACCCACGCAGTAGAGAAAGAGTCCAAGATTTTAACTATGAATGTGTACTGTCTGCCTTTTAAAAATTGTTATAAGTAAGTTGGAGAGATTGGTTGATTTTCAAAGAATTAAAAAGGTTATTACTTCTCTGATAATAGATCACATTTAGGACATGACATTGAACAGATTTTGTTCTGCATTTAAGGTTTTGTATCTACTTATCCGTGAGAATGCACTTTAAAAATTTTGTAACGTTAAGGTTTTTTTTGTTGTTGTTTATTTGGTTTTGATAGGGCATTATTCATAATAGGATCCAACAAGAAGGAAAAACTGTATTTAAAAAAAGTACTAGCAGAGTAATAAAATAAAAGCCAGATAATATAGAGTGAAGTACCTCTAATTACACACAGAATAAAGTACTTAGAGTTTTTACACATTAAAGAAGCATGCACTGAAATCCCACAATAGATCCGTATTGCACACAGAATAAAGTACTATCCCCTGATCAGCTGCAACATGCATTTAGAGCTTCATTTTCAACTACTTGTCTTTACAACCTTTCTATTCCTGACTACTAATGGTTTCAAAATGCCTGGTGCTTTTCTGTGTCTGTACCTCCACTCACACTGCATCCAAATGAAATTATCTTCCTCTTCTTCTTTGCCTCTATAGCTTTAACTCACTTTTTAAAGCAGAGCTCAAATTCTACCTTGTTGTAAAACATTTCACCATAAAAATCCCTACTTGAAATGGTTTCTCTCTCTTTCGTCTCTGTTGATATTTATTGTCTACATGAATTCATCATTACTTTGTAGAATTATGAGTATTCAATTCAATTCCTTAAATATTTATGAAATTTCTAGGTACTGTGCCAGACTCTAGAGAGAAAATAGGGAAATAAAACACAGTCCCTGCCTTCAAAGAGTTATTTCTCAGTTAATTAATAGCTATTTGAATGACAAATACCTGAGATTCCAAAGTAAATTTAAAAAACATAAGTTAGGTTTCAAATAGGAAAAGCTTTCATAATTTAATGGGAAGAATAAACATTTATTTTAAAAGTAAGCTTTGAACTTTAAACAAAAATAAACACACTTTCTTATAGAACAGAGAAATAGGTCCCAGGCTCTAAAGCTCTGCGTGTGAGGTCAATACTTTCCTTAGAGTGAATAAAAATGGAAAAGCAAATATTTGGTACTGGGACACAAAATTTGAACAGATTATGGTTGAGGCAGAAAATGTCAATTGAGGAAATAAATTATGTTAAGAAAACATATTTCTTTATTAAAGGTGATAAAAGAGAAAGAAGAAAGATTCATCATCAAAACATCTTGTCTCCCTAAATTAATATATGCAAAGACAGCAACAAGTGTTTTTCTAGAGCTAGTGATTCTGAAGTTCATATATAAAAGTAATTAAAGGGGCCGGCCAGGTGGCTTGGTGGTTAAGTGCGCGCGCTCCGCTGCTGGCAGCCCGGGTTTGGATCCCGGGCGCGCACCGACGTACCACTTCTCTGGCCATGCTGAGGTCGCGTCCCATGTACAGCAACTAGAAGGATGTGCATCTATGACATACAACTATTTACTGGGGCTTTGTGGGGGAAAAATAAATAAATTTAAAAAAATTAAAAAAAAAAAGAAATTAAGGAGGCTGTTTCTACCAGATAAAACATATTATAAATACTATAATTACCCAATATTTGAAAGCGTATGGTATGGGTACATGAATAGACAGCCCAATGACAACAAATAGAAAGTCCAAAAATACGTGCAAACATAGGAACTCTTAAGTGTTTTTTTTTTGTTTTTTTTTTTTTGTTTTTTTTTTTTTTGTTATAAAATATGCTTTATTTATTTTTTTTTTTTTTTATTGCAGTAACATTGGTTTATAACATTGCAAAAATTTCAGGTGTACATCATTGTACTTCTATTTCTGCATGGACTACATCATGTTCACCACCAAAATACTAATTACAACCCATCACCACACACATGTACCGAATTATCCCTTTCACCCTCCACCCTCCCCCCTTCCCCTCTGGTAACCACCAATCCAATCTCTGTCCCTATGTGTTTCTTTATTGTTGTTATTATCTACTACTTAATGAAGGAAATCATACGGTATTTGGCCTTCTCCCTCTGACTTATTTCACTTTGCATTATACCCTCAATGTCCATCCATGTTGTCACAAATGGCTGGATTTCGTCGTTTCTTATGGCTGAGTAGTATTCCATTGTGTATATATACCACAGCTTCTTTATCCATTCCTCCCTTGATGGGCACTTAGGTTGCTTCCAAGTCTTGGCTATTGTGAATAAGGCTGCAATGAACACAGGGGTGCATGTACCTTTGCAAATTGGTGTTTTCAAGTTCTTTGGATAAATACCCAACAGTGGAATAGCTGGATCATATGGTAGTTCTATCCTTGATTTTTGAGGAATCTCCATACTGTTTTCCATAGTGGCTGCACCAGTTTGCACTCCCACCAGCAGTGTATGAGAGTTCCCTTCTCTCCACATCCTCTCCAACACATGTTGTTTCCTGTCTTGTTAATTATAGCCATTCTGACAGGCGTGAGGTGATATCTCATTGTAGTTTTGATTTGCATTTCCCTGATAGTTAGTGATTTTGAACATCTTTTCATGTGTCTGTTGGCCATCTGTATATCTTCTTTGGAGAAATGTCTGTTCAGGTCTTTTGCCCATTTTTTAATTGGGTTGGTAGTTTTGTTGTTGAGATGCATGAGTTCTTTATATATTTTGGAGATTAAGCCCTTATCAGATGTATGGTTTGCAAATATCTTCTCCCAATTGTTAGGTTGTCTTTTTCGTTTTGTTGATGGTTTCCTTTGCTGTGCAGAAGCTTTTTAGTTTGATGTAGTCCCATTTGTTTATTTTTTCTATTGTTTCTCTTGCCCGGTCAGATGTGGTGTTAGAAAAGATGTTGCTAAGACCGATGTCGAAGAGCGTACTGCCTATGTTTTCTTCTAGAACTTTCACAGTTTCAGGTCTTACATTCAAGTCTTTAATCCATTTGGAGTTAATTTTTGTGTATGGTGTAAGGTAAGGATCTACTTTCATTTTTTTGCATATGGCTATCCAGTTTTCCCAACACCATTTGTTGAAGAGACTTTCTTTTCCCCATTGTATGTTCTTGGCTCCTTTGTCAAAGATTAGCTGTCCATAGATGTGTGGGTTTATTTCTGGGCTTTCGATTCTATTCCATTGATCTGTGTG
This sequence comes from Ceratotherium simum simum, assembly GCF_057802395.1. Lineage (NCBI taxonomy): Eukaryota > Metazoa > Chordata > Mammalia > Perissodactyla > Rhinocerotidae > Ceratotherium > Ceratotherium simum. The sequence goes on along the minus strand of NC_141909.1, from coordinate 72,654,249 downwards.
TCTGTTTTTGTGCCAGTACCATGCTGTTTTGGTTACTATAGCTTTGTAGTATATTTTGATATCAGGGAGTGTGATACCTCCAGCTTTGTTCTTTTTCTCAGGATTCCTTTAGCTATTCGGGGTCTTTTGTTGTTCCATATGAATTTTAGGATTCTTTGTTCTATTTCTGTGAAAAATGTTGTTGGAACTTTGATAGGGATTGCATTGAATCTATAGATGGCTTTAGGAAGTATGGACATCTTAACTATGTTAATTCTTCCAATCCAAGAGCACGGAATATCTTTCCATTTCTTTGTGTCTTCTTCAATTTCTTTCAGAAATGTTTTATAGTTTTCGGTGTACAGATCTTTCACCTCTTTGGTTAAGTTTATTCCCAGGTATTTTATTCTTTTTGTTGCAATTGTAAATGGGATGGTATTCTTAATTTCTCTTTCTGCTACTTCGTTGTTAGTGTACAGAAATGCAACTGATTTTTGTATGTTGATTTTGTATCCTGCAACTTTCCCATATTCGTTTATTACTTCTAAAAGTTTTCTGGTGGATTCTTTAGGGTTTTCTATATATAAAATCATGTCATCTGCAAATAGTGACAGTTTCACTTCTTCCTTTCCAATTTGGATCCCTTTTATTTCTTTCTCTTGCCTGATTGCTCTGGCTAGGACTTCCAATACTATGTTAAATAGGAGTGGTGACAGTGGGCATCCTTGTCTGGTTCCTGTTCTTAGAGGGATAGCTTTCAGTTTTTCACCATTGAGGATGATATTAGCTGTGGGTTTCTCATATATGGTCTTTATTATGTTGAGGTACTTTCCTTCTATACCCATTTTATTCAGAGTTTTTATCATAAATGGATGCTGGATCTTGTCAAATGCTTTCTCTGCATCTATTGAGATGATCATGTGATTTTTGTTCTTCATTTTATTAATGTGGTGTATTACGTTGATTGATTTGCGAATGTTAAACCATCCCTGCATCCCTGGAATAAATCCCACTTGATCATGGTGTATAATCTTTTAACGTATTGTTGTATGCGATTTGCTAGTATTTTGTTGAGGATTTTCGCATCGATGTTCATCAGTGATATTGGCCTGTAATTTTCTTTTTTGTGTTGTCCTTGTCTGGTTTTGGTATCAGGGTAATGTCAGCTTCGTAGAATGAGTTAGGAGCTTCCCCCTCCTCAATTTTTGGAAGAGTTTGAGAAGGATAGGTATTAAGTCTTCTTTGAATGTTTGGTAGAATTCACCAGGGAAGCCGTCTGGTCCTGGACTTTTATTTTTGGGGAGGTTTTTGATTACTGTTTCGATCTCCTTACTGGTGATTGGTCTATTCAAATTCTCCACTTCTTCTTGATCCAGTTTTGGAAGGTTGTATGATTCTAAGAATTTATCCATTTCTTCCAGATTGTCGAATTGGTTGGCATATAGTTTTTCATAGTATTCTCTTATAATCTTTTGTATTTCTGAGGTGTCTGTTGTAACCTCTCCTCTTTCATTTCTGATTTTACTTATTTGTGCCTTCTCTCTTTTTTTCTTGGTGAGTCTAGCTAAAGGTTTGTCTATTTTGTTGATCTTTTCAAAGAACCAGCTCTTGGTTTTATTAATTTTTCTTGTTTTTTTGTTCTTTTTTTCATTTATTTCTGCTCTGATTTTTATTATTTCCCTTCTTCTACTGATTTTGGGCTTGGTTTGTTCTTCTTTTTCCAGTTCCTTTAGGTGCATTTTTAGATTGTTTATTTGAGATTTTTCTTGTTTGTTGAGATAGGCCTGTATCGCTATAAACTTCCCTCTTAGAACCGCTTTTGCTGTATCCCATAAATTCTGGCATGTCGTATTTTCATTTTCATTTGTCTCCAGGTATTTTTGTTTTCTTCTTTGATTTCTTCGTTAACCCAGTCGTTGTTCAGTAGCATTTTGTTTAATCTCCATGTATTTGTGGCTTTTCTGATTTTCTTCCTATAGTTGATTTCTAGTTTCATACCGTTGTGGTCAGAAAAGATGCTTGGTATTATTTCAATCTTCTTAAATTTATGGAGACTTGTTTTGTGGCCTAATATGTGATCAATCCTGGAGAATGTTCCATGTGCATTTGAAAAGAACGTGTATTCTTCGGTTTTGGATGGAATGCTCTGTATATATCTACTAGGTCCATCTGTTCTAAGGTGTCGTTTAAGGCCAATGTTTCCTTATTGATCTTCTGTTTGGATGATCTATCTGTTGGTGTAAGTGGAGTGTTAAAGTCCCCTACTATTATTGTGTTACTGTCTATTTCTGTTTTTATGTCTGTTAATAATTGCTTTATATATTTAGGTGCACCTACATTGGGTGCGTAGATATTTACAAGTGTTATATCCTCTTGTTGGATTGTTCCCTTGATCATTATGTAATGCCCTTCTTTGTCTCTTTTTACAGTTTTTGTTTTAAAGTCTATTTTGTCTGATATGAGTACTGCTACCCCAGCTTTCTTTTCATTGCCATTTGCGTGGAGTATCTTTTTCCATCCCTTCACTTTCAGTTTGTGAGTGTCTTTAGGTCTGAAGTGTGTCTCTTGTATGCAGCATATATATGGGTCTTGTTTTTTTATCCAGTCAGCCACGCTATGCCTTTTAATTGGGGCATTTAGTCCATTGACGTTTAAAGTAGCTATTGATAAGTATGTACTTACTGCCATTTTTTAACTTTTTTATTTTTTTTTCCTCAGTGTTTAAGTAGTCCTTCTCTGTTCCTTACTTCTTCTATACAGAATTGATGGTCACTTTAGTTTGACCTCTGTCTGAAAGCTGTACTCTTTAACTACCCTCCTCCCTCCTTTTATGTTTTTGATATCATATCTAACCTCTTTTTGTGCATTTGTATCCATTACGTTCTAATCGTGGAAATAGATAATTTTTCCTATTTGTGGTCTTCTCTTTTCCCCTTAAATCAGTCCCTTTAACATTTCTTGTAACACTGGTTTCTTGGTGACAAACTCCTTTAATTTTTGCTTATCTGGGAAAATTTTGATCTCTCCTTCCATTTTGAACGATAACCTTGCTGGGTAGAGTATTCTTGGCTGTAAGTTTTTTCCTTTTAGCACTTTAAATATATCGTGCCATTCTCTTCTAGCCTGTAAGGTTTCTGCTGAGAAGTCAGCTGATAGCCTTATGGGGTTTCCTTTGTATGTAACTTGACATTCTCTTGCAGCTTTTAGGATTCTCTCTTTATCTTTAATTCTGGACATTTTGATTATGATGTGTCTTGGTGTGGGCCTCTTTGGGTTTATCTTGTTTGGGGCTCTCTGTGCCTCCTGTACCTGGATGTCTGTTTCCTTCCTTAGGTTAGGGAAGTTTTCATCTATTATTTCTTGAAATAGATTCTCTGCCCCCTTGTCTCGCTCTTCTCCTTCCGGGACACCTATAACACGGATGTTAGTGCGCTTGATGTTGTCCCAGAGGTCCCTTAGACTGTCCTCACTCTTTTTAATTCTTTTCTCTTTTACCTGTTCACCTTGGGTAATTTCTTCTAGTCTTTCTTCCAGCTCACTGATCCGTTCTTCTGTATCCTCTACTCTGCTTTTGAGTCCCTCTAATGAGTTTTTCATTTCCAGTATTGTATTCTTCATTTCTGATTGGTTCTTTTTATATCTTCCATTTCTTTGTTGACATTCTCACTGAGTTCATCTATTCTTCTCCCCAGATCAGTGAGCATCCTTAACACTCTTAGTTTGAACTCTCTGTCAGGTAGGTTGCTCATTTCTGTTTCACTTAGTTCCTTTTCTGGGGTTTTGTCCTGTTCCCTTACTTGGAATGTATTCTTTTGCCTCCTCATTTTGCCTCTTTCCCTGTGCTTGTGTCTACGTATTAGGTAGGTCAGCTACGTCTCCTGCTCTTGGATAGGTGACCTTATGTAAGTGATGGCTTAGGAGGCTTCCAGTGTGCTTCCCTCAGTTCTCAATGTTCCAGGGGTGGCCCCTATGTGGGCTACGTGTGTCCTTCTATTGTGGCCTGTTAGCTCTCCCTATAGGCGCCCAGGGAGGCTGAGTTATGCTCCTGGCCAGCTGTTGTAATGCTCAGCTGCTTGTAGTTGTTGTGGGCCCTTCAGTCCCTTTATCAGGTGAGGGGAGCCCCAGCACAGTTGGCTGTAAGTTCTAATACCACATTTGTGTTGCAGTATTTCTTTTAAGTGAGTAGGCCCCCAGTGTGGCAGGTTGTTAGGCTCAGGGCCTTAGAATTGCTGTAAACCTCTAGCCTATTAGGTCTCTTGTCAGCTCTCTGAGGATTGCAGCTGGGTGGGGCTGGCCTCAGGCACAGGAGCACCCAATTGTTTCAGGCTTTGGAAGGTGGGGCAAACCTCCTATGTGGGTCTTTGAGAAGCACAAGTCATCTGCAGCTGACAAGCCCTGCCGCCCAGAGGTCCACACACACAGTCAACACAGTCCTGCCCCGTGTGAGCGCCCCGACCTCCCCAAGCGGACCCAGTCTCTCCACGGCGGGAGCCCCACACACTCCGCCACCACCCCACACTCTCCACCCGCTCCTTGTGCACACCCTGCCCCGCTCAAGTCAGCTCAGTTGCCAGGCTGCAGAAAATCCAGTCACCAATCTGTGCAGGCCCACACGTTGCCTGAGGGCTTGTTGTTAGGTGGGGCCAGTCTCTAGGGTGGGCTGCCTGCCATGGCTGAGCTGGATTAAATTGGTGCTCTAGCGGGTGGAGCAGACCCTGGGCTAGCAGGTCTCAGGGAAAACTCCAATGGCGTCTGTGTCAGCACGCTCACACCAGGCCACAACAATGGCCGCCGCCAATGTCCCAGTCCCTGGAGAGGTCTCACCCCTCACCGAGATGCACTCAGGGCCTATTAGGTGAGTCTCTTGTCACCAAAGCAGTGTGCACCTTTCTTTCTGGTGATTTTAGGATGCTTTCTGGAACGGGTGAGTTTGTGCGCGGGCCCTTTAAGAGCCAGTTTTAGTTTCTTTGTGAACCGGGTTTTCTGGGGGTGCTCCCCAATGCTTTAGTAGCAGGCAAGGTCAGATATTATGCCACTGGTGTCGATTGTGCTGGGTCCACAAAATGCCCACAGCGGGGGCGCTCCCCGGCTCAGGGCCCCGCGCCTCCAGGGAGGCTGCGTACCTGTGAGCTGCTCCCGGCGGCCGTGACGCTGGCGGCTTGTGAAGGCGGCGTTTTTCCTCTCCGGAAGGGAGTCTCTGCCTCTTCCACCCCAGTTAGGATTGTCCGTTGTTGCAGGAGTTCCTCTCATCCAGTTTTCAGTTCTGTCTCAGGGGTAATTTTTCCACGAGTAGTTGTAAATTGGCTGTGTCCGCGGGAGGAGGTGAGTTCAGAGTCTGCCTACGCCGCCATCTTGACTCCGCCTCCGGAACTCTTAAGTGTTTAAATGTATTATCTTGAATCAATTTGGAAAACATAGACTTCTTAAAAATGGATTTTATATAACTAGTTGGCCACCGGGAAAAAACTAAAGTTGAGTCCATATTGCCTACTTACAAAGATAAACTCCAAAATGTCAGCGATTTATATGTAAAAAAATGAGATTATGACTTCTGCCTTGGGGAAGATGGAATAGATATACTTTTCCCTATTATTCCTGTTAAGTACAACTAAAAACCCTTGGTATTATATATAAAGCCAAATGTAAGAAGACTCTGAGAGGTAGAGTGAAGACGCAGACCAGAGACTGTGGGACCAAAGGAATGAAACAGAGGCACATTTCATGGATTTCCTTTTTGCTTCATATATTTCAGACTTGGAACTAACGAAGCTGGCAATCCAGAAACACCAATTAGTGAAGACAAGAAAACCCTCAACAAAAACTTGTTCTCTCTAGCCAAGGGAACAGGAAAGGGGCAGCCTAGCAAGACTACAAACTATTACATAATAACTACTCTATTCCAGCCAAACACCACAGAAAGTACTTTGGCCCCATTCCCACCCATGCCCACAAAGGCAGAATGAGGAACCCAGACTTCCATCTTTGCTGTGCTGTAATGAGGTGCCCCAAGACACCCCCAATGTAGGATGCTGTTAGAGAAAGCTAAGTAGGGAGCTGGGACTTTTATCCCCACTGGATGGTAATGAAGGCCCCCCGCAGCCCCACGGTATCAGTGATCATTGTGAGGACACTGGATTTCCACCTCCACCCAGAAGTAATGAAGCTCCTTTTCTCCCACACACAGGGGTAGTGTCAGAGGAGGCCTAGCAGAGAGTGAGAATGTTCACCAGTGCCCATCCCCCTGTGATTAAGTGGAGGCCATGTGGGGAGCAGGAATGAGGCACTCCTAACCTCAGCCAGGGTAATATCAGCGGAGACCATTTGGGGAGTGGGAACTCTCACCTCTTAGCAGTAGTAATGAGAGGATTCTCACCCATTTGTTGTCAATAGAAGCCTAGTGGGGACCCTGGACTTCTACTCCATCTGGCACTAATGAAGTGGGACCACCTTTTCCCTCTTCTCTTGCCAGAGTATTGTCACAGGAAGCCGCTGCAACAAATGGGTTAAAAAGATACAAAATCTCATAATATAATACTCAAAATGTCCAGATTTCAATTGAAACATCAGTAGTTCTTCATACAAAAAACCAGGAAATCTAAACTTGAATTAAAAAAAAAAAAATACGTGCAAACAAGATGACAGGAGTGTTAGAGTTATCTTACAAAGATTTCTAAAGCAGTCATCATAAAAATGTTTCAGTGAGCAATTATGAACAGGCTTGAAACAAAAGAAAAAGTAGAAAGTCTCACTAAAGGAATAAAAGATACTAAAAGTAACCAAATGGAAATTTTAGGACTAAAAAATACAGCAAATAAACTAAAAAATTCAATGGATGGGCTCAAAAGCAGAATGAAGGGAACAGAAAGAAAGAATCAATGAATTTGAAGGTAGAAAAATATTAGAAATATCAGAAATTATTTAATATTACTAGAGAAATAAAATACACCAGAAAAAAATGATGAACAGGGTCTCAGACCTGTGGGACTATAGCAAAAGATCAAACATTTTTTTGTCATAGGAGTCCCAGAAGGAGAGGACAAAGACAGTGAAGCTGAAAAAGTATTTGAAGAAATATTGGATGAAAACCTTCCAAATTGGCAAAAGACATAAAACTACAGATTCAAGAAGCTGAGCAAATCCAAAACAGGATATACCCAAAGAATCATAAGCCAAGACACATCACAGTCAGCCTTCTGAAAATTAAAGACAAAAAACAAAACCATTTTGAAAGGTGCAAAAGAGAAATGACTCCTTACCTATAGGGAAAACTATTTGAATGACTGCAGAGTTCTTACTAAAAAATTGTAGAGAACAGAAGGAAGTGGCACAACATTTCTCAAGTGCTGAAAGAAGGGCTGCCAACTCAAAATCCTATATGAAGCAAAAATATCTTTCAGGAAAAATGGGGAAATGAAGACACTCTGAGATGAAGAAAAACTAGGAGAATTTGTTGCCAGAACTACCCTGGAAGATTGGATGAAGGAAGGTTTCTAAACAGAAAGGAAATTATAGTAGAAGGAATCTTGGCATATCAGGAAGGAAGAAAGAATAACAGCAAGAGCAAATATATGAGTGATTCTACCATTGAGTTTTCTAAATGAGGTTTGATGGTTGAAGCAAAAATTATAATAATATCTGGGTGGTTCTAAACGTATGTAGAGGAAATACTTGAGATCCTTATAATATAAATGGGAGCGATTAAAGGAATGTAAAGGGAGATAGGATTTCTAGCTTCGTTCTAACTGGTAAATGTCAACACTAGTAGATTATTGTTTTAATAGTACCCAGGGTTTGTTTTAATCAGGTATGGTAAGACATGTAGACAGAGAAATAACTGTCACAAAGGAGGAAATTTTTATACTCACAGATCCCTAGAAACAGGAGGCTTGGCACATCAGGTAGGGTCACATGGGGAAGCACCGTGGTTGGTCAGGAGGCAGAGAAAGTGAGGGGAAAATGTGGCCAAGAGCCTTTATTGTGCTTTCTGTGGGAAAAGCAAGGTGAGGCAGTGTAATCAGGCTTAGTACTGACTGGTTTGAATAATTTCAGTGAGCTCTGGGGTATAGGGGCTGTCTCTTGAGTTGTCTGGTACCTGGCCCTGGCGTGGTTAGGGCAGGCAGATAGTAGCTTGGAGTGTAGGAGTGTAAGAGTTGGATAAAGGAGGTGATGGGGGGTATGGGCTATGGATTGATTAGTTTGCGTATGAAAGGCATGTTTGCAGGTGAATCATTTGCTGTCTCTATGAATTAGCTAACCCTGGAGGGGGCAGTCCCTCCAGGATCAGCAAGGCCCCAAGATGTCAAACCATCAAACACAGAAACTAGGAAATGTGGTTACTACAACTGTGGTTACTACTATGTATATACGATATATTATGCATTACATATGTTATGTATATATAATGTAATAATTAGAGCAACAACTAAAAAAAACTGATGGACAGAAATATGCACTCAAAAACATTTATGAGATATCACAATGTAATTCTAAAATATTTTCAAGTAACCAAAAGGAAGACAGGAAAAAGAAAACAGGGAGATGAAAAACGGAGAGAACAAAAAGGAAAAAATTAAAATGAAAGAAATATCTGGTTTTAGCTCTAATGTACAAATTGCTTAGAAGTCATCATTTCCATGCTGCCAAAAAAAAAAAAGCTGAGCAAATGAAAATCAATGACTTTTCTTGGACCCTGCAGAGAATTAAGGTCACAGGGAAAACTGCCACCTTGAAATCTGGGGAGACAGGCCAATCTAGAGAGTCATAAATAAGATTTGCTCAATAGGAGGTCGGTCCCTAAGGAATTACAGACATTATAGTTGGTAGACAAAGGTTTTAAGGCAACTGTCTTAAATATGCTCAAAGAACTAAATGACATCATGGACAAAGAGCTAAAGGAATCCAGGGGAACAATGTACGAACAAATAGAAAATATCAATAAAGAGACAGAAATTATAAATAGGTACCAAACAGAAATTCTGGAGCTGAAAATTCCAACAACTGACATGAAAATGCACTAGAAGATTGCAATAGCAGATAGCAGGCAGAAGAAAGAATCAGCAAACTTGAAGATAGGTCATTTTAAATCTCCCAGTCTCAGGAGCAGAAAGAAAAAAGGAATGAAGAAAAATGACCAGAGCCTAAGAGACCTGTGGGACACCATCTAGTATACCAACATATGCATAATGGAAACTCTAGAAGGAGAGGAGAGAGAGAAAGGGGCAGAAAGAATATTTGAAGAAATAATGACTGAAAACTTCACAAATTTGATAAAAGACATTAATCTACACATTCAAGCACCTCAACAGATTCCAGAAGGATAAATGCAAAGAGGTCTACACTGAGACATTATAATCAAATTGTTGCAAGACAAAGACAAAGAGAGAATCTTCCAAATCTCATGACAGAAGATTTGTTGCCTAGAAGGAATCCTCAATACAGCAGATTTCTCATCAGAAGCTGTGGAGGCCAGAAGGGAGTGAGATGAGATGACATTTTTGAGGTGCTGAAAGAAAAAAAAAACCTGTCAACTGAGAATGCTGTATCTGTCAAAACTGTCCTTTAAAATTGAAGGAAAAATTAAGACACTCCTAGATAAACAAAAACTGAGGAAGTTCATCGCTAGTAGACTTGCCCCACAAGAAATGCTAAAAGAAATCCTTCAGTGAAAATGAAAAGCACCGGGCCAGCCCCGTGGCTTAGTGGTTAAGCACGCGCGCTCCGCTACTGGCGGCCTGGGTTCAGATCCTGAGCGTGACCGATGCACCGCTTCTCCAGTCATGCTGAGGCAGCGTCCCACATACAGCAACTAGAAGGATGTGCAGCTATGACATACAACTATCTACTGGGGCTTTGGGGAAAATAAAGGAGGAGGATTGGCAATAGATTAGCTCAGAGCCGGTCTTCCTCAGCAAAAAGAGGAGGATTAGCATGGATGTTAGCTCAGGGCTGATCTTCCTTACAAAAAAAAAAAAAGAAAAGCACTAGACAGTGGCTTGAAGCCTTACAAAGAAGTAAAGTACTCCAGTAAAAGGTCCTACATAGTTAAATGTAAAAGCTAGTATTCTTGTGCTTCCATTTTGTAATTCCTCTTTTATGATTTTAAAAATAAATGTAAAACCAGTCATTATAAAAGTGAGACCTGAGAATCAGCATTTCTGTCAAGTTCCCAGGGGATGCTGATGCTGCTGGACCGGGGACCACACTTGGAGAACAGCTGCTCGATAGGATGCTTCTCTGGCAGAATGGAAGTGAGCTCTAGTTCAGATCAGTGATTCACCCTTCAACTCCGGAACCGGGTATCTGTGTAATCATCACGTAGACACCACCTGGATGCAAACCCGGCCAAAGCAACCACTCTTCACCTTCAGCTTATGATTGGCCACCGTGTACGGCTCTGACTTGCTCTTCTCAAACAGTATTGATAATGAATGGTTAAATAATGACCTCTTAATACTCTTTAACTGCATATGGCAGTGGAGCAATCCTTGTTTTCATCACAAACAGTCCTCTTGCCCCTTTTTAAGTTCTTGCCGCTCTGCTCTCCACCCAGTCTCATGACTGATGTCCCCCTGAAGTGCAAGCACAAGATGAGGACCTGGTACAAGGGAAGCTTTCCTGCTTTTCCACTCTCCCTTTCCCATGGAGCCTGTTGCTTCTCTTCCTCGTCAGTGGCACTGAGGTCTCACAAATATTCCAATAGGGGCCACCGTGTTTCTTTTGTAAAAATTTATTTCAGATGAGTCAGCAAAAGGCTTTTCCGGTCATTACACTTTTGCTAACTCCGCTGCTCACCCTGACACCTCACCACCCACTCTTCTTACTTTTTCCCTCTTTCCTGAGAAATAGAGAAGTAATATCAAAAAGATTTATTGACCTAATCTCTGCATGTTTTAACCCCTGCCTCTGGAAATTCCAGAGTTGCTTCTCACTGAGTGCTTCAAAGGAGACCATTCCTTTTGTTTAGTGAATTCTCTGCTTGCATTATGAACAGATTGACTACAAGTGACTTCAGGGCTATCCATGTACACTTAGACATTGACAAGTTCTGCTCTTAAGACTCATGGCATCTGCTATATATTGCATGACTTAGCAAACAGCTACCATATACTGAATATTTGCTATGTGCCAGCACTGAGTGCTTTACACTGTTTATATATTTAATTCTCATAATTACTCTATCAGGTAAGTACTAATATTATGTCTATTTTGCAGATGAAGAAACCAAGGATAGAAAGATTAAGCAACCAATGTCACACAGCTAACAGTAGAGCAAGGTTTAAAACCCAATGAAGACCTAAATACATTTTACTCCAGAACACTCAACTGCTTCCCATTTATTTGCTGGTCTAGTTATCAGCAAATTCACACAATCACTAACTACACACTCACTCCAGATCCTAGAGTATCTTACAAGTGACTCCCTTTTCCTTTTCCATTTCCATTCCTAGTTTAGAGAAAGGACTTGCACACCTACAGACAAAGATGTGGATGGGGAACACGATTATATTATGGCTTATATAGTAAGGATTATATTATGACATATTATGGTTCTTCTAGGACCATGTAAAATTCTATTCTCTCCTTTTCACTGATATTCTCTGAAGGCTTCATTTGGCCGTAACAACAGAATTGCTGATTTCAGTTTCTTGCCTTCAAAATTTCTTCTAGCCTCCGTGGGCGAGTGGCCTTTGATTTTCCATCTCGGAAGGTTCTGTCTGACAAGCCTGTTTGCTGGTGCATCTCTGTATGGGGAAGAGAGGAAATGCCTCCTGACTTTTCAGAAGAGCCTTTAATCAGTTTCAAATCCAAATGGGGGTTGTTGGTTTTTCCTTACCAAAACGACATGTTCCTGGGAGGCAGGTATAGGAGGAAGCAGCCTGGGCCTCTCGCTTTTGTAGTTTGTTCTGTTTCCCAGAGATCCAATTTCATATTTTGAAAACTTTAATAGTAGGAAAGACAACACCCTGAAAAGAAAAGAACCAGGGGAAAGCAGATAGCTTTCTTTGCAATGGGGTTTAACCAAGTTTTCCTGATTATGTTTGATTTCAACTTTTAAAAGCCACCATAGATTGCTGTGTTTATTTTCCAAGTTTCCATTTCTAACATATGACCCTCATTTGGGTGAAAAAATAGGATTCACTCCTTGCTCCTTTGAGCAACCTCCTTTCTGCTACTACAAAAGAGAAGTGAGGAAAAATGGGCTATGTTCATGATCAAAGCTGAGAACCTACATAAAATAATGCTATTTTGTATGAGCTGGTATTCCCCAATTTTTAACCCTTTATTGAAGTATAATACCCATGGAAAAATGCACAAAATATAAACTTGCATCTTAATGAATTATCACATAGGAAACACCTGCGTACTCACCATGACGTAGGACACAGCCAATCAGGCTTCCGTCCCTCCCACTTGCCATCCCTCCCCTTCTTCCCAAAGGTAATCACTGTCTTGACTTTTGCTGATATAATTCAGTTTTGCTTGTTTTTGAACTTTATGTAAATTGAATCTTACCATATGTATTCTTTTGTGCCTGATTTCTTTCACTCAACAGTATATTTGTGAGATATATCCATGTTGTTGTATATTGCAGTAATTCATTCATTTTCACTACTGTATAGAATTATGTTGATGTTTATGCACGTTTTATTTATCCATTCTAATGCTGAATGATGTCAGGGTTGTTTCTTGTTTGAGGCTCTTACTAGTAATACTACCATGAACATTCTTGTACATGTTCTTGGTGCACATATGTGTGCATTATTGCAGGATATATACCAGGAGTGGAATTGCTGGGTTATAGAGAATCTGTGCATTAAGCTTTATTAAATAATACCAAACTGGTTTCCAAAATGGCCAGACCAATTTGTACATATGTATATGTATGGTATGAGGGTTCCCGTTATTCCACATCTTTGCTGACAATGGTATTGTTGTTCCCAAATGCTTGAAGGGAATCTTCCCTTTAATGCCAAGCAAACATTTATTGAGCCACCACTCTGCATGACTACAGAAAGATTAGCCTTTTTATGCATTCTTCTCCCCAGTAATTTCAGAGACTCTCCAGAGAATCCTTATATGTCTTATAGATCTTTCATGGTTGTCAGCTTGGCATACATCTTCTTCCAGACCATTCCTTCACTCCCTGCAGGTCATCTCTTGCCATTGTATGTCCTCAAGGCTCTCTGAGGAAATTCAGTGAAAGGCACTCTTCCAGTGGGGAACTTGGTGAGGACTTTGCAAGAAAGAGAGGTTTGGGGGATATGGAATGAGTGATGGATTCCAGAAGCTGTGATACTCATCAAGACTAAAAAGTAACTGGAGTATAGGTGAATGTAACCAATTTGAGGTCAACACCAGAGGTGGTCAGCCTTGGGTTAAGTCTCTTCCAGTTGATTTACCTGGGACCTCTGCCTTGCACCTTGATGCTCAGTTTCTTTGACTCAACTAGGCTTTCTTAGTTCTCCTGGCTGGTGGGCACTCCTCTTGTCAATACTGCCATTAATTTTGGTCAACAGGGGCCCCGGTCCTGGGCCTAGAACTCCTGTTCTAGAGTTCTTCAGGCTCCATCCATCCCATAGGGCAAAGTGTGCTCCATCCCATGGGGCAAGGAGTGCTCAGAGTCAAGGAGATATGACCCCCTTCTACACCATACCCCAGGTACATAGCACATCAGAATCCCCTGTCTAAACTGCCCCAAGACCCTGTTCAAAGAATGTGTGTGCTTCGTCCTTGGGTCTATCTTCCTGAGGCAGATGTTACCTATGTATAGACCCATAGGCCCAGATAGCTGAGGGGTGGCTAGCTGCAAGGGGTGTGGATGGTGTTTGGATAGAGCTGGGTTGACCTCAGGCACATGTGCAAGCCCCTTCACCCTTCTGAACTGAGCTGAGGGTGAGAAGAGAGAGGACACCACTGGGGAGCCGGAGCTGGACAAGCTCCCTCTGTGCTGCCACGAGGTCATGTAAAACTCTGAGGAGTTAGAGAATTTTAAATTCAAATCTGGCCTTCCAAGTTGTTAAGATGGTATATTTGTTAAGGTAGGAGGATAAAACGTCTCATTTAATAGTTTGTTAGTTTGATTTATTACAGCTTTTAAGTATGGAGACATATGGTGACATATGCATTTGTCCCCTAGTTCTAGGCCCTGCAAATGTTAGTGATGTCCCGCTTCTTGCGTCAACCGCTATACCTCAGTTGCCTGCTCTAGTAGGATTCTGGCATCCAGCTCTGGAATCTTCCAGCTAAGATAATGGAGAACTTTGAAAGACCAGCCTGGGGTGGGTAACATACAGTAACTGTATGTTATTGAGCTACATGAAGGAAATTTAATGGCATTTTAGAAACATTTGCCTGACAGCAGGATGTAGGATGGCCATGTAAATGAGGAACTGGAGGCGGGAAGGAAACAGTGGCCCCAATCCAGGAATGAGCGATGTGTGACCAGACCAAGACTGTGGAATCACAGTGTAGTCGAAGGAGCTCAAGAGATTTTTCCGCATTTTCAGCCTGGCTCTATTTAGCATTATACTTCTGAAAGCCTTGCCTAGATAAAAATACACCATTTAACAGAGATCTGGCTATCGCTATCATTCTACACTCAAAACTATTTTAAACATTCTTCAGTTTGAGAGAAGTCTTCATCCAACTTTAAAATAGAAGCCCCTTTAAAGAAATTTACTTCCCGTTTTTGGTAACTTTCATGCTCATGCATTCTTACAAGCTTGAGAGAGCTAACCTATTTCCTGCAGGACTCACGCATAATAGACCTTCTGGGAAAGGTGAAGATTAAAATCCGTTATTATGTTGTCTTTGTGGTTTCTGCAGTCTCAGAGTGTATGAGGTGAGGACAGCACATGATGCCACGTGCCCTGATGCAGGCAGGCTCTGGGGTTGCAGGGCTGGTGACAGCTGTTGTAGGTTTGTGGAGATATTTGAAGTTTGATGAATGAATACAAAATGCATAACTGGTACTATCTAAGTGATTGTGATATAATTTATGTTCCAACTGTGAAACTCCAATAAGCCAATAAATCCAGGCCAATGGCAAGGAACTCCCAGATGCTGGGCCATTCTGCAAACTAAGTACACAGGCCTCAGTGAATTTACGGTCTCTCTGTTTCTGACTCCTGTCTCCCATTTTGGAGATTAGTTCCTCTCTTTAATTCTATTCTGCAAAATGTGCAAGCTAAAACTGCCTCAAAAACCTTCTTCGTCATTAATCCTCAGATTAATTTCAGCATTTAAAAATGCTAAGATGCCAGAATTTTAAAAAAATATGACTTTGCTGTCTGTTTTATTAATCACTGTATCTTGGTCTCCAGAGATAAGTGCAACATTAATCAGAAATTCAGGGAAGCATTTTCCATGTTGATTTAAGTGGGTTTCTGGGGTCACTTACAGAAAAGTATAAAACATTCGCTCATTATTCTGCATATACTAAGTTGCTAAAAGGTTATTTTTCATTTTATGATTTCTCGTTTTATGATCTTATAATTCAAGCTATAGTTTTAGTCCTTAATTAAAGAGGGATTAGGAAACAGCAGCTTCTCATTTATAGGAAAAATAGGCTTTACTTATATTTATATGAAATTTTTTTATAAATGCAAATAGTACTACGGCAAAGACAGGAAAAAGGAGTATTTGAAAACATATCTAGTGCACCAAAGTGTCATAGAACAAATATTTAACAAATAAATAAATGAAAGAAAAGCCTCATGGAGATATTAGCTATGGACTTATAAGTTTTAAATTTAGCAAAGCTAAGTACGCTTCCGGATGCTAGTTTTTTCTCTTCAGCTACCAAACCTGCAACTTGAATATCATTGTCTGATGAATTACCTAAAGCAGCAGGGCATCCAATAGGTGTAGTTGCTGGCATAAAGATAATTTAATAAATGTATTTGCACTAAAATAGTTAAGTAGACGCAATTACCACTAATTACCGGTAGGGTTTCTGTCTCATTTCTAATGAAGAGTACAGAGGGAGGATCGCTTATCTCTAGGCAGCAATTTTATTAAAAGTTAATGGGAAAAGTTTTAGGTTCTGCCTAAAAGAAATTGAATGAATTTTTTATGTCATCTGACTTCGATGGCAGCACTATCTTCATCATGAGCCTTACTGAGTCCTTCATCGAGAGGGTGTCCATCCTGTCTTACTGTCCACAGAACAAAGCAGCTCAACGGGCTGCCATCAATCAGTGACAAGCACCTCACCACGTGGTTGTGTGCAGATAGTGAGATTCTGCACACTTTGAATCGTTGCTTCAAATCAATCAGGATTTCAGAGCACCACTGATCAGAGACGTTTCCTACATATTTGTGTTCCTGGAAACACCTAACGTGATACCCAGCATGTGGTTAGTGCTGAATAAATATTTATGGACTGAAGACGTCAATGCAGGTTTTTATTTTTCAGATTTTAAAAATTTGCATTTATTTATTTATTTATTTATTTATTTATTTATTTATTTACGTGAGGAAGATTGGCCCTGGGCTAACATCCATGCCCATCTTCCTCTCCTTTATATAGGACGCCACCATAGCATGGCTTGACAAGCAGTGCATCGGTGTGCGCCAGGGATCTGAACCTGTGAACCCTGGGCTGCTGCAGTGGGGCGCGCACTTAAACGCTATGCCACTGGGCCGGCCCCCTGTATTTATTTATTTTTGATAAATAAAAATTGTATATATTTAAGGCATACAATGTGATGTTTTGTTTTGTTTCCTAGTTTGATTGAGAAATAATGGGCATACATGACTGTATAAGTTTAAGGTGTACAGCATGATGGTTTGATTTACATACATTGCAAAATGATTACCACAATAGGTTAACATCCATCATCTCAGATAGATACAATAAAAATAAAAGAAAAGAATTTCTTCTTGTGGTGAGAACTCTTAGGATCTACTCTCTTAGCAACTTTCCTATACATCATACAGTAGTGTTAACTATAGTCATCATGTTGTACATTACATCCCTAGTGTTTATCTATCTTATAACTGGAAGTTTGTACCTTTGACTACCTTCCTCCAATTTCCCCTCTTCCCACCCCCCACCTCTGGTAACCTGCTCTCTCTTTCTACGAGCTGGGTGCGTTTTTTTTTTAGATTCCACATATAAGTGAAATCATTCAGTATTTTTCTTTTCCTTTATGACTTATTTCACTTGGCATAACCCCTTCAAAGTCCATCCATGTTGTTGCAAGTGGTAGGATTTCCTCCTTTTTTATGGTTGAATAATAGTCCATTGTACACATACATATACATATATACCACTGCTTCTTTATCCACTCATCCATCTGTGGACACTTAGGTTGTTTCCATGTCTTGGCTATTGTAAATAATGCTACTATAAACATGGGAGTGCAGATATCTTTTAGAGTTAGTGTTTTCATCTCCTTTGGATATAATCCCAGAAGTGAAATTGTTGGATCATATGGTAGTTCTATTTTTAGTTTTTTGAGGAACCTCACACTGTTTTCCATAGCAGCTATACCAATTTCCAATCCCACCAATAGCGCACAAGTGTTCCCTTTTCTCCACATCCACGCCAGCATTTATCTCTTGTCTTTTTGATGATGACCATTCTAACAGGCGTGAGGTGATTTCTCATTGTGGTTTTAGTTTGCATTTTCCTAATGACCAGTGATGTTAAGTATCTTTTCAAGTACCTGTTGGTCATTCGTATATCTTCTTTGGAAAAATGTCTATTCAGATCCGTTGCCCATCTTTTAATTGGATTATTTGTGTTTTTGCTATTGAATTGCGTGAGTTCCTTATTTATTTTGGATTTTAACACCTTATCCGACATATAGTTTGCAAATATGTTTTCCCATTCTGTAGGTTGCCTTTTCATTTGGTTGATGGTTTCCTTTGCTGTGCACTAAAAAGTTTGATGTAGTCCCACTTGTTTATTTTTGCTTTTGTTACTTGTGCTTCAGAGTGTGATTCAATGCAAGTTTTTAAGGCTATTTCGTTGCTGATCCTTGTTTCTTTTCTTTCTACACATAGGAGGAAGGGACTGTAAATATGTGATAAGAATAATTTGATACTTAAAAAAGTCAATGGTTGAAACAATGACACACAAAATTGTCTATTGTGTAAACCTTCACCACCAAAGCCATCTCTGGCCACGGTGTCAGACTGTTAGAAGTTGTGAGGAACTTTTAATCTCTGCAAAAAGCCCAAGTGATTCACACTTTAGAGTCTTTCTCTATCTGTGTAATTTTAATCTTAACTGATTTGCCTGCCTATGGGTAAAAGAAAAACTAGCCATGTTACAGTTTGTTCACAAGAAGACTGACACTTTAATTCTATCTTCGTTAGTGAAGCTATTTATTCTGCTGCATTTTGTGCTTTGAAAAAGTTTCAAGAAAGACACAAAATATGAAGCAGAAGAGGCAGAATAACATAGCAGACAAGAGCCAGAAAACTTAGGCTCAAATATGGCTCTGCTGTGTGACCTTGGGTAGATTACTTAACTTCTCTGTGGCTTGAGTTCCCCATTTGAAAATGTGGGGGATAATAATATTAGCTAACTCATAGGATGTTGTGAGGACTGAATAAATATATATACATAAAGTATCTAGACAGTACCTGGTATGTAATAAAAGATATATATGTACCAGTCATTTGGATTTTGAACTTTACAGTAAGCATGGATACTGGGGAAAATAATTCACTTACCAAAAACTGCAACAATTTCATAAGTATGAGCATATTGTACACAAGAAAATAATACAGGAGACATACATTCCTACAACACATGTAAAAGAAAAAATATTTTACAAATCTATAATTATTGAATTTTACTATTCTAAAATCGGAGATATTGGTGGCACACTGAATTGGAGGAAAAAACAGTTCAAGGAGAGTTCCAATAGGCAATGACTAAGAACAGTGATTTTCAACCTTGGTTCATGTTAGAATCTCTTGGGGAAGCCTGTTAGCTTCATACTGGGGGCCCAGTCTTCCGTAACTTTGAGAAAATCCCTAGGTGATTCTGATGTAAAATGAAGGTAGAAAGGAGACTTAAAGAATGAAGGGAAGCCAAAATCTGGGGTCCAGGGTGAGGATAGGATTTGGATAAGCTGCTCAGGCCATTGGAATGAAACACAGTGAATTTCATTCAGCATTATCAAGCTCCAAACTAGAATAATCCATTCAAGTCAGATCAATCCATCAGCTTGTTACTGAGTGTTTCTGTTTTGAGTTCACATGAAAAAGGTGTTTATTTTTACATCTACCATGGTCTCTTGCTCTGACATCAGTGAGTAATTGGTTTCTATAAAGGAAGTGAAAGCCCTAGGCAGTAACTCTTTCATCATAGCGAGTCTTTCACGTCCCACTTTCTTATGGTTAGACAATCTTTATGTATATACACACATTCTGAGTCTTTTGGCAGTAGATATTTCAAAATATTGAGAAAAAAGAGCCTGAAATTTAGTGCCTCCGCAGCTCCCACTCTTCTCTCTTGTTAAACCACTTTGATGGGATAAGGTAGAGACAAAACAAGCATAAGGCTCAATTTGGTGAGTGAGTAAATTCAAACTTTTGAAAACTTGAAATGCTGAACTAGATTTCTGAATCTTTTTTTTAAAACTTTCTTTTTAATCCTTATAGTTACTTTTTTCCTGGGATCAGGCTCCATCCAAAAGGAAAGTGAGTTTTCCTGAAAACTCGATTGAAATTAAAGTTACCTCATAAGAAGAAGCTTTGGAAATAGTGGCGAAAACTTGACATCGGGCATATTTGCTTTCTATTTATTTGAAAGAATGGGTCAGAATCTGAGAAGATTTGAAAGTGGGGATGTTGTATCTTTTGAAATTTGGTCTTAACTCCAAATGGAGTTTGTTATTAACAATTGTTATTAATGGAGTTTGGTCTTAACAAACAGAATGGAGATATTTTATTCCCATACTCGGAGTTCCCTAGTTCAGTTCAATTTTTTCATATCTCTAACCAATTAACCCAGTATCATATTTTTAACAAGCTTTCTTTCCTCTCCAATTTGTGATGTTATTTTGAATTCTTGGATATATTAAGCTGCATTGGAGAATTAAATTATTATTATTTTAGATTCCTATACGTTGGGTTATTCCTGGACTATATATTTTGCGACATTGTTTTATCTCTTTATTTTTATGTCATTATCAAGCTTGGTAATTGTATTTCTAAGATGTATTTTAGTATCTGGCAAGATGACTTCCCTAGCCTTCCTCTTCCTTTTCAAAATATACTTAGCCATTTCACCTATTTGTTAACATTACTTAAAATAGTCAATAAATTTTAAAAGCCTGTTGCAATGCCTACTGACCACAATAAACTTATAAATCATTTCGGAAATAATTAACATTTTCATTATTACATCTGCCATCAGAGAACATAGTGCACCTCCAAAGTTATTAGTTTCTCACACTTCTCAGTAATATGTAGTTTTCTTATTGTTTGGAGATTTCTGTCTGCTTGGTGATTTTTGGTGCTACGGTGAATGGCATTTTCTAACTGCTTATTGTTGGCCTAAACAAGTTTTCTATTTATACAACCATATGGCTTGTGAATAATTGAAAATTTTCTCAGTCAATAAATTTACCTCCTATTTCTCTTTTGTGTCTTGCAATAGCTAAAATTTCTAGAACCCTGTTGAGTAATAAGACTATGGCAGGCATCTTGGTTTTATTGGAACTTCCTCTAGTGTTTCCATTTTAGCTCTGATGTTGTCTATAGCCTCAGATCGATGTTGTTTATATTGTCTTAGGAGAAACTGCCTGGGGTAGCCTGCCTCCACAATGACCCTCATGATTCTTGCCTTCTGGTACTCACGTGTTTGTGTAGTCTCCTCCATGTTGAATAAGGCTGACCCACATAACCAATAGGGATATTATGGAAATGATGTTTGTGACCTCCGGGGCTAGTTCATAAAAGATATTGAGGCTTCTGCCTGGTAACTGTTCCCTGATCACTCACTCAGAGGGAAGCCAGCTGCCATGTTGTGAGGACATTCAAGCAGCCTGATAGTGGTGAGGAGCTGAGGCCTCCTGTCAACAGCCAGCACTACTTGCTAGCCATGTCTTCAGATGACTACAGCCCTGGCCGATGTCTTGACTGCAGCCTCACAAAGGACCCTGAGCCAGAATCATCCAGCTAAGCCACTCCTGAATTCCTGACCACAAGAGCTTTGCGAGATAATAAATGTTTATTGTTTTAAACTGCTAATTTTGGGGTAATTTGTTATGCAGCAATAGCTAACACACTTCCCAAATTAAATTTAAAAGAATTTATTTAAATCAATAATGGTAAAACTTATATTGAATGCCTTTTCAATATCTATTGAGATGATTCATTTTTTTCCTCATTATTTGATCTATCAAATAATGTGATGTTTTATTTCATTAGCTTGCCTAGTATTAATCCATTCTTTTCTTCCTGGATAAAATCTTCTTGATTATGATGGATTATTATTTTAATATACTCTCTAACTTTATTTTCTGGTTGTTTATTTGGAATTTTGTATATACATTTTAATAAATGAGATTGGTCTATACATTTTAAAAATTAATACAAAGACTATCCTACTTTTATTATTAAATTATCTGGGTTTTTTTTTTCCTCTACTGAGTTATAATTTAAAGGGAATCATCTGTCCTTTGAAACCTTGAAGGAACGAGACCATGAAAACCTCTCAGCCCAAGGCCTTCACTTGTACTTTCTTTAATAACTTTCTCAAATGCCTTCAAGTTATTGTTCTATTCAGGCCACTTGAATCAATTTTTAAGGTTTATGCGTTACAGAAAATGTTAACTAAACCACTCAGATTTTTAGCCCATATTTTGCTTTTAGTATTATTTTTCTTATGGTTTTTAAACATCTGCCTGAAATAAGAAATGAATGTGAAGAAACTGAATCCATTAGCAGAATTAAACATCCAATGGGAGGGTGTGTCCTTCATGGTAGAAACTAGCCTTGGGGAACGACTTAGCTATTTTACCCATGGGGAAATGTATTCAACACCCAGATGAAAGTTCAGGAGAGTTGGATCAGTAGACTCCAAGGAAAGATGGGAAGTTCAATTAAGAAGGAAGAGTGCTCATAAATTTTGCTTGCCACTCCCCAGAAGAAACAGGGTTTTGTTATTGACAGTTGAAGTAACTTATATGGACACATTAGGCCACTGAGAGGAATTAATTGTACCGTAGCTAGCACATTTACCACTATAAGATATCAAATTAGGAAGCAAATTGAAAGTATTTCGGTTGCATTTCCTTACGCAATAGTGATGTCTACCCTCACTCTGTCCTGTTAGAATTCTGCTCACACCTCAATCTTGGCTACAGCTTTCATCACATTCATTATTCTCATTAACATCTCAGTTGACATGAAATAAAGGTTTCCCCTTGGCCCATGAAGTTGAGAGCTATTCACTTTCTGAAAGGCTTGAATTAGCTGAACTCAGCGCTTGGAGCTACATCGAGAAAGGTTTTTGACAGAGTCAGTACAATTTTTCTCTTTTATAACATCCTGAAAATTCTACCAAAGGAAAACCTCAATTCAAACATAAGTTCTCCCCCCACACTATGGTAATTAATCGGCACTTGGCAAAACCTTTTGCTCATTTGCTTTGGTTTCATGTCATCATGTGGAATGAATTTACACATGGAATACACACTCCAGAAATCTTCTAATTCTGTAGCGCCTTCTCAGTTGTTTTCTGCAAGAACTCCTTCCCCCACCCAAAAAAGACGTCACCTTCCCCTTTGGCTTCAATGGACTGGCTGGCTGTGGATGCTGATGATTGATGCTTCTCTATCCCCCAGCTCTGCCAGCATTTCCAAATCTGGACTTTTTAAAGTCTGGCCTTGAAGGCTTTCTTGTTTCACTAAACTTGTTAGCAGTGTATCCTCCTATGTTCTGCTCACAGCTGCAGTGGAAATGTAACACTAGTCTTCCCCTTGGCTAAGTGTTTTCCTAAGGACACAGGTGGTAAGGCTCTCCTTTGCTCCTGAGGCCCAAGGCCTTCGAAAAGCTGTTGTTTTACCATTTGAGCTCAGTCAGCAATTTAGGGGTCTTGTGATCACCGCAACAAAGGCTACTTAGTTTCTTCAGCCCTCCACCATCCCATAAGAATTTTAAATGCTGACAATCAGTGCCAAATCTTCCCTACCACTCTTTAAGAATTTCCTTAAAGATTCTTCACTGCCCCTTATCAATCAGTTTGATTAGCCCTTTTTTGAGAAACTACCCATTTTAAAGAGCCTGTGCTGCAAATTGTATTAGATGGTTCCTGTCTGGAAATAACTTAACGCCTCCTTCAAGTCCAAATAATCTGCCTGAATTGTAGACTATTAACATTCTTTACTCTTTGATGAAAAAGTCCTTGTGACTGAGGTTTTTAAAGTGTTCTCCAAGTGACAATGAAGCAAGTCAGGGGGGAATGTGGTAGTGTATCCAAAAGAGCAGAGCATGGACTTGGACTCAAGTCTGGCCTCTACTCTTCACCTCACAAGTGTCCTTGGGGAGGTCATGTCTTCTCTGATCCTGAGCTTCCGTGACTATAAAATGGGATGATGCTAATAATGCTGTTACCGCACCAGGTCCATTTTTGCCCGCCGCCCAGAAAGCCAATCACTGAGACGATGAGATTGCAGCGAGAGAGGGTTTGTTAATCACAAAGCAGCTAAGTGAAGAAAACGAGAACAAGTCTCAAATCTGCCTCCCTGAAAATAGGGACTAGGGGATATTTATGGGGTAAGGGCAAGGTGGTCTGAAATGATTGGAGGTGAGGAGAGATGAGGTGATTGATGATCTGTGCAAGCCTAGTCAGGCTTCACGCCTCTTCGTAAGATGCATGTTCACAGAATGGCGGCAGTAGCATGCCGTGAGGGTGGAGTTCCAACCTCTTGCCGTCAAAAGGTCGCTTATCAGACGCTTGTCTGTATGGGCCCAGTTGATGGGTTGGTGGTCTCAACCTGGCCTGAAGTGGACAAGGGGTTCAGTTCCTGAGAAAAAATAGCTCAAACACCCATTAACATGGTGACCCCAGCTCCAGCGTGATGTTAGCTATAGGAACCTAGTGGGAGTCAGAGAGCATATTACCTAAACAGCACAGTTAACAATGGGTAAGTTTATCATGCAGATTTAAGTCCTCATCTTCCATTCTGATAAGTTTCTAGGTAAGGCCATCCCCCACCCCCTCCTGGTACAGGGAAGAAGATACCTTTATAAATGGAGATTTTCTTTACAAATGTAAATGTCTTTTATAAAGGGCAACCAGAACTAAGAATGGGCTTAGCACAGACCCACCCAGACACAGAGATGTCTATGGTAATGGCCTGTTCTGGGAGCAGGCCTCCCGTCAGTCCCAAACTCCTTTGGTTAGTTAGTGGGGATGGGGGCCAATTCTGATCCCCCATCGTTACTAGCTGCTTAATCATCAATGACTAACTGTTTGCCGGTTTCAATACCTACTTCCCAGTGTTTTTTTTAATATAAAATGACATACTCAAAAGTGTTTCATAAAGTATAAAACATCAGAGGATATTAATAACTATTCTGCGGCTTCTGTTGTTTCAGAGGAATATGGAAACATCAAGTGTCTTTGTTTACTTACCACATTCAGAGATTCTGCTCCTTGGAGAGCATTCCAGACATGCCTCACATTGGGGTCCCAGCACCACTGGTGTAACAGATCAGCTTGGGTTTTTATTCTCTTTCTCTAATTGTTACAGCCCAACGTGGGCCTTCTGCTCACGGCAGGACATGCCAATAGTCAAGAGGCAGGGTGGTAGGAGAAAAAGGACTTTTTTATTACAGCTTGCTGGCAAGAGGGAAGATGGCCGACTAATGTCTGAAAAAAACCATCTTAAGGAGCACAAATCTTATAGCAGTTATATAGGCCAGTGGGTTATAGGGGAGGGGGTTAGGAATGTTGACCTTCTTGTCTTACAGACTGAGAGTCACCACACCAGATCTTTCAGTTTTCATTGATGATGGCTATTAGCATAGATTCTCTGTTCGGGGGTCATCACGTTCCTAAAGAACTCAGAAGAACAAAAAGTTATCATCTTATCGCAGCTGGGAGGTACATGCACAAGCAGGGGTCGTAAAATCTACAGAGCAGTTAGATCTCCTGGAGGGTGCATATCCAGCTGGGTTAGTTTGTCAGAGGTCATTCAAAGTTACAACAGAGTTTTTCTTTTCTACAATATCGCTTCCCTTATGTCAACCTTGTCTTGAGCCGGTATCACGATATGCAGTCTTGCCCTTGGCTTGGATAATTTAGCCACAGAACGTCTGCTTATCAATTCTTTGTCATCTCTTGGTCTGTTATGTTTCCTTCCTCATCTCTAATTTTGTTTGTTTGTTTGTGTTTTCCTATTTTTTAAATTAGATTTGCTGGAAATTTTATTATTTAATAAGATTAAAAAATAATCAGCTTTGGGCTCTATGTATTTTTAATTTTCTAGTTTTTTCAACTTTAAAATTTTAGTTTCTATTTTCCTGTTTTTTTCTTTTGAGTTGAATATTTAATTACTCTTCCTTCTAAAGGCACATGGTTTTTCCTATGCTAACTAATAAATGATCTTAAAATAACAACTATACATAGGATACTTATCTTAGCTAATAATTAGTCTTTCCTGACAGAGACATAAGACACATTACACATATAATAACTTCTCTGTTGTCTTATGGGAAATTTATAGGGTTTTAAAAAGTGAGTTCCATGGTGATCTCTAGCCAGGTCATCATTAATATAAAGATTATCTTATTTTTATTAAACTATCTGGATTTTTTTTCTGTACTGAGTTATAAATGTGTTCCCTGTGCAGTGCTTTTGTAGGGGGAAAAAAAGGAAATGAAAGCATACCTTGATAAACAGCGTCTCTCACCCCTTTCCTTTTTTCTGTCAAGTCCATTCTTCACGTTGAATTCACATTACCGAGCACACCCACGCCACTTACAATGGCAAATGTAATTCAAATACATATTGCCATAAAAAAAGGAAAAATGAGCTAATTCTCGTTGTTTATTAGTAAGAAAATGTGATAGTAGCCTGTTTTTGTTAGTGAATTTGGGTTAACTTAAACGTTGGCTTTGTTACTACCAGATGAGCCAGATGAAAATGTTAATTCATTGAGTGGATTTATGCCAATACCGCTTAGTTAAAAAAGATGTGAGATATGCCTCCTTGTATCATCTGTTTTGTCCTCAGGGGGCAGGGAGCTGAATTTCTGTGCGTGCTGCTTGCCTTCAGTGTGTAATTTATTGCCATCACCATGACATGCCTTTTAGTTGCAGCACAAACAGAACTTGCCACATGTCTTACACTCTTGATTTCTTTTGCTAAGACGGCTTCTGGATGTCTACCTACACACATACACACGCAAGAAATGGCATAGCATTCTGCTCTAGTTTACCCAACAGCCTGCCACATTAGACATGCTAGAATAATTTTGTGTCTAGTGTATTTTATGGAATCAGTGAGTTGCCTCCCTCTATCAGCTACTCTAGATCCTGAAAGTATTGAGATGCAGAGATAAAAGATGTCTGTCTCATAAAGGAGAGAAGCTGCAAAGCAGAGAGTCTCCCTGATGAGTTCTTTCCCTACTGTGGATGCACTACGATGGTCTTTGCGTACTCAAAGCGCTGTTATTTTAGAACCCAGGACTACTGTAAACATCTTTTCCCTCTGGGAAGTATTTTGCATTTGCATCAAGAGTAGCCGAGGAGTCATTGATTCCTCTCTGCCAAGGAGAACTTTCTACTGCTGTTGTTCCCCAGGAGCACTACTTCCTGAATGTCTTTTGAAGGGCACAAACAGGCCCTCCTTATCGAAAATAATTCTCCCACTGACCTGCAAATATGCCTGGGGGTTGGAACTGAATTAAGAGACTGTATGATATCTTGAAAGAAGTAACAAATTAGCCAGCTAGAATATCATCTGGAATTAATTTATCACTCCCTGCTCCCTGGCAGAGGAAATGGGACCCAGAATAGAAATATTTCCAGGGCAGAAGTTGGAGAGGTCTGGAGCTAGGAGCTCCACGAAGTCAGGCCAGAAAGTGGTTTAACTATTCAGTTACTACTCTGGGTTGCCTGTCTATCGTGTGGCAGGCCCTGTGCCAGGTGGTGGGGTTACAATGTTAAGTGCCATCTGGGACCACCACAGTAGATTTGGGTGATGGGAGCAGATGACAGAGTTGGCCAGCCACTCTGAAAAGTGTGTACGTTGAGGAGGGCATCCTGCATTTGTGTCTGTGGGCACATGGCCAGGCTAAGGCAAGGCAGGACCAGAGCAGTCACCTCCTCCAATCAGTATATGGTTTTGGCTGTAGGACCCCTACTACGATTCCCTAGCAACGCCTCTGTGTACTTGGCTCACTCACTTACCCATAACCAACAACATCTATTCTGGCATATCAGGAGTGTAGCTTTCTCCCCTAGCTCTGGGATATTCTCAAGAATGTCAGACTGAAACAAATCTATCAGAAGCAGTTTCTAGATAGCTCACCAGAGCATGGAGCTAATTCTCCCCTAAATTTCAGGAAGCAAAAGTACTTTGATTTCACCTGAATTAAAAATAAATTCTAATGAAACACCTGATGCAAATGCAGAAGTACCTATTGGCAAAATTCACTCCATGCTTTGAAATTAATTCCAAAGCACATCAGCACTTATCTTTGATTTAGAAAGGGAAAAATTGCTTTCTTTTTTGTTCTTTAAAATTTATGTAATTGTTACAGGGGGAATTCAAATACATGAAATATAGAAATTGAATTATGACCCAGTGTAGCACATTTTCTTTTCCAGGAAGTCAAATATCATTTGCCTTTGAGCTGATGAGCCTCCTTTGGGATCTTTATAAAGACTTTTTTCCCCCCTTTCTTCCTCTTATATTTTTCAGATTAAGCTTTTATCATTTAAGGAACTCAAGTTGTTTTCCTTTTATGCAGGCTGTGCTGTAATAGTAATCAGGTTCTCTGAGAAATAAGTAGATCATTTCAAAATAGGATCTGGTGCTCACAAAGAATTGTATGGAAATTACTGGGGAAACAAAATTCAGCCATTTGATAATGGTGGTGAAAACCCAATATTGACTAACGTGGAACATAAGCATTGGGTTTAGAAATTGGGAGGTCATTGCTGACTTGCCTAAGAGTAATGAAAGTATTTATTTCTTTATAGGATCTTCTGAGCCTTAAGTGCACTTTATGCCAATTTTTATTTTTTCTGATTGCAAGTGGTATTTTAAAAACTGTGTACAGAAGAGGCTTGGCTCATTACATGCTAGGGCTATGAGAAATAGATCTCAGTGAAGTTCAGTTTCTGTCCTCACAGTGTTTAAAGTTCACTTTCTAGCCTGGCCTACCATATCAGATGACAGACAACATATGTCTCCTAAGGTAGAGTGTTTATTAACCATTGGCTGAAGTGTGTTAGAGAGAAACCGAGCTGGACACTAGTTAAAGGTAGTAAAGACAGATTTTATTCGGTACTATTGCAATAGGAGAGACAGCCTTCAAGAAAACTGAGCTCAATTCCAAACACAGAAAAACAGCTGGGGATGTATAGCCAACAAGCAGAGGGAGGAGGCAGTGGGTAGAAAATTACTAAGAGAGGACATCAAGAGTCAGGAAATTCTTGCTAAACTGGTCTAATAGGATTCTTGCTAAAGGTAGGCCAGGGACTTAGATAAGGAATTTGATCAGTTATCAAAGTTAGGGGGACTCTCCCTAAACCAACTTAGCAGGATTCTTGCTAAAACTGGGCTTGGTAGACCAAGGATGAAGCCTAGTCAAAAAGAGGGTTCAGAGGAGCTTGTCTAAAGTTTGGTCAAGGAGAAAGTCTTTGTTAGGTGGCTTATTATCCCACTGGCCCACTCTAATCAATAGATAGTGGTTGTCTGGGAACTCTTTGGAAGAATGTTGGCATTTTCTCTGGGTTCTTAGTCAATTAGAGGTGCCCAGCCCTGGTGCAGCAGGGACGGGTGCAGCTCACATACCTCATGTGTGCCAACCTGAGTTAGAAGGTGGACTTTTATTTCAGAGGAACATGAACTCCAGTCATTCTGAAAGTAGCCACTGCTCAAAGACTGGTTCTTCTAGCCCAGTGGTTCTCAAATTTGAGTGAGAATCAGAATCACCTGGAGGCTTGTTACAACACAGATAGCTGGGTGGGCCCCCAGAGTTTCTGGGTCAGGAGGTCTGGGGTGGGGCCTGAGGTTTTGCATTTCTAAGTTCCAGACGATGATGATGCTGTTGCTCTGGAGAACCAAGAGGCTCCTGACAACCTCTGCCCTAGGTACTTTTCCCACCTCACCACCCCTCTTCGAAGGGGCTGCTGGAAGTCAGCCCGAGGGCATCCATATCTCCCAAAATATAACAACCCCAACCCAGTAACTTCTAGATGAGAAAGAGCAAGTGTGTGTAGGCACAGGTGTTGGCGGGTTAGTGATTGGCAAGAGCATATCTTTGCCAGCACACCACTCACCCTCTTTACTGGACAGGAATTGACAGGTGAAGCAGAAGTGGGTGGAAATCTTTATGGAGTTGGGAGGGGAGAGGCTCCAATACCTCTTCAAGTATTTTGCAGAAATGAGGTTGATATTTAAGAATTAAGACAGAAATAAAATATGTGCCAGATTGAAACACATGTTTATGTCACGTGTTCCTCTTGTGGAGTCAGTGGGCCCTACTGCCTGCAGAACTGGAGTGGTTCCCTCCAGAACATTAATTAGTTCTCTGTAAAAGGAGACGGGATTAGAGCCTGAGTCTGTGACTGTTCAAATGGGAATTTTCCTGATCTTCACATGTGCCCCCTGGGTCTTTTGTACGGTGAATTGTCAGTTATTAGTCACAGAAATAACAGTGGGATAGGGTCAAGCTGTCTGTCACTCCCTTCACTGCATTTGTGGATGTTGTAAGCTCATTTTGTTAAAACTTGCTGCCTTTTCTATCTTAGGGTAGTTATTGAACTTAATGGTCTTAGATAAAAATGTTTGTGTTGCTCCCGTTACATTTGATTATTAAATATTAAAATTCTTGTCCTAAGAAAATTTCTACCGCATTTATTTAATAATTAAATTTGAATACTGTATTTCACTTCATAACCTAAAAGTTCATCGATTCACCCAACAGATCTTTACTATGAACCACTATGTTCCAGGTATAGAGGGTTAGTGCTGGGAAAAATGAGTCCCTGTGCTCACAGAGAATAGAATGACAGGATGATAAATGCTGTGAAGAAAAAGTGAGGTGAGGAGTGGAGAAGGACAGAGGAGGTGACAGTTGAGCAGACACCTGAACGATGTGAGAGGAAGGTCCATGTGAAGAGCCCAGGCAGACGCACAAAGCCATTTTCTTTGTTTTCTCTCCTTGCTCCAAGGTAGATTTGTCTAGTTACCATTTGATCCAGTCCCAGGCCTTCAAGGATACCAGCCTAGAGGTCCCAATTCCACATCCCACCTCTCACTGCCTCGGCTTTGCCTCCTGTCTTCTACACAACTGGTAACATGTAAGTGTCTTGGTAATGGGGGACAGGATACCCCAGGATGGCCAGGCTTCACTCTAAGTTGAACATTCACATTTCCATCTTCCCTTTTTATTTATGCTCCTGGTCTTTTTCTCACTTTACATTTTAACAGATGTTTTCCTGTTTTGTTCAGAATTTCAAGATATCTTGTATTGTGAAGTCTTTAAACAGTCCATGATATGGCTAGAAAAGGGATTCTATCTTATGCAATCTTAGCAATAGCCCTGTGGAGTGTATATTTTATCCCCATTTTATAGATGAGAAAGCTGAGGCTTAGAACGTTTAAGTGGCAGCTTGCCCAAGATCACACGGCTCATAGGAGGTTAAGTGAAACTAAATCCACATCCGACAGACATAGAAGACTGCACTTGTCTTTATCAAACTACACTACCTCTTCTGCATATCCACTAAACTGGGTATCTTCACAAAGACATCTCCATGGCATCTTCGGAGGATCTTACTTGCCTTGGGATCCAGGAGTGGAGAAGGATATAGTCTTAGCAAAATGAAGAACAAAGTCCTGGGAGTTGTCCCTCTTCGATTTCCCTCTCTGAATGAAAACACTCTTCATTGGATACTTGGAATAAGAAAATCAACTATCCTAATTGTATATATTAAAACTTCACTCTAGATCTCCATTAAGCTAGACACTTACATTCATTAAATTTATATAAGGATTTTACTTTATAAAAAGTTTATAATTTTCAGTACACCAAGCTAGAAAAAAGTCTAGCTAAACTAGCATTCTCTAAGGGGTATAACTTACCTGCTTTCTCTCCCAGAATCCTGACTGCAATAATTGGGTTGAATCTACCTGGCCCAGATATCTATCCATAAATACTTGTTTGTTATGGGGATCGGCTGGGGAGATACGTGGAAAGAGTAATGTCTTTGTGGGACTTTATGAAGACAACCAAAGGCTTGAAGCTGACCGTGTCACTCTATGGAACGAGAACCATATACAGTTTGCTCTGAGTTAACCTACACCTAGCTGTGCTCAACAAAGTGCACACAATGTGAGGTGGAGCCCCAGAGCAGCGCAGCGTGGTAGAGTGAACACGGGCCTGGAGCCGATGGGCCTGGATTGGCTTTTGGCCCCTCCTTTTACTGTCTCTGTGATCTTGATCAAATCTCTGAAGGGCTCATAGCCTCCAATTCATGTCTAGTATGGGGATAATATAGATTGCTTATGAGAGAATTATGGTAAACCCTGCATTTGTGTACTATCTCCCTCCTCCTAAAAATTGTATGCGTCAGGCTCTCTCTTCCTGACAGACTGTCATGTTCTCTGTAAAAAACGCTGTGTTTCAATGCATAAAATATTTAGATTGTAACATTTAATGAGAAGTTTCAACTTGGGATCAAGCATGAGTTTTTCCCCCAGCAATTACTACCAGCTGTGTTCCGTTGAACACCTTTCCCACTGATAAGCTGCCTCAAGGGCATCTCTTCCAGATTAGATGACTTTTCAGCATCTCTTGGTTGTTAAAACAGTCTCATTCTAGTTTTCATCATGATTCAGTTCTATTCAAGTTTTATTCTCATATACTCTGTCGGGGGAAGAGGGAGAATCTCCCTCTGCCCTTTCCCTTAAGGTTCTTCTGGCTGGCCAAATAATCAACAAGACAGGTTAGCAGGAGAAAATAATACCAAGTTTAATAACATGTATACATGGGAAAAAGCAGGGACACTGCGTTTCTCAACACAATAGCAGAAATTCTCGTCTTAAATATCATTTTCAGCCAATGACAAAGGAGGATTTGGGGGTGGGGGGAGTCGGTTACAGGAGATTACCACTAAAGCACAGTAAACAAGAGTAAGGTTTATTATACAGCCCCAAGGCCTCATCTTCCACATTGATAAGTTACTAGAAATGAGCTCACCCCCCCTTTTTCTCAATACAGAGAGGGAGATACCTTTACAAATGGAGACTTCCCTTGTAAATGATTGTCTGACAACTCCTCGCAGGGCCATCCAAAGAATGTGGCCAGAGAGACAGAACTCCCGATAAGATGGGCTTGTTGGTGCCTTTTCTATTGTAACCTCTATCCTAAATTATCTTTTATAGCAGTCATGATAATAACCCCTTCCTAAAACAGATTTTTTGGTTTTAAATTCTTTAGGCAGTTTGGGAGGGGAAACTCAAATATTTTTCCTGAGCTCTCTGAGTCCTTATTGTCTTCAGCTCGAAATAATCCGCATACCAGAGTGGTGCTTCCTGGGGCAGCTTGCCCTGAGCACCATCAACTCTCAGAGTCAGCTTCACGGGCACGCGACCACTGCAGTTGCGCAGGGCCCTGTGCATGGCCCTTATCCCATCACCATTTTGAAATTCTTAATAATTTTGAACAAGGGGCCCAGTATTTTCATTTTACACTGGGCCCCAGAAATTATATCACCAGTCCTGCATACTCTATTCAAGCTCTTCACCCACCTCTACTGTAGGGTGGGCTAGGGCCTCTGGGGATCTTAGGATGGGGGTGCTCAGTGTGTCCTCTCCCACCCGTCTCTCTCTTCTCTGCCCTGCTCCTCTGGTGTTGCAACAAAGAAGAGAGTGAGAGAGACAACAGTCTCCTTATGTGACTGTTTGCGTCAAGGTTATGCGTCAGTCTTTCTGTTGATAACCAAACTGAACTGCCCTCTTGCCCTCTTGGTATCATTGAGGGAGTGGAGGCGGCCCCTCCAGACCATGCTGATGAGGGTGACACTGTCCCAAGCTGTTCCCAAGGCCCACTCCTTTTCTGGTTCCCTCAGTCCTTGCCTAGCCATCTCCTGCACCTCACGCCAATGCTTGCACTTATGGCTATGTGCAGAGTCTAATTCCTAGTGAACAACTTCTCTGAACTAGACCCTAAAGAGTTCAATGACTTCCTTCTTAGAGTAGCAAGATCTCAGCTAAAATCATTGTACTGGTTAGTAGCCTGCAACCACAGGCAAGCGGCCACTGATCCAGCTAACAGTTACCACAGACCAAGGGGGTGAGCACTCAGAGGCTTTCTTCTGCTGCTCTTTCCTGTCCCCTGACCTGCTGTCAGCCTGCCTTTGGGGGATTAGCTCCACAGGTGGACAAGCAGTCCTGGATCTACTCTAAGGTGGCAGGGCAGCCAGCCCAGTCTCAGCTCAGCTTCACAGTCAAGTGCTAAATTTTATTGTGGGTTAAAGTGGGCCTAATTTCTGATGACTTCTGGTTGCTTTAAGTAAAAGTAAAAGCAACCCAAAATGCAAATTGTTTTAGAGCACTTTGTTCCCTTTTACTCACATCACTTAGACAAAGTAACCCCAACAGTTTGAGTATATAACTGCCTCAGGTTATAGGTATTTATACCAGGTATTGATCAGGTAGCCAGCCCTGGTGGTCTAGTGGTTAAGATTCGCGCACTCATGGCCACAGCCTGGGTTCATTTCCCGGACTGGAAACCACACCACCCATCTGTTGGTTGTCATACTGTGGCAGCTGCATGTTGCTGTGATACTGAAAGCTATGCCACCGGGATTTCAAATACTAGTAGGGTCACCTATGGTGGACAGGTTTTAGCAGAGCTTCCAGAATAAGACAGGCTAGGAAGAAAGACCTGTTCACCCACATCTGAAAAAAAATGCCTATGAAAACTCTATGAATGCTGGAAGGTGAGAAAATGGTTCAAAAAGACGGGGCAGAGTTCAGCTCTGCTGTACACAGGGTCGCTAGGAGTTGGAATCGACTGGACAACGCTAACAAATTTATCAGATATTTGATACCAAATTTCTCTCTGAATTGCTGGTGAAACATTACATCAAGGTTAGCTAAAACAAAAGTTGTGTTCTGATCCACAAGTTTGGTTCAGACTCTTCTGGTTCTTGGTTTTCTAGGCCCTACTGACATTCTTCATGCAATCCACTCTTCCTGTCCCTAGTGGTCAAGGCTTATGCTGAGGCCCGTACTATTATTTGAAGGCAGGCCCATGACTTTTTTATACACTTAGTCAAAGTTCACTTAAAGCCCTGAGTCTTTTTTTTTTTTAATATATGCAGTTTACTATCCATGCTTGCATGAAATAGACCATCAAAGGTACTGTGTGTTCTCATATAAGGAGCAAGTTTCTAGTCTCTAAGAAAAAGCGATAATTGGTCGTCAGTGCACTAAAGGAGTATGGCTGGTTCCACACCCATTCTCTCTTGTGGGCCCTTCTCCAGAAAGCTGACCACCACAGTGAATTTAGTGCATGTTATTCTAGTCATCGCATGTGTGTGTGTGTGTGTGAAGTATGGTATTGTTTTGTGTCCTTTCAAAATGTACAACGATATTATCAGACTTTACATATTAGTCTATAATTCCCTTTATTCATTCACCATTTTGTTTTCAAGGTTTATTTGTGTTGACTAATATATTATTTAAGGACTATATGTTATTTTGTGAATTCTATTTGCCATAATTTTTAGTTGCCCCTACTTTCTTCTGTCTTCTGTTAGATTATTCGATGTTTTTAAAAATTTTTACTTTATTAGATTTTTAAAATTCAATTTATTTAAACTAAAAAAAAAAAACAGTTCATTCATTTCTCCCACCCCTCAACCCCACCTCTGGCAATCACCCATCTGTTCTCTGTATCTGTGAGCTTGGGTTTTTAGAATTCACATATAAGAGAGATCATATAGTATTTGTCTTTCTCTTTCTGACTTACTTAGCATAATGCCCTTGAGGTCCATCCATGTTGTCACAAATAGCATGATTTTATTCTATTATATGGCTGAATAATATTCCATTGTGTATATATATATACATATACGCACCACATCTTTTTTATCCATTCATCCATTGACGGATACTTACGTTGTTTCCATGTCTTGGCTATTGTAAATAATGCTACCATGAACATGGGGATGCATATATCTTTTTGAGTTAGTGTTTTCGTTTTCTTCAAATAAATGCTCAAAAGTGGAATTGCTGGATCATATGGTAGTTTTGCTTTTAATTTTTTGAGGAACCTCCATACTATTTTCCATATGGCTGCACCATTACATTCCCACCAACAATGCACAAAGTTTCCCTTTTCTCCACATGGTTGCCAACACTTATTTCCTGTTTTTTTGAATAGCCATTCTAACAGGTGTGAGGTGATATCTCATGGCTTTGATTTGCATTTCTCTGATGATTAGTGCTGTTGAGCATTTTTTCATGTACCTGTTAGCTATCTGTATGTCTTTTTTGGAAAAACGTCCATTCAGATCTTCTGCCCGTTTTTAATTAAGTTGTTTTTTTGCTTTTGAGTAGTATGAGTTCTTTACATATTTTGAATATTAGCCCCTTATCAAATATATGATTTGCAAATATTTTCTCCCATTCAGTAGGTTGCCTTTTCATTTTGTTGATGATTTCCTTTGATGTGCAGAAGCTTTAATTTGATGTAATCCCACTTGTTTATTTTTGCTTTTGTTCAAAGCTTTTGCTTTTGGCATCAGATTTGAAAAATTATTGTCAGGATCTGTATCAAGGAGCCTACTGTCTGTGTTTTCTTCTAGGAGTTTTATGGTTTCAGGTCTGACATTCAAGCCTTTAATACATTTTGTGTTAATTTTTGTGTAGGGTATAAGATAGTGGTCCAGTTTCATTCTTTTGCATGTGGATATCCAATATTCTCAGCACGATTTGTTGAAGAGACTGTCCATTCCCCATTCTATATTTTTCATTCCTTTGTTGTATGTTAATTGACCACGTATGCATGGGGTTATTTCTGGGCTCTCTATTCTGTTCCATGGATCTATGTGTCTATCGTTATGCTGATATCATACTGTTTTGATTGCTATAGCTTTGCAATACAGTTTGAAATCAGATAGCAGGATGCCTCCAGCTTTGTTCTTCTTTCTCAAGATTGCTTTGGCTATTCAGAGTCTTTTGTGGTTCCATATGAATTTTAGGATTGTTTGTTCTATTTCTGTGAAAAATGCCATTGGAATTTTGATAGGGATTGCATTGAATCTGTATAATGCTTTGGGTAGTATGAACATTTTAACAAGATTAATTCTTCCAATCCATGAGCATGAAATATCTTTCCATTTATTTGAGTCTTCTTCAATTTCTCTCATTAATGCCTTATAGTTTTCAATATATAGGTCTTTCACCTTCTTGGTTAAATTTAATATTATTTGATCTTTATTCTTTTTTTATTCATCACTGATTTGGAAATAATACATTTTATTTATATTTACATTAGTAGTTATCCCTAATATTTAACACACATAGTTTTTGTTTTGTTTTTTTGTTTTTGTGAAGATCAGCCCTGAGCTAACATCCATGCCAATCCTCCTCTTTTTGCCGAGGAAGACCGGCTCTGAGCCAACATCTATTGCCAATCCTCCTCCTTTTTTTTCCCCCAAAGCCCCGGTAGATAGTTGTATGTCATAGTTGCACATCCTTCCAGTTGCTGTATGTGGGACGCAGCCTCAGCATGGCGGGAGAAGCGGTGCGTGAGGGCGTGGCCAGGAGCCAAACCTGTGCCGCCAGTAGCAGAGCGTCCGCACTTCACCGCTAAGCCATGGGCCAGCCCCACATAGTTTTTAAATGTCTGAAGATGACTAGCATCTTAATCTCCCTCTTGAACCTTAGAATATTTTAACTCCAATTTTCCCCTCTCCATTTTCCAAGTTTTTTTTACATGTACCTGGTTTTAACCTTCAAAATTAGTCAATATCTTAGTAATTATTAGTATTAACAGTCAGTACCTTGAATTATCAATAAGTTTATCTCTTTTTGCTAAATATTTTTTCTTTATGTCTTCAATTATTCAATATTCTTCTACATATATGTGTAGCATTTTTATTGAGCATCTGTGAGTAGTAAACTCTCTCAATATTTTTATCTTCCAAAATCTTTGTCTTTATCATTGAAGATAGTTGCTCATAGAATTTTATGTTGACAGTCATTTTTCCTCAGCATTTTGAAATAATATTTTATTTTTCTGATAACCATTTGCTGCTTTTAGGACATCCGCTGTTTGAAATGGCAATTGTCATTTCTTAGAGAGTGATCTGTCTTTTTCTCCATAGTAGCATTGGCGGAGAAAATGTTTTATAGTTTTTGTCGTTCATGTTTTATAGTCTCACTGCTAAGTGTTGATTTTATTTATCCTGCTCAATGTGCTTTTACAAGGCCCTTATCTTTTATTCAATTAAGGAAAAATTTCATCCATTATATCTTCAAATATAGCTTCCCCCCCATTTTCTCCTTTGAAAACTCTTCCAAGACATATGTTAGAACTTTTAATTTTTATCCCCGTGTGTCTGAACTTACTTTCTTTTTATCCTCTGTGCTGCATTTTGGTTGATATTCTTATACTTCCTACAAACTTACTATTTTTGACTTTCTGTAAATCTATTTTTCTACTCTTTGAGCTTTTGAGTTCCAATGGCCATATATTTAATTTCAAGGCTATCATTTTGGTTCCGTCAAAGGTTTGCTCTTTTGTCATGCTATCAATATCTTATCCTATTTCTTTCTTTATTTATTTAAACATTTCAGACATACTTATTTTAAATTCTCTTTGACATGGTTCTATTCAGTTCTTGGGAAGGCACCTCTTCCAGCCATATCTGTTCTCCCAATTCTCTTTGTTTCTTTTCTCATTTCGCTTTTAAAATTTTTATTAGTATTTTTTTTTTTACTGTGAGATCCCCTTCATTGGGTTGTTTTCTGTGGGAATCTCCTGCGTGCTGGCTGCAACTTCATTCTTACCGAGTAGCTTTCTATTTGCCCATGCTGGGAGCACACCGGGTTCCACCTGTCACTCTTATGTTAAGTTCTTGAGTTGGTGTCCCTCCAACATACAAGTGTCATGAATTCAGACTTCACACTTATGCGTGGTGCAGGAGTAGGGTTCAGATTTCTCATGAGTGGTTCCTTTGTTCCCACCCTCCTCAGGGCAAGGCAAACTTCCTTTGACTTTCCCACTGGATTTGCCCTTCTTGACTCCTGTCTTTGGGCATGCATGCTGGGGCCAGAACTCACTCCCCACTCAGCCTCTGGTCCCCGCATGTCAGGTTCCACGTGTGGACCTAGTTCCTGGTAGCTCCTTGGCTTCAGCCTCCACTCACCATTCTGACCTGGAGGTTCCTGCTCATTTCTTGGTTTTGAGCTGAGCTACGTATTAAATACTTTTTTTCGTTGTTGTTGTTATATTCAGCATTTCTGTGTTCTAGAAGTTAAAGTTTTTTCCTCCCCTGCATCCGTTTGGTCAAGTTTATTGACCTCAAAGACCAGAAATCTGGGATTATCAATGTCATCCCTAGTGAGGTTTGCTTCATTCAATATAGGGTGCAAAAATCCCGCCACTGGCTATAGATGAGCCACACACGACTCTTCCTCCTACTTGATTGTTTCTGCTGCTTTCTCTCTTTTGTGTCCTATCCATATCACCCCTTGCCTCGTATATTTCTTTTGGTGGAGAGAATCATTTCCATTTTCAATCTATACTAGAAAGGTTTCCCCATAGGCCAAATACATTATCTTCCCTATTTAATATGCACATCTTTCCTGGGGGCAGCAGTTCAGAGTTTTTAACCTTTAGTCCTTTTGCATCCAGTATTGGGTAGATGACACTTTCACCTACATTATCTCATTTGACCCTCTTAAAATCCAGCATAGCTATTATTATCTTAATTTTGTAGTTGGGAAAACTGGGCTTCAGGGGATAATTAACTTATCCAAGGTTAGTAATGAAGGAAGCTCCCCTTCCTCCATTGAGGAGGAACATTTCCACGAAACATGGTACATATGGAGCTTACCGGCCCTTTTCCTTTCCTGCTATGGTGGTGGTGGAATCTGCAGGGCTCCTCTCAGCCTGAGAACTTATATTTGTAAACCCACTCAGAGAATCCTCTGCATGGTCTTGCCCTCTGTTTTGCATATCTGAAGCAACACCAGAATTCCTTGGAGATGATTATGATAGATACAAAAATGATTCTGAGAAATGCATTCATTTGCTCTCTGAAAAGCTGTGTGTTGCAGTTTTAAACTTCTTGGATTTATTATCTGAAATTTCTAGCATATATCTTTTGGCACTGACTGCTACAAAATTATAGAAAATGGCTTTGTAGACTCAATATAATTACATGAAGATGTGTTTGATAATTCTATATCATAGAATATTACATATTTTAATCCTCAGGAATGCAATTGGTATACTGATGTAAAATTCATAAAATTCAGAAGATTGCTTTGGCTCTGATCTTTGTCATGGAAGTTTTGTGGTGCCTTAAAGAAAGAAACATTAATGTTCTGCCTTGAGGCCCTCAGTTTTTCCCTGTCATCTTTGTTCTTCCTACCCCCGCAATAAGTGATCCCCTGAAATCACCCAACGTTCTGTGCTTTCCCTTTATCTTGTTTGCCTTGTGGGTTAATAGCAAAGGAGCTATTAGCAGCTTTTGGGGGCACTCTCCGTTTCTTTTTGGCATCCTCAAGGTGCCTGATGAGGCCACTCCTCTGTCTTGCCGTTCTTTACTTTCTACACAGAAAAGGGAATTCAAAGGCATTTTCACCCTCCCTGCATTTGTCTTGTGGCTTCAATAATATGAAAGCTGATCAAAAGAGAAATTGCAGCTTTTCATAACGTGTAGCAGCAGGGGTCTTTACTTTAAGGAGACAGAAGAAGACAGGACAGAAACATACACATTGACAGTTAAAACGGGAGAGTCTAGAAACCTTCAAAGTTTCATCCCTAGGGGCTTTTAAAAAGAGAAAGCCTGTGTTCTGACAGTTCTCACCTCTGGGTTTTCATTTACAAA
Organism: Ceratotherium simum simum; assembly: GCF_057802395.1. Lineage (NCBI taxonomy): Eukaryota > Metazoa > Chordata > Mammalia > Perissodactyla > Rhinocerotidae > Ceratotherium > Ceratotherium simum. Next base: position 72,613,986 of record NC_141909.1, on the reverse strand, counting down.
GATGCTTTTTACACTTCAGAGGGGTTTGATGTTTCACAGTTACAGGCAGATTTCCTCAAGTCACATTTTGCCCAATACAATGTTCAATATTGTTCTTCACATCAGTGTTTTCAGGTAGAGCTACACTTTAACTTCTTTCAGATCTTGAAAGCACTCATTGCTATGGACTGAATGTTTGTGTCCCCACTAAATTCATATGTTGAATCCACAATCTGATGGTATTTGGAGGTGGGGCTTTTGAGAAGTGATTAAGCCGTGATGGTGGAGCCCTCATGAATGGGATTAGTGCCCTTATTAAAGAAGCCCCAGAGAGCTCCTTTGCCCTTCTGCCATGTGAGGAGACAGTGAAAAGATGGCGTCTATGAACCAGGAAGCAGGCTCTCACCTTCAACAAACAATCTACTAGTGCCTTGATATTGGATTTCCCAGCCTTCAGAACAGTGAGAAATAAATTTCTGTTGTTTATAAGCCACCCAGTCTATGATATTTTTGTTATAGCAACCTGAACAGACTAAGACACTCATCTTGCTACTCTAGGGAATTCTAATCTTATAACAGCTGAAAATTTCACCTAAACACCACTGACTAGGTAAATAAAGGAAATAGATGATGATCTTTAATCACTGCCTTCAGGCAGATGCTCAGTAACATCTGCCCACCCACTGTCCTGTAAAATGTTCTTAGGGAAGAAGAAGGACTATTTGAGAGCTATGCTTATTTTGGTTAGTAAGGGTAAATTTGTGTGTATGTGTGCGTGTGTGTGTTTTGCTATACTCCCCAACTCGTTCTGTAAGCTTCTATTTCACTTTGTCAGTTCGAGGATATCTGCTCTCAAGAAAGGAAATTTGAGACACCTGATTTTTGCTCTGCATTTATTGTCTTACTATTAATCTTTGGTTCCTCTCCCTCTAAGTGCTTACTGAAAACATCATGTAACACATTTGGAAGAAGAACGTCAAAATCTGTATAGTATTGCTGAAAGAATAAACATCAGAGAAAACATCTGACACACACAAAAATACCTTACGCTTCATTTGCAACAAGCAAAATAATCCCTTGAAAGAAGTGAGGAAACCACAGAAAAAGAAATAAGATATTGGACTCTGCCCAAAACAAACTAAATCAGAGAGATGAATTTTAAAGGCATTCTATCATTTGTACATTAGAATGGAAGAAATGACCAGGTCAAGAATGGTCCTTGTTCTCAGTAAATTAGGCAGGACACTCAAGAAGCAGTACCTTGTTCTGATTTTCTACTTGTCTTTCTAAATTTTTTTTTTATGAATTATCAATACTTTACATGACTGCCCTGCATAGCATACAGGGTAGATTTCAAGCACAAGATGGTTAAGTGCCTGGCATCAGGTCATTGAATCAGAGACAGGGCCAGGTCCTTAGTCTATAACCTTTAAATCATGATCTGATTGATCTACAATTAGGGAGCTCAACTGCACCATTTCCAGATACAGACTATTGATTTGCTAACCAATACCTCAACAATTAATCAAGAAATAATTATTCATGGAGCATCTTTAATTTGTTTTTCACTGTTTGGAACCAAGTGGGAGTATCCTTTATCTATCCTCGTATAGCTGATGCTAATCTGATTGAGGAGATGCATTGTTTAATATACATTAGTCACAAAACAATGAGCAAGCTGTGCAAGTCAATATTATCAATATAGTTAATGCTGTAGAGACGAAACTTTATTTTGGGTTCACAGACAAGGAAGATCTAAGAGAATAGAAACTGTTTAGGAAGGCTTCAATCATAAAGGAGGTTAAATGAGCCAGTGGGAAAGGGAGATGTATTATTGGCCAGAGAACAAGTAAAACTATATCAAGGCAAGATTGGTGGAATGTGGTGGTAAAACATAGAGAATAGCCTACTGAGGGAAAATAAGATTGGGAGAGAAGAATAGGGCCATCCTACACCTCCACCCTTGTGTACTACACAAATCTCCACACATGTTCAGCTTCAGCCACTTTTAACCACTTGCTACTATCTTTATCCATTTATTTATTAATCTTTTCATTCAAGGGAATGAATGAAAAGGGAATATTTTGGAATGCTCACCTTATGCTAATACTATACCAGACACTGGGGGTGCAAATGTGAGTAAGAAGTCATTATAGCATATTGGTTACAAGCATGGATTTTGTGGTTAAATAGATTTGATTAAAGCCTGGCTCTGCCAGTTACTACCTGAACAAATTATTTACTATCTCAAAGCATCAATTTTGTTGTCAGAAAACAAGAGTAACTCATGGGGTTGTCCAAGTTAGTACGTTTTTGCCTATTGTTTCTTGCTCCTTATAAAGTTTCCTTTATAGACCCTGGACCAAGATGGTGACATAGGAGGCTCCTGAATTTCCCTCCTCTCACAGAAACACTGAATGTATAGCTAATATATTTCTCTAAGAGAAATTCAGAAAGAGTTTTATGACTCTTACACATTAGGTAAATAAGAAAATGCCCACATCAAAATGGGTAGGAAAGGCTGAGACATACTCTAACCATAAACCCCATCCCTGGCATAGTGCCATACAATTGGGAGGGAAACCCCAATCCCCAGCTTCTCCCTGAGGAGCAAAGGGCTTGGACTTCACATCTATTGCCCTAACTTATAAGTCTCCCAAGGCTCAGGGATGGGACCCCAAAACACCTAGATATGAAAGTCAATGGGGCTGCACTCGGGAGTCCCACAGGACTATTGGAAACAAGGAAACGATTCTTAAAGAGTTCATAAGCACTCACTGTGGCTACCCCGCCAAGGCCCAGTGCAGAGGAATCAAGCAAAAAAGCCCATCTCCCAGAGTTCCCTGGAGGAGTTTGATTGCATACGTTACAAGCTGCTGCCTGAGGGTCCAGCTTCTAATTGGCGCTCATCTAGCTACTGGCTGAGATCCTCCCTGGATCCCAAAAGAGTTGGTGGGCATTTCCCCTGCCTTCTCCCTCTGGCTTGCTCCAACAATAAAACCAGTATGCCAGCAACTCTCTGGAAGGAACTTGTCCACACATCTGGCACCCCAGCCTGTGCAGCTGCTGCCCAAAGGATAGGATTCCAGCATGCCTGGATCAGATAGCTAATGGGGCTTGCATTCATGAGTCCCACAGGAGCTGTAACAGACAAAGAAACAGTCATTAATGAGAACATGTGTGAGTGCTCACTGTGGCTATTTCTCCAGGACTCAGTGCAGAGGGAGCAGGAAAAAACACCTATCTCTCAGTTTCTCCCTGGAAAGAGTTTAACTGCATACTTTCCCAGATGCTGCCTGAAGGCCCAGCTTCTAATCAGCCTGCATCCTGGTGCAGATGGTGATCCTTTCCTTTGAGATGCTGACAAGTATTGGCACACCCTCAACTACTAGGAGCCACTAAGAACAAAGATGGCAGCTTGGACAATCACAAAGGCTTGAGAAGCAACAAAGCTTGGGCCAGACTGATTGACAAGATTCATCTCTTACACAAGATGAGTCTGTCAAGACTGGGAAAAGTGGCTCTTTTTTCTAATGTACACAAACCAATACAGAGTATCAAGAAAAATGAAGAAAGAAGGGGATTTGTTCCAAACAAAAGAACAAGGTAAAACTCCAGAAACAGATCATAATGAATTGGAGATAGGTGATTTACCTAATAGAGAGTTCAATACAACAGTCATAAAAATGCTCACTGAGGTCAGGAGGACAATGCATGAACAAAGTGAGAATTGCAACAAGGAGATAGAAAATACAAAACAGTATCAAACAGAAAGTATAGAGCTGAAGAATACAATAACTGAACTGAAAATTTCAATAGAGTGGATAAACAACAGATTAGACCAAGTGGAAGAAAGGATTAGCGAACTCAAATACAGGGACATGGAATTCATCCAATCAGAGGAGTGAAAAGAAAAAAGAATGAAAAAGAGTGAAGATAGCTTAAGGAACTTCTGGGACACCGTCAAGTAGATCAATATAAGTATTACTGGGGTCCCAGAAGGAGAAGAGAGAGAGAGGGGCAGAAAGCACATTTGAAGAAATAATGGCTGAAAAAGTCCCTAAACGAGGAAAAGAAACAGACATCCAGATCCATTTTAAAAGGTTAACCTGAAGAGACCCACACTGACACACATTATAATTAAATTGTCAAAAGTTAAAGACGAAGAGAGAATCTTAAAAGCAAGAGAACATCAACTTGATAAGTACAAGGGAACCCCTATGACTATCAGTGGGTTTTTCAGCAGAAACCTTGCAGGCAAGAAGGGAGAAGCATGGTAAATTCAAAGTGCTGAAAGAAAAAAACTGCCAGCCAAGAATACTCTACCTGGAAAAGTTGTCCTTAAGAAATGAAGGAGACATAAAGAGTTTTCCAGACAAACAAAAACTGAAGTCATCACCGTTAGACTGGCCTTGCAAGAAATGTTAAAGAAAGTTCTTCAAGCTAAAAGAAAGGATGTTAATTAGTAACAGGAAAACATATGAAAGTATAAAACTCACTGGTAAAGGTAAAAATATAGTTATATTCAAAATACTCTAATATTGCCATACACAGAACATTGAAAGGAGCCCTCCTATATGATACTAAAAAGCAAAGATTTACAAAACCTTGAGCAAAGAGATAGACAGACAGAATCAGAAAATTGCAGCTCTATCTCAGAATAGGTTAGTAAACACTTAATTATAACATAAAAGATAAAAGGAAAGAAAGCATCAAAAAACAACTATAACCCATACAATTTTGTCACAAACTCACAACACAAAAAAGAATTTGTGACAATAAAAACATAGAAGAGGAAAGGGATGGAATGTTCATAGGCTAATGGAGATAAGAAGCTATCAGAAAAAGGACTACCTCATCTATGAGATCATTTATATAAACCTCAGGGTAACCACAAAACAAAAAATCATAGAGTTACAAAGCATAAATACAGAGAGAATAGAGAAAAATATTACAGAAAACACCAAACTGAAATGGCAGACAGAAATACAAGAAAAAAGAGATAATGGAAATATAGAACAACTGGAAAACAAAAGATAAAATGGCAGTTTTAAGCCCTTATATAGCAATAATCACTCTAAATGTAAATGGGTTGAATTCAACAGTCAAAAGATACAGTGTGCCTGGATAGATTAAAAAATAAGACAGGACAATATGCTGCCTCCAGGAAACACATCTCAGCTCTAAAGACAAACATAGCTCACAGTGAAGGGATGGAAGATGATACTCCAAGCAAATAGCAAGCAAAAGAAAGCAGATGGAGCTGTACTTATATCAGATAAAACAGACTTCAAAATAAAAAAGATAACAAGAGACAAACATGGGCATTATATAATGATAAAAGGGACATTCCAGCAAGAAGATATAACACTATTAATACATATGCACATAACACAGGAGCACCAAAGCATATAAAGCAACTATGAACAGATCTAAAGGGAGAAACTGACAGCAACACAATAATAGTAGGGGACCTTACCGCCCCACTTACGTCAACAGATAGATCATCCAGACAGAAAGTCAACAAGGAAAAAGTGGACTTAAGTGAAACACTAGACCAGATGGACTTAGAAATATATAGAACATCCATCCAGAAACAGCAGAATACACGTTCTTCTCAAGTGCACCTGGAACATTCTCAAAGATAGACCATATGTTGGGAAAGAACAAGCCTCAACAAATTTAAGAAGATTAAAATAACGTCAGGCATCTTTTCTGATCACAGTGGTATGAAACTAGAAATCAACTACCAGAAAAAGTCTTGGAAAGTCATAAATATGTGGAGACTAAATAACATGTTACTGAACACCCACTGGATCAGTGAAGAAATAAAAAAACACCTGGAGACAAATGAAAATGAAAATACAACATACCAAAATCTATGGGATGCAGCAAAAGCAGCACTAAGAGAGAGGTTTATAACAATACAGGCCTACCTCAAGAAAAAAGAAAAATCTCAAATAAGCAATCTTACACTATACCTAAAAGAACTAGAAAAAAGAAGAATAAACAAGGCCCAAAGCCAGTAGAAGGAAGGAAAGAATAAAAATCAGAGCAGAAATAAATGAAATTGAGACTAAAACAACAATAGAAAGGATCAATGAAACTAAGAGCTGGGTTTTTGAAAAGAGCTGTTTTTGAAAAAAACAAAATTGACAAACCCTTAGCCAGACTCACGAAGAAAAAAAAAGAGAGAAGGCTCAAATAAATAAAATCAGACGAAAGAGGAGAAATTACAACGATACCACAGAAATACAAAGGATTATAAAATAACACTGTGAAAAGCTATATGCCAAAAAATTGGATAGTCTACAAGATATGGATAAATTCTTAGACTCATACAACCTCCCAAAACTGAATCAGAAGAAAGAGAGAATCTGAATAGATCAATCACAACTAAAGAGGTTGAAACAGTAATCAAAAAGCTCCTCAAAAATTCCAGGACCAGGTGGCTTCATTGGTGAATTCTATCAAACATTCAAAGATTTAAGACCTACCCTTCTCAAACTATTCCAAAATATTGAAGAGGACGGAATGACTCCTAACTCATTCTACGAGGCCAGCATTACCCTGATATCAAAACCAGACTAGGATAACACAAAAAAGTAAAATTACAGGCCAATGTCACCGATGAACATTCATGCAAAAATCCTCAATAAAATATTAACAAATCAAATACAACAATATATTAAAAGGGTCACACACACAATAAATCAAGTGGGATTTATTCCAGGGATGCGAGGATGGTTCAACATCCACAAATCAATCAATGTGATACACCACATTAACAAAATGAAGAATAAAAGTCACATGATCATCTCAATAGATGCAGAGAAAGCATTTGAAATGATCTGACATCCATTTACGATAAAAACTCTCAATAAAATGAGTATAGAAGGAAAGTACCTCAACATAATAAATGCCATATATGACAACCCCACAGCCAACATCATACTCAACATTGAAAAACTGAAAGCTATTGCTCTGAGAACAGGAACAAGACAAAGATGCCCATTCTGGTCTCTCTTATTCAACATAGCAAGGAAAGTTTTAGCCAGAGCAATTAGGCAAGAAAAAGAAATTAAAAGGATCCAAATAGGAAAGGAAGAAATAAAGCTATCACTATTTGTGGATGACATGATTCTAAAACCCTAAAGAATCCACCAAGCAACTATTAGAAATAATAAATGAATACAGTAAAGTTGTAGGGTACAGACTCAACATACAAAAATCAGTTGCATTTCTATATGCTAACAACGAACTGGCAGAAAGAGAAATCAAGAATACAATCTCATTTATAATTGAAACAAAAAGAATAAAATACCTAGGAACAAATTTAACCAAGGAAGTGAAAGACCTATACACTGAAGACTGTACAACATTATTGAAAGAAATCAAAGAAGACATAAAGAAATGGAAAGATATTCCATGCTCATGGATTGGAAGAATAAACATAGTTAAAATATCCATATTACCTGAAACAATCTACAGATTCAATGCAATCTCAATCAGAATCCCAGTGACAATCTTCATGGAAATAGAACAAAGTATCCTAAAATTTATATCTAACCACAGAAGACCCTGAATAGCCAAGGCAATCCTGAGAAAAAAAGAACAAAGCTAGAGATATCACACACCCTGACTTCAAAATCTACTGCAAATCTATAGTAATTAAAACAGCATGGTACTGGCAGAAAAACAGACACCTAGATCAATGGAACAGAATTGAAAGCCCGAAAATAAAACCACACATCTATGGGCAGCTAATCTTTGACAAAGAAGCCAAGACCATACAATGGAGAAAGGAAAGTCTCTTCACTACATGGTGTTGAGAAAACTGGACAGCCATGTGCAAAAGAATAAAAGTAGACATTATCTTACACCATACACAAAAATTAACTAAAAACAGATTAAAGACTTCAATGTAAGACCTAAAACCATAAAACTCCTAGAAGAAAATATAGGTGGTATGCTCTCTGACTTCTGTCTTAGCTGTATCTTTTTGAATACCATGTCTACTCAGGCAAAGAAAACAAAACAAAAAAATAAACAAGTAGAACTACAACAGACCAAAAACCTTCTGTGAAGCAAAGGAAACCATGAACAAAACAAAGAGACAACCCACCAACTCTGACAAAATATTTGCAAATCATATATCTGAGAAGGGGTTAATTTCCAAAATATATAAAGAACTCATACAACTCAATAACAAAAAAATGAACAACTCCATCAAAACATGGGCAGAGGATATGAACAGACATCTTTCCAAAGAAGACATACAAATGGCCAACAGGCACATGAAAAGATGTTCAACATCAATTGTTAGGGAAATGCAAATCAAAACTACAATGAGATATCACTTCGCACCTATCAAAATGGCTATAATCAACCAAGACAAGAAATATCCAGTGTTGGAGAGGATGTGGAGAAAAGAGAACCCTCATAATAACTGCTGGTGGGAATGCCAACTTGTGCAGCCGCTATGGGAAACAGTACAGAGAGTTCTCAAAAAATTAAAAGTAGAAATACCATATGATCCAGCTATTCCACTACTGGGCATTTATCCTAAGGAAATGAAATCAATAGTTCAAAAAGATATATGCATCCCTATGTTCATCGCAGCATTATTCACAATAGCCAAGATGTGGAAGTACCCAAGTGCCCATCAACTGATGGGTGTGTGTGTGTGTATATATATATACACAATGGAATACTACTCACCCATAAAAAGACAAAATTGTGCCATTTGCGACAACATGGATGGACCTTGAAAGTATTATGCTGAGCCAAATAAGTCACACGGAAAAAGACAAATACTGTATGATTTTACTCATATGTGCAAGATAAACAAACAAACACATAGATAAGGAGAATAGATTTGTGGTTACCAGAGAAGGAGGTGGGTGGAAGGCAAAAGGATAAAGGAGCATATACATATGGTGATGCATAAATACGGTACTGTTGGTGGTGAACACAATATGGTCTATATAGAAACTGAAATATAGTGATGTACACCTGAAATTTACACAATGTTGTAAGCCAATATAACCCCAATAAAATAATTAAAAAAAATACTCTAATAGTGTAATGGTGGTGGGTAAATCACTTATAACTCTAGTATAAAGATGAAAAGACAAAATTATTATAAATAACTATAATGTGTCAGTGGATACACAATATATAAAGATATAAATTATAACATTGAAAACTAAAAAACATAAAATACATGTGGGGGTAAAAATGCAGAACATTTGTATGCATTCAAAGTTAAGTAGTTAGTAGCTTAAAATAGATTGTTATAACTATAAGACTTTTTTGTAAGCATCATAGTAACCACAAAGAAAAAAACCTATCGTAGATTCACAAAAGATGAAAAGAAAGGAATCAAAGCATACCATTACAGAAAATCACGGAATCACAACAGAAGAGAATAAGAGAGGAAGAAAGGAGCAACAAAACAGCTAAAAAACGATTAATAAAGTGGCAATAGAAACTCCATACCTAACAATAATTATTTTAAATGGAAGTGGACTAAATTCTCCAATCAAAAGAAACAGTGGCTGAATGGGGAAAAAAAACAACACCCATCTTGCTTAGAAGAGACTCACTTTAGTTAAGGACACACATAGACTGAAAATGAAGGATGGAAAAAGATATTCCATACAAATGAAAACCAAAAGAAATCAGGAGTAGCTATTCTTAGATCAGACAAAATAGACTGTAATACAAAAACTGTAACAGGAGACACAGAAGATGATTATATAATGAAAAAGCAGTCAATTCATCAAGAGAATATAAAAATTGTAAATATTTATGCACCCAACATTGGAGCACCTAAATATATAAAGCAAATATTAACAGATCCTGAAGGAAGAAATACAGAAATATATTAATAGTAAGAAAATTTAATACCCCACTTTTTTCAATGGATAGAGCATCCAGACAGAAAGTCAATAAGGAGATATCGGACTTACAGTACACATTGGACCAGATGGACTTAACAGACATGTAAAGAACATTCCATCCAAAAGCAGCAGAATACACATTCTTCTCAAATGGGTATGAAACATTTTCCAGGATAGATCATATGTTAGATCACAAAACAAGTTTTAATAAATTTAAGAATGTTAAAATCATTTCAAGCATTTTTTTCTGACCAAAATGGTATGAAAGTATAAATCAATAACAAGAGGAAAACTGGAAAATTCACAAGTATGTGGAGATTAAACAACCTGCTTCTGAACAACCAATTAGTCAAAGAAGAAATCAAAAGGGAAATCAAAAAATATTTTAAGACAAGTGAAAATGAAACACAATATACTAAAACTTATGGTATGCAGCAAAAGCAGTTCTAAGAAGAAAGTTTATAGCAATAAACACCTACATTAGGAAAAAAAGGAAGCTCTCAAATAAAGAACCTAAATTTACACTTCAAGGAACTAGAAGAAGAACAAACTAATCCTAAAGTTAGTAAAAGGAAGGAAATAAAAACAATTATAAATAAATGAAACTGAGATGAAAAGATAATAGAAAATATCAATGAAACTAAGAGCTGATTCTTTGAAAAGATAAACAAAATTGACAAATATTTAGCTAGACTAATTAAGAAAAAGAGAGAAGACTTAAATAAATAAAATCAGAAATGAAAGAGGAGACATTACAACCGATACCACAGAAATACTAAGGGATTGTTAGAAACTACCATGAACAATTATACACAACAAATTAGATAACCTAGAAGAAAAGGATAATTTCCTAGAAACACACAACTTACCAAGACTGAATCATGAAGAGATAGAAAATGTGAACAGACCAATAACGAGTAAGGAGATTGAATCAATAATCAAACACCTCCCAACAAAGAAAAGTCCAGGACCATATGGCTTCACTGGTGAATTAATTAAAGAAGAATTAATACCAATCCTTCTCAAACTCTTCCAAAAAATAGAAAAGGAGAGTACACTTCTAAACTCATTTTGTGAGGCCAGAATTACCCTGATACCAAAGCTAGAAAAGGACATGACAAGAAAAGAAAATTGCAGACCAATATTCCTAATGAAAACAGATGCAAAAATCCTCAACAAAATATTAGCAAACTGAATTCAACAATAAGTTAAAAGTTAAATCAATAACCAAGTTAAATTTATTCCAGGGACGCAAGGATGGTTCAATATTGAGAAATCAATCAACATGATACACCACTTTAACAAAATGGAAGGAATGTACCTCACCATAATGAGGGTCATATATAATAAGCCCACAGTTAACATCATCCCCAACAGTGAATAGCTGAAAGCTAATTTTAGGAATAAGACAAGGATGCTCACTTTTGCCACTTTTATTCAAAATAGTACTGAAAATCCTAGCCAGAGCAATCAAGCAAGAAAAAGAAATTAAAAGGCATCTAAGTTGGAAAGAAAGAAGTAAAATCATCTCTGCAGATGACATGACATTATATATAGAAAACCTTAAAGACTGTAGCAGAGAACTGCTGGAACTAATGAATGAATTTGTAAAGTTGCAGGATACAAAGTCAACATACAAAAATCAGTTGCATTTCTATACGCTAACAATAAACTATCAGAAAGAGAAATTAAGAAAACAATTCCATTTACATTTGAATCCAAAACAAGAAAATACTTAGGAATAAATTTAACCAAGGAGATGAAAGATCTGGACACTGTAAACTATAAGATATTGATGAAAGAAATAGAAGAAGACACAAATAAAAGGAAAGACATTCAATGTTCATGAATTTGAAGAATTAATATTGTTAAAATGTCCATATTACCCAAAGAAATCTATAGATTCAGTGCAATCCCTATCAAAATTCCAATGGCATTTTTCACAGAAATAGAAAAAACAATCCTAAAAATTTCTATAGAACCACAGAAGACCCTGAATAGTCAAAGCAATCTTGAAAAAGAAGAACAAAGCTGGAGGCATCACACTTCCTGATTTCAAACTATATACAAAGCTATAGTAATCAAAACAACATGGTATTGGCATAAAACAGACACATAGATCAACAGAACAGAGGAAAGAGCCCAGAAATGAACAAATGCATATAAGGTCAATTAATTTTGGATAAAGGTGGCAAAATGTATATAGGGAAAGGAAATTGTCTTCAATAAATGGTGGTGGGAAAATTGGATATCCATATGCAGAAGAATGAAACTGGACACCTATATTACACCACTCACAAAAATCACCTCAAAATGGATTAAAGACTTGAACATAAGACCTGAACCTGTAAAATTCCTAGAAGAAAACATAGGGGGTAAGTTCCTTGACATTGGTCTTGGCAATGATTTTTGGATTTGACACAAAAGCAAAGGCAGCAAAAAAAAATAAACAAGTGGGACTACATCAGACAAGTAAGCTTCTGCATAACAAAGGAAACAGCATCAACAAAGTGGAAAAGCAACCTACAGAGTGAGAGAACCTATTTGCAAACTACATATCCAATAAGGAGTTAATATCCAATATATACAAAGAAAAAATAGACAATAGCAAAAGATCCCATAAATAACCCAATTTAAAAATAGACAAAGGACTTGAATAAATATTTTTCCAAAGAAGACATACAGATGGCCAATAGGTACATGAAAAGGTGCTCAACATCACTAATCATTAGGAAAATACCAATTAAAACCACAATGAGGTATTATCTCATACCTGTTAGGATGTCTATTATCAAAAAGACAAGAGATAACAATGCTGAAGAGGATGCAGAGAAAAGGGAATCTGTATACATTGTTGGTGGGAGTGTGAACTGCTATGGCCACTATGGAAAACAGTATCGAGTTTACTCCAGAAATTAAAAATAGAACTACCATATGATCCAGGAATCCCACTTTTGGGTGTATATCCAAAGGAAACAAAATCACTATCTCAAAGAGATATCTTCACTCCTATGTTCATTGCAGCATTATTCACAACAGCCAAGATGTGGAATCAATCAAAGTGTCCATCGATGGAAGAAAAGATAAAGAAAACATGGTATAAATATATGCAATGGGATATTATTCAGCCTTAAAAAAAGAAGGAAATTCTGCACTTTCCAGCAACAGGGATGACACTGGAGGACATTATGCTAAGTGAAATAAGCCAGACAGAAAAAGACAAATACTGCATGGTATCATTTATATGTGAAATCTAAAAAAAAATCCAGTAACAGAGACTAGAAGGGTGGTTGTCGGGGTCTGTGTGGTGGGGGAAGTAGGGAGAGGCTGGTGAAAGGTTACAAACTTTTAGTTATAAGATGAATAAGGTCTGAGGATGTAATGTATAACATGGTGACTATGGTTAATAACACTGTATTGTATAATTGAAATTTAAGTGAGTAGAACTTAAATTTACTCACCAAAAAATAACAAGTGAATCTGTGAGGCGATGGATGTGTTAATTTTCTCAATAATGGGAATCCTTTCACAGTACATATGTATATATATATATAATACATATATATATGTATTAAATCATCATGTTGTATGCTTTAAATATGTTACAATTTTGTTTGTCAATTATTCCTCAATAAAGCTATAAAAAATTTCCTTTATAGCAATATTTCTCCCTCTTCCATGAAGCTTTGGAATGTTTTCACATGGGAACTGTTTGGCGTGCATAGTCTAGAGAGCTGCACCTTGCAGATGCTGTCCTAGATCCCCAGGATGTCCCTGATTGCCATCCATCCTACGACCTGGTTGTTGAGCTTTTCCTTTGATTCTGTGAATTACTCCATACCCTTTCCCCCTCCTCCCAAATTTTCCTTTTAGTGTTTAACTTAGCCAGCATCAGATTCTGTTGCTAATGAATGCAGACATTATGAAGATTAAATGAGATATGCCACATAAGGTATTTGGCATAATTATTAGCATATAAGTGCTTAGTAATGTCAGCTATTATCATCATTTTATTTATTAAGAACTCATGACTTCTGCTTTTACTGTTTCTACCGTCTAGCAGGTGATGTAGGAAAGTAAATGAGGACCTGGTATGATCAAGTGCTAATCAAGTAGGAGACACTCTGGGCACACAGAAAGAAAGAGACTTTACTCAGGGGACCAGGGTGAAGGAGACTTCACCCAAGGGAACCATCGTGGAGAAGGCACAGCTAGGTTGAAATGTGAAGGATGAAGCAAAAAAAGCCGGACTCAGAACTCGGGAGGGAAGAGTACTGGCATAGAGAGGGGCAAGAAGAGTTATTCAAGGCAAGGGAACAATGTATATGAAGATCTGGAGGGAAAGAAAGCGGAACATTCTTATGAAACCTAGATAGGCTGGTTGAGAACGCTGGAGAAGTAACCAGTGACAGAATATGCGGAGCTTCCTAAACTGGGTTAAGAAGTTTTGACTCTATTCTAAGAGCAAGGAAGAATTATTGAAGTGTTTAAAGGATAAGAGTGACATGATCATAGTCATAAGCTTTAGAAATATCTCTCTGATGTGGAAGAAATGATTCTTCATATTTTGCCTGGATTAGAGCTGCCAAAACCAGCCATAATCTCTCTAATACTGATATCCATATACAGAGAGACACAGACTGGATAGTCAAAAATACTTCAGCTCAACAAAGAATTCACTCAGCCTTTATAGACTAAAATTAATTATTGGAGAAATCTGTTCCTGTCTTTTTATAACTTAAATGGAAAAATATAATCTTCTATAACAAATGTTATAGTGTAAATGGTTAGACTAGTCAACCCTTGAACTCAAACGGTTATATGCCTTGGAAATATTAGTATATATAGGGAGATGCTCCATAAATACGATAACCAGGAAGATATGCTGTATCTTTAAAACTTGGCCCCACTTGGCTAGCCTCCAACAGTGCTTCTAACAGAGTGTGCTCTCAGGGTAGCAGGAATGTAAACATGCCATAACTTCTTCCTTATCATTCTTAGAAAAGCAATTTCAACACAGCATTAACAATTCTTCATGTATTTATGCCTGCAAGATTACTTCCTTATTCTTTACGTTTCTAATGCAGTTGTAACTTACTGCTCCATAAGCAAGGTCAGTCAAAGTTTAGAGAGGATCGTTTTTGATTCCACGCTGGCTACTCTATAATCAATTGAAGGCAGGCAAGGTTGGGGGCAGGGACACCAGTTTAGAGATCATGGTAATCTGGAATTTAAATAGTGCGAATAGGAAGGGGTTTGAGAAATACTTAGGAAGTGGACTCGATGGAACTTGGTGATTTATTGGGTAACGGTATTAAGGAAAGGATGTGACCAAGGATAGCATCTATGTTTCTGTCTCAGGTAATTGTGGATGATGGTGCCATTTTATAAATAGAAACACAAGTGGAGGGGCATATTAGGGGGTTAAGATGAGGGAGTTCTGTCCAAACATGCTGCATTTGGGTGCTTGTTACCATGTACCAAATATTCCAGAGTTCTGCTGTGGAGCCCTCCCCTGCCTGATGAATGATAGAGTGGCCATATGGACCTTCCAAGCATAAAGCTTAAGAGCCAGAAGTTTTGCCATCAAGTCTGGATCCCAGAAGGAAAACAATGCAGAGCTACAGCTCATCCGAGATGAATATGTAGTGTGAGCAAGTAATAAACCTTTTGTTAAAAATTGTAAGCCTTTGAGAGCCAGCCCTGATGGCCTAGCAGTTAAAGTTCTGTGCACTCCGCTTCAGCAGCCCAGGTTCGGTTCCTGGGAGAGGAACCACACCACCCGTCTGTCAGTTGCCATGCTGTGGCAGTGGCTTACATAGAAGAACCAGAAGGACCTACAACTAGAATATACAACTATGTACTGGGGCTTTGGGGAGGAAAAAGAAAAAGAGGAAGATTGGCAACAGATGTTAGCTCAGGGTGAATCTTTCCCAGAAAAGAAAAAAAAAAAGTCAGGTGCTTTAAAAAAAAAATTATGAGCCTTGCGCTCATTTGATTCTTTATCATAACCTAGCCTATACTCACTATTACAACTTCAAAGTGACGTTTGTATTTAAGGCTTCAATTCTCAGAAGAGACATAAAAATAGAAGATACAGATCTGGGAATCTTCAGTGTTTAGATAGTAACCACAGTCGTTAGAGAGGCTGATATTTTCTAGAGAGACTACATATAGTTTAATAAGAGAATAGAGTCTGTATAAGTGAAAAGATAAAAACAGGAAAAAGAGACACCACCTTGGGTATCTAAAACAAAGAGAATTTAATACAGGGAATTTGGCGCATAAGTAATGGAAGAGCTAAAAAACCAACCATGGGACAGTGACAGTGTCTAGAGATTAGCAACAGCAAAAAGCCACTACTACCCTTTGGCTGGAGGCTAAAGAGAGGCAGTGATATGAGCAGAGTCCAGCGTTCAGGGTCACTGGCAGAAGCTGGAACCATGACAGGCCTGTCAGGAAGAACTGGAGCCACAGAGTGACACAGCTACCATGAACAATTATACACAACAAATTAGATAACCTAGAAGAAACGGATAAATTCCTAGAAACACACAACTTACCAAGACTGAATCATGAAGAGAGAGAAAATGTGAACAGACCAATAATGAATAAGGAGTACTGGAGATGCCACCACCACCAAAGACAGACAAGGAGGGGCAGAAAGACCCTGACTGCCCCTTTCTCGCACCCTGCCACCGCCCCCCGGTGTTTCCCAGACAGCCTGTAGGAGTCAGCCTCCCTATGATACAGAGAACCACCGAGATTTCAGACTTGGTCTCCTCTGCTGCATTTGTGTAGCAGCACCTGATTCCCCACTGGAAGTTGAGATCATTCACCACAGCCAGTAAATCAACCTCCCCTCTATCTATAAGTTCAAAACCATGAGGAGCCCAAACAGCCCAGTGACAGTCCTAATTCCAATTTACTGGGATTGTTGTTGTTTTCCCTGGTAGAAACATTCTTCCCTTGGTTGCCGGGATAGAAAGCAAAAATTCGGTGTGCCATGAGGTGTAACAGTGAACGTGGCCATGCCCAGCTCCACCACTTGGATCCAGGACCCATGCATTTTGGCTATGGGAGAAACAGCACCATATATCGGTTACTGGTTCAAAGCATACACTGGGGCCACAACTGAGTCTTCACTGGCTCTGGGTTGATGTTAACCCTTGGGGGCATAAAATGCCACTGTGGTGTTTAAGGAACATAAGGATCTAGGTTTAGATACCAATTCTGCCTCTTAGTAACTGAGATCTCAGGCACCTGACTCAACTCTTCTGAGGCTTATTTTACTCATGTGTTAAATGAGAATTTAAAAATGCCAACAGGATATTGCTTGGATCAACACATGGACACTGAAAACATGCAGTAAAGTGATAAACCATAAGGTAGAAAGAAAGACTTCAAGCCAGGTGCTCAGTGAATGGATAATGTGATAGCGATGAGAGGAGGTAGAGGGAAGTATAGGCAAAGAGCATGAGCCTCAGAAGAGCAGGAACATTACCTGTGTGGCTTTGCTAATGTTCTTCCTCAGCTAGAATGCCTTAGCCTACATCTGCCTCTTCATTTATAAATCCTGCTCATCTTTCAAAGATCAGCTCAAATGACGCTTCCTCCATGAAGCTATGCTTAATAGGAGACAACGACAACATTAACTCAAATAATATTTTTAAAGATTTTATTTATTTATTATTTTCCCCCCAAAGCCCCAGTAGATAGTTGTATGTCATAGCTTCACATCCTCCTAGTTGCTGCATGTGGGACGCGGCCTCAGCATGGCCGGAGAAGCGGTGCTTCGGTGCACACCCGGGATCCCAACCCCGGCCGCCAGCAGCAGAGCGCGCGCACTTAACCGCTAAGCCACGGGCCGGCCCTCAAATAATATTTATTGAGAATTTGCCATGAGCAGAGTCCTGTGCTAAAAATATAATGAGGTCAACTTATCAGTTCATGAAAAAATATGGAGGAACCTTAAATGCATATTTCTAAAATGTAAAAGAAGCCAGTCTGAAAAGGCTACATGCTATGTGATTCCAACTATGTGACATTCTGACGTAGGCAAATCTATGGAGACAATAAAGGCCAGTGGTTTCCAGGGAAGGATAGAGGAAAGGGTAAATAGGTGGAAAACAGATTTTTAGGGCAGTGAAACTATTCTGTACGATACGGCAATGGTGGATATATGTGTGCTGTTATACATTTACCAAAATCTATAGAACTGTAAAACACAAAGAGTGAATGTTTATATAAACTATTGGCCTTAGTTAATAATAATGTCTCAATGTTGGTTCATCAATTGTAACAAATGGACCACACTAGTCCAGGATGTTAACAATAATAGGGGAAAGTGGTGATGCGGGGAAGGGTAGATGGCAGTTCTCTGTCCTTTCTGCTAAATTTTCCTGTAAACCTGAAACTGCTCTAAAAAATCAAGTCTATTAATTTAAAAACTATATAATGGGCTCTGCAATCTATTTGATCTAAAATTGAAAATCTTTCTGAGGGGAGATGATGTCCACAAAACAATTTGCATGAGAGTGTGTGCTGTAAGTATACACAAAACAATAATGATAAAAATTTTCAGGTGATAAAGTACTCTTTCTAAGGACTGAAGGAAGGCCTTGATGGGAGAAGAAAGCCTGGATAAGAAGAGAGGAATTGTAGAGGCATTCTGAACCATGCAGGCCATGTGATTAAGAATAGCAGAAATAGCAATATGTGTGAAGCCTCCTGGTAACTGTAGAGGCCTTTTTCATACATAATTATAGTTTTTAATTATCTAGCCTAGGGAGAGGAGGAGAAGAGAATGAATATCAAATTTGTTTTTTAACTGCAGGTAACAACTTTGTACTTGTTATTGCTGACTTATTTGCAAGGATGATTTAGTTCATAGAGGTACCAAACTTGGTCTCCCTGAGAAGCTGAAATAGTCAGGTAAGCCTCCAACTCTGTTGTAACATCCTAAGGGAAATGGCCCTGATTTTGCTTACAGAGTGGTGGATATGTGGAGGGGTGGGTAGGAACACTGTGAAAACATGGAGTTCTGGCCAACAGGGGAACCACAAGGTGTATATTCTTGGTTGTTCAGATAATGTTTGAGACCACACCTGACACTAGTTTTCCCTAGAACAAACTATTTGGTCAGGGCCTAGATTCAGCCCATGCCAGATCTCAGAAGGTTCATTCATATTTCATTCATCAGTGTATTAATTTGCTGGGTTGCCATAACAAAGTACCACAGACTGGATAGCTTAAACAACAGAAATTTATTTTCTTATATTTTGGAGGCTGGAAGTCCAAGATCAAGGTGTTGGTAGGGTTGGTTTCTTCTATGTCTCTCTCCTTGGCTTATAGATGACCATCTTCTTCCCGTGTCTTTACATGGTTTTCCCTCTATGTATGTGTGTCCTAATCTTTTTAGGGACACCAGTCATATTGGATAAGAGCCCACCCCAAAGGCCTTATTTTAACTTAATTATCTCTTCAAAGACCCTATCTCCAAATACAGTCACATTCTGAAGTACTGAGGGTTAGGAGTTTAACATATAATTTGGGGGTATACAATTCAGCCCTCAACAATCACCAATCATGTCTATCCTGAGACAAATGCTGACTGAGAAGACCTCCTGTTCTAAGACCAAGGGTAGCAAATTAGGAGATGTACAGTTATTGTTCTTACTTAACAAGAGCAACCAAATGAGAGGAAGTATATTGAACACTTACTGTTGGCTAGGCACTAGGCTAAAGCGCTTTAAATTGATTGGTGATGTTTGACTCGAGAGCCCATTACAACCTTATTTGTCCACTTCACCAATAAATCAACATTTCTCCTTTTTCAACAATTAGGTATTAAGAAGGCCCATTGTTGGTAGACAATGATCCATGGATCTCTTGTGGTTTTGAACATCTTGAGAGCAGAGGCACCAACTCCCTTTGTTATGGACTATCTTTTCAATAATTTTCATATAGAGAAGTGCCTAGAAAGATAGTGTCTACCTCAAGAGTAACAGCTAACATGATTACTGCCCATTATAAAAGGTTTGGTTTCCCAAACTCAGGGTTCCTCTCTTATAATACAAGTGACCATGTATGCTGATGTAACCTGGCCCTTCCTGTGTTGCCCTGTAGGAATTGGAGCTCAAGAAACTAGCACAGGAAAATGTTTATAGTATGGTTACTTTTATTGCTCTGAGTAACAAAGTCCTTTGTCTCTGATCCAGGAGTCTTGTGTCTTCTACAAGCATCCAGGAAACTGTAGCAAATTAACTTATTAAGTTATAAGTAGGGTAAAATCTCAGACCCTTTAAAGTTCTTGCTTCTCATTTAATCCATCCATGTGAGTAGATTAGGAAGAGCTGGGATAAGTCCTTCCTCTGAATGGTTAAAATGACCAGGCCAGTTTTTATGGAACAGACAGTTCATGTCTGTGTGGGGAGGAAATAAGGCTGGAACAGAGGGAGACAGGGGCCAGACTATAGAGGAAATGGATGCCCTGCAGAGAGGTTGAATATTTCTGATAATTAATAGGATAGATGGAATGATTCAGAGCAGGGAGAGAGTGTATAGAACAACAAATTAGGAAGCTAAACAGCTGTATTATTTAAGATCAATTACAGAGGGAAAAGTTCAAAGCATAGGAAGAATGGTTAGGAGAGATTTGTCCAGGGACAAGGTGTAAAGAAATTGGACTACAAAGATGAAAATAAATGAAGGTAAGAAGAGAAAAAGAATATTATAGAAAACCCTAAAAACTCCACGGAAAAACTGTTGGAACTGATAAACAAATTCAATAATTGCAGGATAATAATCAATATACAAAAATCTGTTGCATTTCTATACAGTAATAACAAACTACTAGAAAGAGAAATGAAGAAAACAATCCCATTTACAATTGCATCCAAAGAATAAAATACCCAGGAATAAATTTAACCAAGGAGGTGAAAGACCTGTACACTGAAAACTATAAGACACTGATGAAAGAAATTGAAAAGACACAAATAAATAGAAAGATATTCCATGCTCATGGATTGGAAGAATTAATCTTGTTAAAATGTCCATACTACCTAAGCGATAAACAGATTCTATGCAACCTCTATCAAAATTCCTATGGCACTTTTCACAGAAATAGAACAAACAATCCTAAAATTCGTGTGGAACCACAAAAAACTCTGAATAGCCAAAGCAACCTTGAGAAAAAAGAACAAAGCTGGAGGCATCTCACTCCCTGCTTTCAAACTATATTGCAAGCTATAGTAATCGAAACAGAGTGGAATTGGCATAAAAACAGACACATAGATCAATGTAACAGAATAGAGAGCCCAGAAATAAATGCATGCATATATGGCCAATTAATTTATGACAAAGGAATGAAGAATATACAATGGAGAAAGGACAGTCTCTTCAACAAATGGTGTTGGGAAAATTGGACAGCCACATGCAAAAGAATGAAACTGGACCACTATCTTACATCATACACAAAAATTAAGTCAAAATTGAACATAAGACTAGAACATAAGACTTGAACATAAGACTAGAAACCATAAAACTCCCAGAAAAAAACATAAGTGATTAGCTCCTTGACATTGGTCTGGTGATGATTTTTTGGATTTGACACTAAAAGCAGTGGCAACAAAATCAAAAATAAACAAATAGAACTACATCAAACTAAAAAGCTTCTGCATAGCAAAGGAAACCATCAACAAAATGAAAAGACAACCTACCATATGGCAGAAAGTATTTGCAAATCATATATCTGACAAGGGTTATATCCAAAATATATAAAGAATTTATATAATTCAAAAGCAAAGAAACAAACAATCCAATTAAAAAATGGGCAGAGGATCTGAATATATATTTTTCCAAATAAGACATACAGATGGCCAACATGTTCATGAAAAGATGCTCAACATCGCTAATCATCACGGAAATGCAAATCAAAACCACAATAAGATATCACTTCACACCTGTTAGAATGGCTATTATCAAAAGACAAGAGATAACAAGAGTTGGTGAAGATGTGGAGAAAAGGAAATCCTTATACATTGTTGGGGGGAATGTAAGTTGGTGCAGCCACTATGGAAAATAATATGGAGGTTCCTCAAAAAATTAAAAATAGAACTACCATATGATCCAGCAATTCCAAAACCAAAACATTAACACAAAAAGGTGTATGCATCACCACGTTCATTGCAGCATTACTTACAATAGCCAAGAAATGGAAGCTACCATCAATGGATGAATGGATAAAGAAAATGTGCTGTATATATATATATATATATATATATATACACATACATACACACACACAACAGAATATTACTCAGCCATAAAAAATAATGAAATCTTGCCGTTTGTGACAACATGGATAAACTTTGAGGGCATTATGCTAATTGAAATGTCAGACAAAGACAAATACCACGTGATCTCACTTATATAGAGAATAAAAAAAATTTTTTTAAATTAAAAAAAACCCCAACTCATAGATATAGAGAACAGGTTAGTAGTTGCCAAAGGCAGTAGAGGCAGGGCTTAGGGGGTGGGCAAAATGGGTGAAGGTGATCACAAGGCACAATCTTTCAGTTATAAAATAAATAAATCCTGGGGATGTAATGTACAGCATAATGACTGTAGTTAATAATACTGTATTGCTTATTTGAAAGTTGCTAAGAGAGTAAATCTCAAAAATTTTCAAAGAAAAAACTATGTGTGGTGATGGATGTTAACGACAACAAAAAAAGACGGAGAGAGAGAAAAGGAATGAAGGCAAAAGAATGAATGTATAATGAATGCTTGAGTTCCTGCTCTAACGAGGAATGTAGGATATGTGACTTGTTGATTGACTAGAAGTAGGAGTTGCCCAGTTATAAGCAAGGTAGCAGGGATTGAGGCAGCAGGTGTTGAGGCAAGAGATGCTGGCAGGAATGGGGCATGGCACCAGCCACACATAAGCTTCTGCCCAATTGATTTAAGTCTCTCAATGTGAAATCACGGAGAGAAGCAAATCCTAAGTGGCCAATATGATAGACTGAGGCACCCCAGAGTGAATAGACAATGAAAAAGTCAATGATAGGGTAGCTACCATGCATGCTATGAGGTAATACCATGATGTAATCCAGTAGGTCTTACTGTTCTCATAGAATCTTATACCATTTATTTATTTATTTATTTTGTGAGGAGATCAGCCCTGTGCCAACATTTGCCAATCCTCCTTTTTTTTTGCTGAGGAAGACTGGCCCTGGGCTAACATCCGTGCCCATCTTCTTCCACTTTATATGGGACGCCGCCACAGCATGGCTTGACAAGCGGTGCATTGGTGCTAGCCCGGGATCCGAACTGGCAAACCCCGGGCTGGGGCAGCGAAGCGCACGCACTTAACTGCTTGAGCCACTGGGCCGGCCCCAATCTTATACCATTTTTTATTCCACCTTTTATTTAGTTTAGTCCAGCTTTTTATTATAAGCAGTTCAGGTCCTTTCCAGATAATTCGGTTCACGGGACAGCTCTTCTTTGGCCTCAGTTGGGTCTGCCTACTGTGATAGGTTCTGATCTTCAAGGATACATGCTATATATCCATTGCCCTTTGTATCTGGGGTCAGATCAAAGTTTGAGTTCCTATAGGCTCAATGGACACTAATTCCAGAGTATCTTTGGGAATGTCTTTTTGTAATCTCCAGAGTATCATAGAGAAGAGGATCCTAAAAGCCAGATAGGAAGAAAAGATTTGAGGATGACACCAAAATTCTGCATGTGTCTGATGAGATTGACTGTGTTAGAGGCAGGAATATGGACTTTGGAATGAGGGCTAGTTTACAGGGAGGGAAATGGTGGCGTTTAGGATCTCAGATCTTCCATTCTACATCATTTTCCCCTTTTAGTACTTTCATACCTCTCTATACAATCATTACTATTGCATTATCCCATTGATTATCATCGCAAAACCTCCTAGTCCCTTCTTGTGCTTTTTAAATGGCTAGTAGTAGTGCCAAAGATTGGACAATGTTCTGAGTTGTGTTTTAGATTTTCAAATCATCAGGACACTTTCAGTTCACTCAATCATATTATAGTCAACAACAGCAGGGAGAAAACAGGTAAGCTGCTACCTCAAAACTCAAAAATTATACTGATTTGTTTTTATGGTGCATGTGGATTGAAAGATCCAAGTTATAGAGAGAAAAAATTTAAAAACTTAGCAAGTTTATTCTAAGATCAGTTCTGTCTGGTGTAATTAGCAATAAATACAATTAATAAGCTATCTTTATCTCCTACCTGTTTTTCACTTTTTTGCAATCATCTAAAACTTTTCTCCAAACAATGCTGTCCACACAAATATAAAGGTTTACACTTTCAGACAAAGTCTTGTCATAAAGCTATTTGACATCACGAGTCTTTCTTTTCACTGAATGGAAAGAAAGCAGGCACTTACGATGGAGAGTACAACACAAATGTGTTGGACACTGTTTCTTCAACTGACTAGTTATCTCACTAGAGCTCTTTGTTAAGTTTACTAGGCTTTAAATTCCATTTTTTAATCAGCACATAGAAGGATTTACAACACAACACCTCAAAAACTCAGGACTCTCAAATTTAAGGAGATTCTTCCCTACTTCTTTCACACCAAAATCTGATCCTCTTCTTAAAGGGATACTCATATTTCTGATTTTATAGCTTCTCTTTTCAAAGAGGAGGCTTAATTTATTTTGTTTTACCACCATTTAGAGAGCTACAGCTTTTAGAATCTGCATCTAAGAGATTCAAAGCTTTAAGCCAATAGTGTTCATATTTATGTTTCCGAAAACCTCATTTGCAAAAAGAGCAAACTTATGACTAAAAGAAACATGACCACCATACAATTATCTGAAGAATAGTGTATATTATGGTAACTATAACTAATAAAAAATTGAAGCCATAAAGGTTATGTAAAAAAGCAACTGAAGAAGGTAAACTGAGTTTCATGGCTTAAAACTAAGGAGGCCTGGGGCGGGCCCTGTGGCCTAGTGGTTAAGTTCAGCATGCTCCACTTCAGTAGCCTGGGTTTGGTTTCCGGGCACGGACCTACACTACTTGTCAGTGGCCATACTGTGGTGGCGACCCACATACAAAATAGAGGAAGATTGGCACAGATGTTAGCTCGAGTTACTCTTCCTCACCAAAACAAAAACAAAAACAAAACAAAACAAAACAAACAAACAAAAAAGACCAAGGAGGCCAGGGGCAAAGGACAGACCTCAAGAAAATCTAGAATTGCATGCTTCTGCAGACAAGTTGGAGAAACATATAGAGGGATGCCTTCAGTTATTATTATTTATCAACAGACTTTATTGTTAGAACAATTTTAAGTTTACAGAAGAATTGAGTAGAAAGCAGAGTTCCCATATATGCTCTCACAATTGATGAGCCAATATTGATATATTATTATAAGGCCCATACATTACTTTGGTGTTCACCCTTTGTGTTGTACCTTTAGTGAGTTTGGACAAATGTGTAATGACATGTATCTGCCATTACAATGTCATTCTGCATAGTTTCACTGCCCTAAAAATCCCTTGTGTTTCACTTATTCTTCCCTCCCTCCTTCCCTGCCTCCCAAATCCCTGGCAACCACTGATCTTTTTACTGTCTCCATAGTTTTGCCTTTTCCAAAAAGTCATATGGTTAGAATCATACAGAATGTAACCTTTACAGACTGGCTTCTTTCACTTAGAAATATGCATTTAAGATTCCTCCACATCTTTTCCTGTCTTGATGACATTTATTTTTATTGCCAAATAATATTCCATTGTATGGATTTACCAGTTTATTTATCCTTTCACATACTGAAGGACATCTTGGTTGCTTCCAAGTTTTGGCAATTATACATAAGGCTACTATAAACATCAGTATGTAGGTTTTTGTGTGGACATAAGTTTTCAACTCCTTTAGGTAAATACCAGGGAATGCAATTGTTGGACTGTATGGTGAGAGTGTATTTAGTTTGGTAAGAAACTGTCAAACAGTCTTCCAAAGTGACTGTAACCATTTTGCATCCCTACTAGCAATGAATGAGAGTTCCTGCTGCTCCACATCCCTTGCCAGCATTTGGTGTTGTCACTGTTTTGGATTTTAGTCATTCTAATAGGTATGTAGTGGTATCTTATTGTTAGTTTAATTTGCCATTCTCTAAGGACACATGATGTTGAACATCTTTTTATACGCTTACTTGTTCTCTTGACATTGTCTTTTGCAGAGCAAAAGTTTTTAACTTTAATGAAGTCCACCTTATTAATTATTTCTTTCACAAATTGTGCCTTTGGTGCTGTATCTAAAAAGTCATTGCCATATACAAGCTCATCTAGGTTTTCTCCTATGTTATCTCCTAGAAGTTGTATAATTTTGAATTTTACATTTAGGTCTACAATCCATTTTGAGTTAAGTTTTGTGAAAGTTTTAAGGTCTAGGTCTAGATTCTTTTTTTGCATGTGGATGTCTAATTGTTCCAGTACCATTTATTGAAAAGACTATATTTGTTCCATTGTATTGCTTTTGCTCCTTTGTCAAAGATCAGTTGACTGTATTTATGTGGATCTATTTCTGGGCTCTCTATTCTGTTCCATTGATCTATTTGTCTGTTCTTTTGCCAATACCATACTGTCTGGGTTATTATAGTTTTATAGTAAGTCTTGATGTCAGGTAGTGTCAGTCCTCTAACTTTGTTCTTCTCTTTCAACATTCTTTTGGCTATTCTAGATCTTTTGCCTCTCTACATAAACTTTAGAATCAGTTTATTGATATCCACAAAGTAACTTGCTGGGATTTTGACTGGGATTGCACTGGATTTATAGATCAAGCTGGGAAGAACTGACATCATGACAATATTGACTTCCTACCCATGAACATGGAATATCTCTCCACTTACTTAGTTTGACTGTTGATGTTTAAAGTGATTATTTACACACAGTCGTGTGTGGCTTAATGATGGGGCTATGTTCTGAGAAACACGTCATTAAGCAATTTCATCATTGTGTGAACATCATAGAGTGTACTTACACAAATCTAGATGGTGTAGCCTACTACATACCTAGGCTATATGGTACTAATATTATTCGATCACCATCATGTATGTGGTCCATTATTGACCAAAATGTTGTTATGCAGTGAGTGACTGTAATTGGACTTATATCTGTACATTTGTTACAATTTTCTATTCATTGTCCTTGGTTGTTATTTGTTTGTTTTTGTATTCCACTCTTTTTCTGCCTTCTCTGGTTTTAATTGGACATTTTATATGATTCCATTTTCTCTCATCTCTTAGGATGACTGAGAATAATAAAAATAAAAGATTTCATTTTACCTTCATTTATAGCTTCTCTAATATTCTTCTGTTCTTTATGTGTATCCAAGTTTCTGACATATGTAATTTCCCTTCTTTCTGAAGAATTTTTTTTTCTGAAGAACTTCTTTTAACATTTCTAACAAGGCAGGTCTACTGGCAACAAATTACCTCAATTTTTGTTTCTCTGAAAAAGTTTTTATTTCTCCTTCACTTTTGAAGGACAGTTTCACAAGATATAGAATTCTAAGTTGGTGGATTTATTCTTTTAACACTTTAAAATTTTCACTCCAGTGTCTTCTTGCTTGCATGGTTTCTGAAGGTTAGTCTGATGTAATTCTTATCCTTGCTCTTCTATAGGTAAGATTTTTTTTTTCCCTTTCTGGCTTCTTTCAGAATTTTCTCTTTGTGTTTTCTGTAGT
The DNA here is from genome assembly GCF_057802395.1 of Ceratotherium simum simum. Classification (NCBI taxonomy): domain Eukaryota; kingdom Metazoa; phylum Chordata; class Mammalia; order Perissodactyla; family Rhinocerotidae; genus Ceratotherium; species Ceratotherium simum. The sequence goes on along the minus strand of NC_141909.1, from coordinate 72,586,375 downwards.
TTGAATATGATATGCCTATGTATAGGTTATTTGGTTCTGTTTATTGTTCTCTGAGATTCCTGGATCTGTGCTTTCATGCCTGTCATTAATTTTGGAAAATCCTTGCTTCCTTTATCTCTTTCTTCTCCTTTTGGTATTCCTATTATGCATATGTTATTATGCATATGTTGTCCTACAGTTCTTGAATATTCTATTCCATTTCTTTTACTCTTTTTTCCTTTTGCATTTTAGTTTTGGAAGTTTCTATTGACATTTGTTCAAGCTCACTGATTTTTTTTTTGGCCACGTCCATTCTACTGATGAGACCATCAAAGGCATTCTTCACTTTTCTTAGAGTGTTCTTGATTTCTAACAGTTCCTTTTGATTCTTTCTTAGAGTTTCCATTTTTCTGCTTACAGTACCCATCTCTTCTTGCATGTTGTCTACTTTTTCCATTAGAGCCTTTAGCATATTTATCATAGTTGTTTTCTTTTTTTTTTTTTTTTTTTAAAGATTTTATTTATTTTATTTTTTCCCCCCAAAGCCCCAGTAGATAGTTGTATGTCATAGCTGCACATCCTTCTAGTTGCTGTATGTGGGACTCGGCCTCAGGATGGACGGAGAAGTGGTGCCTCAATGCGCACCCGGGATCCGAACCCCGGGCCACCAGCATTGCAGCGTGCGCACTTAACCACCAAGCCACAGGGCCGGCCCCTATCATAGTTGTTTTCAACTTTTGACCTGATAATTCCAGCATATCTGCCATATCTGGATGCAGTTCCTAGGCTTGCTGTGTCTCTGCAAGTTGTGGAGGTTTTTTTCCTTTTAGTATACATTGAAATTTTTTGTTACAAACTTAACATGATGTACCGGGTAAAAAGAATTGCGGTAAATAGGCCTTTAGTGTGAGATTTTATGTTTATTTAGGTAGGATTTGGGCTGTGTTTACTGTTTGCTATAGATGTAGATGTCAGAGGCTGACCTTTCCTCTGATGTCCTTGTTTTTGTCTCCACTGTTGTCTTTTAGTTTCCCTAGAGATTTCTTCTTAAATAAGGTGAGATATGAAGTTCTTTATGTTATAATCCACTGTTATGCTACAGAGCCCTATTTATGTGGTATTCAAGTGTGTGTGTGGCAGAGGAGGGATGTGTTCTATAGTCCTATGATGAGGTTTCAGTCTTTTAGTGACCCTGCGCTCCCGAGCTCTGACCTTCACAGTACTTCTCAGTACCCACATCCCCCTTGGGTGAGATAAGAACTCTAGAGGGGACAAGAGCTGAATATTTCCCTTCCCTCACACAGAAGACTACAGTTGGCGGCAGTTATACATTTCCCTTTCCCCAGGTCAGCAAAGCTCTGATAAAATAGGTTTCCTTGAGGACAGACCTTTTAAAAATAGAATACCCTGTGTGTATCTTAAAGTGGCTGCTTTTCTTCTCCTCCTACCAGAGGGATGAGGAGATTTTTCTCTGATCTTCACAGTGAGAATCTGGTAAGGCTCCTAAAGATAAAACTCACAAACGTGTATGGGTCCTCCTAGTCTGGGCCTCTGGAGGTCTTAACTCTCATTCTGGTCTACTCTGAGCCTCCAGATATTCATTAGTTACATGGTAAATTTTTCTACCCCAGTACTTACTCTAGGGATGGTTTCTGCTCCTGGGTTTCTACTTGAGTAAGTTGTGATTCTCTATATCAGTCTATCTGTCCCTCCAATTTTGAGAGTAATGGTTTGCCCCATCACCTCAATTCTCTGATGGATCTAAGAAGAATTATTGATTTCCAGTTTCTTCAGCTTTTCTTCCTGTAGTGAGGACTGGAATGATGACTCTCAGGCTCCTTACATGCTGGACTGGAAACCGGAAGTCCACTCTTCCACTTGTCTTTGAAAAAGCACTTCTTAAGAGGCCACCTAAAGCTAGCCATTGCATGAAGACAGATTAATTTCCCAAAGTGACTAATAACCTGTCCATCATTTTAACCAATGATTGTTCAACATTTATATTTTTGGAGGTGGCAGCAATGAGGAATGTTTCATTTTTTTCTCTCAAAAATATTTTCTCCTTGAGTGACAGTGAAACCAATTTACATTTGGCTGGTTATGTAAAGAGACCTGAGTTAACTGACATATATTTCTGATTTATTCCACGAACGTTTTAGTGCCCCTTGTACATTGCCAACAAATATGAGATTATGTCACTATCTTGTTTCTCACTGCACTTAAACTTCAAATTCCTTCCGATGCCTATGAAGCCCCACATTACCTAGATCTTCTCTTTTTTTTTTTACCACCCTCCCCCATGTTTAATATCACTCTCCTCTTTGCTTACTCCACTCTGGTCAAATAGACCAAGCTCATTCTCAACTTAAGACTTTTAAGACTTTTGCACTTATCACCTCTGCCTAGAATGCTTGCACCCCAGATCTTGCATGACTGCTGCCTTCTCATAACTCATGTCTCAAGTTAACAGTCACTTCCCCAGGGAAGCCTTCTGTGTCTGTCCTAACTGAAATACTCAGTATTTGCATTGTTTCCCACTTCCCTTCCAGGTAGGCTCCACCCTTTTAGTCTGCTTTAATTTTTTTCATAGCTCATAACACTATTGAGATTATTTATATATTAATATCTCATTAATTTTCAGGCTTGCCAAAATACTGCAAATACCACGAGCAGCCTGAAGAGTCTTCCCCCAATCTAGCTTTGTACCCACCCCTAGCAAGCTTCATTTCCAGATATGGATTCAAGCTTACCCAATCCTCCCTTCCTCCAAAATGCTTCCCATTGTTCAGTGGGGCTAAATCAGGAGAAGAAGCATTAAAAACTGAATTAAAGAATTCCTACCCCCCAAGGAAGATAAAATGACTGAACACTGTAGTAGTCACTTGGTTACCTTCCCAATATTCATCGTCTATTCTTCCTTACCAAGATAACTCTTCTTTGTTCAGGGAGCTAATACGTCCATCAACAGATGATGGATCATGATTGCTCTAAGGCCAGTGTGACAATCCTATTTTCCACTTTTCCAGCCTCTTTTGCAGACAAAGGTGATCAGGTATTGTAGTTATAACCAAGGAAATTTGCGCCGAAGTCTGCTGGTGTTTCCAGAATGGCATTTGCATTCTGTTTAGAGGGAAAATAGCCAGCTGGCATTGTTTTTCTCCTATACCTCCTTTTCTGCATTGCTGGAGCTGCACCAGTTATTTAATATCAAGGAGGTAACAAGCCTGAGGTCAAAAGCTTGCACACGAAGGATGAGGAAGAGATGAGTGGAAGTAGCCTGGGTCTCTGATGACATCACTCAACAGCTGAACAAATATCAGCAACAACATACCCCAGACTTGATATGTTATACATGTGACATATTCCTTTACTTTAACTCCCTGTATTCATAGTTGATAGTGGATGATTCTTGGAAGCAGGGTGCTATAAGTTAGTTAACAAGCATAAGATGTGGGAAATGACTGAATAGAGGAGATAGAGCAATGATGGGTGAGGATCCAGGCATTCCATGATGGAAAGCTGTGACCCCCTCTAGCAGTGACAAAACATTTGGCAAAACTGTCACCTGCTGAATCTTGGTACGTAGACCGTCTTCCCAACCTAGAGTAAAGTTGGGAGAAATGTTAGGAAAATGTAAGGTGGTATACAGCACTCTCTCCAATTCTTAAAACCATTCATCTGATTTATTCTAGTTGAATTAGAGAATGAAGCATATGTAAAATTACATAAATTGTAAATTACAAAATTAACTATTATCGGATCAGAAACACTATTTCCTATGTAAATTCTAAAGTTTAACTTAGAAATCAGCTTATAAAGTAAGACATTGCCTCCAGAGATAACTTAGATTAGTAAATTCATGTTTTTAGTTGTGAAGTAAGGAGGTTATTGCTTATCTGATCATTGATATCCAGTAAGCATATTGATGCTAAGTTGCTACCAAAGGTTGGGCAGGCAAAGATTAATTAACTTTAGTTGTTTATCAGCATTTTAGAAGGTGAACCTTGGGAAAGAGTAATTTATCTTTTTGGTACTCTAAGATCCATGAATGTGGCAAAAATCCAAGTCATCTCACTTGCCTGCTTCTTTGTCACCAGACACCTCTCAAAATATGCCTCTCAAGACAGGGATAGAAAACAATTTCAGTGTAGAACAAGCTCCTCTAGCCCTGGTACGTGGAGTACAGGTTAGGAAACTCAGCCATGTGAGGCAGTGCTGGGCTGATGGGCTACCTCAGTGACCCACAGCATGAGGACCGGAGAATGAGGGCGGAGAACCCAACAGAGGGGCATTGGGAGCTTTTTCCAGAAGGCCTGTTCCCTTTTTCCATGGAACATCATGGATAAATAAAAACCAAATGCCCTGAAGCTCACCAGCCTCAGAGGAAAACGGGCACACAACCTTAAACCGAAAAGTCAACACAAGCAGAAACTGAGTGAATTTGCTCTATTTCTAACTGCTCTTAACCAAGACAATTCAGTCTGTCCACTTCGTCCTTATATTTGAACAAGACTCTTACACATTGGGCACTTATTACAATGGATAGGATTGAAAGGCTACTGTGCTCTTTTGTTCTCATCTGCATGGGAATTCTCTCCCTCTTTTTTTTTATTAGAGCAGTGATTTGATCATGGGATGGAGAAAGGTCAGAGGCAGCCCTTAGGAAAGTCAAGGAAAAAAGTAATTCAAAACCAAAGTTGCTCACAATTGCATATTTTTAAATTTTAGTACATTTTGTAGAATACTGCATCAACTATTGCCAAAGGATATTTTTCCTTGACCCTTTTAACAACTTCATCTGTCCTTTACCCGTCTTAGCCATTAGCTGAGCAGAAACTCTTACCCATTTTCAGAACGAAACAGAAATACCTCGACCAAGGGGTGGGCGTTTTCTGGCCAGGAAGTAACTTGTATGTTCTTCAGATCAGATTGACCACAGAAACAGGTTAGAGACTGATGGCGTAGTGCCAAGCAAATTACCCAAGCTGAGAATCCTGTTTCCAACAGCTGGGGTTCCAGTGGCTAAAGGCCGTAAACATTCAGGAATGTGAATCCTGTGACATCACTGATCCCCTCAGAGTTAAGAAAACACTTAAGACGAGCAGGAAGTGCGGGGAAACCTCATGGGACCATTTTTAAAGGGAAGTGATTATGAGCACATTGCAATACCTATTCAAGAAAAAGGATATCTGAGTGCCCTATAACAGGAATTTTAAATGGAGTCTGAGTTTTCCACCAGGCAGTAAGCTAGAGAATAGAAAAATAATATAAGCAAGATAGTATTTTGATATTATTGTGTAGATTTTTTTCCTTTATTTTCTCTTTGTTCTTTCAGTTCCCAAACATTTGACTCGGAGCTACGCCTCCATTCAAGTGGTGGGGTCGGGTGGAGAACTAGGATTGCCTGACAAACATATTTTCTCTTGGCTTGTACTTCTCAAAGCCTAAGCTCAAAAGGAGAGGATTCATGAATATAGGACAAGAAACACTTTGGAGAAGTAGACGTGAATACAGGGCCCCCCACTTCAAGCCTAATAGATTTTCCTCGAGCTGAGGGGGAGAAAGATAGAGACATCTGAGGGGGTACAGCAGAGGGGCTCTGGACTCTGCTTCTCAGTAACTTCACTGGAAAGATGCCTCTACTCTGGAAGGAGTACTGCACGGTATGTCCAGGAAGATGGCATCCCAGAGCAGAGTGTTGCAGAAGTAGCAGGAGGACTCTGCGATCAGGAGCAATGGAGTCTCTGGGCCAATGACAAAGGACCAGGGTGTCCCCTGCCCCCAGTGCTTTGGAGCTGCATTAGAACTGTGGTGCCATGGCAGAACCCAAGAGGAGGGAATGAAGCATCGGGAATGCCTGGGATTAAGGGATTAGAAATTAGTTTGCATGAAAGAAAGATTTAAAGTTCTATTTCTCTCATTTATACATTTTTCACCAAGTTTTATAACCACCAAACTGTTCCTCCTCAGGTAATCCCTGCAGACACACCCCCCGCCCCAAAGTAACCACTATTCTGATTTCTAACACCATAAATGAGTTTTGACTTTTAGAGACTTTCCTACTAAATGGCATCATACTATCTGTTCTCTTTGATATCTGGCATCTTTTCCACAGCATAATGTTTCTGAGTGTCATCTAGTTGTTACAGGTGTTAGGACTTGCTAAATTCTTTTTGCTAAGTGGTTTTTATTGCTAAGTAGAATGCCAGTGCATTAATTTACAACAATTTGTTTGCCCGTTCTGTTGATGATCATTTAGGTTGTTCCCTGTTTGTGGCTTTAAAGAGTATTAAGTGACTATGAAGATTTGTGTACGTCTATTGTTTAAAAAATACAATTTTAAATGTCATGTATCAAAGAAGAAATCACAATGAATGATGAAGAAAGAAAAACATAGAATTGAATTACATTGAAAGCTTTACATAAAACTTGTGGGAACGCAATAAAAATAGTGCTTTGAAGAAAATGGATAGCCTTATATGCTATAATTTATCATTTATAGCCATAAAAGAAGGCTATAGGCTAAAAAAATTCATGATTAGGGATTTAGAACTGGCCATGAGGGAGTAAAAAGTAACTTATTCTTCTGCTGTAAACAACTATAAACTTGTACAAAATATACGAAGCAGCCATTTTTAGGCAATGAACAATAGGCAGCACAAGGTTGTGATCTTTGAGAAACAGAAACACACAAGATGAACTCAACACATGCTGGCTTTCTGTCTAGGGCACTTTCCAAACTGTAGCATGAAGAAGTGGCACCCAAACAGACAGCAGTCTGTGGAGAAGCAGAAGACACAGAGCTCAGAATGAGTTCTGCTAAGGTAGCTGGAATTTGTGGGGAAGGCTACTGGAAGGTGGGAATTGCCCACATAAAGAGCCTTAGAAAATTGCATTGAAATCCCCTTGAGATTTGGAGCAAATACTAAGCTGAGTATAGGCAGAGTGAGACTCTGAGGGCTGCCAGAGAATGGCTACTGGGGTGCTGAGAGGAGAGTGGAGGTTCCCACTGTGGTACGGTGTGGGGAGATATTGGAATGCTGAGCCAGTTTTTAATGGTTTTTAACTACCCTTCTAATTTAATACGGGCAATACTTGTTAGGATTTACCTAAAAAGTTACCATTTTATTGTCTACCATTTTGTCTTGCATCCCCAACTGTCCCTCTATAATTATCTTCTTTCCTTTCAGAGTTAATAATTTAAAAGTTCTTTTGAAACGGTATCTTGGTAGTAGACTCTCCCATTTTCTTTTCTTTTTTTTTTTTTATAATAGCTTTATTTTATTTTATTTTATTTATTTATTTATTTTTAAATTTTTTGTTTATTGCAGTAACATTGTGCTATTTTCTAAATTTATAAATATTTTACTTTACTTTCATTCCTGAATAACAGTTTTGTGGCATGCTGGATTCTAAGTTGAATTCTTTTCTCTCCACACTTTGTAAGTATTATTCCGTCATATTTTAAGTTCCATTTCTGCTGTTGAGACGTCTGCTCTCATTTTACTGTAGTCTGTTCCTCCTTATGGCTGTGCTTAAGGTTTCCTCTTTTCTTTTGGTATTTTACAGTTCCTCTGCACTGTTTCTAGGCATGGACTTCTTTTCAGTTTCCTGCTTGAGATACACTGTGTTTCCTGGGTCCTCTGGGATTCATATGGTGTTTTTTAAGTTTTGCAAAATTCGCAGTCATTGCCATTTAAAATATTTCCTCAATTCAATTTTCTCCCCTTTATCCTCCTGAGACACTAATCATTCGTATGTTAGATCATTTCATTCAACCCTCCCTATTTCTTAACCTCTCTTTTGTATTTTCTTTCTTGTTATTTCTCTTCAGTAAATGTTGGTTAAATTTTTCAGACGTAACTTCTCTTTGGCTGTGTCTAATCTGCTGTTGAACTCATCCATTGTATTTTTACATCAACACTTATTTTTTATTCCAGAAGTTTTGCTTCATGTTTTTTTCAAGTTTCTTTATTGATTCCTGATATTTCTTTATTATAATTGTCTTTTATACTTTTATACAACTTATAGAAACTATTCTGCATTCTGTAACTGATTGCTCTAATATCTACAGATTTGGGGGCCCTAAATTGGCTGTTTATTGATTCTGTAATTTCCACTCATAGTTTGTCTTCTCAAGTATGTGGTAATTACTATTTCTAAGATCATGCTTGATTTTAGTCTGTTAATCCAAAGAAGAGAAACTTTACTTATATGGGAGACTGCTTCTTCTGAAGGTAGTTCCCTGCTCTGTGGCTCCACATTGTCCCCATGCCCCTGTTGGGAGGAGACACAGTAATTCTCCTTCCAGGTCATCTGTTGACAAATGGATCAACAAATATTTATGAGAACCCATTATGTGCCTGGCACAGTTCTAGGTGCCTGAGATGCAATATAAGAAAAATACAGTAGGCCAAATGTTAAGAAGTACTTTGTGAAAAATTAAAGCAGTATAGGAGGAGAGAATGTGCTTAGGCTGTTTGGGGAGATGTTTTGCAATTTTGAATAGGGTGGCAGGGAAGCCCTCACTGAGAAGGTGGCATTTGAACAAAGGGCTCTGTGAGATGAGGGAGCCAGGCATGTGGATAACTGAGGGATGAGCATTCTGGGTGGGAGCAGCAGCAATGCTAAGGCCCTGAGATGGAAACATGCCTGTTGTGTTGGAAGAACTACAAAGAGATGAACGTTGCTGAAGGGGAGTGGGTAAGGGAGAGAACAGTAGGAGAGGAGCTCAGAGAGGAAGGAATATCAAATACTTAGGGCTTGGTAAGCCATTGTAAGAATTTAGGCTTTCACTTTGCATAAGATAAGAAGGAAGTGGAGGTTTTGAGCAGGGAAGTGACATGATCTGATGTAGGATCTAAGAGGATCACTCTGGCTTCTGGGTTAAGAATAAATTGTAGGAAGAGCAAAGGGATGAGGCAGGCAGATCAATTAGAAGGCTACTGTGATAATCCAGGTGAGAGGATGCTCATGTTGACCAGAGTGACAGCAATGGAACCCACAGGAAGCAATTGATTCTGGATATAGTCTGAAGGCTGAGCCAACAAGATTTGCTAATGGACTGTTTGTGAGAGGGGATGGGAAAAGAGGATCCAAAATTAGCTCTGAGGGTCTGAACAACTGGCAGGATGGAGTTAACATTTCTTGAGCAGATACTGTTGTGGGGGAGAAAAAGGAAAGATAAATTTTGAACATTATAAGTTTGAGATATTTATTAGATATCCAAATGGAGATGTCAAGTAATTAGTCAGATATATGAATTTGAAGTTCAAGGAGAGGTCTGGGCTGGAGATACGAATTGGGAGTGTTCAGCATATAATAGTATTTAAGCCCAAGAGACTAGATGGAATTATCTTGAGATTGAAAATAGCTAGAGGGGAAAAAAAGAGAGGTAAGGACAAAACTCTTGCTCACTCCAACACGAAGAGGTTGAGGAGATGAGCAGGAACAGGTAAAGGAGACTGAGACTCAGCAGCCATAATAGTAAGAGGAAAACCGTCAGAAGCACAGGAAGCAAGTGGTTCAAACAGGAGAATGTAATTGGTTGGGAGTCAAGTACAATGACATCTGAGATTTAACCTGATTGAAGGGGATTCAAAGGGGAATGGGGGAACAGGAACTGAACAGTGAGTGTAGATGATTTTTAAGACTTGCTATGCTTTAAAGGGGAGCAGAGACATGAAGCAGTCTAGTGGGAAATGGGGGTCAAGAGAGTCTGACTTTTTAAGATGGATGAAATAATTGCATTTTCATAGTGATGAGAATGATCCAGTAGAGAAGAAGCAGAGACAAGAGAGAGAAGGGAGAATTTCTGAAGTGATGTCATTGAGTAGGAAAGAGGAAATTGGCTCCTGTGCACAGGGAAGAGCCATAGCTAGGAGCATGCACAGTTAATTCATAGCGACAGGAGGGAGCCTGGGGCATACAGGTGCAGGTATTGGGATATGTGGTGATGGAAACTTGTGGAAGTTTTCCTCTAATTTCTTAGAGTAAAAGCAGCCTCAGGAGGTGGACACACTCTCTTTTCCCCAATTTCAAGGACTAGTAACTGTATAAAAATGTGTAGTCATTGGCCAGATGAAGAAGGAATCTCCCAAGCTGGTTCTGTTAATACCAGGAACTATCAAATGTGATGTAAATACCTCCGCTGACTGGGAGAAGATACCAGCTGTGAGAAAACACAAACAGTGGACAGCAGCTTGATTAGCTGGGGCCAATGGTGGGAGAAGATAGTGAATGGGTGCTGTACCTTTATCAGGAAAGATCAGAGGGAACTGAAATAGTACTTATTGGGCAATACTTATTGTGACTCTTAAGACATTGTGGGAAGCAAGGTTAATGAGCTAATTATAAGTAGTAATGCTTCTCTTCTTTTTAATAAAACTTTAATCTGCTACTTTGTCATCAGCATGTTTGCAAAAATGCGCCATATAACCAGGATGTACTAAAGTGTAATCTTTTCACCTAGTTGGGCTTTCTGGGTTGGGCTTGATCCAAAAGAAACAATATTCTAAAAACGGTACTTGTAGAATGCTATGACATCTCCAATAAAAATGAAACATAGAATTATAATCTGCTATGAAAATAAGCACAGATGGGTTTCGTCATTAATAGCTTAAAAAAATCCTAATTCGGGGCCAGCATGGTGGCGTAGCGGTTAGGTGCGCTACCTCCACTTTGGCTGCCCAGGGTTCGCAGGTTTGGATCCTGGGCACGTCCCGACACACTGCTTGTCAAGCCATGCTGTGGCCGCCTCCCATATAAAGTAGAGGAAGATGGGCATGGATGTTAGCCCAGGGCCAGTGTTCCTCAGCAAAAAAGAGGAGAATTGGCAACAGATGTTAGCTCAGGGCTGATCATCCTCACAAAAAAAAAAAAAAAAAGAAAATCCTAATTCATAATTTTCCTAAAGTAATATTTTATTTCATATTGTATTAGGGCTTCAATTAGAGATTTAATTTTCCCCTTTGGGAGGTAATTCAAACATGATTAAACTATTTCTACCCTTGTTTTCCCTTATCTCATTCATTTTGGTATTCCTGACGCCTACTACAAGGTCTGAAATGGTAGGCATTCAATATATTTTTTTAAATGAATGAGCCCAATTCGAGTTTTCAACATTTAAGCTTCTTCTCTTTATTTCTTTCTGCTTTATTACAATATGGTATTTCTTGGATCCTGTTAAATCAAAGTATTTTAAGATAATTATAAAACACAAGAACACATAGAACCAAAGTCTGATTTTACTAGTAGAGTAAATTAAGAATTGAAAGTCCAAATCAATTTGCATGATTCAATTGATGCACAGATTGGCACTTAGTGCGTTTGTGACAGTGAATCCGGATAATTCAGGACAGAAACGCTGAAGAATTTTAGCCTGAATTATTTAGATTGTTCTAAAGGTATAACTTTGGTTTTTTTCCTTATTGGCTCCTTTATTCAAATAAAAGCCAAAGTCTTCTCATTTTTCGCACTGGAAGAATATCTAGGTAGGGAGGGACACTGACCACTGACAGAGTGCTGTCCACTCCTAGGTTCACCTTTCCCCTGGGATTCACTCATTTTAGTTCCCAGGACTTATATATCCCTGGGGCTTAGGTATACTTGTTTCTTCCTGTTATTCTCTACCCTCTGTTGTCTAGGCTTGAGGAAAATTCCTTTCTCCAATTTGCCAAAGTATAGTTGAGATGACTGCCATTTTCAAAAGGCATTTCCTAAGTAACACAAATAATTTATAAAAATCAATCATGGAATACTTGAAGCATAAATCCAGTCTAGGTTCTCAGTACATGTTTCTGATTCTCCAATACTAGATTACAAGGGCTGACTTCTGGAATGTTGACCTAAGAACCTCCAAAAATGTGATCCTCCATAAAAGCCGTAAGAATACTGAAAAAATTGTCAAAATCAACTTTTTCAGAACTCTAAAAATAACCAAAGAATTACAAAAGTCTCAGGAGCTTGTATTTAAGATAAATGGCTGAATCTTGGTAAGAGCAGTGAGCTGTTTGTTTTTTAACTTGCCCTATTCCCATCAACCTCTCCTCGGCTTTGCAGTAGTCTTGAAACCCAACTATGGTAGCTGTGAAAACAATCAGCTTAGCAGCCACTGGAGAGCCCAGAATGGGTTTGGAGCTCCCCAAAAGCCCCATCTCCAGAGAATTATTACTATTTTACCTGTGTGGCAGCTCCCTAAAAGCTCTGTTATCAGGAATTGTCTTTATTTTACCTTACTTAGAGCTGGCTCTGTGCAAACAGCCTTATTCCTAGATATTTATCAAAAACAATCAGTGGTATTTGCTTAACATCACAGCTGCCTGAGGGAGAAATACCAGTTGGAGGTAACAAGAAGCTGACTAAAAAACTTAAAAGGAAAAACTGGGGAATGACATGTACATAGGTAGCTTTGAAAAACCTTGACATTATTTCCAGGGATCTAGAAAACCGTGTGTATGTGCTGGTCTGTGCACATTCCTGGAATGATCTGAGAAGGCCCTAATCTCTCACCTCTAGCTGACTTGGAGGCTTTGTGCGAGCAATAAGTGAAGGCTAAGACAGAGTTGAAAACTGAATGCTGGAGTGTTGAAGACATACCCAAACACACATAAAAAGCCCCTCAGCAAAGGCTGATAGAGGTATTGGATCAAAGCATTAAATGTGATCTCTATGCAATGCTACCCAAGCAGAGACTAAAGATTTAGTACAGGAAAGTCACTAAACAAACAAATTGCAACAGAAAACCCTCAGAGGGGGGACTCTGATTTCCCAAGTTGTCATATTATATTGCCTAAAATAGCCAGTTGTCAACAAAAATTTGTGAGGCATGCAAAGAAATGCCGGAAAGTAATGCACAGACGAGAAAAAAAAGCTGTCAATAGAAGTTGTCCCTGGGGAAGTTCAGGTGTCAGAATTACTAGAAAAAGATTTTTGGGGCTGGCCCGGTGGCGCAAGTGGTTAAGTGCACACATTCTGCTGCGGTGGCCCGGGGTTCGCCGGTTCGGATCCTGGGCCCACACAGACACACTGCTTGGCAAGCCATACTGTGGCAGCATCCCATATAAAGTGGAGGAAGATGGGCACGGGTGTTAGCCCAGGGCCAGTCTTCCTCAGCAGAAAAAGAGGAGGATTGGCAGATGTTAGCACAGGGCTGATCTCCTCACAAAAAAAAAAAAAAAAAGATTTTAAATCAGCTATTATAAGTTTGTTCAAAGAACTAAAGGAAACCATGCTGAAAGAGTTAAAGGAAAATATGAAAATGATGTGTACCAAATAGAGAATAAGCATAAAGAAATAGAAATTTTAAAACAGACCCACATAGAAGTTTTGGAGTTTGAAATGAAAAATTCACTAGAGGGGCTCAACAGCAGATTGAAGGGACAGAAGAAAATAACTATAAAACTTGAAGATAAGTTGTCTGAAATTATCTAATCTGAGGAACAGAAAGAAGTATAAATAAAGAAAAATGAACATAGCCTCAGCAACCTGTGGGACATCATAAAGCAAACCAACATATGCATAATGGGAGTTCCAGAAAAGGAGCGAGAGAAAGGGGCAGAAAGTATATTTGAAGAAATAGTGGCTGAATGCTAGATGACCCCAGGCCCTATCTTATTATTTCTCATTTCATCTCCTTGGAAATTTATATTCTTGCCCTAAAGGACCGGTACAATTTGCAGACACCTTACCTGAATCCTACCTTTTGGTTCCAGCCTGCTTCACCAGCTAAAACCAAAACAAAACCAAAGGGAAAAGAAAGCAGACTTTAGAGTAAGTGCTAAATTTGAATTTTAACCCTATAATTTATTAACTAGGTGACATAGGGAATTCCTTGTCCTCTTCCAGGCTTCAGTTTCTTCAATTATTGAAATGCAGATAATGGTACCTTCTTCATAGGATTATTGTGAGGTTCAAAATTATATATGTGTGTGTGTGTGTGTGTGTGTGTGTGTGTATGTGTGTGTGGACCCTTAATGGAATTAATACTTTCCTCCCCTGCCCCTTTCTTTTGATTAGCTTATCAACTGAAGAAAATTGTTTCAAAAAATGGCACATTTCTTCAAAGTGGAATTAAACTTTGTCAACTGAACTCAATATCTAAAAACTCATCCCTTACTGGGGTGGAAGTATGGAGAGAAAAACTGAAGCATTAAATCTGAAGATTCCACTAGGACTGGAAGGGAAGAGGAGAGATAGAGCCTGGAGAAGGTGCAGAGCTGAGAGTCAAGTGGAGGGCTGAGACCAATATGCTCAAGAGAGCAGCTGGAATGATCCAATAAAATTGAAGGGTCCCAGAGTAGAAATTCCACCATGATGATAAAAGCAAGATTCATGGTTTGAGATTAAAGGGGAAGTGGTCCAGGGCAAAGACTTGGAAGAGGCGATGTTGAGAGCTCAACAAAAAGCGAGCTCTACATTTTTTCAATTAGAGCGTAACTCTCAGAATTCCTGAATCCTCCAGAGAGAATGTTTTCTAATGCTCAGACCATCACTCCTCTCTCTGGGTCTTTGTTCTACCTCCATAAGGTTAGCGCTGCATACTGGGGTCTGAATCACTGAGATCCACATGATCCTGGCCTAATAATTCATCTACGTAGCCAAGTCTCAAGTAATTGAGTATACCAGAAACTTCAATCTCACGTCCGAGAATAAACCTTGTTCCTGTAGACCTTGTGTTTTATGGTATCAGAGATGGACCTGGGTGCCTGTGAAGCCTACAAATCACAGTACTTCATCAGTCCCCACCAGGCTCATCCAGGCCTTATGGCTTGGCCTGACTCTTGGTCCTATAACTCAAATTAGCTCTTTCCAGGCTGTTCTCCACAGGTCTTTGTTCCTGTTCCTAATATTCTCTCCATTCTCTGGTGACGGTTCTCTTGGGAATAAACATACATCATATTTGCCTGCCTTTCAGCAATGCCCAAAGTGTGAACTGCCCAGCCCCACCAGTCAAATACTTGTCTGGACCAAGCTGGAGTTTGCATTAATGGGCGGTATGGACACTGCAGATTGCCTCCCCAGCATCCTTTTCCATTTTATGCTAGAGTTTCCACCTCTTCCCCATGCAGTTCATTTGCCGTAGGGGAAGCTGACCCCATGGCCCCAGCTTGGGGTCTTGGCCCACTAAGGCAACGTTTCTCAACCCTCATTGCCCATTAGATTCATATTGGGAGACTTTACAATAATGCCTATTGCCTGGGCCCCTTGCCCAGCTATTCTGACTTAATTTGTCTGGAGTGGGGCCCAGGCATTAGTATTTTTTTAAATCTTCTCAGATGATTCTAATGGGCATCTGTTATGGATTAAATTGTGTCCCACCTCCAAGTTTATATGTTGAAATCCTAATCCCCAGTATCTCAGAATGTGACTTTATTTGGAAATAGGGTCACTGCAGATGTAACTAATTATGGTGAGGTCATACTGGAGTAGGGTGGGTCCCTAATACAATATGACTGACATCCTTATAAAAAGGGGAAATTTGGACAATGACACATATGTAGAGAGAACACCATGTGAAGATGAAGGCAGAGATCAGAGTGATACAGCATAAGCCAAGAAATGTCAAAGATGGCCAGAAACCACCAGAAGCTAGGGGAGAGGCCTGGAACAGATTCTTCCTCATAACCCTCAGAAGGAACCTACCCTATTGCTGACATGTTGATCTCAGACATCTAGTCTCCAGAACTGTCAGACAATAAATTTCTGTTGTTTAAGCCACCCAGTTTGTGGTACTTTGTTATGGCAGCCCTAGTAGACTAATACAGCAATCAAGACTGAGACCCACTGGTTGAACTGATGACTCAGGAACCCAAGTCTAAGCCAATTAATGCATATCCCCCAGGACATAGGGGCTGACTCCAAAGTTACACCAATGAGATGTGAAGGCAGATATGCCAAAGACTTCTGTGAATGATGTTACCCTGATCTTAAAAGAGAGAGCCACCAGATGACTCTCTCCTCTCTTTCTGGATGTTGTGGCATATTGGTATAAACTCTGGAACTGCTGCAGCTGTTTTATCACCTGAGAAAAGTCAGCTTAAGAATAAAACCAACACAAAAATGATATAATCACAGAGAAATGTAGCCAGGGCTGGCCATCAAGCCACACTTGAAGCTTTGTCCTACGTCTCCAGTTATGTGAGTGATACATTTACTTATGAAAATACTTTGAATTGTTTTTGTATCCTTTTTTTTGTAACCTGATACTAATGCCTTATTAATTTATTCATTTCAAAAGTAATACATCTCATGATAAAAACTTCAATCAGTACCAAAGGATGTAAAAGCCTGTTGTACCCCAACCCTCAGCTTCCCATTTCCACATCTCAGAGGTAAATTCTGTTTACAGTCTGTTGTGTATTGTTCCAGAAAGTTTTTACCTATCTACCTATACTAACCTATATCTAATTCATTCTTTCTCTCTCCTTTTTCTTAAATGGAATCACTATATATATAATGAAATGAATATTTTACATATATATTAATAATATATATTTTTAATAGTTGCATATAATTCAACTTTCATTTTTTACTTAACAGCATTTTCAACACCTTTACACAAAGATATACTTTGTTTTTAACTGCTACATAATTTTTCAAATTATAAATTAATAATTTGCTTAACCAGTCCTCAATTGACGGTCATTAAGATTACCGCCATTATAGATTTTTGCTGCCATGAGCTTCTTTGCACATACCATTGTGTGCCATTGAGAGTAAATCTGAAGGATACATTCCTAGTGGTGATGTGGAAGCCATAGCTGGATGCCTCTCCAATGCTCATTCTCCCTTTCTTCCTTGCTAACTAAACCCCAACTTTATGCAGGGTGACAAAGTGCCCCGCCTCCAATGCTCAGCTTCCTGGACTCTTGCACTTTGGGTGGCAGGTGACAAAGTGACCAAGGTGACAGAGTCAATGATATATAAGTGCATTGACAGGTTTTCTCTCTGAGAAAGCTTGTTGTAGGGCACAAGCCCAGCGAGACACGTCCCTCTTGTCCTTTGCCCTTTATGCGTTACTCTGAAAGTTGTCTGGTAGAGAGACACATATCCTGTAATCAGGAAGATGAAAGTCATACACTAAAAATGTGTGTGACTAATGAATGCCTTATTCCAGATTCCTCCCTTAGAACAAAAATAAAGCTCTGTCTGTTAAGTCTCTAACTAGAATTTGGTTGCATGCAACCAAATGCAATCCTGACTGATACAAATGGAAATTATGGGTCAAGTGGTGCATACATTTAAAAGTTTTACAGATATGGCCAAAATGTACTTTAAAGGCTCCCTGACATTGCATATAGGACTTCTTGACTCACCTCACAAAGGTCAGCTTTAGCAGCTGGGCCAATTTCATCAACTCCCACTATTACTGGGCTTGGCGTTCTTCCCCAGCACCAACCTCCTGTGTGACTGTTGGCCCAGCAAACCTTATGCTTGTGCTTGCTAGCGTTACGACAAAAAGCAATTGACAGTCACAGCAGAGTCTGTCGATTAACAAATGCTTAAGTGACGTTTCTGTTTACATTCTTGATCTCACCTGTAAAAGTGGTAGCTTTTTCTTTGGTGTAAAATGCAAGATGTTTAAAAATGAAATGTACTCGTGGAAATACAAAAATGTTTCCATTCACTAATGACTATAATCAAGGCATAGGATTTTACATAAATTTGTATGATTAGATTGGATAAATATAATTCCTGATTTTGCTTAATGATTTCTCCAGATTTGTTAATGACAGCATCAGGGGAAAAGTTTGGGCCCAGACTACTGAACTATAATGGCTGGGATAATCAGCATCGGGAGCAAGCCTAGATTTAAAACCATAGCATTAAAGCAGAAGAGCAATCATGTTTTGGTTTATAAGGCTGGGGTTGAAAACTAGGAGATCAAGGTTTGAGGCAGAGTAGCGCTTCTCAAATTTATAGTGCATACAAATCACTTGAGAATATTGTTAAAATGCAGATTCTGATTCAGTAAAACCAGTCTGAAGTCTGCAATTCCGCATTTCTAACAGGCTCTCAAGTGATGCCTGGTCCACAGATAGAATCTTGAAATAACAGGCAAGGAGGCGATGCTCCACCATCAGAGGTGTGCAAGGTGAGCACAATCATCATAAGGAGTGACAAGATCAGAGTGGCAGCCAGGGAGCTTGACCTGCAGAGAGCTATAGTGATAGTTAATAAAACATGGCATCCCTAGGGGAGAAATAGACGGGTAGTCAACAACATATTGCTCATCTATACCACCAAAAGAATTCAAGAATTAATCGTCAGGAAGCTGAGGGCAGCTTCCCCAAATAAAATCCTCATCCCTTGCCCAGTACCACACCTGAGCAATTTTTCTGACCTGAAACCCATTGACCTAGAAGTAAAGTCCCAGAGGAAGAAATGGGCAACACCACAGCACATGATAATTTTCCCAGTCCTTCCCCAAATGGTTTCATCCCTTTAGTTGGGTAATCATGTACTGTGGAAGGGGCTATGCCACTAGATATTTAAGAACTAGATATCTGAGAACTGTTGGACACAAGATCTGAGTTGATATTGATACCCAGGACCCAACACCATCTGGGGCCTCTTCATAGAAGTGAAGCACATGTAGGCCAGGTAGTACATGGAATCTTGGCTCAGGTCCAGGTCACAGCAGGCCCACTTGCCCAGTGGTCATTTCCCTAGTCCTCCAATGTACAATGGGAATGGACATACATATAATCAGCACATTTATTCCTTGGTCTCTAGGTAAGAACTATAGTAGTTGAGAAGGTCGAGTGGAAGCCTCTGGTAATGCCCATGTGCCAGCCAAGAAAGTAAGTCACAGGGGAAATGGCAGAAATTAGTGTGAGCCTTAAAGACCTAAAGGATGCAGAAGTGGTAGTTTCCTTCATATCTCTATTTAATTCACCAGTTTGGCCCCAAAGAAAGCCTGGCAGATCCTGGAGGTTCACCATGGACTACTGCAAATTCAATGAAGTTTTAGCCTTTACTGCAGCTGCTGCACCAGATATACTTAGGGATACTTCTCTGAACCATTTAACAAATGACCCAGATGGCTGCCAGCTCTGAGTGTGGCCCAGAGGAGGAAAGAATTCTGCAGCAGGTCTAGGCTGCTGCACAAGCAGCTTGTCATTCGGGCCATACGTCCAGGCAGACACTAGAGTATCAGAGGAATCTGTGGAGGGAAAAGACATCATGTGGAATTTAGGGCAAGCCTCAATGGGAAAATCACATTGTTGACCCCTAAGATTCTGGAGATATTTGTAGCAGAGCATTATATACCAATGGAAACCTAGACTTTGGCATGCTCTTGGGCCTTGATAAAGACAGAGTACCTGGCATATGTCATCAAGTGAGCATGTAGCCAGATCTGCCCATCATGAGCTGGATTCTGTCAGACTCACCAAATCAGAAGGTTCAGTGGGTCTGGGAACAATCCACTGTAAAATAGAAGTAAGACACCCAGGATCAGGCATGAGCAAAACCAGAAGGCAAAAATAGGCTTCAAGAGCAGGTGACCCAAACCTGCATGTCATCCAACACTGTTATACTGGCACCTCTGCCTCAGCTCACATCTCTGACTACATGGCCTGGGGACAGGATGTCCTCATAACTCACTAACTGAGGAGCAAGAAAGCCAAAGTTGGTTCATGATTGGGTTGGTGCAGTATGTGGGTACAAGCTAGAAATGAACGGCTGTTACACTAGAGTCCTACTCAGGAGTGACCTTGAATGATAGAATGAGAGGAAATTCCTCCAATGGGCTTCCAGGGCTACAGATGGTGCATCTGATCATTTACTCTGTGTAGAAATAAATGCAGCCTAAGGAAAGAATAAGTACAGGCTCATGAACAGTAGCAAGTGGTTTGGTTGGTTGCTCAGCAGCTTAAAAGGAAAGCATTGGAATATCTGCGATAAGAAGATCTTGGGATAAAGCAAGTGGATGAACATAGAGTGTAAAGACCTTTGTATTTTATGTTAATGCCCCTCAAAAGAGGCACAGGACACCCAGATAAACAGAATGACTCAGCTACTTGACATAAGTCAGCCTCTGTCATCTTTTGCTCCAATGCTGCAGGATGGACACGGGATGGAGTGGCCATGGTGGGAAAGATGGATGCTATGCATGAGTCCAACAACATGAGCTCCCACTGAGCTACTGTCACTATTGAATGTCCAACCTACTAGCAACAGAGACCACCAATGAGCCTGCAAGAAGACATAATCCCTCAAGGAGTCCAACCAGCTACTTGGTGGTTAGTTGACTGCACTGGATCTCTGTCACCTTTGAAGGGCAGTGTTATGGGTTGAATTGTGTCTCCCCAAAAGATATGTTGATGTCCTAACCCCTGGGACCTGTGTGATCTTATTTGGAAATAAGGTTTAGAAAATGTAACCAAGTTAAGATGCAGTCATTAGAGTGGGCCTTAATCCGATATGGCTAGTATCCTTATAAGAAGAGAAGAGACAGACATAGACACACGGGAAGAACACTATGTGAAGACAGAGGCAGAGATTGCAGTTATGCAGCTCTAAGACACGGAACATCAAGCATTGATGGAAACCACCAGAAGCTAGAAAGAGACAAGAAACATTCTCCTTAGAGTCTCAGAGGAAGCAGGGCCCTGATGACACCTTGATTTTGGACTTCTAGCCTCCAGAACTGTGAGAGAATAAATTTCTGTTATTTTAAGCCACCCAGTTTGTGGTACTTTGTTACAGGAGCCCTAGGAAACCAATACAGGCGGTACTTTAGAGTGACTAAAACTGACACATGGGTCCAAGTATGAGTTTGCCTTCATTGCCCATGTGGCCTCATCCAACATCATTGTTCAAGGACTTAGAGTGTTTTACCTATTGATACAAAAATCTCACATGACATTTCATGGACCAAGGGATCCACCTCTCAGCAAATGAGTTTCAGTAGTAGGCATGTGACCATAGAATTCACTGGCCTGTTTACATACCAAGCTATCTGGAGGCTGCAAGCCTGTTAGGACAATAGAAGCTTTTTGAAGGTGCAGCTGAAGAGCCAACTTGGAGAGAATACCCTATGTGGATGGTGTGCCATCCTCCAGGATGCAGTATACACCCTAAATCAATGACAATACATAGTACTGTGTCCCCAGTAGATGAATACATGGGTCTGGGGACCAAAACACGGAAGTAGAAACTGCCCTGTTACCATGACTCAGTGGCCCACCTGGGGAATTTGTTCTTCCTATCCCTATATCTTTAGACTGTATGGTTCTAGAGGCTCTGGTTCTTAGAACAAGAACAGTTCCACCATGGGACACAAAAGGAAATATCCTTGGAACTTAGGTGAGCCACTGGAATAACTCTTTGTATTGCCCTGCCGAGTTTTGACGGTAAACGAAGAGGATAATAACTATGACCTTAGAATTACAAAGAGACCCGGAGTTTAGACACCTCAGAATGAGGTTCTGGGCCACCCTACCAGGTAAGTTACTGATAGCAGCAGAGGTACTAGCCAAGAGAAAGAGAAATCTGGAATAGGTAATAGAGGAGGGTGATGACGAGCATTAATTGTGACCTTGACACTGTTGCAGCAGTGGGGGATAGAATTCATCCAATAAGCTTCCTCTTGAAAATTTCCCCAGGAAAAGAGACTACTGGAATCCTGGGTAGCTATTCCTAAATGTATTAAACTTATTATATGAAGAAACTAAATCCAAGTAGTGCAAGGGGTGAACTATGGTCAGTGCTCTGGTGCATCACCCAGATCTGGCTACATTATTCTCTGGGAATTACCATTGGATAAATGTATTTGCCTCGCCCGAGATTATTCCCTGTTCCTAGAGGTAGATGACACCCAATGGTCGAGGAGTGCCCAATGACCAGACCCCCTTGCCTTGATTTTGGATGAGCTGAGGCTGCTGTCGCAACTGTATCACAGTTAAAAGTCTGCTGCTCAATCCTCCTTCCTGTGTTCCTTCACCAATGTTGTTTCCAAGAATACTCTCTAATAAACTCCTGAACTCAAATCTCAGAATCCCAAATATGTTTACCAGAGAAACACTCCCTTCCCTATGACAGCAGAGGTCTTGGGTTATAGATGCACAATCAGCTGTCAGACTAAAGTAAAATCTGAGACTCTAGACTATGGACCACGGCTAGCAATGCAGACAGCGCACCAAGATAGGTAGCCCTCTGAATAGTTTAGATTAAAGCTAAGGGATATCACTTAAATAACAGACTCCTTACCTAAACCTAGCTGTGGACCTCTTTCTCCAATATTCTCCTATGGTAAAGAATAGGAAGAGGGGCAAAAATAATACCGATTCAGGAGTTTCCAGAGATGATATAACAATATATGATGCTTGTGCGGATTTCCTGATAGAACATCTGCCCAGGAGAGTGAGGCTGCACCTAGTCATACAGGAGTTTGAACAGTATATGAAATGTGACTCTTTGAATTGGGATGCTGAGAACAACTGAGCCAAGTACCTCTGTCAAACCTTGAGGTACTAGCTTTTGCATATGAGCCTGGAATCGTCCTCTAGAGTTAGAAGGTTCCTGTAAAACATATGCTTCAACTTCAGAGGCTGTGGAGCATCCAAGGTGAGGTGGGTTGTTCAACTGCACAAGTATGGCTGTCACTGATGTGTGCCACTTTGACCCCAGCTGTGCTGTGGAACATAAAAGGAGAATCTGGAATAGCGTCTAGGGAGCTGTTTCATATGGGTGAATCCACATTTGGGGCTTAGGCATGGATCTTAGGGCAGAGCCAGCTTGACCCTACCTTGGTTTTAAGAATTCTTTTTTAAACTTATAGTGGTAGACTTACAGCATGTGCTCCTCAGATTAAGACAGATTTCTTCAAATGCCTGTGCTAATTGGTTGCTGAACAGGGCTTAGCCTTCCTGAGGCAGACGGAGGGTATATTAAACATGCCAAAGAAATGAGCTTAGAACATAGGCTGAAACAAACTTCCTGAATCAGACTGGAAAAAAAAAACCAACAGAGAAAGCATCTTGTTAAGTCTCTGTATCTGTCAGGGTTCAGTCAGAAAAACAGAAATCATACCATATCATACAAAGAGGATTTAATACAGGGAACTGGTTTTATAAATACTAGTGGGTTGAAAGAGGAAAAAATATGTGCAGAGATTAATAACTGAAGAAGTCAGTTCCAGTGTTGGCTGAGGGAACTCAAAGGAGGAATTAGGGTTCCCAGAGCCTAGGAATTCGAGATGGGGCTCTTCAGGACTGGTGTCTGTGGGGTAAGATTCACACATCTAGTAGTTAGGCTGAGGAGGGCATGCTCTGTGACTGGTGCCCAAAGAAGTTGGAGTTCTCATGGGTATAGAGAACAGGTTGGTGTTTTCCTGAGGTGGGAGAGTAGGAGGTGGGCAAAATGGATGAAGGGATTCAAAGGTACAAATTTCCAGTTATAAAATGAATAAATTATGAGGTTGTAATGTACAGCATGGTGACTACCGTTAATAATACTGTATTGCATATTTGAAAGTAAATAGGAGAATGGATCTTGAAAATTCTCATCACAAGAAAAAAAATTTTGTAACTATGTACGGGGATGGATGTTAACTGGACTTATTGTCATGACCACTTTGCAACGTATACAAGTATTTAATCATTACGTTGTACACCTGAAACTAGTATAATGTTATGTCAATTATACCTCAATTAAAAAAAAAAAAAGAAGCTGGGGTTGGAACCAAGTGTCTGTTTCGACTGGAGTGAAGCTGACAATAACTGGAAAAAGTAGAAAGGAAACTTCCTCTTTCTCATCTTGCCTCTCATTCTTCCTTGAGTGCCTCTCAATGGCAGAATCTAATAGGAAGCCAGCTCATGAGGGAATTTGGGGAAAAGTACTTTTTCAGAGACCCAATCCCAACCATGACAGAAGGGATGTGGAGCTCAGAGTGAGTGGCTATATAATTAGCCCAGTCTCATAGCTTAGAACTCTGGTAAGACTGTAGAGATAGTCCAGGTGAGCCTTCAGATGATTGTAGCGTCAGTCAAGATTGACTGCAACTGCATCTCAGCAAGTGAGAACTGTTTGGTAGTGTCCAGTTAACTGACAGAAATATGAGAAAAAATAATAAATTGCTGTCTTAAGCCGTTACGGTCTGGGATTATTTGTTACTTATCAATAGATATCTGACAGATCCAAGAATGGAGGAAATCATTCCAAGTGAACTGGGCTGGACCTTAATCAAGGAACTGGTAACATAAGTCAGTAACTGCTAAATATCTCCCATCTTCCTGCTTCAGAATGAGAGTGTCTATTGCATGTCTATTGTATATTGGGGCAGATAAGTCGTCTCTTTAATTCGAAAGACTTCAAAGCAAAAGGAAATGTACTCAAGGAACTGCACCAGAAAAGCCTCTTTTACATCTAGACCTGACTTAGAAAATGAGATCCTGGACTCCAAGCCAATGCTGTAACGAGACTTTGAGGGTCTCATGGGAGGAATCCAAAGTATTCATGGCCAGAGGCTGTGGCACATTAAAGATGGCAGCAAATTCTTGCCACTCTTCCTATAGAAAAGTGGGATGTGTTTCCCCACCCTTTGAATTGGGGCTGACCCATGACTACTTTGACCAATGGAGTATGGCAGAAGTAACAACCATTCTGGGCCCAGCCTTTAAGAGGACCAGCGGCTTCTGCCTGGTCTCTCAGAGCCCTGCTCTGCCCTGTAAGAAGTATAATCGCCCATGTGGAGAGGTCCTGAGACTGCATGAGGAGGGAAAGGGCCCAACTAAGTTCAGTTCTCCAGGTCACCACTGAGGCACTGGGAGTGTTAAGTCAAGAGAGAAGTCAACTGGACCCTTTAGACCAGACCAGCCACCAGCTAAGTACCATCAAGTGACCCTTGTTGATATCACATGAAGCAGAAGAATCTCCCAGCCCAGCTTTGCCCAAAAGACTCATCAAGTCATGAGATATAAAATAAAATGGTTATTGTTTTAAGCCACAAGTTTTAAGAGTAGTTTTTGTTGCAACAATAGATACCCCAAATGATATGCATGTGGTCTATTTTTTGCTAGCTTCTACTTTATGGCCCTCCCAGACCCACAGAGGGAGAAACACTACCTACTCTGGACCTCTTAAATCCCTCCTCAGACAATAATTTAATACCTTCACTAGCAACCTCTCTGTTTTACTGCACACACTCAAGCAGTGTTAGGAAGACCCTAGCTGGATCCCTAGCTGGAAGTCAGTGTTCTCTCTTGACTTCTACAATCCTGGCCATACTAATTTTATCCCAAAGGCTAAAGAGTTTAACTTGGCTGCTTGATTGAAGGCACATTATGGTAAAATAATGATCTTCATTTAAAAGACAAGAAGTCACACTAAATAAAGAATAATTTCACTCCAGAGAATGCTCTTTTAATTTAGCCATGTGGTCAAAGGCATTTTTTCTGTGGAATCATTGTGGCTTGGTGTGACATGGAATGATTATATTTAGAAATCATTTAATTGACAAGTGTGCCAAATTTGTGCAGTTGCACACCATATGCTTTTCATTTTGCAGTAATCTCTTCTAAGATTTCTATTTTCCCTGTATTTCCTAGGTAGTCTTTCCTGAATGACAGCATGTTAAAAATTGCAGGAGCTATCTTTTGTGGCTTATGAAGCTCTTTCACTCGTTTTAAATATTGGCTTCCCGGTATTTATTAAAGCTTTTAACTTTAGATATTATTATCAAGTTATGTATAGTGACTTTTCCTTTGGGATTCTGTCATTCTATTTTTAGTTTCCATCTATTATTAAAAGCATTAAATACACATCTGTGGGTGGATTCCTGGGCTTCTCCCATGTATACTGAATAATCAGCTTTTCTAATAGGTTTTGCTGGTGATTCAGATGCAAGCAGCCCAGGACAGTCTTGGAAAAGAAGCAGCAGCCTCATTCTCACCCCCATATTTCTACTAGGAGTTTGACGTAAGAGTTCCGGCTTTGGGAGGGGAGGGTTGGGAGGGAGGACAGGCCTAACAGAGAGCCCTCCCGTCAGCCACACAGGACTGACCTAGTGCTTCCTTCAGAATCACATAGGCAAATGAGGAAACTGAAGTTAGTCTTGCCAGACAGCAAGATATGATTTATAAAATTAGTGCTGTTAAAAAGGATCTGAAAATACCCTTAATGCAGCATTTCTTGGCATGAGCTGCACAGTAGAATCACCTGGGGAACTTTTAAAAGTGTCCATACCCAGGCTTCATCTGAGACCAACCAAATCAGAATCCCTAAGTGGGACTTCAGTATTTTTAAAGGTCCCTGGAGATTTTAATGAGCAGTCAAGGTTGAGAACCACCTGTCAATCTTAAGAAACTATAACATCTGGCCTCAATTTTTGTAATTAGTAGCAAAAATCATACGGCATGCAACAGTCCAGGGTGTGAACTGGCTGTTTGAGGAACATACATTCTAACACGAACAATGACCAAAAGGACAAAGTGGCTAGTGTGCTTGGGGAGTGACAACATGGATGGCCCCGGGGTTCCAGGAATTATCACAGAATTTAAGAACTTGAAGCGATCCTTAGGCTTCAATACGCTAATTGGCTGGGTTTACAAATAAGAAAACAAACGAAGCAAGTCAGTGGCACAGGCAAGATGAGAGCCTGGGTCTCTCTACTCTCAGCTCAGTGACCTTTCCACTGGCCCAATTCACAGCAGCTCAGCCTTCACTTCAGGAGCTCATGAACACGGAGCCCACATGTTCCTTGAACCCAGAATGGCTGGATTCAATTTCCCTAACTCGCCCCCAGAGAAGAACTTTGATACAGAGAGAATATGGGTCAATATTTATTCACATCTCTGGTTTATTTTCCAGTTAGAAAGTATTTACACCTTTGTTAATGATGAATACTCTCTCCATTCTTCGTTTCTATCCATTCCAAGCAGGATATCAGGAACTGGATTATATCCCATTTGGTCCTTGTAATCTTCCATCATAACTCAGAAGTGATTTCCCTTTTTTCTGATCTCTTATAGAATATACATCTCTCATTCTTTTGACTCTCATTATTTACTTCCCCATATTAGTATCTATTTGCCCATATATATATATTTGTTTTTCTTCTAATACATTGCTGGTATCTCAAAATCTCACGCAAAGTTGATACTCAATATAAGCTTCCAGATTTGTTGGATTCTATTTTAATTTCCAATTCCTTTTATATTCTGTTTTCATATTTCGTTACAATGCTAGGGAAGAGAAAGATTTTTCATTTATATAACAAGTGAAACTTAAGCTCAAAATCTGGCTTTTCCAACTGCCTTCTGAACCAACCCACCCTTTTTAAGAGGGTGTTTCAGCTTCTTAAAAAGTGGAGATGCTGGATTGGCTCTCATATTAGCTGTTGTCAGTGATGAGGTATCTCTGTCATCCTAATCATTCATTTGCCACCCAAAATCTTTCTACCTGACGTCTTTCTTCACTGAAAAATATAACCTTCATATCATTATGATGTCAATTATAATGAAATATTGTCTCAGCATTTTGTTTCTACTTGGTGCACCATTCCAGGGGTTATGGAGAAAGTGACTATATTTTCCAAGCGAAAAGTCAGCGTGGGCTAACAGGAGACTAGAATGCTGGGACTTAGGGCTGTCGTAGTTAAGATTTCCCACCCCATTCTCTGGAGAGGACTGAAATAACATGATGCCTCATTAAACACTCTTGGCATCCTAATCTCTGAGATCCACACGCCAGTTTAAAGA
Organism: Ceratotherium simum simum; assembly: GCF_057802395.1. Classification (NCBI taxonomy): domain Eukaryota; kingdom Metazoa; phylum Chordata; class Mammalia; order Perissodactyla; family Rhinocerotidae; genus Ceratotherium; species Ceratotherium simum. The sequence goes on along the minus strand of NC_141909.1, from coordinate 72,558,692 downwards.
ACAAATTCTATGTCTCAGTATAACTCTTTTTGAAATTTGTCTTTCTTTTCAAAATTTAGCTTGAAAAGCAATACTTCCTTAATTTCGTTTCGTAAATTATCTTAGTTGTTTTAATTAGAGTTGTTTTAATTAGACTATTTAAATCTTTGATTTCATAACTCTCGATTATTAAACTGAGTGGAAGTAAGTTCTTCTGAAACAAATATTAATAATAATTACATTAATATCATTATATATGTTATATATATTGTTTATGTATATGCTAATTCATGAAAAACAAAAATGAACTACCATGTTCATTTATATGCAGGCAGTACTAAGCAGTTAAAGCTTTAACAACTGGCTTTTTAAATACATGTCCTGATTTCTAGAATCTTCCAGTTTCTGTGGTGCAAACACTGTTATGTTTGATTTCCAACTACCAAATGACATCACGGAACACGGGCTTGGGAAGAGATGTGCAGAAATGGAGTTCTCTTGCCAGCTCCTGTTTATCACTGCATGTATCCCTCTAAATTGTTTTCCTACATCTTCCTGTTGGAGAGATTTTTCATTACGTGATTATCACATCAGCGGTAAACGTTTTAGAGATTGTTTTGGTTATTTGGGGTCCTTTGTGGTTCCATATGAATTTTGGAATAGCTTTTTCTATTTCTGTAAAAAATGCCATGGGGATTTTGGTAGGGATTACAATGAACCTGCAGATTGCTTTGAGTAGTATGGGCATTTTGTCAGTATTAAGTCTTTCAATCCATGAAGACAGGGTGTCATTCCATTTGTTTGTGTCTTCTTTAATATCTTCATCAATGTTTTGTATTTTTCGGTGTACAAGTCTTTCACCTCTTTAGTTAAGCTTATCCCTGAGTATTTTATTCTTTTTGATGCCATTGTAAATGGGATCATTTTCTTAATTTCCTTTTCAGATAGTGTTCATTGTTAATGTACAGAAAATAACTGATTTTTGTATGTTGATTTTGTATTCTGCAACTTTACTGCTTTTATCAGTTCTAACATTTTTTTGTGGAATCTGTAAAGTTTTCATATATAAGATCATGTCATCTGCAAACAATTTTACTTCTCTCTTTCCAATTTGGATGTCTTTTATTTCTTTTTCTTACCTAATTGCTCTGGCTAGGACTTCCAGTACTATGTTGAAGAAAGTGGTGTGAGTGGGCATTCTTGATTTGTTTCTGATCTTAGAGGGAAAGCTTTCATATGAAACCACAAAGGACTCTGAATAGCCAAAAATATCTTGAGAAAAAAGAACAAAGCTGGAGGCACCACACTTCCTGATTTCAAAATATATTATGAAGCTACAGTAATTAAGACAGTATGGTACTGGCATAAAGGCAGATAGATCGATCAATGAAACAGAATGCAGAGCCCATAAATAAATCCACACACATACGGTCAACTGATCTTCAACAAAGGTGCCAAGAATACACAATGGGGAAAGGATAGTCTCCTCAACAACTAGTGTTGGAAAAACTGAATATTCACATGCAGAAGAATGAAATTGGACCCTTATCTTACATCATACACAAAAAAAACAACTCAAAATGGATTAAAGACTTAAACATAAGACTGAAAACATAAAACTCCTGGAAAACAACACAGAGTAAAAGCTTTGGTCTTGGCAATGATTTCGTGGATATGACACAAAAAGCACAGGAAAAAAAAATAAAGATAGACAAGTGGGACTACAGCAAAGGAAGCAATAGAGTGAAAAGCCAATCTATGGAATGAGAGAAGATATTTGCAAACCACGTATCTGATAAAAGGTTAATTTCCAAACTATATAATGAACTCCTACAACTCGATAGCAAAATAACCAATAACCCAATTAAAAAATGGGCTAAGGACTTGAATAGACATTTTTCCAAAGATGTACAAATGGCCAAAAGGTATATGAAATGATGTTCAATGTCACTAATCATCAGGGAAATGCAAATGAAAACCACAATTAATTATAACCTCACACCTCTTAGGATGACTATTTTCAAAAAAACAAAAGACAAGTATTGGCAAGGATGTGGGAACCCCCGTACACTGTTGGTGGGAATGCAAAATGGTGCAGTTGCTATATGCAACAATATGGAAAACAATATGGAGATACCTCAAAAAATTAAAAATAGAACTATCACATGATCCTGCAAACCCACTTCTGTGTGTTTATCCACAAGAATTAAAATGAGAATCTCAAAGGGATATTAGCATTCCCAGATTCATTGCAACACCATCCACAATAGCCAAGATGTGAAAACAACTTAAATGTGGATGGGGGCTGGCCAGGTGGCACAAGCTTGGTTAAGTGCACTTGCTCTGCTGCAGTGGCCCAGGGTTTGCAGGTTCGGATCCCGGGTGCGCACAGATGCATTGCTTGCCAAGCCATGCCGTCCCATATAAAGGCAGCGTCCCATACAAAGTAGAGGAAGATGGGCACAGATGTTAGCCCAGGGCCAATCTTCCTCAGGAGAAAAAAAATAAAAACACAGGAGGATTGGCATTGGGTGTTAGCTCAGGGCTGATCTTCTTCATTAAAAAAAAAAACTTAAATGTCAATGAATGGATAAATAGATTTAAAAAATATGGTACACACACACACACACACACACACACACACACACAATGGAATATAATTTAGCCTTAAACAAGAAGGAAAAATCCTTCAATATGCGACGACCCGGATGAACCTTGAGGTCATTATGCTAAGTGAAATAAGCCAGTCACGGGAGGACAAATATTGCGTGAATCCACTTAGATGGTGTATCTAAAATAGTCAAACTCATAGAAACAGAGAGTAAAATGGTGGTTTCCAGGAGCTGGGGAGAGGGGGAAAGGGGAGTTGCTAATCAGTGGGTATAAAGTTTTAGTTATGCAAAATGAATAAGTTCTAGAGATCCACTGTACAACACTGTGCTTACGGTTAACAATACTGTATTGTAAACTTAAAAATATATTTTGAGGGTAGATCTCATGTTAAGTGTTCTTACCACAATAATAATAATTATTAAAAAGATGAAAGAAAACAGATTTCAGAGTCACATAGCTTTGCTTTGGCTCCATACTTACAAATTGTGGAAACTTGGGCTAATTTCTTAGTTTTGAAAGACTGTCTTTCCCTTTCTGTAGAAGAGGATGTTATGAAGAATAAATAAAATGAGATGACGCTTAAATAGTACTGTAAGCAATCAGTCAAGAGTGAAAAGGATCTCAGGAATATACTGGTAGAAGAGGAATCCAAATCTGGTTAAAACCAAAATCATTCTTTTAAACAAGTAGACCTTTTTTATTTTAAATGAGCTTTTGGAATTGCTCTCTATGTAGAATTTCTTTTTCCATTCTATGGGCTTAGTTATTCTCAATCAGTCTTTTGTATTCATGAAGTTAAAGAACCTCACCAGCAGTGCTATAAGTGGATATTTGGACGGGGTACCCACCTAATTGTTTTTCTGGTGATAAGAGTAGGAATGACTGGTGACAAGTTATGCAAAGCCAAAAGCAAAAGCCAAAGCAGCCCAAACCCAGCAGCCCCAATACCACCTGCTTCAGCAAAATGGGAGCTCTGAGCTGAGCCTGTTTCTCACATGGCTCACTTCCAAAGGGAACACCTGCACAAGGCACTCAATTGTCAGACCCAGACCCAATGTTCACATCCTAGTGACAAGGATGGCTGAGATTCTGAGTTTGGATTTGTGCATTAGGCAGACAGAACAAAGATGATGGGCATCAGGAATGACAAATGTTCACTTGTCTTTCTAAGATCTATAGACAGCCTGCTTATGTGCTTAAACTTTCAAACGTCAGCAGTTACTCCCCCTGAACATAATGCATCTGAATGAATCAAAACTCAACCTATCCCCAAAAGGAAAGAATCTAAGAATCTCTTATTGCATCCAGCTTCAAATTCAGGAATTCTGGGCCAACTCCATTTCTCACCCAGTTTTCTCATATTACATATTAATATTCTGAAACCTCTGAACTAAATTGTAAAGTTCACCGCCACAACACATCCTTTACACTAAAGGAGTGGAAGAGATAAAAATTCATTTGTTTAAAGATATTATCATTATACAGCACAACAAGAAGGAAACATGGTACATGTCATCATTCTCATTTCAGCAACTAGTTGTTAACAACCACTTTCATCACTTTTCTTTACCGAATCTATCATGTTTCCTTGGCCCATGGCAAGGTGTCAATTTGTCTGACTTCTTTGCCTAGTTGATGGCTCCAAACCTTATTCCTGAGGCATCTAGGTCCTTGGTAGTCCTTTCTGTATGAGGTGCTGCAGTTTTCTTTGCAAAAATTGGGGTGTTTCTCTATCTCTGTTACCTAACTAGATAAGCCCATGAACCAAACTCCGTATAAACAGAATAACAAAGTGGAACAGGATTGTAATCATCTTATATCCAGCGTACATCAGACGGAATCAGAAGTTCTGACTGAGAGCAAGTGTTCAAGTCACAGAAGGAAGATATTCTACCAGTAATTATCTGGGCCTGTTTTTGGTTTCTCATTCATCTAGTTTCCGAGAAGTTCTCCAGTCATCTCTCCATCTTATGTAAATTATTAACAAATAAACTATGCATATATTTACAAAGGCATCTCTTTATCTATTTTGAGACAAATGAATCAATTTTTTTTGTATATTGCTTTTCTGAAGCAAATTAGTAAAAAACCATGAATACCACAAAACAAAACTCTTTGCGTCATTTTTTTACCTTTATTATGTGCATAAACTAAGTTTTCTAAAAATTTGCTAAGGGAGAAATTACTGTCCAGAAATTTCTTGAAGGCTGAGTCTACTCTACCTTTACCTATGTCCACAATCTCAATCAGGAACAATTTGGCCATGGAAGTACACTTCTTCTTATCAATAAATTGATAAAACTGTCAATTATATATCATCAGATATATATCAAAAATATAAAATCTGCTGGGAGGGCCCTTAGAATGAAAAAAGAAGGAATGAAAATACATGTGATACTTTAACCAGACTTATTTCTTAATTATTAAAACCCTTTTTCTATTTCAATTGGGCATAATGAATTTCAAAAACCAAGAACCAAAAAAATTGGAATATGGTGCTAGTTAATTCTAATTTAAAATTTGACTCTATTTTACAACTCTATTATCAGGGAGGTCTGTATGTCTCACCAATTATTTTCAGGGAAGGAAATGTTAGAGAACTCTGAAAATGAAAAATAATGGAGGTTCGTAATGCATCTCCTGAAACCCTTGGAGTCATAGGTGCTTTGGTATAGAGAATTTTTCTGCAGTGTTCTAAGGCAACATCAGTTATTAAATACATTAATATTTCTGCATATAAATGTATGAATATTTACATAAAGTGGGATGAATAAAAATTAACTATAGCCTCAGGTCAGTTCAGGTCAAGTTTTGTGGCCAAATGGGTTCAGGTCAGATCAGGATTTGCAGCTAAATGAGTTACAAAAAAGATTTTCAATTTTCAGAGTTTTTTACATTCTGAAAATGCAGATAAGAGATTGAGAACCTACACTGAAAGGAGAAATTTTGTTTTTAAAGAGCCTTACATTGTTGTTGAGTGATTTTCTTTAGAGTTTTTATACAGAACCTCAAATGATTATAAAATGCTGTAATTAACTTTCATTACCCAAAACAAAAAATAAAAAACTCTTAATCTTTAAGACTATCTATCTTGTACAAATAATAATGTATAGAAAATTAGAGAGAACTATAAATTATGTCCTTTTTCAGCATATCAAAATCAGTAAAACACCAATGTGGTTCCTTTAAGATTTTGTCTATTTACAATTCCAAAGGGATTTATGACTATAAAAAAGTATGAAATTATGTGTGATTATGAGCACTTTGAGAGTGGGCAAGGGGGGCATCTGTAAAGTAAATCTTTCCTTCCTTTTAGTCCTATCCCAGAAACTAAGAAAAAAACTGCTTTTCAGTTGCAGAAAACTAAAAGATTCTAGCAGCTCATTGCTAGTATTTATCATTTTTTTTGCTTATTTCCTTTACCCACCTCCCTACTCCAGACAGTTATATCCTTACCACCTATTCATACTCCCTCCTATTTTGAAATAACTAGAAAAAGTCTTCTTTTTCCCACACTTTGAAGCAATAAGCATGACTGTCAGAAAAGTTCCATGTAAAAAGTTAAAAAACATCAGTCAATTTCATAGATAACAACTGAAAGATCTAGCTAAAAATCCCTCACTTAGTGATTCTTTCCTTTCAGTGGAACTCCACTGGGGAACTTTATAAAATATATATGAATCAAAAAGTACACTGCTTGGCAGTGAAACTTTGGCAACTGCTTCTAAGCAATCTTGTTGAAGTGATGTGGGGCCACTTTGGGCATTTTTCTGAACCTTCAACATTTTGCCAATACATCAGCATGACACTGAGCTAGAAGTGGGGTCTAGAGGAGAGGGACATCAGCATTACGGTGGAGTGAGTTGTTCCTTTTGTCTCTCTTCTCTAAGTTACAACCAGTCGGACATCCATTGACCTGTACACTGGATGGTCACAAAGGACTCCCTGCACAGCACACTGGAATGCTGGAGAGATCTAAGCATTCATATATCTGAAGGTGGGTGGACTGGACATCCAGGAGGCAGTGGAAATAGGGAAGCAGCCCCGTACCCATCCCCTGGCAACAGTGATCCAAAGCATAGACCCTCACATGGCACATGAGGTGGCAGACACAGCGCTAGTGGCTTAACCCCTGCTCCTCCCAGCAGTGATGGTTGGTACACACTTTCTGAGGATTCAGGAAACAGAACAGAGTAGGTTATCCAGCCCCCTCCCATTCACCCAGCAGTGGCGCTGCTCTTTCCAGCAGTGGGAACTGCACCCAAAATGTAGATTTTCCTGGCTGGGATGGGGCTCCCTGACTTGAGGTTTCAAAGTGCACTGGCATATGCCAGTGACCAGAGGCTGCATGAGCAGCAATGCCACTCACTCACAACTTAGCCCCTGCCCCTGCTCAGCAGTGGTGAGTGGCACCTGCAACCTGAGGCTTCAGGAACCACAGCAGAAGCAGACTGAGCTTCTGAGCAGAAGCAGACAGAACACAGACTGAGCCCCGGTGGGGACACCCCCAACACTGGCTCTACCAGCAGTGGAGGCTGCATACAAGACCATGGGCTCCCGGCAGAAACAGCAACACCTGTGAACCTAGCACTCCTGGCAGGGGTGCTACCAGCACTTCCAGACAACGTGGAGGCATCAGTGCAGTTGGTGCATAAGGCAGAAGTACCTGAGCCCATGGAGAGCTCACAGAGAGCCAGTGGTAGAACATGAGATCCAGGTGACCCCAGAAGAAGCAGAAGTTCTCACAGCCTGGGGATACCTGAGACTGCAGTGACATCATAAGCAACAAGGCACCAGTAACCTCAGAGGCACAAGCAGCGCAAGGACGGCAGTGACAATGCCTCCAGCAGAGGCAGTGGAGGGTGGAAAGCACAGGCTCTCCAAGGCAGGCAGAAGCAGCTCAGAACCAAAGTAAACAAAGCCTTACTTAAATAAGAAAGTTGTTTACTATGACAAATGCACTGGCAGAGGATCAACTCATCAAGTACCATGAAGAGCTATAGTAACATGGTAGCACAGAAAGAAAATGACAACTCTCCAAAAACCAGACTTGAAGTCACAGATGATTATAATCTAACTCACAGAGAATTCAAAAATAGCTGTAATGAAGAAATTCAACAAATTACAAGAAAACTCAAAAAGACAGTCAATGAACTCAGGAATAAAATTAATGAACAGAAGGACTACTTCACCAAAGAGATTGAAACTCTAAAAAAAACCCACAAATATAAATTCTGACAATGAAGAACAAAATTAATGAGATGAAAAATAAAGTAGAAACCATTGAAAATAGAGCTGACCATATGGAAGAGAGAATTAGTGAGCTCGAAGATAGAAATCTAGAAATGGTTCAAGTGGAAGAGGAGAGAGAACTAAGATTGTTTAAAAATGAATAAATTCCATGAGAAATATCTGATTCAATTAGGAAAAGCAACATAAGGATAATAAGTATCCCAGAAGGTGAAGAGAGGGAGAAAGGAGCAGAGAGCTTATTCAAAGAAATAACAGCTGAGAAATTCCCAAACCTGAGGAAGGAACTGGATATCCAGGTACATGCAGCTAATAGAACTCCTAATTATCTCAATGCTAAAAGACCTTTGCCAAGGCATATTGTATTACAACTATCAAAAGTCAATAACAAAGAAAAAAATATTAAGGGAGGCCAGAGATAAGAAAATAACTTACAAAGGAACCCCCATCAGGCTATCAGAAGATTTCTCAGCAGAAACTCTACAGGCTAGGAGAGAGTGGAATGATATATTCAAAATGTTAAAAGACAAAAACTATCAGCCAATAATACTCTATCCAGTACAGTTATCTTTCAGATATGAAGGAGAAATAAAAGCTTTCCCAGACAAGCAAAAGCTGAGGGAGTTTGTCACTATTAGACCTGCCTTACAAGAAATGTTGAAAGGAACCCTCTTAACTGAAACAAAAAGGCAAAGGTTTACAAAGCTTTGAGCAAGGTGAGAATTAGACAGACAAAATCAGAAAATTGCAACTCTATATCAGAATAGGTTAGCAGACAATTATAACAAAAAGACTAAAGGGAAAGAAAGCATCAAAAAGAACTATAACCACTTCAATTTGGTCATAAATACAAAACACAAAAAAGGATAATTTGTGACAATGAAAGATAGAAGGGGGTGAAGAAGAGGATGAAATCTACATAGGCTAATGGAGATAAGATGCTATCAGCATAAAACAGACTATCTCATCTATGAGATCTGTTATACAAACTTCATTGTAACCACAAGGCAAAAAATCAGAGCAAAGTCACAAAACGTAAAAAAAATGGAAAACTGAGAAAGACTTTACAGAAAAATATCACACTGAAATGGCAGAAAGAAATACAAATGAAACAAAAACCCAATAGAAGTATAGAACAACCATAAAACAAAAGATAAAATGGAAGTATTAAGCCCTCATATATCATTAATCACTTTAAATGTAAATGGAGTGAATTCAGCAATCAAAAGACACAGAGTGGCTGCATGGATTAAAAAACAAGACCCAATAATATGCTGCCTCCAGGAGACACATATCAGCTCTAAAGTCAAACATAGGCTCAGAGTGAAGGGATGGAAGTTGATACTCCAAGCAAATGGCAACCAAAAGAAAGTGGGTATAGCCGTACTTATATCAGACAAAGCAGATTTTAAGCCAAAAAAGATATCAAAAGACAAAAATGGACATTATATAATGCTAAATGGACATTCGCCAAGAAAACATAACACTTATTAATATATACGTACATAACATAGGAGCATCAAAGCATATAAAGCAACTATTAACAAACCTAAAGGGAGAAGTTGACAGCAACACAATAATAGTAGGGAACTTTAACATCTCACTTACATCAATGGATAGATCATCTAGACAGAAAGTCAACAAGTCAACAGTGGCCTTAAATGAAATACTAGACCAGACAGACTTAATAGATATATATAGAATATTCCATCCCAAAACAGCAGAATACACATTCTGCTAAAGTGCATTTGGAAGATTCTCAAAGATAGACCATATGTTAGGGAACAACAATCCTCTATAAATTTAAGATGGAAATCATATCACGCATCTTTTCTGACCACAATCATATGAAACTAGAAATCAACTACAGGAAGAAACCTGGAAAAGTCACAAATATGTGGAGACCAAACAAGATGTTATTGAACAACTCTTGGATCAATGAAGAAATCAAAGGAGAATCAAAAATTACCTGGAGACAAATGAATATGAAAACACAACATACCAAAACTTATTGGATGCAGCAAAAGCAGTACTAAAAGGGAAGTTTATACAGGCCTACCTCAAAAAAACAAGAAAAATCTCAAGTAAACAATCTAACATTATACCTAAAAGAACTAGAAATAAGAAGAACAAACAAAACCCAATGTTAGTAGAAAGAAGGAAATAATAAAAATCAGAGCAGAAAAAAATTAAATAGAGACCAAAAAAACAATAGAAAGGATCAATGAAACTAAGAGCTGGTTCTTTGAAAAGATAAACAAAATTGACAAAAGTTAGCTAGACCCACTAAGAAAAAAAGAGAGAAGGCTCAAATAAATAAAGTTAAAAATGAGAGAGGATAAATTACAAAAGACACCACAGAAACAAAGGATTATGAGAATGCTATGAAAAGCTATATGCCAACAAATTGGATAACCTAGAAGAAATGGATAAATTCTTAGATCATACAACTTCATGGCATGCCCTTGTGAGGGAGTTTTTCTAGAAATCATTCCCAGACGTCCATTGAAAACTCATTTCTCCAGCCCTTCCAAAGACTTTGTAGGCACCAAATTCACTGAATTATATTCTTTTCTCCTTCAATTAGCCAAAGAGGTTTCCTTTCTCTGACATCGACTTATATGCCACCACACCAGAATCAATTCCCAAGTCTCACTCTCACTCATGAGACCTGATGTGTTCTGGTGCCCTGTTACCTCTCTAGTCTAAGACTTTCTGCTTTCCTTCTTGCTCATTCTGCTCCAGAAACACAGGCAAAAAACACGCATCCTGTTAAAAGAAAACAGAAAAAAATGAAGACACAGCTGCTCATTGCATTCTCAGTCAGTGAGTGCGATCACTGACACGTAGATTTGCATTGCCCAAAACAATAAAGTGAAATACTAAACATCACAGCATTCATACGCTTTGCTAATCCTAAAGAAAGGTTTTGAAGGCCTGCCTCTTCCTGATGACTCTCTGGATTTATTCTAGCTTCTTAGAGCCCCTATTTATCTGCTCTAGTCTAATCAGTGTGGAATTCAGGATTATCATCTCCCTCATAGGAACACTCTGCTTCGATGGCATCAGCTTTTTGTTTTTGTTTTTCCCTTTGCGGAATATTCAGGTTATTTTTAATGAAAGGCAAAAACAAAAAAAAGTTTTGTTTTTTTATGTGAATTGCTGTTAAGGATTGCATCTCTCATTTTACATTTATGTGGTTTATATTTAGATAAATTTTACATTTGAATTTGTACAATTTCAACTCACTGGCTGATGCCCTCCAAAGGGCCAGTCTCTGTAGATCTTTTGAAGTCTGAATCTGTCATCCTGCGTATTTAGCTGTGAATTTTACCATAGATCAGCCAATCCAATTATTTCAGCTGCCTACACTCTTAGGGCTAAAGTCCATAGCCAAAAATCTGTAAATATGCTCAAACAACTAAAAATCAATATGCTGAAAGCTGACATGATGGGAAATTTATAAAGCTACATTCATTTATTCCCTTTTAGCCACTAAATTAATAGTAAACTCTAGTATCCTGAATTGCAAACTGTATTTATTTTGTTTTTTTTTTTTAAATCTGTGTTTGATCTCCAAGAAGGAAAACATACTTGCGCTTTAGTGACCTTTTCGATGATATCAGGATATTATTAAACCTACTGAAAAACACTTTCAATTGCTTTCAATTAGTAGATGGTTTTGATTCATCTTTTCCTTATTCGCAAACAGAGGGATGGCTTTGTTTTTGAAGAAGTTCAGATTTAAGAGTTAGATTTTAAGTAAATGCTAGAAATACCTGTATTGCTAGATACTTGTGTTTTAAGGCATAGGATTTCACGCTTAGCAAGAGGACTGAGATGAAAAGCTTGTTAATGGGGCTCAGGGATCTATTACTGCTGAGCTCATTGACTCTTGGAAGAACACTTCCTGGATGATTCTGGTGTGTCTCGTTCTTAAAGTGGGAGTGCCCCAGCCAGGGAAGGGTGGAGGCAGACCACTTCTAGCTTTGGGGATTCTGCCAGAGTGTTGGTGGAGGACCCAGAAGGCAAAACACTTTTTGCAGAAAGCTGTAAAATAAACTCAGTTAATAAATTTTTTCAATAAACTCAGTAAATGAATTTTTTCAAATAACCTAGGAATAATTTTATTGGCAAAAAGGACCATATTTCAGCTTTAAAAAACTGTGAAAATAACTATGATTGACTGTTTTCTATTTCTTCCATTAATATTGATTTGGCAATATCTCTCATGAACATAGATGCAAAAATTCTAAACAAAATGTTGGAAGAACAAATTCAGCAATGTATCAAAAGGATAACATATCATGACCAAGCATTGCTTATCCTAGGAATATATGAGGATAGGTATTTGAGGATAACAATAATAACTCCTTATTGAGTTGTAAGGTTTTGTGAGATGACAGACCTAAAGCATTTAGTATAGTATTTGAGCTTAATAAACCATCAATAAATATCAGCTATGATGACTACTGATAGATCAACTTTTTTTTCTTTTATTTTTGGAAACACTAGAAAATTAGATAATTTTCTGAGCATGAGGAGGCCAATACTTGAGAGAAATGATGAAAGTTTAGATCAGGGAGGGATATGGACAAGAGAGAGAACAGTGATGTAATAAAAGGCAGAGTCAAGGGCCTGCCTGACATGGGAATCCAAGGATGGTCATGGCACCAATCTCCATGCTTTTGTCATAACCTCCAGGAGTGCTGGCTATTCATAGGTGGAAGGGTGAAAGGCAGATTTTAGATCTAGGGTTAGATCTTGACCAGCAAGTGCAGCAAAGGATAGTGGTGAAGGGAACTGAAGATGCTCATGAGAAAGTAAATAGGACAGATCACACACCTGAGAGCCTTAGCTGGTAAGAGAAAGAAGAGATGACATGGGGGCTGATAGGCTAGAGGAAAATGGAGGGATTAAGGAAATGAAACCTCCATAACAGTGGAAGTGTAGTTGTAGAGGGAATAACAAACAAGAGGTGAAAATGTGGAGGCTGTGGTCATACAGAGAGTATGGCAGAAATTTCCTTGCCTTGTAACCCCCTCCCCCTTCAGTAAGGACTCCCTTTTTATCTTGGCACCTTGTCACTCACATAAAGTCTACATTTCCCAGACTCCAACTTAGGCTAAGTTCTGGCCAATGAGGTATAAGCAGAAGGGTTGTGTGGAACTTCTGGAAAGTCCGGATGAAGCAAATCCTTTACCTCTCCCACCTTTCACCTCCTTCCACCTAGAATGAAAACATAATTACTGGAGCATGAGAGGCCATCTCGGCCCCTGAGGCAGCTCACTAAGGATGGGTAAATAGTAAGACAGAAGGCCCTACCTTTTTTCTGCCTCTGGAATTTTTTTTGTTTTATTTTGGTTTTTATGTGAGAGAGATATACAACCCTATATTGTTTAAGTTATTGTTATTTCAGGACTTTTTATTACTCTCGGGTGAACCTAAACCTAACACATACAATGGGTCCTTTCCTCTGAACATAGTCCAGTGGGTCCAGTTCTTTCTTTAAATGTGAGGTCGGGACCTGAACATGGGGCACAGGTGTGGGTCCAAGCACGCTATTATCTCCTTCACTCCAGATGACATGCTTCTATTACTGCATTACCTTTTCCAGGAGAGACATCACATTTTCATTCAGATGAAACTGTTTTGACTAGAATGTATGTCTTTTCCACTCAAGCTGCTGTTAAAGCCACATCTTCCCCAATCTCTACTTGTATAGTTTTGACATTTTTCAAACGCAAGTACACAGTCTTATTTAGCTAGCCCTATTAAATTTCGTCTTGTAAGATTTGACTCACTGCTTCAGCCCATTGAGATTTCTGGAAATCTAATTCTGACACCCATTGAATTCCCCCTCTTTAAGCTTTGTGTTATTTGCAGTTTGATAAGCCTGCTCTCTGGTTCTTCATCTAAATCTCTGATCGAAAGGTTGAACAAGGCACCTTGTTCTTGGACAAGGACCTTCCTCCCAGTTGCCATTCTTTAATCAGAGTTCAATCAATGAAATTCATCAGAGTTTGAGGAATATAATTTGTAGCAAATGATTATTCTCATGATGGTATTCAGGATTTCTTAGCCCCAAAAAAGGAAAGCTTAAGAAATATTCCTAAAGTAAATCATTTAGCTGCTCAAGTCTATTTGGAGCTGATAGGTGTTAATGGACTAAATGAATCTCTCCAAAATTCATATGTTGAAGCTCTAATCTTCAATGTGATGGTATTAGGCGGTAGGGCCTTTAGAAGATAATTAGGTTTAGATGAGGTCTTGAGGGTGGAGCTTCCCTGATGGGATTAGGGCCCTAATAAGAGGAGGAAGAGACACTAGAGCTTCCTTTCTCTACCATGTGAGGATACAGCAGGAAGGCAGCTGTCTGCAAGCCAGAAAGAGAGCCCTCACGGACAATCAAATCTTCTGGCACCTTGATCTTGGACTTCCCAGCCTCCAGAACTCTGAGAAATAAATGTCCGTTGTTTAAGCCACCCAGTCTCTGGTATTTGTTATAGCAACCCAAGCAGACTGACAAAGAATTTCCAGCCAGTGTCCCTCTCAAGGTGCCTATGGTTTAGTGTTGTCAAAACTGTGATGTGTCAAGCTCAAGCGGGGTCACTTTTCCTGATGGCAATGGCGTGTGTTAAGTCAGGGCACTGAATCGCGTGCCCGAACCCTGCAAGAGGCCACTGGAATATGTGCCTGTGCGGAGGAGGTGGTCACAAATGCTTATTCTATTTTAAGGCCTTACTTTGGAACTTACACTTGTGGTGATCACATCAATGTGCCCTGAATTGCTTCTTCTTCATTTATAAGCCACATGGATTTGGATTCTCATTTGTACTTTGTGTTTTTGCCAAGCCAGAGAATCCAATTTAGCCATGTTTTGAAGGGTGTGGAATTTCAGTTTCATTAGACTCTGTGAGGGAAAAGTGTTTGAAATTTATACAAATCACCATAAGCTTTTAGGAGACCTTTTTCCCCTTTCTAGTGAGAGAAACCAGATATCAATTTTCGTTCCCCAAATGGCATATTCATAAAGAAAAACTGTTTCTTTTCAAAGGCACTTATTCTGCTCAAGCAGTCCCATCTTTTAAAATGCTAAAACTGTTAGACTTTCTTATTTTCCACATTGGTACAGTAGGGAACAAATTTCTTTTCATACATTGAGGGCTTGAACCCAAAGAGATTCCAGGTTGGTGTATGTGATAGCAATGGCAGGGTGATGATCCTACCTTCTTCATTGGCTTTTAGGGGAATTCAGGCAAAAGAAGAAGGATAAGTGGACTAAAACCTGAGTCTGATAAGAACCCATATTGATTCTGTGCCCTCATGAAACAGCTGAGGTCCTCAGGCATCCAGAAACTCATCCTCTGATTGTATTGCGATTCTGGGGGCCTCAGGACAGGTGGAAAAGTGGCTCAGGGACAGAAGAGGTGGGAAGGGGAAGAAGATTCGCTGGTCTGTGACTCCCTATGGAGACCCGAGCCAGTATCAACTACGATCCCAGCGCAAGGCTATGCCAGAAGGCTGACCTACTAGCTCAGGGCTTTATTTCATGTAACTCTCTCATCTAACCTCTTGTCAAGGTTTTCTCAGCTTATGTGTATCCTATGGTCTCCCAACAAAGGCTGGGTATGGCTGTACTTTACACCGTGCTTCCCAAACCAGTCAGAGGCACCTTGATATTTTTAATTCTTGTTAAACACTTATTATGTGTCAGGCACATAGATTTACAAACATGATCACATTTAACAAAAACCCTCTAAGGCAGCTATGATACATTATTATTCACATGCTACAGATGTAGAATGTAAAAGTCGTATTGATTAATCAATCCTCTTAAGGTCACACAACTAGAAGCAGATGAGCCAGGATTTGGACTCAGGTCTGCTCGGTCCCAAATCCTGGTTTATTTCACTGTAAATGTTGCTTCCACTTGCTTTCAGCAGCAGTATTGTTCCATTTCCATTTTACTCATGGGATGTGAGGGGTTAGAGCAACCTTGAGAAGGAGACAGACAGACTAAAATATCTGTCTGGGCCTGCCTCGCACTTCTTTCTGACTCATGTATGCTTGCTTCTGAATCTGCTCATATAATTCAGCTACTTCCAGGTCTGAGCTTTGATCCTGACCTGACCTGGGGACTGATCATGCTAATGGGGAGACTATGTGCTCTACTTCAAAGGAAATACTACCACATTCTTTATGGGTTTGTATACCATTTGTAGGTATGTGCGGCCACCAGCTTGGTCAGCAACGTGCTGGTCATAGGTAAGTGGCCCCATAGCCTTAGAGAATGCCAAGACCAAGGTAAATTGGGATCAATGTGTAAGGTGGGTTGAATGTTCAAACAGAGGCATTTTATTAATTCGCATATTTTTCATGGCATATCTGTATCTT
Organism: Ceratotherium simum simum; assembly: GCF_057802395.1. Taxonomy (NCBI): domain Eukaryota; kingdom Metazoa; phylum Chordata; class Mammalia; order Perissodactyla; family Rhinocerotidae; genus Ceratotherium; species Ceratotherium simum. Next base: position 72,542,453 of record NC_141909.1, on the reverse strand, counting down.
GTTCTGAAGAAGAAGGAGTTCTTTCTGACAGAACCATACAGACAGGCATTAATTACTGCAATTGGACTCCAGAAATAAAGACAGCAAAACCATATGATGAAAAAGATAGTGGCTCCAAGAGGTTCAGCTGAGCCAAAGGGTTCTACCCGCCAAAGAGACAGGTTCCCGTCCAGGCTAAAAGCAGTCTTCCTGCCTTACAGTGATTCTGCTGTTCCTGTCAAAATTTTTTAGGCCAGAATTGCATTTTTTTCATTGTCAAAATCCATTTTAAATACTAACCAAAGTAATTATGAATTCTCAGAAACTTCCCTAATAGATGAATATCAGAAGTTTCATGGAAAAAGATATCGTTATTGGTTACATTCAAGTGCTTCCAAAATACAAAGTGGGAAATGTGAAAAGAAAATCTAAGATAAGTTTCGAGTTTAAATCCTGCAAAGCAGATCTAACACAATAAGTCAAGTATTACAAGATAATTAGCCTGACTTTTCCCTCTCCTGATTGAAAATATGAATAAATCCATATTTGGGAGCTATATTAGTTTGCTAGGGTTCCCGTAACAAAAAACTACAAACTTAGTGGCTTAAACAACAGAAATTTATTGCCTCACAGTTTTGGAGCCTAGAAGTCTAAAATCAGGGTGTTGGCAGGGTCAGTTCCTTCAGAGGGCTATAAGGGAAGGATCTGTTCCAGGCCCTCTCCTTGGCTTGTAGTTGGCCATCTTTTCTCTGTGTCTTTACATAGTTTTCCCTCTTTGCATATATTTGTGTTCAGATTTCCCCTTTTCTGAGGCCACTAGTCATATTGGATTAGAGTCCATCCTACCGACTTCACTTTAACTAGATTACCTCTGTAAAGACCCTTTCTCCTGATGACGTCACTCTCTGAGGTTAACTTGGGATTAAAACTTCAACATATGAATTTGGGGGGATACACAATTCAATCCATAACAACCTTATATGATATTTTCTTATAATTTCTGCGACCTCTATATTTGAGTTATAATTCCTTTGCGATTTTGTTCATTTGCTTTATCTTCCTTTTACTTGATTAGATTTATGAGAAATTCACGTTTTTTTTCTCTTTTTCAAAGAAATCTTTGGATTGTTAATCAATTCTGCTGTTTTCACAATTATTTCTACATTTATTTTATTCCTGATTTCTTCATGATTTTCTTATTAAATTTTATTCTTTGTTTTTATAATTAAAATATTCAAGGCCATGAATTTACTTCTGATTACAATTTAGGCAATAAGAAGATGATTAAAATGTGAGCTCAGGTATCAGACTACCTGGGTTCGAATTTTAACCCTGCCACTAACCTTGTAGAGTTATTGTAAACATTAAATAGGATATTGGAGCAGTTTCTGGTATATGATCAGTATTCAGTAATTAACCTACAGGGTGGGAGTAGTGACAGTGAGAACAGCACTAGCTCTAGAACCTTGGACATGTTATTTAGCCTTCCTGCACCCAAGTTTTCTCAAGTGTAAAATTTACATATTAGTAGTACTTAGAGGGTTTTCGTGAAGATGAAATTGAAAATCTACTATTTTCCAAGCACTATCCTAGGTACTTGGCTTACATTAGTGAACAAAATATCCAAGATTACCACTGACATCAAGCTTACATTCTAGCAGGGAAAGAGAGAAATGAACAAAAAATGAATGAAGAAATCAGAGAGCATGTTAAAAAGTGATATAGGACGTGTAAAAAAAAAATAAAGTGGGAAAAGAGGAATCAGGAGTGGCTGACTGGTGGGGAAAGGGCATTGTGATTTGAAACAGCGTGGTCAGGGAAGGCTCACAGAGAAGATGACACAGAACAATGCGGGCGCATCTGTATGTGAATGTTTATGGGTCTTTTCAAAGAGAACTGAGGTGGTGGTGAAGAAGTGTTGGGTGTGTGCAAGAACAAAATGTTTTGTTGACAACTTTCCTCCAGCCTTTATTCTTGGCTACTTCACGCCTCCTTGGCAGCTCTAAGAAGCCAGGAGAACTATTTGGCTAAACGGCAGGGATTGGCGAACTACAGCGTGCAGGCCCTCAGCTGTTTTCGCACGGCGCACAAGCTGAGAGTGGTTTTCACAGATGAACGTTTCCAATCAATCTGATGATAAGGAACACTAACAAAGTTGTGTTCCTAAGCAAAATAATATTCCAAAAAGAATTTTATTCTTGTTAGTAGGCCTGTGTGACATTTGTACTCAATTTTTATTAGTATATTTTGACTTTCATCAATAAAAAATTTTGTGGAAATATGTCTCCCTTCTGTTGTATGAGTATCTACATGATATTCTTGATTTTGCCTCTTGGCTCACAAAATCTAAAATATTTATTATCTGGTCCTTTGAAGAAAAAATTTGTTGTCCCCTAAGTTAAAGCAGTCAGCTGTCCCAACTGCTACAACTCTGGTCTAACTCATAATACTCCTTATCCCTGCAAGAACCATTCCTTGTGATGACAGGAAGAAGAGGTGGAGTGGAAAGAATATGCCAGAACTGGTATATTTATACTCACCAGCAAATAGGCCCCTGGGAGAAGGAAGGAGACGCTATACCTCAGAAATTCCCCAAATCAGATTTAACATTATACTTATACTTTGATTCTTGTTTCGACTTCACCTAGAGTCTTGCAATCATCACCTGGGAAGCCTCTACCAGTCTGTTCATCAGCATGGCTGACTTCCATGTCTTCATAAGGCTTGTTCATCCTCCCACTTGCTTTATCATATCATGAGAGTACAGAGAGTGGCTTGGTGTCCCAAGTTACTTTGGCAGCCAGGCAGCCCTTCCTTGATAAGACTAATACTAGTTAGTTTACACTGATGTTGTATGAAAGTCAAATTAACTTTCTAATATCCAAATTGCGTAGAGTCACATTATTGAGCTCCCTTTATATCTTACCATTAGCATTAAACTGACCCAATGCTTTTTCACTGTCTTACTTTTTTTAACATACTAATATATCTTAAGTTAAATTCCTCCTCAGTGACGTATTCTCCAACACATCTATGCTCATCATGACATCTTGCATTGCAGTCCAGTTAAGCAGAATTAATAGCTGATGATCAGAGCTATGAGAGCACATGCCACATTGCCTGGAGTGCAAGCATATTAATGATTTGTGACTGAAGCATCAGCTACGAGTTGGAGAGTGGTCTATAAGATAAGGCTGAAGATAATGAAATTTAAATATTATCCCAAGAAGTTTCTGTTTTCTTGTGATTGCTATGGGTAAACACGGAAAGATGTAACGGGCGTTTATCCTTAAAAATATCATTTAACAACTGAGTGGAGAATGGATTGCAGAAAGGGACAGATGCGAGAGCAGAGGCAAAGATACCAGTTGGCGTCCAGAGCGTGTTGAAATAATCCTGGCTAGAAATAGTGAGGGTATGTCATAAGGCAACAGTGGGGAAGGGGATGGATTAAAGATAAAACTTTTGCATATCAAAGGACATTGTCAAGAAAGAGAAAAGGCAACCTACAGAATGAAAGAAAATATTTGCAAATTTTATATAATCTGCTAAGGTTATAGTATCCAGAATATATAAGGAACTCCTACAACTCAACCACAAAAAGATAAACAACCCAGTTAAAAAATGGGCAAAGAATTTGAATGGATATTTCTCCAGAGAAGATACACAAATGACCAATAAGCACATGAAAAGATGCTTAACGTTATTAATCACTAGGGAAATTCAAATCAAAACCACTGCACACACACTAAAATATCTGTAGTTAAAAAAAAGAAAAAGAAAAGAAAAGAACAAATGTTGGCGAGGATGTGGAGAATTGGAACCCTTGTACTTTGCTGGTGGGAACATAAAATGGTTCAGCTTCTGTGGAAAACAGTTTGGTGGTTCTTCAAAAAGTTAAACATAGAATTGCCACATACCCAGCAACTGCTAAGTATACACCCCAAAGAAATGAAAACGAACTTAGATACTTATGCACCAATGTTCACTGCAGCATTACTTGTTCAACCTCGGCTGGGAACATCAGCATAGGGTGATTCATATTTTTTGCCACACTGTACATGCCCAATTATGACCACAAAAGAGCTACAAGTATTGATTTTGGGGTTACAAATAAATTTTAACCAGTAGGCAAGTTCACAAATACAGAATCTGTGAATAGTGATGATCAATTGTACATACAATAGAATATTATTCAACCGTAAAAGGAATAAATTTCTGATGCATGCTAAAATAAGGATGAACCTTGAAAACACTATACAAAGTGAAATAAACCAGACACAAAGGACAAGTACTGTATGACTCCACTTCTGTGGAATTTCTGTAATAGGCAAATTTATAAAGACAGAAAGTAGATTACAGGTTACCAGGCTGTGGGGTGGGGAGTTATTGCTTAATGGACACATAGCTTCTATTTGGGCTGATGAAAAAGGTTTGGAAATAGGCACTGTGATGGTGGCGCTACACTGTAAATGTAATTAGTGCCACTGAATTGTGTGCTTAAAATGGTTAAAATGGCAAAATTTTGGTTATATATGTTTTACCAAAATTAAAACAAAACATTAATATATACATTAAGGAAGACATAGTAACCAGTTGCCTTTGAGGGGTCAAAGAGGGGAGGGAGTGCAAGCATGACATATCTTTAGCTCTCAGTGGAAACAAGTAATGGTATTCAAATAACAATATTTTATTACTATCAGTGTAATTATTACCCTCTTATCTGACTTTGGAGCTCATTGCTCTTAACACTGTGATGCTAGACGTACAATGGGCACTTCCTAATGTCATTATGAGAGGCCCCAGCCGCGTCTGAATCATGGAAAGGAAGCGACAAACGGCAGTGAATTCTTCACACAAGGGACCGGGGACATATATTAAGGTGGAAAATCGGAGGTTTTATGGCCTGTCTAGTGAGTTGTTAACAAAGCTGAGTAAGCAACTTACCTCTATTAACTCATCCTACAAGCTCCCTGCTTTTCTGTACCTGATTACCTCTACGAAATTCTCCTCAATTTTGTATTGATTCAGTCCCCTGCATGGTTTCTAATTCCTTTCTGTTACTTTCTCAAGGGGGAAAAGAAAATCAATTCAGAGTGGCTTAAAGACATTCAGCTTTATCTAAAAGTGATCGATGGCAATAAATTCCATCTTTGTTCTTCTTTTGTTCCAAGAGGCTGAACTTCAAAAAGCTTTGCAGAAAGAAAACAGATGGTGAAGAGAAACATAAAGTAATAGTTCCCTCAGGGGGAGGCGCTCAGGATCAATTTGTGGATCATTCAAAGGCACATTCAGAATGCAACTGGGGAAAACAATCGGTGAGTAAGGAGAAAGATAAAGAAGCAGAGGAGAGTAGACTTTTGATTATTGTTCATGTAATATGCATATTTAAAAACTGAGACTCAGTCCTAAGTCTTCAAGGAAAACAACCATATTTGCTAAGTGTTTGTTGGAGGACTTGGTAACTGCCTTGTCATCTTAGGAAATGGTGCTCTGCTTATCGTTTATATATTACCAAAGGTAGATAGCAGGATATCTTGCGGAAGAAGATCGGAAATATGATGTATTTTGCATTTCTCGTAGTTTTTCCTCCCTTCATGTATACCTAGAAATGTACACTTTGCCACTAGCTCATGAATTTTTTAATTTTAATTCCATATCATATGATGAAAAAGTGATACATTTAGATATTGAAGTGAAAATCCTCAGTTTTCAATCCAAAGGGGTAAAATAACAGTCTTAGGCAAGTTAAATAGAGAATTTCTTATTAGGAAATTAGGTGTCAACTCTCATACACCAGTCTCTCATGACAGCTGTTTGATTCAAACCCTTCCCTAGTGGCAAGGCTGGCTCTCTCAACCACTGTTCATAAGTCGGACAACATCAGAGAACGTTTGCTTCTGCAATGTGAGGTCACAGCACCTTGTTGTATGTTCAGAAATGTATGTTTCTTTCCTTGTGCATGTTTCTGAGTCAGGCCCTAGAAACTGGACCAACTGAAATTGTTGGGGTTGAGTGTAATTCACCTTTTGATAGATAGGCTTTGCTACTTCAGAGTCCTGTGAAGAGGCATAGATGCATATGAACAAGGTGTGGCTTGCTCTTGGGTGCCTTTGAGAGGTGAGAAACTTTCTTGAAGGAGGGATTCTACGTTGAGTCTTCTGGGTGCTCTGTGTGTGAGCATTAGCATGTGTGGTGATATCTTGTCCAATTGCTAACCCTCCACAGAAGGTTCATAGGTTGTTTGATTGGGGAGATCAGGGCTAAGTAGGAATTAGTGGTGTTCATCAGTTCCATGTGACACAAAGAACAGGAGTACCTGCTCTTGGAGAAAGAGAAAAGATACTAAGAATGACTCTGTTCAAGCCCGTGAAAGGCAATCCAATCTCCTTAGACAGGAAGGAGTACCCTACAAGGGAAAGAGGCTGGGATAAATTTAGAAAGAATAAAGAGAAATCGAATGAAGGTGGAAGAATACAAGACCTGCAAACAAGAGCAGGCTCTCACTGTTGCATTACATCTCCAGGGCTGTGCATCAGACATAAGGCTCTGTCCTTAAAGATGATTAGGACTTCCAAAGAAAAGCTGTGGCCTAAATAAAATGGAATATTAAGAAGAAGTAGGGAAGACTTCTGTCACAGATGACAGGGAGGAGGAACATATGAGTCAGGGCTGCTGGCAACTCCTGACTGACAGCCTCAAACAGACTGGCTTGGTAGGTCAAGAGATCAAGACAACATGGGGCTCAACTTCCTCCCTTGACACTTGAACAACGGACAGACTCATGGAGGAGTCATGTGAGCAGGGTGGGTTCAAACCCTAATCCCTTAATCAGTGCTAATTCTGCTCAACGAAACTGCTTTTGTTTACCCATTGCACTCATGAGGGGCTATTTTTAAGGTGTATGTACCTCTGGGAGAGAATAACACATTCTATCTGTAAAATATTCCTAGAGCATATAAGAATCACAGCTCATATTTATTGGGTGACAGGCACTGTTTTATGTATATTATCTCATTTCATAGTCACAACAAATCTCTGAGGTTACTATTATTATCTCCTTTTTACAAATGAGGAAACTGCGGCATAGGCTAGGAGCTAGGCATAGAAAAGATTAATTTTGCACATCATCTTTGAGTACAAAGGGAGATTATTTTTAGTGTTCTTTCAACATATGGAAATTAATGTCTTCTCAAAGCATTCCATAACTCCAAGAGAATCACATTTGCAAGGAATCATAGGGATCAATTAGCACAATCATAAAAGTCATTTTCATTTCATAAAGAAGCCACGTTCAAACATATTTGGAAATAGCACAGCTCACTTCATAGCTGTATTCTTTCCTGATTTTCTTGTTCCAGTCTGACTTCATTTTCATATTTTAGATTACATACTAATTATGCCTTGGGAATTTCAAGCCATAAAGTGGAAGAATTTCTACCAATTTTCGACCAACAGCATCCTTTAAAAAATGTTACTAATTTGCTAAATAGTCACATTTATTTCTTATAAAATTACTCAATAATAAATTCAAGTCAAACACTTTGAAGAAAAAAAAGGTGTAGAGAGCTTCCAATTGAATGATGTATTTTAGGAGTGGTATGCCAGTCTTTCAGGCAGGCTAAGCCCACTACCTCTCCCCCATCCACTTCCTGCTGCCATATGAGGAAGGAGACAGGCAGCAGAGCAAATTCGGAGGACCAGAGAGGAGCGGTGGAGCAGTCATGGCTTGGCCACTAGAAGTGGCACTTTCTATCCGTCTTATTCTCTCCACTCCTGTGGTGGAAATTTACTTTGGTGGCCCCCAATGAACCATGCCTCCTGGTCTTCATGCCTATGTAGTCCCCTGTGGGCTTAACTATGTATCTAGTTTTATCTAATAAGATATTAGCAAGTGTGGTGAACGTGGAGATTTGATAAGCACTTGCACTTGGGGCTTGTAATCTTGATACATTCCTTTTTGAAACCCAACCATCATGCTGTGAGGAAGTCCAGGAAGTAACACAGGGACAACTGTGTGGAGGGAAACTGAGACTTCTGACTGAAAGCTCCAGCTGAGCTCCCAGTTTGTGGCCCACATCAACTCCACCCATGTGAGCGAGGTCACTTGGACCTTCCAGCCATTTCCAAGCCACAGAGGACACTGCGTCATGCAGAAGAAACAATCAGTTAATTCATATATTCACAAGAAATAATAAATTATTTACTTATTTTTATTTTTTTATTATTTTTAATTTATTTTATTGAGGTAACATTGGCTTATAACATTATATAAATTTCATGTGTACATCATTATATTTCAATTTCTGTGAAGACTACATCATGTTCACCACCCAAAGTCTAATTGCCATCCATCACCGTACACATGTGCCCTATTATTCTTTTCCCTCCTTCCCCCTTCCTCCTGGTAACTACCAAACTACTCCCTGTGTCTATGTGTTTGTTTGTTGTTGTTGTTTTTTATCTTCCACATATGAGTGAAATCATAAGGTATTTGGCTATTTCCAAGTCTTAGCTATTAGAAATAATGCTGCAGTGAATACAGGATTGCATACATCTTTTCAAATTAGTGTTTTCGTTCTCTGTGGATAAATACCCAGAAGTGCTATAGCTGGATCATGTGGCAGTTCTATACTTAATTTTTTGAGGAATCTCCATACTGTTTTTCATAGTGGCTGCACCAATATACATTCCCACCAGCAATGTACGAGGGTTCCATTTTCTAAATTATTAAATTGTTTGTTTTAATCCAATGAGTTTTGAGTACTTTGTCACACATCAATTGATAACTCAAACAAGCTCTCTGCACTCTGCTAGTCCAGACCATCATTAATTCCTTTCTGGATTACTGTCATAACCTTGGAGAGAAATTCCCTATGTCCAACTCACTCCAATGTATACTCCAAACTCTAACCAGAAAATCATCAATGGCTCCCCAGAGCCTTTGAGATAAAGCCTAGCCTACAACAGGGAACATGAAGATGATTATAATATGACCATTACCTGTCTCTCCAATTTAACCTATCACATTACTCCAGGCCTCTCACTTTATGTTCCACTCATAGTGAACTATGTGCCCTGCTCTACCAAGGCTCAGGCTCTTGAGAACCATCCTCCCTACTTCCACCTTACCATTCCAACTCCTCTTTGCTCCTTAGTACCCGGCCCACATGCACCTCCCCAGGATTCTATAGCATTCTACTTACCTCCATCACAGCACTCACCTACTGCACTGCAATTGTCTCCTTTCTTATTTCTCTCCTTGTTAGACTATATACTATTTGAGGACATGGAATAAATATTTGCTATGGTCTGCATGTTTGTGTCCCCCCAATATTCATATATTGAAATCTTAATGTTCAATGTGATGGTATTAGGAGGTAGGTCTTTTGGGAGGTGCTTACTTCCTGAGGGTGGAGCCCTCATGAATAGGTTAATGCTCTTATAAAAGACACCCCAGAGAGCTCCCTAGCCGCTGTGTGAGGTCACAGCAAGAAGGCACTGGCTATGAACCAGGAAAATGGCCCACGCCAGAATGTGACCATGCTGGCACCTTGATCTTGGACTTTCCAGCCTTCCTAACTGTGAGAAATAAATTTCTGTTGTTTATAAATTTCTGTTTACCACCCAGTCTGTGGTATTCTGTTATAGCTGCTGAACAAACTAAGACAATAATTCACTTCTGTACCCAGGATGGGCCACAGTGCTTGGCACATTGTAAGTGCTCAGAATGTGTTTGCTCAATGAATATTATTTACTCCACTGTGCCATGATTCCAAGGTGACATTGTTTATTTTTCCAAAGCTTATCCTCAATCCCACATCAGGGGTAGATGGGGAAGCTATTGCTTACAGAAGAATGATTTCATCAAGGTCACTTCTTTTATTCTAGAATAATATCAAATGGGTCCCAGAAGTTCAGGCTAAGCCAAATTTCAAAGAGGAACGCCAAGCTCCAAAGGTGAAACTTTGTTAGACACAAGGGTTTTGAGCTTGACTAACTGTTGCGCATTCTCCAGGACTCATTTCATAGTTGACTTCCCATGAGATCCGGTCCCTTAACCACACAGGTTAGATTTGAAGGCTTTTCCCCATCTTTTCATAGGACTCTGTTTATTCTTTGCTTAGCATTTTATAGTAGTTGTCTATCTGTCCTTATCCCTCGTTAGACTTGGGTTTATTGAATAAAAGAGCTATATCTTGTTCATATCACAGGTGTCTAACACAATGTTGGCACATAATGTATGCTCAAGAAATATTTGTTGTATAAATGAATGAGCTAGAGAAGGAGACCCAGTGAAAGCAAGCTGTGATCAAATGGGATTAGGGAGAGAGCAGAATGAGTCTTAAACTCTTGCCTTGAACACAGGCTGATATTTGCAGCTTCCCTTCGTGGTACACTGGACGTCAGCCTAGCTCAATGGCCAGAGGTGAAATGGAACATCCCTGGTTCTCTCAGTGAAATTTCTTGATGTGATCTCATGCGATTTCCAAATTCATTTTTGCTCTAGCATTATTACAATGAAACTCAATATGTGAAATGGATAAAAGCAGGGTTCTTCTGGGTGAAGTTGATGAAGGGATCCAGATTCCCACCCCCTGGCCCCCTTTTCTCTACTAGTTCACTTCTTTCTCCCCCCACCACTTCAGCAGCCACCAAATGTGCTTCACAGATGCCTAGTTTGAAAACCACTATGCTACAGCTTTTGTAAGATGTGAGTCAAGTTTCTAAGACTACATTCTAGTCCACTTTTTTTCTAATGTCATCAAGCATTGGAGATGATGGTGGGCATGCAGCACAGAGCAGGTAGTCTAATGCCTTCTCTGACCAGCTTATACACAATTGCCCCACCTCATCCTCATCCTTGCCTCATTTTATGTCCTCTCATCCCACCTTTCTCTCCAGCCATTACCATGGCCAATAGCTTCACACAAGCATAGCCAGGCAGCCCTTCCCCAGCTCTGCTGCATAGCACTTGCTTTCTGCCTCTGCTTCTCTCCTGTCCCTGCCTGTGGGAGCCCATGCAGCCATCTTGACACAGGCTCAAACCTGGAACCAAATGAGAGACCCCTTGACCTATGGGGCATAGGAGCTATGGATAAATACTGCCATCTTCTGTGATTTGGGTGGACATTTAATCAAGTTCCTCAGAAGACTGCCATGGGGATTGAGTCCCAGTTGCCTGCAGCAGTAACACTGCTTTGCCTCCTTTACTATTTTATTCTCAGTTGCCTCAATCCTGTACCTTGGGATCTACCCAAGACAAACTACCTACAGGTAGCCATTATCTTGGGCTGATTTGGCGGTCAACCAAGTTAAAACACCTCCATAGCTGCTTTATTTTTCTTCTTAGCGCTTAACATCCCTCATGTATTTTACATTTATTTGTTTGTTTATTTATCTCCCTGCTCTGAAATATAAACTGCACAAGAGCTGGGACTTTGTTTCTTTCAATGGTATGTTACCAATACTTTGATTAACGCTTGGTACACAGTAGGCACTCGGTAAATATTTTTTAAATTAATCTGTTGAGTCTTCAGCTATATATCTGATTCTCTGGTTGCCAGGTTGGATGTGAACTGGACGAGTTCACCAGTAGACACATAAACCTTGGAGAGGGACTGGAGTTCAATGAGGATACAAGACAGAGCTGGACGGGTTCCACTTTACCACCAGTATATACAGTCTTCTGTAGACTGGGAGGCTCTCCTTACAGCAGGCAGCAGTAGACAAAGTAACCAGCCATATCATAGTTTGGGCACAGCTGCCCTGCCTCACATTATGTCCATTCAACTGGTGTCACAAGAGACTGGATACTTGGGGTCAGCCTCATTGGACCAAACTTGAGCCAGTGGGAAGGATCCCTGGTAGCAGTAAGAAGGCATGACAAGTCTCAAGTTGGGCCTCCAGCCTCTCTTGTTGAAGGAGGAGAAGGGCAGGGCTCACCATGCCTGGCCATATTGAGGTTGGCTTCCACAGGCGTGAGGTGGAAACAAGGATTTCTCTCCCGACAATAGGTGATGCCAGGGTCCCAGAGGTGATGGGTGATACCAGGAGTCCAGATTAGCCTAAAATAGCAACAGAGACTTTAGTTCTGATTTCTGAGAAGAAGAGGAATGAGCTCCAAATCTCGAAGTCCAAAGAGTTAAGAACTAAGCCCACAAACCCAAGTGAAAATACATCAGAATCAGGTGGGTAGAGATAGTGCATCCGAGTGTGTATACCAAATTCTGGCTGATGTTAAGTCTTTGGCTTTATCTACTATCAGAAGGGAAAGAAGTGGGATAGCTTGGCTTCAAGGACAGGTGTTGGTCAGCTGCTATCAGACAGCTAAGTGTCTATCGACAGATGAACGGATAATGAAAACGTGTACATATACAATAGAATATATTCAGCCATAAAAAGAAGGAAATCCTGTCATTTGCGACAACACGGATGCACCTTGGCAGCATCGTGCTAAGTGAAATAAGTCAGACAGAGAAAGACAAATGCTGTATGTTCTCACTTATATGTGGAATCTAAAAGCAAACAAATGAACAAACAAATTCATAGAAAAAGAGATCAGATTTGTGGTTACCAGAAGCAGGAGGTAGAGGGTAGGGGAATTGAGGAAGGTGGTCAAAAGGTACAAACTTGTAGTTATAAGATTGGTAAGTATTGGTGATGTAATGTAAAACATGACAATTATGGCTGACACTGCTGTATGATATACAGGAAAGTTGCGAAGAGAGTAAACCCTAAAAGTTCTCATCACAAAGAAAAAAATACTGTTTTTTTGTAACTATGTGAGGTGATGGATGTTAACTATCCTTAGGGTGATAATCATTTTGCAATACATGTTAAGTCAAGTCATTATGAACTGAATGAACATATACAGTGCTGTATGTCAATTATATCTCAATAAAACTGAAAGAAAAAAATACACAATGAATAGAATGATCAGGCTTATAGCCTAAGAAGTAATAGTAGATTTGGGGATCAACAGGGCAAATGATTTTGAAACTAGACAATGTGTAGTTACTATAATTGTATTAGGTCACTCTTGGTAAAATATTTCAGTGAATGCTGTGAAGGCTTACCTCTATTAATTGCATCTTAAATGCTCTGTTTAGAGAGACTGCCAGCTAGTAACAATGCGGACTTTTCATGATTAGGGGCGTTTAAAATCATTTAAAGGAGTGTCTCTCAAAATTGCTTGGAAAGCTTATCAGAAATGCAAATTCCAGGACCTTATCCAATGATCTTCAGATTGAGTAGGGAATCTGCACTTTAATCCAATACCTCAGGCAAAGCTGATACAATCCATTCAGGACCATGCTTGAAAAACTGACTTAATACTTAGCAGGATTTTGTGGCACATGAGCTTTTGAAATGCATTGGCAATTATGAAGACATACACGAGGAAATAATTCTATATTCCCGTATCCCCCAAACTCAACCATCTTCATCACCCAGCTGGAGTAGCATGGTTTTACATTCTAGTCTTTTCTTGCTGAAAATCTCACTTGTAGGGGGCTGGCCCGGTGGTGTAGCGGTTAAGTACGCGTGATCCGCTGCGGCCGCCCAGTGTTGGGATCCCGGGCGCGCACCAACGCATCGCCTGTCAAGCCATGCTGTGGCGGCGTCCCGTATAAAGTAGAGGAAGACGGGCATGGATGTTAGCCCAGGGCCAGTCTTCCTCAGCAAAAAGAGGAGGATTGGTGACAGATGTTAGCTCAGGGCTCATCTTCCTCACCAAAAAAAAATCTCACTTTTATTCTGGAACATGTCATGGAAGAGAGAATTCATTTCTTTTCCAGTTTTATCAACTAAGAATGAAATACATGACACTCCAGCTGCCTCAAACCTTTCTAGAAAAGGTCTAGAGAATACACATACACATAAACACACACACACAGATAAAAAATACATTAAAAGATCTTTCCAGTATGTTTTTGCACTTTTAGCCCAGGAAATTCCATAAAGACAAGGATTACTTTTGTGAGTCAACTCATGTCAACATGGGCAACTAGATGCAGAGATGTCAGTAGAGAACGCAAAAATGAGGAAACCGTGCAGAATCCTATACTTTGCGTGTGAGATGAAAAGGAGGCTGGAACTGAAAGAAGGCAGAGAGGGCTACATCACTGTCACACAGAGAAAGACCTCAGGCCCACATGCCACTTGCAGTCAGCTTTTCAAGGCGAGAGACACAGGCTGGTTGCTTGGCAACTGCACGTTCTTGGTTCCACACGCCCCTCAGCGGGCATGTGTTCATTTGTGAGCTTCTTTCCCATCCTTTCTCCTGTCTACCAGACCGACCATCTAGACATCCGAGCTCTGCAACAACTCTAATATAGGAGGGCAAAAATAACAACTTCTATAGCGATCCTTTATTCCAGGAGAATAGAGTAGAAGCCTTTGTTCACTTTTGTGAGGATATCTGTGATAGAATCCATTCTGGAAATGAGTACTGTGCTCAGTTCTGGCCACAACAGTATTTAAGAAGAATAGTGACAAATTGAAGGAGGAAGGTGAGGAGTTCTTAAAAATATTTTAAATATGAGAAATGTCTGAAAAAGAAAAGTATGTGTGTGTGTATATACATGTACATACACATGTTTAATCTTTTAAAAAATTTTTATTATGAAATACAATTTTTGAAGAATTCTAAGATGCACATCTTTTCACGTTTTAACATCTCTGAGATCATTCAAACAACAATGACTCAAATTAAAAGGTAGAACTACCATCATTATCAAAGCTTTTTAAGAGCCTCTTCTGGGTCACATTCCACTCTGACCTCCTCAGGTAGCCACCACCTTTGTTTTTATATTTATCATTCCATTTCTTTTTACTATAATTGTATTTTATATGTATGTATCTTTCTAAATATATTCTTTATGTTTTATGCTTTTGAGATTTTATAGTTGATATCATACTACAAATAGTCTTCTGTAACATTCACTTGAACTTGTTTCTGAGATTTGTCCATGTTGTATGTGGTTTAATAATTTTCACTACTGTTCAGTATTCCATTGTATGAATATGCCAAATTTATCCATTTTCTATTGAGGACATTTGGGTTGCTTCCAGTTTTTTTTGCTACTATAACAATAAATACTGCAGTAAACATTCTTGACCGTGTTAAAACCTACTGATTCATAGGAGATCTTTTATAGGTTTTGGACATAATCGTTTGTTTTATGTGTGTTACAAATATCTTCTAGTTTATGGGTTGTCTTTTTTATTTATTTATTTATTATTTTTTTGTGTGTGAGGAAGATCAGCCCTGAGCTAACATCCGTGCCCATCTTCCTCCACTTTATGTGGGACGCTGCCACAGCATGGCCTGACAAGCAGTGCGTCTATGCTCACCCGGGATCCGAACCCGGGCCGCCAGCAGCGGAGCACACGCACTTAACCGCTACGCCACGGGGCCGGCCCCTGGGGTGTCTTTTTTATTTTCCTCATAATATCACTTTTATTAATGAGAGTTTCCTAATTCTTATGTAGTCAAATATATCAGTCTTTGGTTTATGTTGTATGTTTGTGCATATTTTTTGCCTTAAGAAGTTTCCCTATGCCCAAAGTCAGAAAGACATTCTCTAACATTTTCTTTTAAATTTTTCATTATTTACCTTTCAAATTTAAAATTTTAATTCAACTGAAATTAATTTTTGAGTAGTGTGTGAGATATGGCTCCAATTTCAGCTTTTTCCACATGAATAACCAAAAGTCCCAGCACACTTGGGAACAGCCCAGCACGCTCGGGAACAGCTCACTCAGGAACTCAGGATCTTTCCCCCACTGATCTGCCCTGCTACACTGCTTGTAGCTTCTCCACATCTGCATGGATCTGTTTCTGACCCCTCCAATCTGTTCCATTATTCTCTTCATTAATACTACAATGTCATAATCACTACTGTTTCATAGGAAATGTTGATCGCGATAGGGCAATTTCCTCCGACTCATTATTTGAGACAGTCTTGGCTATTCTTGGCCCTTTGCTTTTTCACACATTTTTTAGAATCAGCTTGTACAATTCCTCAAAAACACTTTGGTGGAATTTTTATTGGAACCATTTTGAATCTATAGATCTATTGGAATGAAGAGTGACATCTTTATGGTATTGAATCTTCCTATACATGAATATAGTATATTTCTTAAGTTATTTAGGTCTTTTTACTATCTCTCAATAAAGTTCTATAAGTATTTGCACAATGGTCCTGTACATTTTCCATGGGATTTATTTTAGCATGACCATTTTTGGCTGTAATAAATAATATTGTTTTAAAAATAGTATTTTCTAACTGTCTCTGCTGTATAGAGATGTAATTTTTTGCATATTAATATGATATTTAGAAACCTTGCTAAAACCTTTTATTAAATATAATAATTTGTTTCAAAATCACCATGGATTTTTGATGTAGACAATCATAATTCTTACAAATAATGACATTTTATTTCTTCCCTTTCAGTTCTTATAGCCTTAATTTCTTGTTCTCATCTTAATGTACTAGCTGGAACCACAAATTCAATATCGAAAAGAAACCAACATCCTTGACTTGTTCCTAATTACAAATGAAAATATTTCTAAAGTCTCAGCAATAACAATAATGCTAGCACTAGTTTTGGGATATGCATCCCAGATTTTAAAAGTTCTTTTCTATTGCTGGTTTGCTAAGACTTTATCATGAACGGTATTGAATTTTACTGAATGTTTTTATGCCTCTATTGAGATGACTGTATGATTCTTCTCTATTAATGTATTAATATGCTGAATTACATGAGAAGATTTTCTACTTACAAACCACTACTGCGATTGCTGGGATGAACTTACAATGATGTATTTTATGATACATCATTGTATCACGATGTAGCAATAAATATATTGCTAGATTGGACTTGATTTACCAATTCATTTCAGATTTGTTTTTTTTTTTTTTAGTCACCATTCATGAGTGAGATCTGTCTTCCATTTTCCTTGTGTGGAATTTATAAAAACTTTTTATTTGCTTCATAATATGTAATATGAGGAAGAACTGTGTGCAATTGGAAGGATCTATTCCTTCCTTGTAAAGCCACGCGACTTTGTGCCGGACAGTGTATTCCATGCTTTAAGCAACTTGTCTCATTTTATGCTCACAACATGTAGAAATAGAGATCCAAAGAAGATAAGCAACTGGCCCAATGTCCCCCAATGATTAAGTGTCTGAGGGGCATATGGTCTTAGACCATCTGACTCCAAGATAATGCCCCTCGCCATTAGATATAAAGGCATTTTAAAATAACCACAGTGGTGGCAATGTGCAGAATGATTCAGAAGTGACCAAGACTGGACACTGATTAGAAGGTTCTCTTATGAGTGACTCACAAGGAATATGAAACAAGAAACTTTTTTTAGTTAAACCTGGACACTGGTTACTGAATTAACAAACTTTTAAATGAAATTTGGCTTTGTCAAAA
This sequence comes from Ceratotherium simum simum, assembly GCF_057802395.1. Lineage (NCBI taxonomy): Eukaryota > Metazoa > Chordata > Mammalia > Perissodactyla > Rhinocerotidae > Ceratotherium > Ceratotherium simum. The sequence continues at coordinate 72,525,026 of NC_141909.1, read as the reverse complement.
TATCTTCTGATTTATATTAACATCTGTAGAGCAGCACTTTAGATTTCAGAGACAATAGCTTCAAGAATCTTCAAAGGCACAACGGGCATTACTCTCTTGTGGTTTGGGGGTTGCTATGTGAGCCTGAGGGGCACATTTTATGCTGCATAGGCTTCCACCACATGGGATCTCCCTTTAAAAAAACTCTCTCCTTAGAGCTATCTCTGCTTTAGATTTCAAAGTGGGGCTGAGGGGGTTTCACTGAAGACTTCTGTCAGCATAAACGACAAATGGAACATCTCAGAATTCTTGGAATAGTTCAGCTATGATTGCGGTTGTTTTGAGTAGGCATACAAATATTCCAGCAAAGGGAAACCAGATCCAAAACATCCAGCAGATCACTTGAGAGACTATAACAGACAGAGGTCGTGTCTCTGGACAAGGTAGGGGTAGACTCTCCCAGAGTGCAATCAGATGGCTATGCCTAGGGGTTGCTCACGTGGGGTCTGTAAAGGATGGGCGGTAAAGTCTTTTGGCTTAGATTATCTATGGTGGTCAAGTCTCCTGTATTGCTTTTGGAGCAGCATTGCAAACTACAGCACCTTAGGAAGGAGACAACCTTAGGATCATCTAGTCTCTTCTCCCACAGACGCGCAAGAGCAAGGGCAAGGGGTGAAGTCATTTCCATAGTCCTGGATGCTCTTTTTGCCCTTTTATGTATTAAATCTCCCCAGCTCAAATGATGTATAATTTCATACAAAATAATCCGAAATCTATGATTAAAGCTAACATAAAGTATCCATTGACTAACACCACAGCAACAATTTAATTATTTTTAATCCATCAGAACTGGCCATCATCACCCATCATTGCTGAAAAAGAACAAAGGAAGTTTTCTCTCCAGACACTTGAATAAATATATATGACAAAAAGATAAGAAGGCAAAAACAACTCTTGCTCCACTTATTCTTGGAGATATAAAAACAGTAACAAGTTTAGTCCTGTCTGCTCTAGCTGGGGAGAACACTAGTTGAAAACGTGTTCTATTAATGGAACTCATGTGGGAAAAATATAACAAACTGAATGGGAAATACGCATTTAATTTAAATGTCCAGGAGTTTTTCTTGTAGATTAAATTACGTGTGGTCTTTTTTCCTTTTTTCACTGAACACTTAACATTGACAAAGTTCCTTTATTCACTTTCCTACTTAGCTAGAATTTATTAAGTTCAGATTCTTCATTGAATTATGGGTTACGTACTTTAGTTGTCATGTAACAACTAAAGGGCACCTCATTGTTATGGTACTTTGCGCATAGTATTTATGTTTGTCCAATTGATCGATTAAATTAAGGGGGGTTAGCATCAGTTGCCAAGGATCTCAATGGTGCTGAGTTGCATCATTGAAATGTGAAAATCCTAGGAATTGATTCAGTTTTTAAAAGCTAGATAAAGTAATTCAGAGACTGCTGTATAGGGCAATGGTTCCCTGGTTTGGGTTGCTAAACTATATAATTAAAACAAATATAGGGAGAGAGACTTCCAGTATGAGCACAGCTGGGTAAGTCAGTATCTTTTCTCTTCTGCTTCTGGAAGTCATATGAAAGCCAATAAGGAGAAAGGGGGAAAAACACAAACTTTGTTCTCAGTAAAACTAGGATACAGTTATTATCCATACACTTCAAAATAAGTGTGAGGATGCCAAAATGAGCTTAGACTGGGCAAAACCAAGTAGAAGTACAGAGAAAACCATAAAGATGGCTAGATGTCTCAGAGCCAAGAAAAACATACTTCCTGAAGATAAAAAGTCTCACTCTGATGTGCAAACAAATATAGACCATTTTATTAATGGAAGTTAAGAACTGTGGTTAGCAGGAATACTTGAAGAAGTCTCTCTGGACACAGTTTGGCTCAGAGAAGGAAAGGATAAAAGACCAAAGAAAGAATAACCTGGAAGAGTCATTTTAGCATAAAACGATTTGGCTGTGTGCACTAAATAAAAATCATGACCAAATATTTCACTATGAATTTAAAAGAACTTAATAAGTTGGTCGCTTCAATGAAGAAAAGCACAATGAAGAAATATAGGAATTCAAAGAAGAGAGGGTAAGATAACAGAAGATGAAATTAAAGTAGCAGAATTCAGGAAATAAATAGGAAAAAATAAAAACTATCACAGAAACAAAAAATGAAATTTGAATGACTACAAGGAAGAAGTGATACTGAAAAAAGCACAAGTGACAGAGGGTATTTGAGAAGTGAGTGATGTAAAACAGAAATAAAGAGCTAAGAGATCACACACACAAGGATAGCTAAAGAAGACAGACAAAGGTGTCCAATTTATACGTAATTGGAGTCCCTAAGGAAGAACTAAACTAAATGAAAAATTCTTGAAATAAAAGGAAACTTGAAAATATGTGTGTGTATGTGTGTGTATATACATAGTGTGCAAAGGGCACACTATGTGCTGGAAAAATTGCCTTTCAACGCTGAGACATGAAATAAAGCAAACAGACCCCATGGAGGAAAATGTTCTTAAAATAAACTCTAAAAATATCTATAATATAAAATACATTGATAGAATGCAGACAAAATCAAACTCTAATAGAAACAAATAAAAAGGAGTTTAACTATATACAAGCTATGGCTCAGGAAGGTTGAAAATGAAAAGGATGAATAAAGGAGAATTGGGCAAATGCAAGCACATAATCCGTGAAAAAGCAGGGATTACAATCTTAATAGCAAACAAGGTGGAATTCAGGTTAAAAAAAGAATTAAACAAGACAAAGAGGAAAGCTATAATAATGCTAATGAAGATATAAGATTATGAATATTCAGGTATCAAATAATAAAGCAATAAAATTCATAACCAGAAAATCAAGAAGAATAAGACCAACAACCTAATAGAAAAACGGGCAAAGTATATAAAGTGTGTTAACAGAAGGAAATACAAATGACTCTTAAGTGTATGAAAATATGTACATCCTCATTCATAATAATATAAATGCAACTTAAAACTGTACAGATAAACCACTTTTTACCTATTCAGTTGGTAATGATCCAAAAGATTCACTGTTTGTGGGGCTGTGGGAAAACAGGTACTTTCGTACACTGCTGGTGGGAGTGAAAATTGGTATGACCCTCCCACCTCATTGCCCGGTGGAGGACAATTTGGCAACATCACCAAAACCACCTTTGCATTTATCCTCAGACCCAGCAATTCAGCTTCAGGGAATCTGTCCTGTAGATACACTTGCATGAGTGTTAAATGATAAATATGCCTGGTTATTCACTGTAGCATTGTTTATAGTAGCAAAAGATTGGAAACAATTCTATATCCATTAATAGAAGACAGGTTGAATAAATAATAATTTATTCCTACTTTGAATTCCATGCTATTACTAAAAAAGAATGTGCTGATACAGAAAAAAAAACAAAACCCTCCAGGATAGTATGTTTATGTGAAAGAACAAAGGGCAGAGTAGTGAATATTATCTTTTGTCTAAAGAGGTTGGGAGAGGGATAAAAAATATATATCCCTTTATGCATATATATGTATATGCATAAAGAAACTACAACAATAGGAAGAAATCAGTTAAACAGAGGTAGGTGGGGTATATGTGAGACCATTCACTTTTTCCTTTTTTAATTGTTTAATCATGTGAATTTATTACTCATACAAAAATTAACTTACAATATGATAAAAGTGAGAGAGGACATTGTCATATTCCTGCCAAGTTTATAATTTTCCAAGTAATGACATTTAAAAAAAACTTCTACCATCTATTATAACTGTTACATCATAAAAGAAAAGAAAGGGCATCTTGAAACAAACAAACAAAAAGCCATAAAGAATTATCATTTTTAAAGAAAGTCTTTTAAATTGATACGATATTATTGTCTTTTTCGCACTTCACTGTAGACCAGCGAATTCTTCAGCACCACCCGGCCCTGGCCACGAGGAAGCGGAAACCGCTGGCAGAGGTGTCAGGGAAGAGGGAGTGCGTGATGAATGTGTGATCTTGGAATAGATATAAACAAGACTTCCTCTGGCACCTAATTGGAGAAACGCTCTTGTAATAAGATTCCATAATTCTTATGTATTAGTACTTGTACATATAATATTTATACCTTTACCACTTCTTGAAAATTTTTAAATGATTTAAAAAGACTTAAAAACCATCGAAACAAAGGTAAGAAACTAAGTAGCAATTGAAGTCCAAAAGACAACCCCTCAAGCAGAGGCTGAGGTTCTGGGTGAGCAGGAAAGTGGGCATGACCAGAAGACGATGATCTCATCCAGGGTAAGATTCTTGGCTGCTGCCAGGCTGTAGGGACCCCTGCTGGCCGCAGGTTGCAGGGCAGTGCCGGGTTCCAGGTGATGGCCAGTGAAGGACATTTTCTTAGATCCATGTGCTGACTCTGGACTCTCCTGTCCTTTCTCTCTGTCTCCGTAGGTGGTTCTCCGAACGAGGGACCAAAAGGTATGGATTCAGTTTCCCTATCCCCTGCAGTTAGATAGTTATGATTAGGGAGGGTATATTAGCATGTAATTAGAGTACAGAATCCCTCTCTTAGCTTTTGAAAGGAGCACTTACACATACTGCTGTACAGCACCAATGCCTATTTGCCATAATAGAATTAGTAACTGAGGCAGAAAAGCTGGATTGGTATCCAATAAAATAATTATAATAATGCCTAATAATAGCTAACATTTACTAAGCCCTGACTATGTGCCAGTCATATGTTGAGTTCTTTATATGCATTACATTATTGAATCTGCACATCTCAGTGAGATAGGTAATATTACCATCCCCATTGACCTATGAGAAAACTGAGGCATGGAAAGTTGAAGCCATTTGTATTAGGTCACACTGCTCCATTGAGAACCCCTGCAAAACAGAGACCACAGTGCAGTGGAAATAGCTCTGGACTAGAAGTCAAGAGACTCAAGTCCCATTTGTAATTCTAGCTCTTAGGTAAGTAATTTTATTTCTCCAGGTCTGTTTGTTCATCTATAAAATGAGCACAATAGAATCTCTAACAGCTAAGCTTTTTTTCAATTCTAAAATTTGATGGATCTAGGACTATTTTAGGTAATTTGGTGAATTCTAGATGAATGTGAAAAAGTATATCTCAGTCCATAACCCAAATGATTTGATTCAAGGAAATATTTCTCCTGCAGTACATGGCAATGTAACAGGATGTCCAGAGTTATTTTTCCTGTTGATTTAGTATTTTAGCTGGTGAGGTCTCAGTCAAACTGGGGACAAAATTTCCCCTCTCTCACTTCCTTGTTCTAAGGGAGCTGCCAGCAGCTAGAGCCAGCCAACTCCCTGTGGGCCTATTGAATCAGTCCTTCTATATTGGATTGGAAGTGCCTACAAGTTGGTGCTTACTGAGCTGTGCTACCCACAGGCCCACTCTGGTGCCTCTACCAAAGCACAGCGTGATGAGAGTTCCCAGGAGTCTGAGAGTATGTGCCATATGATCTTGCCAACATTCAAGGGAGAGATGAAGACGATGCTTCGCCTATGTCCCGTGAGGTTAGGGCTATACTTAGGCAAGACTGGTATCTACTTCTGGTTCAAATATTTCTAAAGGTGGTGGCCCATTGGAGTATGTCATGACAGCAGCACTTAAACAGTGATGTGGTAAATCTGGTAAGAAGGTGGGCTCTATCTGTCCTGCCGTGTTCTCCATGGTCTTCAGATGACTCAGAGGGGTCTCCAGTGGTTCCTGTGGCTCTGTGGAAGGAGCACAGTTGGAAGAGGGACAGGTACTGTGGGGTTGCCTGGTGGCTACCAGGGAGTGGGGCATGGTTGGAGGTGTCCCACAGCTGGGGCCAAAGGGAAACACGGCTGCCTCCCTGATGGGGGACATCTGTGATTGAAGGAGTCATGGTGAAAGTAAACATCACCCCACAAAAAGCGCACACACACCAGAGATCACCAGATCACCAGAGCCATTAGCATCAGGCCAAACCAGAGACCTGAGACAATTCCTCATAATCACCATGAGGGCAGTTGTACAGGAAGATGTCTAAGCCAACATCCACAACCCTCTTTCTCCTCTTGCTTCCAGAGCCAGAGCACACTCCTCCCCCACTCCACAAAAAATAGGCAAGTTTTGAGTCGTATTTGGTGTAGAATGTTTTAAAATTAAATAGGACACTCAAGTGTTATTACTTGAATGAGCCTGTTCTTATAATAAAAAGGGACAAGAAAGTTAAGTAAACTATTATTTAGGGGGCTCAGTGGGAAAAGGAGACATGACACAGTATAGTGAAAGCAATGAAGAGAAGAAAATAAATCCATTTCACATGTATACCCTAGTCAATGAAAATAATCCATAACAATCTATAAGTCAAAATTTGGGATGAGTTTATTATAAGCCAGGTCTAAGGACTATAGCCCAGGGGGCTTCCTTCCCCAAGGAAGGAAGTACACCAAAGAAGTGGGGTGTACAGAGTGGTTGTATACCATCTTGGAACAAAAGGCATACATAACATATGACAGGAATGTCCTTTTTACTACTGTCACGAGATGCTAAGCTAGCACAGCAGGTCAGTGGTCACAAGGTGAGCACAGCAGGTTGGTAATTAATCCTTAGTTTCCAGGAAGAGATGCTTATTCTTAAGGAAATGCTGATATGGGGGGAAATCACATCCCTATCTTTAAGGGCATTTTTCTTGTCTTTGAGACATTGTAAATGTTTAAAGCAGATGTACAATGCATGCTCAACAGGCTATGTCAGGCCCTTTTGGAAAAACAAGGTCGTGCCAAATTAGTCTTAAACCAAATGGTTTCCTCACATACTCCAATATACCCTCTTGCTTTTCATTTAATCATCATCCTCAAGAAGTTTAAATTTCTCAGCTTCTGATATGATATGGTATTTCATTATATATCATATACAAAACACATATGCTACAATAATTAGGAATGTGGTATAACAGGATGCTGTCAGCAGCTCCTAGAGTTTTTCTACCTCTTTCCCACTCTTTTGTCCTTCTTTCCTAAGAAAAGCTACCATCAAGCCTTTTATTCAAAAATGAGGATAAAACTTTTCTTGTAGGGTCACTTTAAGTGTTAAATAGAATAATATAAATGTTCAGTAATGGAAGGTGTTATTATAAGTGTTATTACCTTTTTCTTACATGCCAACATTTTAGGAAAATGTACAATAAATTTAAACGTGGACAATTAAACTCAGGCTTTTAAGTGCTCTAGGACAGTGGTTTTCAAAATTATTTTAGCTTTGGAATGATTTGCACAAAAGAAGTCTTGTGTGGAAATCCCATAATGAAACAAATGAAAAGCAAATCTGCTCTGGAAAGAGAGAGAGCAGGTATCTTCAATATTCTGATTAGAATTTAAGATAAATGAATCTGTTCTCAGAAAGTGGAGTAGAGGGGGCTGACCCCGTGGCATAGTGGTTAAGTTCACACACTTCACTTCAGCGGCCCGGGGTTCTCAGGTTTGAATCCCCACTGCAGACCAATGCACCACTCATCAAGCCATGCTGGGGCGGTGTCCCATATACAAAATAGAGGAAGATGGGCACAGATGTTATCTCAGAGCTAATCTTCCTCAGCAAAAAGAGGAGGATTGGCAATGGATGTTAGCTGAGAGCCAGTCTTCCTCACCAAAAAAAAAAAAAAAAAAAAAAGAACGGGGAGCAGAGCAGAAGTTGGGGGTAAAGGAAATCTACTAGAGATGATCGATGAATTGTCTAACAAAATTCCCACTTTGTCTCCATTTGTCTGACATTTTTTTCTGTAGGTCCTTTTAAAAATAGTAAAGTAAGTACCTCAAATATACTCAAATAATACTTCAAATACATTTATAAAGTTTTAAAAATTTTCTAGAGTACATGTACTATTTTATCTTGCCATCAAAACTGCTCCATGAACTAACCAGAAAAACTGTTATTATTAATCCCATATTAAAGATTAGACAATATAACCACAATTGAGTTGGGATATTTAGAAACAACTGCAAATAGTTATCTAAATAGTAAATTGTATTCATACTTGTTTTCATAAAACTCTTTTATGGAATTATTCAATTCACAAAAACAAATTATTGAATTTATTCAGGTTTAAACCAACTAAATAAAAGAGGGGAAAGTAGGATATTACTTGGATTATAAAAGATTTTTATAACTATTTCCTTTGCCCATCCCTGAGTTGATTCTGTTTTGCAAAATCACTTGCTTTGCACACAGAACTTTTCCTATGAAACTTGCCTAACATAGTCTCAGAAGCTATTCAGTTCTCCTCTTCTGTGCCAAGTATGGTGTTTTATTTTACCTTAGACTCAGGTAAAACCAAAATCACCCTTTGGTTGGATTTTCTCTTTGTTTGTGCCCCCCAGGAAGCCTAGCTAGAGGGTAGTAACTGTTGATTAAACATAAGGAGCTAATTATTTCTATGCAAACTACTTAAATAAAGTGATTTTGGTTCATGCAAGCGAGATCAAGAGAAGCTGAGCCATCTGGAATCCAGAAAATTGAAGAAATGCTCTGGGGATTCAATCCTGTTCTGCGCATTCCAAAGGAGATGATTTCTGGAGTGGCCACATGATGAGCTCTGCAGACCCACCAGCAAAACAACCATAACTGGTAAAAATTGTATAAAGAAATAACTACTTAGAGTCTCTGAAAATTGTCCTAATGTCATACACCAAATGAGGAAACGTTTATTCAAGAAAATCTATCACGTCGTGATAAGAGTCTGTGACACTGAGTCACTCCTACTGCCTTCCTCCTCCCCAACAGCTCAGTGTGATTGGAATTCCACTCTGGCTGGATGTGGCCAAGAAGACAAGGCTCCCTCTCCCCCAAAGGGGAGAGGGAGCCCCTTGTCATCAAGCAGAGGTGTCATTCCAAGGGATGCAGGATGCTGTCTTTTATCCCAGCTCTGGAGCAGTGGCTCAGAGATTTTGCCCAGAGGAGAGAAGACTATAAGAACAGAGAGCTCCAAAGCTCTGCATAAAGGAACAGTCTTTATTTGGAACAAGTCTGGGGAAGTGCAAGCCTGAGGATGTTTTCAAAAAACAATGAAGATTTTGGTTATATGCACTTAAGAGGAGGCTGGTCATAAGCACTCCTGAGAACTAGGAGCTAAACCCTAGAAACCTGCTTATTTACCAGAGAGAATCACAGAAAGGAATAGCTAAGAAAATCCCTCCTGGAATCAGAACAAACCTCAAAGACTGGACTCAAAAACAACCACTGCCAAGAGGCTCAAATTAAATTGGATAAGACGCTGGAACAGCTTATGTTGTAGGGCACTTTTAGAAACAATAGAGCAATCATCTGGCAATTAGTGAAACCTAACATCTGGTCGTGATATCAACAAGTCAGGCAGCCTCTGGGAAAGCCTCAAAGAAAAGCCATACAAACAGAGATGTGTGATGGATGCACAGGAAAAAAAATAGGCAACAGAAACTATCAGTGAGAGGGCATAGATGTCAAATTTAACAAATACTTCAAAGTAGCCATTACAAATATGTTAGGGGAACTAAAAGAAACTATGCTTAAAGGAAAAAACAAAGATATGACAATGTCTCATCAAATAAAGAATATCATAAAGAGATAAAACATTTAAAAAATGGAAATTCAAGAATTAAAAGGTACAATAATTGAAATGACAAATGTACTAAAGGGATTCAACAGAAGATTGAATTGACAGAAGAAAGAATTAGCAAACTTGAAGATAAATCAATAAAAATTATGCAATTCAAAGAACAGAGAGAATAAAGAACAAAGAAAAATGAACAGAGTTTCAGAGAAATGTGCAACATCTTTAAGGAAACCAACATACGTGTAATGGGAGTACCAAAAAGAGGGGAAATAGAGAAGGACCAGAAAAAATATTCAAAGAACTAATGGCTAAAAACATCCCAAATTGGATTTAAAAAAAATATTAATCTACACATCCAAGAACCTCAATGAAAGACAAAGGCAAAGAGAAAATCTTGAAAACAGCAAGAGAAAAACAACTCATCATGTACCAGTGAGCCCCAAGAGATTAACAGCTGACTTCTCATCAGATACAGTAGAGGCCAGAAGGCAACACAATAACGTATTCA